>NC_136256.1:29202500-29897500 GCF_053564925.1 Oryzias latipes
ATGACTAAACTGTTGTTCTGGAATTATATTTGATTATTTAGGTAAAGAAAATAAATGACCTTGTGTCTGTTTTTTACTTACTTACTACAATAAAGATCCTTTATAGTAGAATGTCCTACCCAAAGACAAGAGTTGCAGCTAATCTATTGATTACGGTGCTGAATGTTGCAGTGGGAAGTGAAATGGTTTATTTTTGGCCCTGCGTGACAGGAGCTGAGAAGAAAGAGGGAACAAGGAAACAATATCTCAGAGCAGCAGGAGATTCAGGTACCAAACACACATGAATGGCGCCTCGCCAAGCAGCCATGCATGCAGCCGTGTGTGTGTGTGTGTGTGTGTTCATATGCATGTGAGCGCGTGAAGGAAGAAAAGGAGTAGAAAGGGTGAGGAAGAGGCTGCCGAGGTGCTAGGAGTCGATAAAGTGCCCTCTCTGCGGCGGCCTGGAGAGGCGTGGGTGTAATAGATTAAACTAGTGTCTCGGGGCTCATCCCATGGCTAACCCTGTCCTATTAAGATTGGCAGTGCGAGTCTTTCACAGTCACTCCACTCAACTGTAGTGTGGACAGAGCTACTGGCAAGGCACTCAAATGGCACTCCAGTGTTGTGAGCACCGAGGGGACGGAGATGCTCGGAGGCAGCCAAGGACACAAACCGATGTGACTGATGGCAGCACAATAAAGTGAGCGTCTCCCCTCCACAGCCTGAAGACCCCCTGGTATTCACAGGGACATGAAATGTGTCTCTGGGGCTTGTGAGCTTTCCTTTCCTGATCATAAGCTGTTTTTGGCCAGTTAATTTGCTGATGGCTCAGCAGTGGCTGGAGGTCGTTAGTATTCATCTGCATGTCCTAATGGAGCCCAAACAAGTCAGTCAGTGGCTGCAGTGTCTTCCCAGAGAACAGAGATATTTTGGGGAAGATGCAAACCAATGAATCATACTCGCACATCTCAGTGATGTTTTCGCACAGACACAGCTGTGCATCATCTAAATATCATGCTTTTTGGGTGTTATTAGATTACTGGAGCCAAAAATAACAAATCTCCAATACGGCAATAAGAACTGTGTCAAATTAATTGGGATTCACTTACATGGAGCCTTTGAACCTTTTTCAGGTTGTGCAAAGTGTTGGAAAATCCTTCCATTTTCCCACTGCATGCGGCTTTTTTTTTTCTCCCACACAGCTGAGATTATTGGGAGCAATGCACAGTTTACCTCCTTGCCCAAAGAAGCCCCACCAACATAGAGGAGGTGTAGACGGAGGCGCCGGCGTTGGGCTGGAGGTGGATTCTGCACCTGCTGAGACGCAGCTGCCCGAGCGTCTGGAACGAGCGTTCAGAGATCTAATATTGCCTTTTGGAGGAGCATGTTGGCTCACACAGCTGCAATTACAAGTGTGTGATATTCCAGTCATGTTTGCCTTTGCTTTGATTCGCTCTCAGCAGACAAATCACGGGAGGGGGCGTTAATGATTTATAAGTGCTATTGTAAATAGATAACACTGCAGTTGCACAGATTTAATGTTGCCCTGCATTCCAGAGACTAAACAATACCGAGCCATTTTCCAGCCTGTTTAATCTCTGGAGTCATCAGGTGCGTCAGGCACCTGTAATCAGACGGCTAATGACTTAAGCTTTTCCAAGAAAACGCTTCATCTTTGGAAAAAAAGAGGTTCAGCCATTGTCCTTGGCAGAAAACTATCCCCCACGTTAGTGGCTGATCACAGCTGAGGTTTAGAGTATTATTGAATTCTGCCATTATCTTATGAAACTGAATGCAGAAACAAACTGAGACTCCATTAAAAATGCATATCATTCTGCTCCCCCAGAGCCCAAAATAAACACAAGCATGGCAGGAAAAAAAAGCAGCTGTAAGACTTTACACTGTACAGAGACGCGTCTGTGTGTGTGTGTGTGGGGGGGGCAGGAAACAGACAAGCGGGGATAAAAGTCGACTATTTGGACGCGCCCTCAGAAAATCTCAGCACAAATTGTCAACAAGCTTGTCCTCTGTTCTCTGCGTCTGATAAGGTATTTTTTACGTCTGTGAAGTCTAATGGAGAACCGGTGAGACCGCGATGCCTTGATTAGTCCCTTGTTCTAAATTAACAAATTCCCTCGGAGCCTAACAGGTTCAATTGCCTGGAAAAAAAAAGTTCCTTCATTCAGTCGCACTGCTAGTGCATTGAAGGTGCACATTAACATATCAAAGGGTGCAGCACCGTGTCTAGAATTTCAAGCGTGTTCTGTTGTGATGTTGAAGAGCACCAGCACTGACATGAGAGGAACTCGATCTGTCCTCCTTACAAATTCCACTGTTGATTCACTTCCTTGTTGTGTCCGAGGTTCCTCATGAAGGCGTATGGCAACCGAGGCTGTAATGAGGCACTTCAAACGCGCATTTGAACGTGCAAAAGTGTGTGTCTGACTTGTTTAAGGAGAAAATATGTGTGCAAGTGGCAAACACTTAGTCATACTTTGTTAGTTGTGTATCTAGGTCACCTGTAGGGAAGAGGGAAAACACATTAGATGATTCTTGCAGTCTGAGAACTAATAATTTCTTTTGGTTTTTAACTTTCTTGGGAAATTTTCTTTAGGCACCCAAATCTGATTTGATTCTCCCAGCGTCAAGAGTCTTCACATTAGCACGTCTTCTTATTAACTTAGAGTCTCCTTCCTGGTACCATTTTGTTCCAATTTAACAACAGATTTTCCTTACATGCCTGGACCATCATGCATTGCATCTCAGGCACATTTAAGAAGCAGTGACACTCTTCATGTCATCACTTTCACTCACAGCTGAACATTTTACAGCAATCAGGGGAATTTGCATCTCAGTGAGTCCAATGGCGTCCAGGCGTTATGTCATCCACATCCATTTAGGAGGTAAATGAGCTGATCTTTGTCCCTTTCTTTAAGTTAGGAAAGGCTAAAAGGTTTTATTCTTAGGAAACATAGAGCAAAACTGTTACCAAGAAGCATTTTAACATAGGTTCTTATACAAATATTATATTTTATTTTGTATAAACAATAAAAAATCAAAAACATTATCTAAAAAGTGAATTTAGATTTATGAGAAATAAATTCAAACATTTCATTTGCTGTTGTCAAGTCCAAAACTATAAGAACAAATTTTAAGTACTTTATTACATAAATTGCATTTTTTTTTGGTTTAGCCCTTTACTTCACCTCCAAGACTGTTGGACTAGATAAATGGACAGAGTGACTCTTTCAGACTGGGTCGGTTTCAGAAGAGAATTGTTGGTCTCTCGGTGTCAATCTAGACACCTCCACATCACCAGAGGGCGCTACAGTGACAAAAGGGGAAGAGAAGACTGCAGGACAGGACAACGAGTACAACACGAGGACCTTTGTATTTCAGCCGGCTTTTTAAATGTGGACTTTTGTGTTGGTCAGATTTTGCAGTATTGTGTTTTTTATGCTGTTTTGACCTGTTGATTAGCACTTTGTGGTTCTTTCAGAGAAAAGTACTTTATGTGCAACCTTTACTGGGCTTCTTGCATCATCTTGACTCTATTGCAGCTTCAATTAAAGTGTTTGAATGTTCTCCATCGTTTCTCCATGTCTTTCTAAAGACCCTCAGAGCTGGCTTCAAAATCCAGGTCATGCAAAGAATCTGACATCCAGGATGAAGTCAAATGAAGTGAAATCAACGAATCAACAAGTTTAGCTGTCTCAGCGTTTTGATGATAGTCTACTGAATGCATCAGCGAGTCTGTCTTTAAAAGAGTAAGTCAGTGATCTGCCTTTTCATTGGTCACTTTGGCTGCCATTGGGGCCTTCATGGAAAAGGATCAACCTCTTAACAAAGGGTTGCAGGTTCAGTTCCCGCCTTCCCTTCTCGTGTAATGGGGTACCCTTTGGCAAGACTGGGGATGGCAAGAATGGGGACTGTAAAGCATTGTGGGTATAAATAGATGCTATTTGTCATTCTCTTTTTTTTCTGTTTTTTTATTCTATTATTATTATTTTTTTATCTCTTCACTTTCTAAGATTCTGTGTTGAATCTGATGTTAATTAATGTAATGTTATTTTTCCTTCTGGAAATTTGACATTTTCAGTAACTTTCAAACAGCAACTTGTTGTGGCTGCATGTGAGAAATAACTATAACAGGCAGTTTGACTGTGACGATGTTTAGCAGTAATCTGACATGTAATTGACCTGCAGAGTTCTGGAAATAGAAAATCATTTATGTGCCAGTGTTAATCCAAATGCAAAGCTATATATAAAAAAATAGACAAATGTCACCGATACTCGCTGAGAACTCTGAGAAAAACTAATCAAACTCAAAGTATGCAAATGCAAGCAGAGGCTGGTAAACATGAGCAAGAACAAGCAGGGAAGCAGGTAATGCAGCTCGGGCTCTGAAGAAAGACACAGCGGGGCTAAAAGGGTACCAAGAGGCAGGTGGGAACAAGACAACAGAGAGGGCGCCAGACGTACGCACAAGGTGAAACAGTCAAATAAAAAATAGAGACAGTCACAGTAACACACCAAAAAAGAAAAATAGAAGTCTTCAGTGAATCCACCTCATAGAAAACGAACATCAGTGTTTCTCTCTGGAAGTTATATGTGCAAACCGTGAAATTAAATGTGAAAGTAGTTTGGCCTGCAGGTGAACAATTTAACCTGAAATATTACCAAACATTTGGATTTTTAAGTTACTGTGTCAATGACAACATGAAAGCCCTGTCGAGTTCAACATTTTGACAGAAACCTGCATCGTAACTGCCCAGCTTATGCTGTTGTCAGCATCATTAACCCAAGGTTATTTATCAGCCGGGACACCAGGACACCAGCTGTGTCTGCTGGGATATTAGCTGCTGGCAGTTTACGCGTTAAAAAAGCATTTCTCCCAACACACCACAAGAGTCTTCTGCGATCTGAGGATTACATGAAAATTGGATGGTTATAGAAGGTTCGACCTGATCCTAATTGCAGTGATGCTGCATGTGGGGATGGAGAGCCCAGGCTCTCCTCATCCCTGGTGAGATCCTGGCTAATGAAGCCTGGTGTACACCCCCTGCTGTCCACCCCCTCTGAATCTTTTTTTTCTCCTCCTTTCTCACCTGTGGACAGATATCAGCTGAGCTGGGCATGATTGTCCACAGCCACTGGTTTAGGCCCAGCATGATAAACAGTCATGTTAAAAAGAAAGAAAGTACAACTTTTCCAGCTTTAAGGTGTCAGAAGAATCTGTCCCCGTCAGCTTCAGTAAAACGTCTGATAAAACACTTATTTTAATCATTTTGCTGTACTTTATTTATCATCAAACGACTAACGACTCTAAAAACGACTCATCTAATGACTGTAAAAAACAAAAAAGTACCAGGAACCATTAGTGTCAAATCAGCTTTATAAAAAAACATTTTTTTGTCTTCCTGGTTGTGGTTGTCCAGGGTTTACTCTGCTGTCACCCAACAGTGGCTAGGATAGGCTCCAGCAGCCCTGTAAAGGGATAAAGTGTGTTTGGAAGATGTGAGGATAAAACTTTTTTTTTTTTTTTTAAATCCTCTTGTGCCGATGTCACATTGAAAAAAAAATTAGTTGAGGTGAAAACAGATTTTTGGTTTTGTGGTGAGTGTTGGAAGGTAAACTTCAGAGAAACCCGAAACTGCGTTGAATGTTGACAAAAACTAACAAAACGTGTGTTGTTTTGAGAGTTTTACTCCAAGTGACAGATAATTAGTCATCAGCAGAATGAAGTCAACTCAATGAGAAGCACCTGGCTAAAATTAGCCTCTTAATTTGTGTTTAGGCAGGAAGTGCACTCTGTTTTTTAGACTCTGCTTCTGAACTTTAGATTAGATTTAGTGAAATAATTGATGACAGTGTTGCTTCCTATTTCAGCTTGTTTTGTTTTACTTTATGTTACTTTAGAAAGCTGGTTTTTGCCTTTCACAATGCAGATTTTTTTGCATTTCACATTGTAATTTGTGTATTTGTGTTTTGTTCTAAGGGGCTTAAGTAAACCCTGTTGCATGAGAAGTTTGTGATTACATTATTGATGCATTTATTGCAGTCTTTAGAACTGAGTAAATGAGCACACCGACTTCTTTTTGATGCTGATTTTCAGCTTTTCTTAGGAGCCTGTAGGACGCTCGATAGACGGGGATAATGACTGCCGTCCGCTCTTTGCCCACTTTGTAGGTGTAACTAGATTCTAATGATCAGCATTTCAATGACATTGGTTTTGTCCAGTGAGCAGCTGCCTTGTCTTCTCCCCCTGTTGTCACTTGTTGAAGGAAATTGAAAGGGACAGAGTGTATTTCCCGTTGAAGGATCATATAGCTGTGCCTCGACTGCTTGCATCTGCTGGGCTGCAATCAAACCAATCACGACAGTAGATGGTCAATGATTGCTTTCAGATTGGCTTGCTTCGCAGTGCTTTCCTGCTTTTTTTATGAACACCTGCTGTAGCAGCAAAACTGAGAAACCGCAGCAGTGAAGGGAAAACAGAGAATGAGGAGCCTTTGCGCCTGCTGTGACGTCACAAGACCAGTTTGAACGGATGGTAACCTCATGCACCCTCAATTTAGACAGACAATTGATAATATGTATTTTGTATTAGCAACATAATCTCTCCTTTGCAGCTCTTACATCCAACACAACATTAGAGTTTGAAATGTCATGTTCCCAAATAAACGCATTGTGTCAAAACTTTAATTACCATCAAAATGTGGTAACTTAAAAATGACATTTTACTATTTGCTACAGTCTTTGTTATAACAAGAATCACTGAACAAAATGTGTTTCCTTTCTAGAAAATGTTTACAGTACACGTATGGCCACATCCAACCTTTACAGCTATTCATGAATGTATCCTATCAAGATCAGACACGTGTCCCAAATAAAAACATATTCAACTCTAAAATAACTGCAAGTCAAACTCCTCTGTGACTTCATTACCGAAACATATTTCAAACCTTTGTAAATCATTTTTACACGGCACTTTTATTGAGGAATCTGATTGGTCAGTTTATGACTTGAATAACTTTGACCAAAAAAAAAAAATGCAGTGGAAAAAAGTAGTGATTATCAAGGAGATCTGATCCATAATGGTTGTTCTAACAATTGCCATAGACTAACAAGTCTATGGCATTTTGGCTTCATGGAGCCTCTTCCTGTTTGAAATGCCAGAGGGGGGGGGGGGGGGGGGGGTCACTCATTCCAGTTCTCATATACAGTCAATGGACAGTTAGGTGACACTGCTAGCTTAGACAGCTGCAGAGTTAGTGGCATTAAAATAGGGAGGGTAGATTTATACATTCATGTTTAAATTTTAAGTTAATTTAAGGTGTGGAATTATGGTGCTCCTGTTTTTTTTTTTGAAGTATTACAAATCTGTTTTTACCAAACCATCCTTCCTCTGCAACCCCTAACAACAGCCCTCTCAGCTTTGCCGTCTCTTCTTGTTGAGACTTTTTGCAGGCCTGTTACCAGCTGTTTCCAGCCTGTGTCTCTAAAACAACATGCCAGAGAGACTTAGGTCCTGGGGCAAGGAGATAGCATGGCTGCCATAGTGGTAACATGTTAGTCAATTTACAATACACAAAAAGGAATGTCTCTCATGTGACTCTGGGCAAGCAGAGCGTGACCGCCTGCAAGCTCGCCAAGTATGGTTGGTCACACATGAGAGGGCAGAGGACAGGCAGAGGCATGAGCAGGGGTGTCATTGCTGTCAGATGTGTACACCTCAGTTTCAGACATGCCGAGGATGTTGATTCCAAACCTCGCTTTTGACTAATTGAACCTGAGCTGACATGTCACACGGCTATAGAGGAACAACATATGAACCACCAAGCTGCATCCCGGACAGCTGTGTTCTGCTGAGCCGCAGCACTGCAGGCGGACTTACTCACTCTGATGGGGTTCAAACATCAACTGAGTCAGGACTTACTGTGCAGCCCTCATGACAGGAGGCAGCACTCTACCATTCAGAGCCATTTAAGCTCTCAGTTCCACTTGGAAGATACAAACAAATGTCTTCTGTGATGTTGTGTTTAAAGAGTTTTTGTTATTTTTTTCATACTTGGAAATTGGTGACAGAATAAATGTTTGGGCGTGAGGCTGCACGCCGTCAGCAACAGCGTACACACGACATTTCCTTGAGCTCTAACGTTGGTCACACCACCACAGTCTCCAGCTGGAATGGGAGAAACATGCTGATGAATGTCTGAACTTCAGCTGATACTAAAGCCCAAAACCAGCTCTGATCGGGACGGAAAAAGGGCGGCTTGTCCTGTTTGTCCTCTGGTTATCATCTATGAAATAGTCCCTTGAGCGCCTCAATGCACCGTGTTTACCCAGTAGACATTTCCAAACCCATGTCATGAGTCCTGCTTCTTCAGATCCACACTGGGACTGCTGTTTTCTTTTTTGTTCCTACTCAGAAAGTCTGTCTGAGTTCACACTGAACTGAATCGCACCAGCGTTCATCTGCAAGTGAAAAAGATTTTATTTGGTTTTGTTTGGTCTAAACCAGAGTTCGGCTGAGCTGAGGAGACCAGCTTTGATGCACATCAACTCATGACCAACTGCATCTTTGTCACTGCAGCCTAGCATGCATCCAAAGAGAATCTGAAGAGCTCCATGTCATATGATTGGTTGAGAAAGTTATTGTTATTTTGTTTTCTTTGTTTTGCAGCCGCTGGACTATGAGAGCAAGAAGGCATACACCTTCAAGGTAGAGGCCTCCAACGCCCACATGGACCCGCGCTTTCAGAGCTTTGGGGCCTTCAAAGACACCGCAACAGTAAAGATTAACGTGTTGGATGTGGATGAGCCCCCAGTGTTCAATAAACCCTCCTATGTGATGGATGTGTATGAGGACACACCCGCGGGCACCATCATCGGAGCGGTGACAGCCCAGGATTTAGATGCCAGCAGCAGCCCAGTCAGGTAAAGTTAAAGTGTTCTTTCCTAAAAAGTTCACAGTGTTACACGGTGGATTTGGCTTTAATTCCTTCCTTCCATTTGGCTGAGATCTCTGGTCCCGCCTCTACTTTCCTTTAAACTGTGTTCACTGTAGAAAACTGTTTGATTTCAGGTGTGAAATAGTATCAGTACTGCATATCTGAACAGTAATCTCTATAGACTTATTTATGCTTATTCCTAACAGACAAAAGAAAGGTAACATTAATTTTCCTTAAATTATCATTTCAGAACTAATGACTTATTAAATGAGGTTGGTTGTTCATGTAGTGTGAGACAAAAGAGCAGTTGTTTCATTTAGAAAGTTGCCAGCTTAGATTGGTTGTAACTTGAATTTAAAGATTTACACACATAACTGGAGTTTAAAATAGCCAATCATAATATAGTCAGTCTTGGCCATCATGTAGTCACCTGCTGATCACACACACCAGTTTAGTGGCCTTGTGGTAGAGTGTCTGCCCTGTGACTGGAAGGCCATGAGTTCAAATCCAGTCCGAGTCCTACCAAAGACTCTAAAAATGGGACCCAATGCCTGAAGAAGCATTAGGGGTTGGATTGGGGGGTTAAACCAGAAATTGGTTCCTGAGCGTGGCTGTGTCTGCAGCAAATGGCGAGAACAAATTTCACACTCCTAGGTGTGTGACAGATAATGAGACTTAACTTTAAACTCACATGCAGCATCAACAGATCCTTTTCTCCCTGCAGAGGAACAGAGCTGCTGTGTTTGATTTTCAGATTCATTGACTTTTTAAAGATAATTTCATCTTATTCTGTCATGTGACACACATCTCTCCTCTTGGTTTTTGTTAGACCCTCTGATTGACTGAATGAAATGATACCAAACGTTTCACCTGTTCCAGGATGTGTGGGCCTTCAGCAAGGGAAAAAGGGGAGAACAGGAAATTAAACAGATTTGTGAAGAGTTCTGACATATGAAAACATAATGACTGTTTAGACTGTAATTTGGGATTTGGAGGCCTGTGTCTGAATACAGATTCCCATCTTTTAATGGCCTGTTTTCTTGACAAAATCTCTACTTCATGGATGAAACTCTGAAAAAGAGGAAACAGTATGCTGGAAAAGCCAGTGATTAAAGGTTTTAGATCTCTTGTTCACTCGTCGTCTCCCGTCTCCATTCATCAATGTCATCACGGCTTAAATCGTGGGAGTTATGTCAGCTTTATTCACCACTTTGAGCTCTAATCAATCTGAGTAGAACATTTGACCCTGTCATGTAAAATCCTGCTGGCAGCATCTGATGGCGGGTCAGCGCTTGTTGGTGACAGTTTTCGGATTGTAAACAAGGTTCTGCCTTTGTTGTTCGTTTGTCCGTGAAAGTGATCCTGAAGTCAGGTATTCAAATGTAGAGAAGGTTCCAACTAAACAGTTTTAGAAGAAATTGGTCTGCTAATCAAACTAATGTTTCCATTTGAGACTCTGTTTGCAAATTGCAACACATCACAGTGGAGCAGAAGCCACATGCTGCAAAAAGACTGACTGCTTACACATTTTAATGAATTCCCTCCTTCTTCACACTTCCAAGCCTCATAAAATATGTAAGGGAACATGGCCGACGAAGAGGGCTTTACCAGAAATTAACGCATGTCCCATGTGAAGTACATTCATTTCAGATTTTCATGGACACTTTGAAGGCCATTAACTCACTTAGAGAATGGTCACTTACAAAATGAAGAAATATTCAACCAGTTTTTAGTCCTTTTGATCTTGTGATTTTTTCGGTTTATCCCTTGTGCTATCTTAGATGACCCCCCCCCCTTGCATTGACGTGTTCTCCCTACCATGACAAAGGTGGATAAAGGTGGAAAGATTTCATGTAATCCATGGACACCAGTGAAGATCACGAATCATTGAAGAAAAAAGGTTCAGAGCACTGTCTAGTGGGTCTAGATGACCCCACTCCCAACCTTAAAGTGCCTAGGATAGAACAAGGGTTACATCGCTCTTTTCACAGAAGCGGACTATTTGTTACGACACATTGTCACAGTAACACGACAACATGCTGCGACTGAATGCGATCAGAGAACATGTTCACGTCACACTGCTTGTTTCTGTCCAGATGATAAAGATAAAGTTTGTTTTAAAGAAGCTGGCGCAGTGATACAGAACATTTATGCAACGTGACTGGAACTTAATTTTTAGCTGTACATTATCACTGTGGATTATCACTTTTTAATGCACACCCAGCAGCCAATCAAAATTGAGTATTCACCTGGACCGTAGTATGAATTCTGCTACTCTGTGCATGTTCTAAAAAGACATGAGCAGGTGTGCAGTTTATCAATATCCCTCCTTCATGTGGACACCCTCAGGTTTCTTCCTTTTTTCTAGAATCTGTTTTTTTTTTAGGAGTTTTTTCCTTACTGCGAAGGAGGGTCTAAGGGCAGAGATGACCAATTTGGTTAGTTTAATTAAAGTTTAGTATTATCCTATGAATTCTATGCATTTACGATCCTTTTGATTGTATGTTCACTTTATAATTACTGGTACGAAGCCATTGAGACCACTGTTGTTGTGATTTTGGGCTATACAAATAAAACTGAAATTGAATTAATACAATTCAATAGAAAAGAGATGAAGTTTATCCCAATAGATTCCTCTGCCTTTAGTGGTTAATCCCTGCAGACTCACTGTTGGTTTTGGATTATTTAGTATAGAACAATCAAATAAATTACTGCATGGCAAATATGTCTCAGAATCTTATTACGGCACGTCTTTTCATTTGGTAATTACCAAGGCAGGACTGATATCATCACTTCTGAGTTTGTAGATCTGACAAGCTTCACTAAACACCTGGTTGATATTGTTAGCGGCTCGTTCCATTTGTGAATTCTTCACTTGCCTTCACACACCCTCTTCCTCCTCTTTTTCAAGCAGGAAACTTGAATTGCAAATAACAATAGCCTGTCCTCTTGCAAAGACAAAAGAAAGTGCACTTTAAAAAATGTATGAGAGCCATTTTTAAAATTCTTTAGTGTCTTTTGGAAAGACAGAATACTTCATAGAGATGCTTCTCCCAAGATGAATTGGTGTTGCTGTGCAAAAATGGTAAGGAAAAACACCTGTTACTTGGACAGTAGCTGTTTTATGATGAATATTTTATTACACAGAAAACAAAACAATAGGAGAAGTGGAGATTTGTTCAACAAGAAGCTAATGCCCTATGCTCCGCGGATCTCCACTTTGTCTCCAGAAGTTTAAAAATGCATGACTTGAGCAGATGACAGTGCTCATTTGTGTGCTTTCAGCTGCACCTTACCTTCCTCACAGAAAAACAAAGGGACCGGATGGCCCATCATGCATATGGAATCATGCTTTTAGATTTCAGACTCAACTGATTCAGCCTTTTAGCTGTTTAGAGCTGAAAGAAAGGAAGGACATCATGAATACTGCACTGTTGCTTCTTCAAGTCTGAATCAGTTTTTAAGTCCTAAAGTTTTCACATTTGCAATCAAGCAAATTGTGCTCCATCCATTTTCTGCTGTCAGTCTATACAGACAACAGGGATCCATGTCTATCCTTCTCCACATCCAACTTTTCCATGGAAGGATTTCTCCAAGGTACCTGGTCCCAGGTCTGTTGCAGTCTCTATTCTCGAGTCCGTAAACATCCAGTTTAGTTGCCCCAAAACCTTGACCCTGTACACGGGGATTGACCCATATTGGCTCTGTGGGTTTCTTGTTGTCTGGGTCTGTAAAGGGTCGTAGAGAAAAGGGGCTGCATCTTTAGGGGAGTGCAGCTGTGTCTTGCAGTTTCCTTGAGGCTTGTGTGGCAACTTCAAGGATTGTTGTGAAAATGGAATGTAAATACATGTACATGCAGTATGTGTATCGAGAAGTATTCGGAAGCTACACAAGTGTATGTTGTATGGATCATGCTGTTGTACGGTGGGCGTCCTTATGCCACACTCTAGTCGTTAGTGAGGTGTGAGTTCTGCCTCCTTACTGACTGCACTGCACGCACGAGGCGTGCACGTGTTCCGTAAGTGCTTGTAGGACGCCCGTAGGTAGTCCACACAAACTACACTATGATTGTCTAATTTCCTCAATTCTAACTGTCAGGCTGCAGCGAGGGGCGTACACCTGTCACGAGAACAGCACTAATGGGCTCCTTGCTCAGTCCACAGGATTTTGGGGGAGGTGGTTGAAAAAAGGAAAACTCTGCAGGACACGCCTACGTCCGACTTTCTTCCCCTCACGTGTTGTATACATCTTTGCCATGACCTGTGGTGACACGTTCGTTCTGGGTGGTCTTTACCCCTGGATCCACCCGTAAGGGCAGATGTGGTCAGGGCTTGCTATGATTCTTCCAAAGCGGAGGAGCGGTCCCCTCTCATGACCCGTTTTGGGTTCAGCTGAGGCTCCCTTCAGGTCCACGATGACTCCGAAGTTTAAAACCCAACAGCAAAGGGGACTCAGACTCAGACTGTAAGACGCTTTTCTCTTTCGAGAAAGTACCTTTGTGCATTGAGTGTGCTGCTCACACAGAAGGGAATTAATATTGCTGTACTTCAAAGCTGAAGATATCACTAATTAATTTCCATATCATACAGCTGTCAGTATTGAGTTAACTACACTCTTTAGATCTGCGACTTCTCACTCACAGCTGTTGATGAGCTGTTTTCATTTCCAAAGATAACGTGGACCAATTACAACGAAAGGAAATTCAAATACCCTTTGTTCCGCATGAATTCCACTATACATTTCTGTCTTTGCTATTCAGTCTGTTACAATATGTGCCAAGATGATGGTTTATTGTCTCACTGACGGAGTTTTTTTAACACTGCGTACCATCCAACCCGTCTTCTGTGACGTCCTCTCAGCGGCTGAAGCACATCAGGAGGGAAACGTGTGGACCAGCAGCAGCTTGAGTCTCTACAAAAAAGAAAAGAAGAAATGAAAAAGTGGTTTTGCCCAAAGGAAAACTCACAAACCATTGATCTTTTGAACTCTTGATGGGAGTTTGGTTGCAATATTTATCAAAAAGACTCTGACTAAACTATTTCGACACAACCATGTTCACTTCAAGGCTTCATGCAGCAAAGAGTCAGAGAGGACATGGACAAACCAAAACTGAAACAAAGCCTTGTTTCATCTCCTATTATTCGCATTACTGTAAAGACTCAAGGGGGTGCAATATGCAAAATGGGCCAATTTCTCCTAATGATTTAGTCAAGTTCAGTTTCAGGTTCTGTGGTGTGGAAAACAAGCACCATTAATATTCATGTCCATATCTCTCACATCAAATAACTTGCCAGGAGAAAGGAGTTCCAGAGTGGGAGTTTATCCTTCCAGTCGGGGCTTAACCCCATGAGAAATTAACCATCTGGTCTGAGGGAGTGCCCTTGGGCAAGGTGTCAGATCCTCAACCTCTGACCTCTGTGTGAAACAGTTTTTTTCTGCTCCTGATGGAGTTCGATGACAACTGTAAAAGTATTAATGAAAAATGGCCTTTTTAGATCAAACAGCATGAAGTGATGAATGGTGCTGTCACTGGCCTGCAGTCCGGTTTCTGACTTTTTTCTTTCTTTCATGCTCTGCATTAGCAGCAGCTGGATAAGACTAAAGATGAATTTCACAGGGAGGAGCGGATCTGCTTCTCTCAGACAGCAGACGGAGATTTTTATGCCTTTGTTGTTCATCAGCCGTGAGAGATTGATATGCTTTCAAAAGTGCCTAAAATTCATTTATGCTCCCAAGAAAACCATTAGCTCAGCATGGTCAAACGTGTGCTCCATTACTAGATTGGAATGTATGCGCATTTCTCAGCACATTTTCTGGAAATGACCATTCAGAATGAGTAATGATGGCGGCCACAACATCACATTACACCTAACTCATATACATGAGCCCAGAGGGGGAGTCACAGGGGTTTATTTCTCTGCTTTATGCCCCAAATGGATGGTGTTGAACAAACATTTGGTTCCAGGTATTCCATCGACTGGAGGAGCGACTTGGACAGCTACTTTGACATCGATCCAGTGGAAGGCACGATTTCCACCAACGACCTGCTGGACAGAGAAACCATCGCGCAGCACAACATCTCCGTCGTAGCCACCAAACTGAGTAAGCTGGAAACAGGCTTCATGTACTCGACATTTAAAAAAGGAAGGGTGACTTTCTGAATAACACCATGTTTAGTTGTGTTGCAGAATTGTATGTTTCACAATATTGTAAAAAAATTGATTTTCTTTTATAAATTAGTAAAAAAAAAAAAAAAAAACAAAAAAAAAAACAAGCACACAATCCAGATCCCTTTCTTGTTGCTTTGAAATTAAAACCTGAATATCTACACATTTTTCACAAATATCGTGAATTTCCATTAAATTTGTCTGAAACTACCGGTACTTCAAAGTCAGCACTATAACATAACTGTATATTTGAAGGTTTATTATTATTATTTATTTATTTTTGTGGTCATGGTAATTTTTAAATTGTTTTTGAATATTTTCTTAGCTGAAGATTTTTATTGCAATCGTATTCAGGCCAAAATATTTACAGATTTATTAATTATGTGAGTTACATGAATTAAGTCAGGCAGGGGTGTCCAATTCGTCGATCAGGATCAAAGGTAGTGTGGGTACATCGAGGTCATCACAAGTCATCAACCCCCCCAAAAAAGATATTGTTTTAGAAAAATTGCCAATAGCCAGTTATCTTCCTCGCCGTAAAGTACCTCGCTGAATTGAACTTCAGTCAATCAAACATCCTCTGATGCAAACGCGCCACAGCGCCGCTCTCCTCCAGTGTTTCCTCCTCCGTCAGCCTCCCAACCGTGGATGTAGCTGCTAATATGTTTTACAGTTTAACTGGCCTGAGGTCAGCGCCTTAAAAAAACCTCAAACAGAAAACAGGGAGAACTTTCCTGCAAACACACAGGTCCGATTCAACAAGCAGTGGAAAAAAAACGACAGAACCTTTTCACATGTGGTAATCTCACACATTCATCTGCATTTTTCCATTTCAGTGACTAATATCTATGTCTGTGTATTTCATAACCTAATTGTTAACATTTCAGATTATGATTTTTAAAATACATGATGATATTCATAAATAATGCATTTTAGCTGGTGGTTTCAAAAGGTCACATCCTAAATTTGGTTGAGTGAAGCAGATATTTGTGAAAACGAAAAAATCATTCCATACATCTGTTTCATATATTTACACAACTAATGAAATCAGTAATTCTAGAGGGTAAAAATCTATTTATTAACATCAAAATAAATATAGATGTGCTTATCTGCTCCCAGTGCAGTGCATTCCTAACCACAACAGCAAACAAGGGCCTCCCCCAGCCTGATCAGACGAGCTTAAACTGGATGTTTTTTTTTGCCTGTGCGTGATCCCGCCCCCCCCCCCCCCCCCCCCGCTCTTCCTTGAAGCTCCATTAAATAGGCAACAGTGGGGCGTGTTTTTATGCTAATGTGGTGCTAATTAGGAACAACGCACGTCTATTTTTTTAGAAAGCTCCTGATTTATTCATCTGACAAAAACCAAAAGGTTTGATCAGTTCAGCTTCTTAAGAACAGGTCATAAAAACGACTTTACGTCGTCCTCATAAGGAACGTGTCAGCGGATGAAGAAGCGTCAGGTCGAGTTCTCTGTCTTCATCCTCATCTGGTGTTTTCTCACATTCAAATATTTGGAAATAATCTGCATCCTTAAGCCCGTCTGCTGGTAAAGTTACAGCCCGTGTTTTATGCCGTTAATACGAGCCCCGCCCACCTCCACTGGAAAGATGAATCTATCTCTCTCACTCAATCTCACTCCACCACTCTAGTCAATACTCAGCCCCATTTTTCTGGAAAGGTTTATAGGTGACTGTAAAGCGTGAAGTCTGTCCCAGAGGGATGTTTCCTCAGGAGATTGTCTCCTCTCCCCCTCTTCCCTCGTCACCGTTTTCATTTCAACTTTCGACGGTGCTGGCAGGGAGCTATTTGCCGGCAAAGTCAACTTTTACTTACACCACAGTAAAATATGAACCTTATAGGTTTTTTTATGGTGAGCAGATGCGGCGCTCTGTGAGCCAAACCCAAGCAAGATGGAACTAATGTGTAGCCGAGGCTTTAAGACATGTCATCAAGCTAATTATGTTTTTATGAAGGAAGTAGAGCACATTTCCCGATAAATAAGCAAATCCATCGTCATCAAGCCATCAAATCTGCTGAGAACCGTCAAAGTCATTATCCCAGAGGCTGCCTGGTGCTCAATCAAAATTACACACTCTGTATATTCATTAGGATAGACTGTGAAATATGGGCCGCTAAAGCTTGAGTCGTTGTTGCCTTGGAAACTGAAATTACTCACTTCCCCTCAAGGTCATTTCAGTCACATTCTAATTGTGTTTTTCATTGTGTGTGTGTGTGTGTGTGTGTTTCTTTGGGCATTTTTTTGAGTATTAAGTGCCGCGAAATTGGAGGAGCAGGTGGACTAAAGGGATGCGTGGATGAAGAAGGAGCGGCTTGAAAAGGCGACGCACGTTCAGTCCGTCATACTTGATGCGCAGAGGGGGGGCTCTGCTCATTCTTGCCTGCATGCACCTGCCTCTCATTCCTCTCTTATCACCTCTCTGCTGCTCTCTTGGGTGCAACTCCTCAAACTTTTGACAATTTTCCTCACAAATAAAGGATAGAAGGAAAAATAAGCAAAACCAAGAAGAAGTCTTCCAAACTAATTGCCAGGCGTCTGCAGGAGGAGCAGAAACAAAAGCAGCAGCTCAAAGTTTCTGCTCCAGAAGGGTTCAAATCTGCCGTGACCTTGACTCTGTTTTGGCTGAGCTTTGCTTTTGGGTATTATCTGCCTGTTGGGGCTCTTCTGCACTGCACCCTATTGTCATCGCTGACACGGCGCATGTTTATTATTCTAGTTTAAACATGAAGAGCTTCAGTAAAAACTGAAGGGAATTTACCTTCATGATGCATTTGGGGGGGGGGGGGGGGGGCCTTGCTTCTTAATCACAGATGTTCCTACGGTCTTTTTTTGCCACTAAGGCAAAATTTCACTTTAAATCCACAAATGTTGCTTGTTTTAGGTCTAACTTTGCAAACGTCACCAGAATATCTCCGTCATGGAGAAACACGAGAGCCGAGCGGCTAAACGGGATGATCAGTTCATTCTTCTGCTTTCAAAATCCAACAGCAATTTGTATTAAGTCAAGGGGGGGGGGGGTCTATTAAAGGCAATAATAACGTTGGCAGGAAGCAATTAGAGAGCACCCCCCCCCCCCATCTACTTTCTACAAATAGATTTAGCTTCACACTTACCACAGAGTTTAGTGTTTGGACAGTTTGCTTACTTATTTTGTCTGCATTTGCACTTTTTTATTATTCATATCCACAAGTAATCTTTTCATCTGGTCTTAATTGCTTGCAGAAAGTGGGATTATTTCTTTATAATGGCTTTAATTAAAAAGGAGATTGGTCAAAATGAGTATGCAGGCACATTTATTGCTAACCTATGAGGCATTCACAGCATTGAAAGCCATATAAATAATTAGGCATGTCATTGGTCTGAAATGCTGATGCAAGTCAGATTTCAGAAATAAGTGTTGTTATAGCGCCATCTAGTGGAATCAATGATCAATCGCTCACAAAAGGAAGTGTAATGGAGAGGCAATCTATTCAGAAAAGGAGGAGAAGCGTATTAAAATTGATGAGGGGGGCGTTTAAAGAGTATGAAAGTTTTTGGATGACAGAACAGCCGAGTCCCTTCGCTGGGTGAGCATAAATGTTAGCGCTTGGGTCAGTGCAGAGCATCAAATCCCTGCTCTCTGTCATACCTCTGCTGGAAAGATTGCTTTTTCCATCAAGGTCAGAGACAGGTTACCAACTGAGCCGTGGCTGCTTCTCCAATCCCTTTGATTTGACTCCCCTCCCTCCACACCCACCCACAGACACACCAGCACATGCACCCCAGGATGCACTGGCGCTCACACAAACAAGCACATGCTAAGCCTCCCAGCTGCACAGCCAAAAGCCTTCTCACATCAAATCCATACAGTTTACTTTCACACAAAGAAAAGGCTTCCCTGCATTGTGGCGCCAGCAACGCAACACGCCGCGCTGAATCCAAAGTAGTCCCACTCAGGAGGCGTTCACACTGCGCCTCCCCAAGAATGTATGGATGGGGTCATCATCGACATTTTACCTTTATGTCATTCTCATTTACCATCTAAAAGGTTTTGATGCTGTTTTGGGGGCTTCTGTTGAAAGTCTGTGTTCGTCCACAGAGGCCTCCTGATTGGCTGCTCCTCCGTCTCTCTGCTGCTGAAGTAACCTGGAAACTTTGGTTCTGAAAGTGCAGTTCTGCTCTTACCCACACGGTGTCAGTGCTGTAATCCTGCCGTCCTTGTCTCTGCAGACAGCCCGGTTCTGACCAGCCGGGTGGCCGTCACCGTCCACGTGCTGGACATCAACGAGTTCCCCCCTGAACTGGCCAGTCCGTACGAGACCTTGGTGTGTGAAAATGCCAGACTGGGACAGGTACGTCAGAGGCCCCGCTGATGTTGGAATGAGTGGATGCAGGTTCCCACTCCTCCCACTGACGCTGTTTTACGGGGGAGTCCTGACATTTGGACTTAAAGTCGTCCTTCTTGAAACGTTTGTCAGAAGGCGTTGATTTTCCAGTTTGACAGCAGCTGATGGGAGAGTTTGGGCTCCAATGTGGCCTCAGACAGGAGAGGAAACTTTAATTAAAAGTGAAAGGTGTGAATTTATAAAAACACTTCAAAATAATCATCAACTTTTACTCTTGAAGGGATCTGATGAAATTATATTTTTTCTAATTTGTTGTGTGCACGTGCGTGCACAAACAACCATCTATTTAATTCATTTTATGAAAGATTTTGAATAATATTATTCAAAATGAATTGTTTCAGATATAACCTCTGCAAAACAAAAAAGCATATCAAATTGAGCATGAAGTGATTTTGTCACAGAGTTCAGTTGAGGAGGAGAAGCAATCATGAGGCGCAGCAGCGGTTTGCATATCTGCAGCTGCGAGGACATTTCAGATGATGTATTTGAGATGCAGTGGGGAATGTGCTTGTGTGCATCGTAAACCACCTGCGCCTGTAAATTAGCCCATTAACTGGAATCCATATGCAGTTAGCGTTGTGAGGAAACAGCTTCCCTGGCAGTCTGTCAAATCACGGTGGACGCCTCATTGCATCGTGGATGTTTGACTGGTCCTCAGGCCTGCTGCAATCAAAACACAAGCCGGGCTCTTCATCGCCCTCCTCCTCTACAACTGAATTCACCTTTTCTCCACGTAACAGACTGGAGACACCTAAACACTAGAATGAGACGGTCTTATTAGTGGACAGGAGCTTAAAACACCTTTTTTATAGCCTCTATTGTGTGAACACGAGAATATTGATTGTTTGGGCTCATCACATTTTCTTCAGCACTAATTTTCCTTAAGTAGTTGAGAAGATGTTTTTCATTAAACTTAAAAAAAATGCTTAAGCAATCATGATATAATAGGACAAATGCATCCCATCCAAACCCTTGAAAAGGAAAAAAATCAGAGTTTTAAGTTTTTTTTCTAAACCACTTTTGTCCCTTTTGGGGTCATGCGGATGCTGGAGCCTATCCCAGCCACTAATGGGTGAAGGCAGAGGACATCCTGGACAGGTCGCCAGTCTGTCGCAGGGTCACAATCACACACCCATACACACTTTAGGGTAACCAATGGGAAAAAAAATGGAGGAAAATGATATTTTAAGTCTGTCTTGTCACCTGAAGGCAGGATTTTTCCAGGTATGGATAGAAAACGGAGACTTTAGACTGTGTGTCATGCAGCTGTTTCACATCTGTTTCCCATATCAAATGGTGTTTGTGCTTTTCAGACACACAAATGTATTCATGCTGACAGATAAAGGATTAAAACAATAAATGTTTCACATGTTACTTTTTATGATGCTCCATATTTCTTTTTTTTTTTTTGTCACATTTAACATTTAAGTCAAAAATTCCTCAAATTTCAATCATCTCAGGAAGGAAAACTATCTGCTAATAGGGTTATAAAAATAGTCCAACCAAGAATTTTCCTTTTACAGAAAAACTTTAGTCACTATGATGTTTTCTCAGACTGATTGTTTTGCTTTTGAAAAAACTTTCTTGTAAAGATGATTTTTCATGCAAGACAAAAAATGAAATAAAAAACAAGACAATTCTTATCTTAGGATTTTCTTTGCAGTGTTGGAAGATTATTCTCAGCTCTCCCCACTGAAAAATCTGTTAATGAGGAGTTCTCAGTTTTTAAAGCAGATTAATTGTAAAGAGTTACAGTTATATTAAATATTCCCAAAACAATTTAATTGAAACAAAAAAAAAAGTTTGGCAGAGCAGATGACCAAACAACAACAGACTGAAAAACATGACACTCAAACATAGTGAGGATGATTAACTGCAATGGGAGCAGCTGTGGATGATTGATAACCTGAACCTGGTGTGACTGACAGGGGAGAAAAAACCTGAAAACAAGAATATTAAAACCAAAAAAAAAAAAAAAACATTAGACAGAGCAAATAAAAGGCTATCCTCACAATAATGTGTATGTAAAATTAATTTGGTTGTATTTTTTTGTTAAAAATTAACATAACATCTAATAAACCTTTGAATAAGTAGATGCACTGCTTGGTTTATCACAGTCTGAGCATTTATTACACCACTACTGTAGGACTGGAAGTCTTCCTGGAAAATAAGATGGCAACATAATGAGGTTAAATGATAAAAATAGCTTTAAATTTGACAAAGAATTACAGCAGATTAGAATTTTAGAGCTTAAAGCACATGTGTCACGTCATGGAAAGCTATGAAAAAAGAGAAAAAAAGATGTTCTCAGAAAAATACCAATAAACATCTAAATTATTGTGTTTTTATGTTAAATATTTTTAGTCAAACCGGTGGATCACATTCCAGTGAAGGTAAAGCAGATCTACTGTATATTTGGACCGTTTTCCATCAGCATCTTATCACAAACACATCAGTTGTTTGTTGTGTTGATTTAGAACTGAGATAAAAATGTTCCCTAATCTTTAACTCTTCCAAAGATATGAGCCTAAATGATATGAAATTCTTCTTCCCTCCTTTACAGTTTTCTTATCCTCCCTAATCTTTTTGCCTCGCCTCCCCTGGCGCTTTCTCCCTTCCACCCCCCATTCCTCACCTCCCCATGCCGTTTCCTCAGCGGGACTCCAGCAGGTGTTGCACACAGCTGAGGCGCGATAAAGAATTTCCGATCCCTCTCTTGTAGAATCCATCACACGACTCCCTGGATGATCATCTGCACTCACACAGCTGAAATACATGCAAAGTGCTTGTTTTGGAGTGCTGGCACGCTGCGGCCCCTCTGACGGGAAATAATCTGCGGCAGCATGAATCCCGGCGAGGGAAGAGTGTGATTAACTTCATGTAAATGTGTGTGGAGAGCAGGAAGGAGAAAGAAGGTGTGCAAATCCACATCTTAGAAGAAACGTGATTTCAGGAATGAAAAAGGAAAAAAGAAATCTTGATGAGACTCACGTTAATGAGAAAAAGGGACTTCAAATGAAAGAAAATGATTATCTATGGTCTATAAAGGAGGAGCATCCATTGCTGCAAACTGCATTGGACTGAACTGACTAAACCAACACTTCCTCTCATGACTGAGCTCATTTAGTGGCAGCATTTCTGCAGTCGTCTGTCTTTACATGTGTTGGAAATCAAAATCCCTTCAAACTTGTGCAGAAAGAGACGATGTTATTACAGGAGGAGCTTTGTAATCACAGAGAGGATTAAAGTGTTTCTGATTTAAAGAAAGTAAAAAAAGAGAGACTGCAGTTGTTAGAAATGAGACAGAATGCACTGACTTCTGGGTTCTTTTGTTATCAGACACGGGTTGTGTTTAAACAAACCTGATGGTACATTTTGTTATTTCTGTTTACTGTTTTAGTCAAAAATGTTATCTACTTCTTCCCGTCAGTTGTTTTTTATGTTGTGCAAGCCCGGGAATTTTTGGTCCAATATCTGTTTAACCTCTTCCAGTAATTTTAAACACTGATGATAAACTAAAACTCCAACGTTGCTTTTCAATGGATCACAATAAATAGTTTATTTTACAGTATTTATGAGATCAAATTGAACATAAAACAAATTCTTTTTAACATTTATTTTTTTATGTATTAATTCACTTCATAACAGCAACAATACTTTTCTTGGTTGAAGAAAAGACTAAACTATTTGAGTTTGGAAAAACTTTAAAGTATTGGAAGTGAACCAATATTTGTCAAAGCATCAAGTCTATTTTGAGTTTTCAAGAAAAAGTATATGAACATAGAATTGTGTGTGAGTGTAAAAAGGTATTTTTGTGTTTCTGTCAATAACTGAAGCACCAGACTAGAATAGAATAGAATAGAATAGAATAGAATAGAATAGAATAGAATAGAATAGAATAGAATAGAATAGAATAGAAGACTGTTGAATTCTTGATTATCTTAGTCTGCATTTAATCATCAGAAATTTTAAATTATTTTAAGCAGAAAGAAGAACCACAGCTGCAGGCCTTCTATGGGTGAGGGGGCTTCAGTCAGCAGGGTCTCCTCTAAATGCAGATCAACCGTCTACATTTTACCAAATGCAATCGACCTTTTTTTAAACTCTGCTTCTTTTTTTGTTTTGTTCTTGGAGAAATGATCTGATGTTTAAGTTCTGCTCGATTATCCATCCCTCTTTGATCAGGGAATTTAAGAAAAGTACATTTCTGTCCTTTAATGAGGTTTCATGTTTGGTTAAAATGATCTATTGCTCTGATGATGCTTGGTGGACCCATGCTGTCATGGTTAATGTTACTGATTTACATGAGAGATCAATAGAGCAGCTTTTAGTTAAGGTAAGTTAGCTGCAGTCAAACACATCCTCCACTCAGCTAATAGCTTGCAGGAAATCAATAGTGTGAACTGTACATCTGCTGCACTCATCACAGCAATTTAGCCCTCTGCAGGGAATGTTGTTCTAATTCTGAGACGCCAAACAGAGGGAGCAGCACAGCCAGTAACGAGACGGGGAGGCTGATTAGTGGTTTCTGCATGTCGGGCGTCTGGGGCTGGGGGTAGGAAGAGTCCAGCAGGTCAACTGGGGGTAGGAAGAGTCCAGCAGGTCAAGTCTGCTGAGTGAGGGGCATCAGGGTGGTTACACAGCTGTGTGAGAAGAGCAGCCACTTCAGCTCCAGACTCTTTGTATCTGCTCAGTTACCTAGGATTTCGGGTTAGTTCTCTGCTGGACGCCTGTTGGGAATGACTGAATGTATTATAAATGTATGGTAAACCATTTCTGAGTTGCTCCAGTGGTTTTAAATGAAGTGAATCCCTCTTACTGAGCGTTGACGGGATGCAGAAACTTTAGCTCTCCAGTCAAACACTCAAATTCAGGTGTAAGATGATTCTGATGGTTTTAAGAAAAACATCCAGAAAGTACTCAAACCATTTGAAGACAACTTCTTTATCTTCTCAGGTGATTCAAACCTTTGGTGCAAAAGACAAAGACGTACCGAGCGCTGGACAGCAGTTCTCCTTCAGAACCCCCAAAGAAGACATGAAGAATAAGAACTTCACAATCCGAGACTTTGGAAGTAGGTTCCTTTTTTTCTTCCCATGGATGCACATCTGTGCAGCTCTGTCCTTTGAAACGCTGTGACACCATTGATCTCTTCAGCTGATAAATGATGATGATGTCCACAGGTGGGGCAAAGAAGATGTGCACCACACCTGATGAGGCACTTCCTTTTAGAAAAAAAATAAAATGTATATGCAGTATATAAATATAAACAATGCTGGATATTAATTCTGTGAAAAAGAGAGAACACAAATCTTGATAAGAAAACCCAAACATTAGGAGTTTGCAAATAACAATTAATATTTGAGTAACTGTCAAAGCAAAAGCATCAATTAGTGACTCTTTAGTTAGTCCAGATGATCCAAGAACTAGAGGAGAGATCAGTAATTGGTTGGAGTGATAACAAGCACAGGGCTGAGTTGACGCAGTCATATAAAACTCGACGCTTCAGGATACTCTGCAGCCCGGTCCTTTGAAGTCTAACCACAGAGACTTGGCATGAAAAGTGGGACGTGACAGGATGAGGCCAGGGGAACGAATGCATTCACCGTCCTTGACAAGCCCAGGTCCGAACCTCAGATCCACTTTTACCTCTCAGACACACTTTCTTACAGTTTCCCGACTGCCAGTAGCCTTGGAAACACACTCTCTGGGTAGAAAAGGTGGCCTGATTGGCAGAGACAGGAAATACAAACACCACAGGCGCTGGAGACAGGTTCAGCTCGAGATGCAGAGGGAACGCACAAACAAAAATCGCAGTTGTGCACAACATGCAAGGTGTGTTAAAATGCCTGACCTCCTGTCAGGAAAAAGTGCTTGGCTTTTTCAGATCCACAAAGTTGGTTTGACAGGGGTCAGACAGTGCGCCTGCAGCAGACAAGAGCAGGCAGGTTCAACCTGACAAGCTCCCCGTCCCTTGTACACGTTGTCGCCCTGTATTCAACTCGCAGTCCTTACACCTCCAGCTGTATTCACAAGTTGGTTCCTCTGTGTGGTTTTAGGGCAGATTCCAAAACAACAAGTCGCAAAGACCTTCAAAGACAGATGGGGTGTTTAGGGTGTGGTTAGACACCTACAGCTTTTAAAGTAAGTGCCGTAAAACAGTGAAAACTTTGATAAATCCAGCCTTTGATATGTAAAAGCTTCTCATCTCAATCTTAGGGGCATTTGGAGAGTGTTTGATATCAAACAGAGTTATCAGACAGAAAAGTTTCATCTCTCCCACTCATGGACCTTCAGACTCGTGATGGATTTCAGAGGATAGTCTCTTTGATTTCAGGTTACACTCGAAGGGGTATTTTCTTTCACTTTGTCTGGATACTTTCTAACCTGTTGAGATCAAGGAAACCCAAACTTCAGGCCTTTCCTCACAAAAACTCAAGATCCTTCTGGTCTAAATCTCACAGAATCTGGGCCTGTTTTGAACTCTGTCTTTGTGTTTTCAGATGCTTAACACTTCCCCTTCTTTCAGATAACACAGCTGGAATCGTGACCAAACGGGTTGGCTTCCGACGACGTTTACAGGAGATCTACTTCCTTCCTGTCGTGATTGAAGACAATGGCTACCCCCCGAAGAGCAGCACAGGCACGCTGACCATCCGGGTGTGCGGCTGTCAGTCGGACGGCTCTGTGCTCTCATGTAGTGCAGAAGCCATTTTCCTTCCTGTGGGTCTGAGCACCGGAGCGCTGATTGCCATCCTGCTGTGTATTGTCATCTTGTTAGGTGAGATATTTCTTCAAAAAAGGAAACGAACGACCAGAAAAATGACACAAACATCAACAGTTTATTCAGACAGCTGCCTCTAAGCTCAACAAGGTTACATTTTTTTAATCGTTTTAAGGATGAATGTGAAAGAAGCAGCTCTGCTCTCAGACAGAAAGTGGGATGGATGCATTCACATACAGATCATCTCTCTTCCCTGCATGACTCCGTAACATTAAACCCCCCAAAACCTTTTGAATGAATAAACCTTTTCCTGTCATTGTGACAAAACTGAAAGGTTCAAAGCACATTTAGCGGGATGTGAACAGGAAATGTGTAAATCACAGACCATGGTATCATCTTCTGATTTATATTCAAAGTATTTCCAGTGGTATTGTAATTATGAATATGCTGTTTTAAGCCAAAATCTAGAAACCTGTGTCATTTTCTAGGACATACTTTCTGCAGAGCAGCAGCAGTTGATTAGAAATTCACCTAAGTGGTGGGCGGGACTGTTGGCGCGGAGTAGGCCGGCGCTCGTTTCCCATCATCCCTTTGTTTATAATCTGTCCTGCTTGCTTACAGCTGCTTCCTAGCTAACATCAGTGTGGCATGTCGTTATAGGTCTTACGCCACACCTACAATTTTTTTCCAACAGTATATTTTTATTGATGGTTCGATTTGATGAAAGACATCCTCAGAATCACAATTTAAGCTTAATTTTCTGTCTATACATTCTTTCTTTATGTTTATGTGTTAAAAAACACTTTTCATCCGAGTGGGTCATTAAATATATAGCTCAGGGTAAGTTTGGTTCTTGTTTAACCAGAGTCTAGTTCTAGCTCATCCATATCCATTCTTTCAGTCTGTTAGTTCTGTCCCTCAGCGACATGAAGCATCTTCAAGAAGTTAACGGCTCACATCAACATTCTTGATCCTTGAGAATCCTCCTGGCTCTCCTGATACAAAAGAAGCAGTAGAATTCCTCCAGAAGGAAAGGGGTGACCAATGATCTTCTGTGCCTGGGGGACAATTCTCTGGAGGGATATCCTGTCTGCTGCTGTGCAGCTGGTTTGGAAAGCACACACATATGGAGGATGTAGGAAAGCTCTCCATAGAGCTCTGATAAAAGGACACCAGCAGTCTGTGTGTGAGGTGTTTGTTCCTTAACACCCTCTAGGAATAACGTCTCTGCTGGGCCCTTTTGTTCTTGGTTCTGAGACTGATGCTCCAGGACAGGAGATCCTGGCCATGCATGCACAGAAACGTACAGTTTAAAATGGTCTTCACACATTTCATACTGCTGAGTAGTTGCTGGATGTTTGCTTGTGTCTTCCTGGAGTTCATAATGCCGTCTTTGTCTTCAGGATTAGATTTTTCTCTGCACACCACTTCCACACCTCAATAAGCAGACTCATCCTCTCTGAACAGGAACCCCGCCATGGCGGGATCGTCTGCACTCTTTATGATGACGTTGCTGGGGTGAAGAAGGGGGGGCAGTAGTGCGTAAAGGGTAAAAAAGATAGATGTTATTGTAAGTCTGGGTTCACAGCGGCTTAAAACACATGGAAATGTATTTTAGGCAGTTGTAGAAGAACTACAAACAGTTTCACCTGATCTGTGTGACCCGGTTGAATCAGAGGAACTTTGTTCTGCCTCGGGCTCCAACAGCGTTGGCGGGTCTGTGACAAATGAAATTACTGGAACTTGAACAACACGTACCTTAACCTGGGTTTGATTGATGAACGTTAGTTCTCATGTGAGCCATGCAGCCAGAGACATGAGTGAGACATGAAGGCTACAAATAGACCTGGTTTGGTCCAAATGGGTCGCTGTCTGGGTGGGAACCTACTTTTAGTGCCAGAAGTGGACAGAACAAAATTGGGATGAGGGAGTGATGGATAGAAGAGTGCAGTGAAATCCTTGAGTCTCCTCTGGTTGCCATGGCAATCTTCTAGCAACAATAAGAGTTCAGGAAAGTGGTATTGATCTTCTGGTCTAAGTCTTGTCAAAAAGAGAAAGAGAGGTGACATTTTATGAAATGTCAAACAACTGACATTTCTATCCACAACTATCCGTGTTCTGTTAGGGATTTCAGCTGCCTCCAAAGTTCAAAACACATTTTATTTTTTGGAATAAATCTGTGATTTATCTATCTTCTCAGCAAAAGGGAAAAATATCTCTACAAAAACTGGTCAACAGGGGCATCTTAGGTCAAGTTGTTTGGCTCATTCTATAATAATTCCTCCACATTCACACTTTAATAAAGTTTTTAGAAACAAAACTCCAATTTTCAATTTTGCAGAGTATGAAAAAAAGGATTTATGTGATTTTTTTAATTCTGTGATCTTTCATTTTTACTTTTGGTCAGTCAAAGTTTTCAACTTGGTACATAAATTCCATTGGATCCTTTTATCACTTTTATGATTTTCTGAGCATATTGCCCCGAGTTCTAGATTATGATACCATGCTAAAAGGAGTAGTTCTACATCCAGGAGCCTCTTTGAGAAGTTCTACATGCACACAAATAACTAGAAGATCTCAGCGAAGAGCAGCTTGTTCTGTTGTTACGAGACATGAACTGCCTAGTTTTTACAAAGGATGGGTACCGAACCCAAACTCTGTTCCATGTTGCTGTCAGTATCATAAAGACACGGATTCTGGTTCTTTGTAGCTCCGATAAGAACGAGTGAAGCTCTGCAGCTCCACAGCGGCTGATGCACGGAGACAAAATGCTGTCGGCAAAGCGCGCCAAAGTTCTGTAGAACCTCCCAGCAATAGATTGTAGTTCTGATGGATCAGAGTGATGTGTACAACGCTCTGAAGAAAGGCCAACGTCGTGGCGATGAGCGGTGAAATCCGTGGTTACTTCCACGTGTGAGAAAGTGGAGCTGCAGCTGCAGAGCAGACGGTCATGGAAACAAAGCATCTTAGCCCCTTAAAAGCGTCTCCTTCATCCTGTCATGCTGCCTCATCATCATCACTTAAATGTTTCTGGAAAGAATTTGTGTTTTTTTTAATTTTATTTTAGAAGCACCGCTCAGACTCCTGAAGCGTTTAAAAGTTCTGGAGAATCTACATGTAGCAATACTGAAAATAAACAGCACTATTTCCTCAATCATACTTTTAGAATAGTATTGGTTAAGACACAGTCATTCATGGAAATCAGACAATGTTGACTGTTCCCTTTATTTAAAGTTACCAAAATAAAAGCACTGTAAATTTGCCCTGGTAAAAGCAACTTATATACGAGTTACAGTTGCAGTGCTTAACATTGTGGTCATTAACTAATCAGAATTTTACAATTGTATACAAGGAAAGGCATATTAATATCCAATTATTTTTTTATGAATCATATTTTTTCTAAAAAGAAAAGAAAATGTGTTCCAGTACAAAGTCGCGACATGTATGGCCAGACTCATGCCGATACACGACCCCTAATGTCCAGCATATATCATTCCAAAGAGATATTCTGATGAAAGGTAAACAGGCACCTGTGCTCAGGTGAGGGTCTGTACTGCAGTGGATGATGATGTTGTAAAAGGTGAAGATCATAGTTTACTGGAATCTCCTCCAGCATTCCTGCATTCTAATAAAGGAGGCAACATGAATTTGATTTTTCAATAAGACTTTTATGATTACAGGGAGGCTTTCTTAGCTCTATAAAGTCAGTCTAATCTTGCAGCCATGCAGCTGCTGCCTAATCTAACGTTTGAGCATTTCTTACAAGGTCATGGTTCTAAAAGCCTCACTTAATCCTCTGTCACTAATCTCCAGAATGATCTGCATAGTTGGGAGGAAGTACATGTAAATTTATCTGACTCACTTTTCTAATTAGTGGTGTGCGTGGCTCATCACATCTGACCTCTGCCGTTGTGAAACTGCAGTTCATGTGTGATCAAAGCATGCAGTGGATGGTAGAACGGTGGCTTTTCTTCTAGAAACTCTCTTCAAAGCTGCATGATGACTCACGCCCTCGAGGCTGAGACTGACGCCGAACCGTCACGCTGTCCCTGAGAAGGCAGAGTCTGAACTCACAGCGGGAACATTTCCACTGGACCGCTCAGCCTCTGTGCAGGATTTGGCAGAATGACCCAGTTATGCTGTCAGCTGAAAAGGGGATGCAAATGAAAGAAGCCGGCGCTGGAACTTCATTTTGTGCCGCTATTTATTACACAGTGATGTGGACGAGGTATAGCTTCTGACAACCTGTGTACATCCAGAGTGTGCATGGAACCACTGCAGAAGTCTGCAATGAAACCACCAGGGGGAGCTGGCGTACAGCAAAAGGCTTCCGAAGTTCCTCTGCCAATGAAGGAGAAGGAGAGGATCTTATATAAGGAACGGTTTGAAGGAGGAGAGCCGAATGCCTTTTTTTATCTGAGTGAATTTATTGGACTTTTTCATCTCGCTGACTGATTTCAGAGTTATTCTGCCCATTGCCCCTGGTCGGAGGTGCAGTCATTTATCACAAACCCAGAGGACAAACACATATTTTACTGCATTATTCAATGAGTAGACAGAGAAGGGGACACCGGGGATGATGGACAAAAAAGACAGATTGCACAGACAAGCGATGGGGGGAGCAGAAAATGTGCTCCTGCGTTGTATTTTTCCATAGCAGCGTCTTAAATATTCAAATCTACAACAGCCTGTGGTGGGTTGTGTGTACGATTAACGGTTGCTTTACTTATGCTAACATTGGTGACCTCCAAACCTCTGCACCGTTCTGGTTTTGTTAGAGGATTTTGCCCTCACTGCATCAACAGAGTCGAGGCAGGGAGAGGCTTGAATCCCACATCTGAGTGGGAACAAGAGCAAGGATCGGGTAATATTAGAGAGATTGTAATAAAGTACATTTAGTAAAAGCAGCTTTGCATCGGGGCAGAGATGCCTGGACATTAGAGTCCTTAACTGTAGTTCCATCAGCCCTGTAAGGCTGAGCTCAGGCACAGGAGGGCTCTGAGTTAATTACACATGTCAGCATGTTAACATGTTCATCAGTATGTAGGATGTAGTGTTCATCATCCTTGTTCTGTGAGTTAGCAGGCTAATAAGCTAATACATTAGAATGGAACTCTGCACCCTCACACTAATTGCTTAGTTAAACATGAGCAGGTATTTGTTTAAAAATGCAAATGAGAGAAAAGCGATTCAATTACTTTTGTCCTTATGATAGAGTGACTCTCTTCATCGTTTCTTCTGTGATTACAGATAATTAGCTAATGAATAAGACGTGTTTTTATTTACAAACCAAAAAACATATTTTATTATTATTGTTGTCTTTGATGACGCAGAACATTTAAACCTTTGCAGATCTTTACCTTTGTTTTCTTGACATGGATTAAAATTGTGAGTTTAAATATTGTTAACACTCACACAGGAACGGTTTCATACCTGGAGCCGCCCACCGGAACCACGGGTCCATCTGTGACCACACGCAGGTCCGCTGCTTTAGAGTCAAAGGTCCAAAGAGGGGACCCTTTGAGGGGAGTTTTTTCCCTCTCAGAGTTCATCTTAAAGATGAATTTGATTATAACAACAGTATTTGTTTCTGTGCGGTGCCTTTAAAACAACCATAAAAAATGAAGTGGGACAGCTGGTAGTCAGTGAACGCTGGCTGAAGGACTGGCAAGATTATTTTAGGCCAATTAGTTCAAATTTGCCCGTTTTTTAGAGGATCCTTTCATATTGGCATTAATAATTGGCAAACTAACAGCCTTTATGGCACTTTCTTTGGTTTAATTTGCAAAACAACAAACTATTCCATTTATCGTACAGTCAAATGTGAAGTAGGAGTCTAACAACTGTCATTCAGGTAGAAAAAATGAGCTTTGTGTTCAGACGAGACGTCAGCAAAGACTTGGCACACCAACCAAATTGAATTGATGTTTAGCCTTAAAACCTGAAAGCTTCTTCTTTTACTTTCTCAGGTATTGTGGTTCTCTATGTGAGCTTGAGGCGACAGAAGAAAAAGGAAACCCTCATGTCATCCAAAGAGGACATCCGAGACAATGTGATCCACTATGATGATGAAGGAGGAGGAGAAGAGGACACACACGCCTTTGACATGGGAACGCTCCGAAACCCCAAAGTTGTCAAAGAGAACTTGTACCGCAGGGATGTCAAACCGGAGATGAAACGGAGCCCGAAGCCGCCTGTCTCTCAGGACAGCGCAGACATCCGAGACTTCATCCATCAGCGGCTGGTAGAGCACGACTTGGACAACTCGGCCCCACCCTACGACTCCTTGGCCACGTATGCTTATGAGGGGGAGGGCTCTGTGGCAGAGTCACTGAGCTCAATCGAGTCTATCGCTGTAGACCTGGAGGAGGACTACGATTACCTTAGGGACTGGGGGCCCCGCTTTAAGACGCTGGCAGGGATTTTTGGGGAACAGTCAGAAACCCAGTCAGACTCCACAAACACAGAAAATGCTCACTGATGAAATTCACAGACTCCAGAAGAAAGAGAGATCTCGTACTTGTGTCCCACAAAGTTCTGTTATTATTTCATTTGAGCATTTTCATTCTTCTTTTTTTATGATGTACTTTGTCATGCTCAGTCCCAAAATTGTAAAAGAAAAAAAAAGTGTGAGCAGCCATTCAGGAGTGTCTCGCTTGTTCATCACATTTTTGTTTCCATTTGGGGAATACATGCGGAAGGAAATGTTCCCTGGAACATCCTTTAAAGTGCCTCAATATAATTGTTTTTAGCATTTTTTTTTTTGTCATTAGTTCTACTGTTTTTCATTTGCTACTTCATAGCATTTATCCAGAGTTATTTCTTACAACCCCATAGTTGAAGCTGACTCCGTCAGCGTGCTGAACTGTGCTCTGATTGGCCAGGGAATCCCCCCCCCCCCCCCTCCGGCTCTGTGGGGAGAATGAGGTGGCCAAAGTTTGGCCAAAGATGTTTTGAATGTTATTTATTGTTCTATTTATTTGTAGACTGGCTGAGTTTATTTGGAGGTTTGTGTATTTATCTATTTATCTCTCTGTCATCAAACTGTATTTTTATTTTTGAAGACACTTGAGGATTTTGTAATTACTAAAGGCCCACATGAAATTGTATGTTTCTGTTATAGGTGGGTCTTGTGAATAGACTTGTACTAGAGTTGTAAAAAGATGACTTAGGGCTAAATAATGCAGTTCAGTCGTGTAATAAAGCACTGTTTCTTAAATAAACAACACTTGGACAGAAACCTCGCTGATATTCACTTCGTGACAAAAACACCAACAACAAAAAAAGATTATTGATCACCGGAAGTTATGGAGACATCAAAAACACATACAAACAAAAATCAGTGATTGGAATTGTGGTAGTGGATAAAGAAAGACAAAAAGAGGAAAGCTGTTGTGACGGAAACATCAGGAAGAAGGAACAGGAGGAACTAGAGAAATACCAGAGATTAGAGAAGAACTAGAGAAAGTGAAGGTGACAGTGGTGCCTGTGGTAATTGGAGCACTGGGGGCAGTAACCCCCAAGCTGGAGGAGTGGCTACAACAGATACCTGGAAAGACCTCAGACCTCTCAATCCAGAAAAGAACAGGAACAGCTAAGATACTGCAGGACCCTCAAGCTCCCAGGCCTCTGGTAGAGGACCCCAGCTTGGAGGAATGTAGGAACGAGCATCACCTCAGGTCATCCATTCCCATTGCACAACTCATCTGTGTGACCAGTCATCACAGTTATGTGTTTATTTATTTCCTTATTTGGTTATTTTGTTATTTGGTGGTTTTTGGTTATTTGTTTTTTCTCCTGAGCTTCCATAACGGGTGAATTTCTCCTCAGTGAGATTAATAAAGTTCAATTCTACCTAAGAAACCACTTATGGAGGGTTAGAATGGAGATATTATATATTTATACAATGGTCGGGGTGAATACTCAATTCTGATTGGCTGCAGGGTGGCCATTAAAACGTGATAATGTTCATTTAAAAAAGTAGTTCCAATCAAATAACCTGAATGTTCTATATTACTATGCTGGCCTTAACACCATGAACCGAAACAACAATAACTTTGAACACACTGTAGGTGTCGTCCATGAAATTCTGATAATGGACATCTCATCAGACATTAACCCTTAACCTTTGTGCTCTCCTATGGGGTCAAAATGACCATTGAGGTGTTATCCCCACCATGACAAAGGTGGATAAAGGTGGAAAGATTTCATGTAATCCATGGACACCAGTGAAGATCACAAATCATTGAAGAAAAAAGGTTCAGAGCACTGTCTAGTGGGTCTAGATGACCCAACTCCCAATGGTAAAGTGCCTACGATAGCACAAGGGTTAAAATGTTTTACAGACACAGATTTTTGGTTTTAGCTTATTTTCTTTTAATCAATCAAGCATTTTTTTTTTTGCTAGCTGCATGACAGACATTTACACATTCCTAATGCACACACACACACACACACACACACACACACACACACACACACACACACTCTGCTGAAATTGTGTTTCAAGTAAGCACTCTTTTTGAGGGGAGTTTTCATAAATCTGCTCCTGTATATGCCCCAAAAAAAAGGTTAATCTTCAACGTCATGCCAATGACTGACTGTAGAAAGGTTTGACCCCCGAGCTGGTTCTGCAGCTACAGGAGGAACATAAAGCCCCCAAACTCTGGTGCATACTGATATACTCTGGAGTGAAATGTGAGGACATCTGTTGGACGGCTGAAGCTGGGGTCATGCGATGGGACGGAGACACAGAGGAGGCAACCGAACCGGCCACCAAATGGGAAAACGATGGAGGCAGCACCATGTTCCAGTGACAAACACTGAGGAGAGCTTTGTAAACAATGCTTTCAGTCCTCAGTAACCATGGTAACACAGGAAAACAGTTAGACAGAATTCATCCAAATCCACACAAAAGCTCTTTCTATAATCAAAATGAGGCTGACGTTCAGATCTCTCTACTGATGGTAAATCTCAGACGTTTTTGGAAGTGATTTTTGTTCAGGAAATAATTCATGACTGCAGTAAATCATCTTGATGGATCCTCAACATTACAGAGACTACCTGCTGTGACATTTCCAGGTTTTATGACCAAAATCTGCAGACAATTTTAACAAATAGTCTGATGCAGACATCCATGAGTTTTTCATCTTAGAATCTCAAAAGAGAAAAACAGAACTTGGAAACAAATTACAATACTTTAACAGTAACATATTCTGTGTTTTGTCAATAGAAAAACAAGATGTGCGTGTAAGACAAACTCCTGAAAAGAGAGGGAACATTTCTGAGCCTCACCGGTCTCAGTCAGACATCAAAGTGGACTATTTGTCCGGCTGCTGAGCCGAGTGGCTGTGTCCGATCCCGACACGGTCCGGTGGAGACCTAATAGAAGGTCTGGGAAGAAGCCAAAACAGTGACAAACAATCCAGATCTTTAATCAGTGGATGTAAAGTGACCCCCACTTCCCCGGTGTAGCCCTCTTTCAAACCCAACAGGTACATCCAAGCAGACAATACTTTAAAGAAATGTCAGAGATGACAAAAAAAAGTCTGTTTTGGCAGTTCAGAAAATGGGAGTTTGGTGATCCGTCATTTCTGTGTGAACAAACCAAACAGGGACTATAACAGGTGCAGCAGATGTTCTAAACATGCAAAAGCATTAATGTGTTCTCTTTTAACAAGACAGCGATTAAAATAATATGTTCTTTGGAAGGTTTCCAGCCGTCTCTTCCCTGAACAACCCAGCAGCCTCATTGCTCGTCTTTTCACTGGCAGTGCTCCTCCAGTAAATCCATAAAATCAGAATGACGCCCTCCTCGTAAACCGCATATCAATAATTGAATCACTGCGACAATTTGACTTTCAAACGGAAGGAAAAGCATTAGGAGCTCCAGACGCTGCCAACACTGTTTGGTCGCGAACCAACGTGTTGAGAACATTCAATTACAGTGTTGTTGAAGCAAAGCTGTCATGATTCAACAGTGATGTGTTGCCGTGTCACCTGCTGAATAATTTTCCATTTCTACAGGCACTTTTGTTTATGCAGAAATAAATGAACATTCAGCATCAATACAGCTTCTCTCTTAATGCTAAGCAGTTTGCTGAGCAAATGAGCCTCAGTCTCTAATGAACCCCTTCACTGTACCACACCTGCAGGCTAAGGATTAACGCACTAATACATATGTATGCTTTAAATAATGGCAGCCACTTTGTACCACTCTGCATGCACTTTGTTTTCTGAGGGTCTGTTGCTTCTGGAAATGCAGATGTCTCCTCTGCCTCTAAGTGCTCTCTAGCCTGTTCGCTTTGCAGGGACGTGTTGATCTTCTGCACTGCTTTTATTTTGCCATTTCACATTATTGTGAAAGCCTTTATTGTACAGCAAGAGACATCTGAACGAATTCAGCATCATGTTCTCTGAGGGCATTAGCACACAGCTTTGGGACCGTATCTGAGACACATATGCAGCTATTATGATGGAAAACTGTCATACAAAGACAACAAAAATCAAGATTAGGACAAATCATTCAAATATAGTTTCCTTGTAATGCACACGTTTGTAAAATTGTTTTTGTGTTAAAAAAAAGACGTAAGAAAACAATATTTAAACCAAACGAGTCATCAATTTACTGAAAAGTCCAATCAGCTGATGTGACATTAAGGAGTCTGCAGATGTTCTTCGCTGATATTTGTCTCAATAAATGTAAAGAAAACAGACCTTTATCTGACATAACTACTGTTTGTATTATTCAAATGCATATTTGTAGATTTATCTAACAAGGCTAGAAAAATCTGAATATGAAAGTCAACAATAAACGAAATACAAAAACTCCTGTAAATTCATTTATTCATTGATTCATATCTGAATAGGTTAGTTCAAAAGGGGCCCAAGTCCAAGAGGTGTGTTTTTCCAGGAAATGATTTTAATTGAATAGCTTGAAGGGAGGCTACACCAAATGATTAATACTTTACCAAGATTTAGCACCAGTTCATAGCTTACAAATGCTAGAATATGAAGCACCTCACTTTTATCATTTTAGAGGACTAGCAAACTGAAGTCTCTGGACTTGGGCCCTTCTTGAATTAAACAGGGGTGCTGCCATCTGTGGGATAAAGCTAAACCCATGCAAGAGAGGCCCAAGTCCAGGAATTTTACACTTAATGTATTTTAAATGTCAACCATAGTCAATACATTATAACAGACTGTTTTGCACATAATCAGATAGAACATAAAATATCTCTATTTTGAAAAAATGTGGACTTGGGCCCCTTTTGAACTAACCGATTAATAATTTTGCCAACAGGCCAAAACCTATTGATAGGCAAGTCACAGAAGTTTCATATAAATTAGACCAAATAATTATATCAAACTGTAAATAGAATCAAACAAAAGAGAGAAGTTCCTAATTTAAAATTTCAAAAACCTTTGATGTATGTTAAAAGACTCGATTTAAAAGTGATGGAGTCAGCAGTAAAACTGTTAATGTTAGGATGCTAAAATAATCCAACAAAGAACCTTTCTGAAGTCAGAGGGTACTTTTTTAGAATGTTGCATAGTGGGAAATCTTTATGTTCTACTGAACAGTGTGATCCCATCAAATATTGTATCTGTGTTTTGTCATTTCTATTTAGGAATAAAATGTTTTCTTTTTCCTCCATAACTGTCTTTGGTTGGCTCTTCTCTTTGCTTTCCACATCATACATGTCTGTAAACCCAAAGTCCAGCAGGTTTGCCACATGAAAACATCCCCGGCTGCATAATGTCTTGGTTCCTGCAGCAGTCGGGTTCTCTGTGGGACCCCTGACACCACAGCAGCAATAGTAATAGTATTATTAGCATGCGCTGTGAGCTGTAGGTAAACAACCAGCGCTGCCGTCGTGTGTTTGGTGGCATTTTTGCAGAACATTGCAAACAGAAACATACAGTAAATGTCAACAGTAAAACCTTTTGGAGGCTCTGCTGTGTGGATCTGCCTGAACGTCGTCATAGTGACCTGGGAGCGCGTGCAGAAGTATGAAATATTTATGCAAATAATGATTCAGCAGAGCAGCTATCTGATATGAACAGTGATGATGTTGTTGACTCGGAGTAACAGTTTGTATATGTTCCTGCTCACATTCAGTCTTTTTCCTCTGGTTGAAGGTCACATAACCTTTTTTTTTTAGGTTGAACTGTTGATGTCAGACTGAAACAAAGCTCTGCATTCCTACATTCCTTTGTCTCATCTAAAACACAAAAACAACAATCTACTTCTGTTTTCACTTGTTTGATTCGGTTTGCAGAAAAAAAAGGCTGTGTTTCTTTTCAGTTACTGTATTTGCAGTTTTCAGGCTGCTGACAAATTCTTCTTCAGAAAATGCATCTGAGATTGTTTATAAAGCAATCTTTCCTCTGAATCGATATTTACATCTGTATGTGGTGATGTTAGTGCTGCTTTCACACCCTCTAAAGATGCTTTTAATGCAGAGAAAAAAGTTATGTTTAGTAACTGATGGGACTTTAAAAAAATTGCACGTATATTCATACGTGAAAATCAACTGGTAAAAAATGTAAACCAACATCGAACATGCGTTATTATTGCGCTGCTTTTATGCCATGCATTAGTGATTCCTGCGTCAAGTACGTGATCTGAACATGATATGTGCGCCGTATACGTGATATAAAAGTTATCCATCAGTGAAAAGTCCGTTAGACAAACGTGGACAAAAATATGCAAATGCATCTCACAAAAGTAACACACAATTGGGTAAGATTTACGAAATAGTTGCACATAAACTACGTAAAACATGCGAAAACTGTGTAATTCTCAACCAACCCACACTTTTAAACAGCTCAAAACTGAATTCACAACAGAGATCTGCGCACATTGATGAATGACAAACGCAAGAAACATTTATGAATGATATACAGTACAGACTAAACTTTCGTCTGTACTGTATATCACACATGGATCGTGGAAGACCAAAGTTTCATACATGGAAAATGTCCAAAATGTGGGTAGTGTCTGTGTGACACAACCTTAACTCTGAGTATTGATGTTTTAACTGTGAAAATAGAAATACCAACAGACTTTTGACTCACCGTTTTGTACCAGGTTTGTTTTTATCCTGGCTAAGTCAGAACCGCACTGCTCGGAGTTTAAACCGGTCCACATCTGTGGATTCAAACCATTTGTTTCCTTCATTGCATGGCATTTTGTCCCTTAAAAACGGACACAGAATAATTCTTTAGCTGTATTTCTCCTCTGGGATGTGTTTCCTTTTCTTAGAGCTAACGCCATACTGGTCCAGGGATGCATAAGTGTGCATGGCCCAGTTAGAACAGCCTTTTGTTGTGTTAAGTCTGAGCACATTGGTTGAGGATTACATGTCTGGGTACTCCTTCCAAAGTCTCCCTCCTCTTATTTGTAAAAATAGACAGTTTCCTCTTTGTCTTGCTTGTGCAGGTTTCTGTCGTCTGTTTGAAGTGCAAATCCTCCAAATGCATCAAGTAATGCTGCAATGAATGCTGCTCATTTTTGTTTGCGTTAAGCAGCTTTCTTCGAAGTTTTCAGAGCTGTCACACATCGCCGAGCTTCCAAAAACTGGGCCAAGATGGTTCAAATATCCAGGTACTTGTTCAACTTCAGTGATGTTTAGGAAGACTTTCTTTCCTTCCACCTTTTTTCCCATGACATTCAATTTGCATCCAGATCTGCTGTGAGATCCTGAGACGCGCTGATTTTGGCTGAGCATCCTTGCCTGAAGCTTTGCTTCTTATCACTGCAGATAAAGTTAATGCGTGGAGGACCCAGACTTCCTGAAGAGATTTGTCTACAGATCTGTGAAATTAAACAGATTCCAGATTGACAAAGACAGTTTGTCACACTTTGAGAGAAGCTCCAGACAGATGAGTATGAGGATATTTTTAATTGTTTAAAATAAAAATCTCATTTTTTAAATTATTTTTAATTATTTAAATGTTTAGTTCTGCTCATAATCTTTACTATCAATGTGCTGAACGTAGTAGGAAATGACTAAATGACTTTGTGAAAGAGTCCACTTTGTGGAAAACTGTCCACTTTGGAGGAATTTGAATCTGTTCATTGAAAGCATTTGTGAGTTGCAGCAGCAGTTTTAGACAACAAGCTTTGGCTGAATGGCTTTTCCAAATCAGTCAAAAGATGTCCGATGAGATCAAGGTTGGACTTTGTGAAAGTTTCCACATCCACGTCTGCGGAGACCTTCACTTTCCAGAAAACGACAAGGGACGAATGAAAACCAAGAGTATATGGTAGGAACAGACTTTGGCTTTTTATTAAGAACAATCTGGCGCAAACCAAGCAAGGTATAGAATAGGTGTGAAGAAAATGAAGATGAATATAAGGATAAATAAAAATAAATATATAATAATAATATGGTGTGACAGTTCTCATGTTTGCGTTCCGTGCTCTGTGATTGGTCAAGAGTTCAGAGTGACGGCTCGGGGAAGATGCTAACTTTATGGCGAGTGGTTTTAGTGCACATTGTCCTGACGGGAGAAGACTGAAAAGGTAGGGTCCAGGATGAGAGGGGTCTTTTTTGAGTCTACCAGCCGCTTCCTGACCCTGGACCGGTACAGGTCCTGAATGGAGGGAAGGCTGGAACCAATAATCCTCTCAGCAGATCTGATGATCCTCTGCAGTCTGTTCCTGTCGGGTCTGGTTGAGCCCGAAGACTGTGGTGTCGTCTGCAAACTTCTGGATTTTCACAGAAGGGGCTCCTGATGTGCAGTCATTGGTGTAGAGGGAGAAGAGCAGTAGGGAGAGAACACACCCCTGGGGGGGGCCAGTCTTCAGGATCCGAGTGTAAAACTTTTTTGACTGAAGAGCCAAAAGAGAGAAGACTCGTCATGACTGATATAGAAAAATCAGAGGCAATGGAAAAAGTCAAGCAATCAAAGCTAAAATAAAACTAAAGAAGACTAACAACAATATATATATATATATATATATATATATATATATATATATATATATATATATATATATATATATATATATATATATATATATATATATATATATATATACCTCGCTCAGTGTTGCTGCCTCGCTCACGAAAGCTCCTCACCATGCATGGAGGGTTCCATCCCAAATCCAGCACACTGAGACTGTATGCTAGCCGCAAGGAAGGAGGCCGAGGACTAGTGAGTGTAGAAGCCACTATCCAGGATGAAACATCCAAGATGCATGAGTACATCAAGCTCAAGGCCCCAAATGACAGTGTGCTCAGTGAATGTCTCAGGCAATGGAGAGCAGAGGACACAGTGCTGGAGGACAGATCCTCATGGGAGGACAAACCCCTGCATGGGATGTACCACCGGACCATTACTGAAGTGGCTGATATCAAGAAGTCCTACCAATGGCTAGAAAGGGCTGGCCTACAGGACAGCACTGAAGCACTCATCCTGGCAGCCCAGGAACAAGCCCTGAGCACCAGAGCGATAGAGGCTCAGATCTACCACACCAGACAAGACCCAAGGTGTAGATCTACCACACCAGATAAGACCCAAGGTGTAGATCTACCACACCAGACAAGACCCAAGGTGTAGGCTGCGCCAAGAGGCGTCTGAAACAATCCAGCACATAACTGCAGGGTGTAAGATGCTGGCAGGGAAAGCATACATGGAGCGCCACAATCAAGTGGCTGGAATAATATACAGGAACATGTGTGCAGAATATGAACTGGAAACCCCAAGGTCAAAATGGGAAACACCTCCGAAGGTGGTAGAGAATGAGAGGGCAAAGATCCTGTGGGACTTCCAGATCCAGACTGATAGGATGGTAATGGCGAACCAACCAGACATTGTAGTGGTGGATAAAGAACAGAGGAAAGCCGTTGTGGTGGATGTGGCAGTGCCAAGCGATGGGAACATCAGGAAGAAGGAACATGAGAAACTGGAGAAATACCAGGGACTCAGAGAAGAACTGGAGAAAGCCTGGAAAGTGAAGGTGACAGTGGTGCCTGTGGTAATTGGAGCACTCGGGGCAGTAACCCCCAAGCTGGAGGGGTGGCTACAACAGATACCTGGAAAGACCTCAGACCTCTCAGTCCAGAAAAGCGCAGTGCTAGGAACAGCTAAGATACTGTAGGACCCTCAAGCTCCCAGGCCTCTGGTAGAGGACCCCAGCTTGGAGGAGAAACCACCCACGGAGGGTGAGAGGGGCGTTTTTTTTTTTTTTTTTATATACAAAGACATATCAAACTCAGAATTATTAGTCAGGAAATTGAAAAATATATTTACATAGTTGTCAACAATTCAGTTATAACTCTTAATCATAGATTGAAACATCAACTCTTATTTATACAGAACACAGCAAGACTATTGAATATTAAGATGTCTAAAAAAAGACGTAAATTTGTCTTTTGTCCAATTTTGAGGCCAGTTTAGTCCAGATTGTTTTTTAAATTAGCTGAACTCTATTTTAACAATATTTGATAACAATAACATTCATGATTTGGTATTAAAATTTAACTAAACAATTCTGTCACCTCAGCATGCAATTTGCAGACTAAAATGTTATTTCCATAAGGATCTCAAGAATGTGAGCGAAGATTTATTTGTTTTAAAAATAAAAAAAAGATATCATGGGTTAGGCTCTGGTCCAATGACATCTTGCATGCTTGGGATAAACTGGAACCACAGATGAAGAAACCTCAGAACAGTATGCAAAGAGGCAAACATCCAGCTATGTAAAGACAACAATGGTAATATGATTGGCTGGAAGGTGGCGTTTTAAGTGACGGAGCAACCTAGCATAACTGATAAATGAAACGGCGCCGGTTCCCGTGTGGCGTTGGGGGGATTCCGGCTGCCGCTGCTGCTGCGGTGGGGGTCTTGGGGTGGGGATGGCTGGGCACTCTCCCTCCTTCTTTTCACGTTCCACCATCCATTTTAGAAGAACATAAACACTCACCTGAGCACAGGTGTTAGCTCAACAGACTGAATGACTGAAATATTTCACACTAGTTGGTTTTAAGGCATAAGTATGCGTGTGAACACTATCTGTTTTGTGTACATGTCAACAGGTGGACATTTTTGCAACTAACAGGTGTGTTTATAACATTTGAGTGTGTGTGTGGACAGGCTCCGCCCTTTTTTTTTGTTTTTTTTGTTTTTTTACATTTAAACCTTACCATAATGATTAACAACCAGTAAACCTGTCTGCTCTATGCTGCTTCATGGTCTTACCCCCCTTCCCCTCCTATTATCACCCCCTACCCCCCCTCTCTCTAACATCCCTCTCTCTTCTTCCCCTCTTTCCTTTTCCGTCCGGTCCAACACCAAAGATTTTCAGACATGATTGAAATTAATAAAGTTTGGCCTCAATTACAAAAGGGGTTTATTCAGACATACCTTTGGTTTGTCTGAAGATTAATAACCCCTCTTGTTAAAGTAAAATATGTCCAACACAAGAGGCCCTCAGCTCTCATCTGTCTGCCTAGCTGTTGGACAGGACAAGTTAAAAAAAAAAAAATAAATGAAACGGCGCCAAAGTTTCACATAAACTAGAAGTGATTAAAATAAGCCCTAAAAGTCCTTAGAAATGAAAAAGAAAGTAAAACCCAGCAATACCTGTTAGCGCAGCTCTTGTTTCTGAAAAGTACAAAAGTTGGAACCTGAATTGTTAAGGAAAGAAAAGAAAGGGATGGAATTGCATCACTTCAGGTTTGTTTGATGAAGAAACAGGAGAAACACCTCCGAGCCGTCAGCAGAATCTCTGTGTTCAGAAGAACTCGAGGACTCACTTTAGTACTTACCCAGAGCCCCTTCACCTGCTATAAACCCATTTTCTCTGCTGCCTTTACCCAAAAGGGGCTGCTATTTGCTCAGCACTTTGGTGCTCCTTCATGCACCTGCAGCTTTGTGACTCAGCTGGCAGACCTCAATGCTGGGACTTCATTTTTCAAGAACCACCTTTTCATCTATTCTGGATGACAATGAATCTGAGCAGCGTGACGCTCAAAGAGTCTTCAAATGTCATGTGTTCATTATTTATTTGTTGAATGACTTCAAACCGAAATGTCAAACCACCTGTTTATGAATCTGTGAAACTGCATTACAAAGTCTTTAAAGTATTTTAATTCACTAATCTGTTCGCAGACCTTTATTTTTTATTTATGTAAGAATTTCTGACTTCTACATATTCAAAGTCGTACCTGAATACATTTGAAAGGAAAATAGTATAAATAATATACTTTTTTCTTTACTTTGTGAACAAAATCTAAAAAGCGCAACACAATTTTCTAAAGAAAAACTCAATTCAAGGTCAGCTCCTGCAAATTCAAATTTAATGTGCTATTTCTTATAAGTAAGTAAATGTGGAGGCAAAAAAAGGTTATGAAACACAAAAATGGCCCAAAATCAAATGTGCATTTTAAACCATCTGGTAACTTTAAATCATAAAAAGACGAAGACATTCAAAAATGTTTCCAGAACACATTTCTCTCCAAATGTGTGAGTCAGTTCAGTTTCTGTGGGTCTGGAGGTGCAAAATAGGAGATTATTTTGTGAGGGGCGGCAAAGGTAAACTGTAATTACCTGGAGACAAAAACTAAGAAATAACTATTCCTGATGCATATTCAACCTGCTCAGCGCCTGGTAAACAGATGCATTTTCATCCGAGCTTCGACAGCAGTCACCGTCTGATGAGTTTCTGCAAATCTCAAGTTAAAGGTGCAATTACCATGTGTCTGATGATTTTCTCCATATTCAAGTACTTCTCCTCTAATGAAGCGTTTCTTTTCTTTACCGGAACATTGTGCTGTTAAAGCACTTGTAAGCCTTTCACTGCGTCTTCTCTAAAAGGCCAAAAGTGGAACAAGCAGCATTCAAACATCTTTTAAAACGAGGAGAACATGAGTGAAGATGACGGCTTTCAGCAGCTATCATGCAATGACAGACAGTTCTGCTTTTCTGCATAAGCTGCTTTATTTCATAGAGGAATGGCGGATGCTGTTGTGGCTTGATAACAGTAATTATGTTTTCATGATTTTGGTGTGAATGTGCTTTGAACATTTTACTTTTCTCCCAACATGCCGTGTTGCAGAAGTGATTCAGCTGCATGTTTGTGCAGAACTTCTCCAGCTGTAATGAGCATGTCATCCTATTGTCTTTGGTACTCTGAATGCTAGACCAGCTTTAACTGATCATGCAGGACAGAAAAAAAATGACCTTTTCTAAAAAGATCTTTGCATTCAGACATTAGATCATGTTTGTGTTTGTTTTTGTCAGTTTTGCCAACATTCTCGATACTCTTCATTTTTACAGGAAAACGTTTAAGTCTTTATAACATTTTTCCATAGTCTGCTGAGTCATATTGTGTGATTCAGCAGAACGTATTGTAAATGAATTGGGCGCATGTGGTTTCGTCAAAAACCCTCAGAAAATGTAAAAGAATAAAACAAGTCAGAAATGAAACATGTAGTAATAGTAACTCTTTAAGAAACGCGCTCAATGTTTACTTCATGGTTTAAGTTCCTATGTTCAACAGAGTGTAGGACAGAGGTGGAGAGGCAGGTTGGAGCAGGTGGAGGAAGGTTTCAGGTGTGACCAACGGAAAGTGATGAGAGCAGCCATGTCGGTGGTTCAGAGACTCTGATGCAGACAGGAGGCGGAGCTGGAGGTAGCCGTCCTTTTCCCGCCATCATCACTGCTCCTCCTCTCAACGCCTCCAAACGTCACTGATCTCCAGAACATCCACCACCATCTGTTCCTCTGATCCAAAGACAAACGTTTTTTTTTTTTTTCTTTTGTTGTAATCAAATAACTTATTGGGTTTGTTTTTACATATGAAATACATAATTGATCAAATTAGCTTGTTGCTCTGTGACCCTGAAGAGCCCGTTTCAGTATTACAACACTTTTGACATTTAACCCTTTAGACTGTGTCTTACCGTCAACCATTAATGGAACGCCGTCCACCATCCAAACAAGATCAAACTCATGACATGAGTCTTTCTCCTCAGTTTATGCTGGTGTTACTGGTGTCTCATACAAACCATATATGTTTAAAATCCCTTTTGTGCAGCAAAAATAGAACCAATTAGATCAGAAAAACAGGAAACATCCTGATTCTCTAAATAGAAATGATGAAATAATCTGAGAAGTGCTGATAAGCCTGACAACTCATTATTCTATAAGTGTTTGGCTTTTGTGTTCGAGGCAAATGAATGAAATTAGTTTGATTCAATTTTAGAACATGCTGACAAAAAAAAAGATTAAAAGTAGTTTATATAAAGCTCCTTCTTTCCTGAGGAAGTACTCATGGTGTTGAAATGAGGAAGCTCATTAGCCAGGTCAGTTTTATTTACTTGTGAGAGGTGCAGAGCTGTCGCTGACAACCTCAGGGGAGGACAGGAAGGTTGCAAAAACATCCGGATGGGTTACTCTCATCAAATCTGCTCTTTGTTTTTATGCACTTTTTCATTCTCAGGTAAATTCAGAAAAGAGCCGAAAACTGAAATATGTCAGAGTAAATGTTCTCATGGATCCTGCCACAATGTTAAACTGTTAATGTGAAGAACAGGAATGGATTTAATCAGCACACAACCTGAAAATGGATTTGAATAAATGGACAATAAAGACACCGCCCAATGGTTTAGATCATTTTGGTTGATAAGCATGGAAGAAAAAAAAAAGAAGAGTTCACTAAAGGTCCCTGATAGACACCGTCTGCACAAATGACATCATAGAGAACATTACAGACGGTTAGAACCAGAAGGAAGGCTGTCGATCTGCAGCAGAAGGAAAACCAACCTTGGACAATTTACAGAAGATGGAGCTTCTATTTAACTTCATAACCGTAACAAGGACACGACTTTAACTAACAACAACGACATTAACTAAATAATTCATTTTCTAACCATATCCATAAGAACTCTGCTTTGTTTCCTGATCTCTGACTTTCATTTGTGATTCCTGATGATTAGCTATCATTTCATTTGTAATGATTTTTCTGAAACATTACGATAATTCTTCCAATGACAAACATTATGCATTTGTTTTTTATATTTGATTTTTGGCAGTTAATAATGATTTCTGAATTAATGTTGTCTTCTTACGTATCTAATATGAACCCCGTCTTTGTCATTTGATTCGTTTTAATACTTATAGATTCTTTATGTTTGCATTTGGAGAAGTTAAGAACCAGAAAATGAGAATTAATGTAAAGAAATTAAAAACTTTAGCACAATAAAATAGAGGTGGGATTATATAAATTTACTTTCTCCCTTTCAAGTACTTAAATAAACTCCTTTTGACAAACGTATGTTCCGTATGCATCAGAGCTTATATGTCTGATTATGATTAACAGTCATTATAATTGAATTATGTACATGTGTAAAAAAATGTTCAGAATGGCTGAAAAACATGGAAGCAAAAGAACAATGTTCCACTCAAGTTCAGGAGGTTTCCTGTGTGGATAACCTGCATGAGAGACGGACGACTGTTTCTGAGAAAATGAAAAAGTAAAGCATGAATTGAGAAAGCAGTGTGGTGCTGAAAAAAAGTACATTTCATGGTTGTAATAGAAAAGGTCCATGTTCTGAGCGAATGTCCTCAAGGTTCTTCTGTTTCCACTGGTGCTATGCTCCTGTGGTCGGTCAGTTGGAGGGCTGGAGGGAGGTTCCTCTGCTTCTGTCAGTCACTCACAGCTGACTGAAATTTGGAATCAGCACAGGGTTTCAGTGTTTCCAAAGCCATCTGTTTTTATTTAGTCCTTTCATGTTGGGTCTGGTCTGCTGTCCCTTTTTTAACAGCGGTTCTTGTCAATTGAAAAAATAATAAATAGTTTGTATCTTGTTGGATTTTGTCATTTTGTTCTTTTAGTCTTATCTATCAGTTTTTTTTTTGCTAAAACCAAATAAAACTCAATCCATGACATAAAAAAATAAAGTTTTGATCATTTTTGTCTCTCTTTTTTTAAATCCCTATTTTCACTTTAGGAAAACCTGGACTGAAGGCACATTTATGGATCCTGAACTCCTCAGACCCTCAACCTGCGGTTCTGAGTCCACACGTGAAATAAGAGCCTTGATGCCTGAAGGATGATTTCGTTGTGATGCATGCACAAACACCATTAGGACAAATTCAACGTGTCATGTTGACAGTTTTGTGCTCTCTCCTTTTTTTTATGTTTTTAGGAATAATAATGAAGTCCAGTGAGGATTCTTCTTTAATTATTCACATTCAGTGCTGACTAAGCCATGAGCATCACAAGCCGAGATGGAGGCGTCGTCTCGACTCAGAAAACAAAAACTGCAGAGAAATCCATAAAGGACAGACCCCCCCATACTTGTACGGATTTATGCAGCATCTTTGTCTGAGTTTTAGCTAAAACCTAAATTAGGATCCATGCCGTACATTAAGCTGAATGTCCATCTTCTTCCTTTTAAAAACAAACTTTAGTGCTTGTTACTCAAAATGATTACATTTGAGACAAGCTTTCTGATAAAAATATTAGGTTATTATCAGGCAGAACTGTGGCTTGGACACATCCTTAATGAGTCTGGCTCCACAGTAATAACTCTGCGGTAAACATGAGAGCAGTTCTGTACTGAATTTAAGAGGAATATGCCAGCCCAACACCATAATGTGTGACATCTCTCTGGTCTGCATGACATTTTTGAGGGACATGAAGACATTCTGTGATGTTTTTTTCTTTGCAGGAATGGATCCATCAATGTCATCTTCTTCTCTATCAAACAAGGAAAAACTAAAGTTTCCTCCAAGACTCCATGCTATGTCTTTTTCCTTATAATCAAACCATTTTCAGGCACAGATTTGCATTAAATTCCAAACAATGTTCATCACACTGTTCCTTTATGGTGACAAGTTCCACATGCTCTGTCGGGAGTATTTACTGCAGATCATCTCTTGATGATACTTTCACCATCTGGAGTGATTCTCATCCCTTTTTTTTAAAGCTAAGAACTGTGTTTTGCCATCATATTTTTAGAATTTTAAGTGCATTTGTTACCAATAGAAACGTGGAACAACAGAATGTTGTTTTGCAGACAAAAATAAAAAATAAAAAGTTGACAGAGGGCGAGTTTGGTCTTTCCTTTCCATTTTTCAGCTCTGGAAAAGTGGGATGAAAGGAGATATATCACCCGACTTTGACAGAACCTGGAGAAACTGCAAGAGGTTTTGCATAAACAGCTGATGGTGGCAACTCTGAAGAAGACCAGTGGTAGAAACATCTTCACCCTACATGTACGCTATGTTACATACTGACCGTGGTTATTTCCTTCCATTTTCTTAGCCCGGTGTATCCCTATTGGACTGGCGGCGCCTAACCTGGCTACTGTTGGGCAAAGATAGAGCTTTTTTTTAAGAGTAACTTATGCAGCATGATTTTGGACTGTGGGAGAAAACCCACACATGAACTGGGAGAAGATGCAAACTCCACACAGAAAAGTCCCAGCCGGGATTTCAACTGGAGCCTTTTCGCTGTGAGTGGAAGTGCTAACCACTGCTCCACTATGCCGCCCTTTTAAAACTAGAGCTTGAGTATTAACCTCATAAATGCAGTGAAAATACATGTTTTTTCCCATGTTCCTGTCACACGTTTAAATGTTTTCTTCCCTTTGAGTTGAAGCGTTGCACTTCAGAGGAATCATTTTTCAGTAGAACTGTTACTTTTTTAAGTTTAAACTGCATAAATGTTAGTATTAGGAGTCAATACAACAAACTAGAACTTTTTAAAACCCTCAGGAAAAATGTGAACATCAGAAAAAGAAAAAAATTGTAAAGAAAAAAATGTATCTTCAAGCCGAAGAAAAAGCTGCTTGCCTTTCCCGTTATGTTGAAGGAGCATTTGGTTGCAGTTAAATTCATTGAATGCTTGATTAATGTTGTGGAAATGTTTCTTAACGCTTAGTTTAACACGTGCCAAGAGCAGAGCAACCGGAAGGAATGTTGAGGAATAATCCATAAAATAAACCTTTGGAGCCATTTCGTTTTCATTAAATCCTTGAGTTGAAGTGTTTTATAATAAATGAATGTTTGATCGCAGACATTCAGACACAAGAAGACAACTATCGTCCTGCAGCATCTGTGAGTGATGCCGTAAAGATCATTCTCATATTCTGTGAGGAAAACTGAGGCACAGACTTGAATTTCTCTGGTGAGTGAAGAACAAAGATGCCCAACATCCAAACACTGATTCTGCATCACATGATTGCTAGAAGACTCTGTAAAGCTGAGGGATGGAGGTGAATCAGACCTTCCAACAGGATTAGAGTCCCGGGCGCAATGGCAAATCCACCAAGAAATGGCTCAGGGAGAAGAAAAGGAAGATGATGGGGAGGCTAGAGCAAAGTCAACATCCATCAGAGCTCCTGCATCAACCTGTTCAGGCTAAGAATTTCTAGATTCTCCCACAAAAACATTTGCTGAGGTGCAAAAATGTCTGCTTGGTGTTGTTAAAGTGCAGCTATTCCCCCTCAACCAATTCCAAGAGAAGTTTTTAAAGGAAGCTGTAAAAATGCCAACGCTGCGCTTCAGCGGTTGTATTTATACCACAGTCAACACAGACACAAAAACAGACAATTCAGTGTGTACCTCTGCTGTCCGCCACAGTTTCACACAAACATTTCCCAGAGAAAAAATGGACGGAAGGCAGTGCTGGTGGGGGAGAGAAACTGCAGCTTCCTGCTTTTAATCATTGACAGTTTCTTAGTGAAATTATTGAACTTAAATGAAGACATGAATATTTAACTGCGTTCGGAGGCAGCGGCTGACACGAAGATTAGAAGCGTTCCATATTAGACAGTAATAAAACGGGTAAAGAGCAGAACGGATGATGAGGCCGATAAATGTCCCTCATCTCCTGAGTGTGTTTCATGTTGATAATGCGGTTTTAATGAAGTTTTGCTGTGTGCTGCACATCAGCTGCAACCCTCACCAGCAAGCCCCAGGCTCCTAAATGTATTTACTTTGTGTGCTAAAAAGGTTGAAGCATCAAATCTCATTCAGGCAGAGCTTTTGCTTAACGCTCAAGCTGCAGGTAAACGCCGTTCCACACTGGAAGGGTCTCTCTGGTTCATAGATTCATACAAAAATTAATTGAATATGAGAAAAGTGGCGTTTCCAGCTTTATCTCTTTGCATCCCCCACTTGTCATGGGGTGATTCAGGTGTGGGTGACCCCGGGAGAGCCGGCTCGGCTGGCAGGACTGCAGCTTTGTGTGTCTGTAAGCCCTGTGCTTTCAGAGCAGAGGAGTAAAAGGCGGATTAAGCAGCAGGTCCCTCACAACAGAGCAGTCAGACAAGGTGACCCCAGAGAACAAGGCTGTGTTTGGAAGATATGGAGATCAGTTTGGTCATCCATGACTGTAAAATAAAATAAATACAGACATTCTTTGGGTTCCTGTCTATCAGCGACATTCAGCCAAAGCTGAGCTGCTTTCACAGTTTGTCCAAAGTTTCCACTGTTGTAGTTTGGGACATTTTTGAAATGTAAAACCCCATTCCGATTTCATTTAACTTCACCGAAGCACGAATAAATTGAATTTAGAAAATACACAAAAAAATGTAGAAAAAGGCTGAAATAAAAATGTTCAAAGTAAAAAGTTTTTTTTAAACATTAAGATGCAAACTGTGGTCTGATTAGAGTCAGTGGTCTCTTAATGATTATGAGGCCGTTTTCAGCCAAAATCCAAAAAAACTGGGTCGTTTTCTAGGACATAGTTTCTGCAGAGCGCCAGGAGTTCATCTCAGTTGTGGGCGGGACATTTGGCACAGAGCAAATCTGTCTCCACTTCCCATCATCCATCTGTTTACATGCTGTCTCCCAATAGCTTACAGCCACTCATGACCCCAACCGAACCTTAGCGGTGCAACAAAAATGGTGAGCATCACAAACATCCATTCTGCTCTTTCACCATTTTACTATCTAACGGTTCGAATCTTCCCGTCAGCCGCTGCCTCTGGATGAAGTTAAATATTCACATCTTCATTTAAGTCCAATAATTTCACTAAGAAACAGTCCTAGACTATGTCCTAGAAAACAACACCGGCTCTTTTCATCATCATCATTACGAGACCCCAGTTTCCATCTAAACATTTAGAAACAACTGTTTCACTTTTTCAAATGTGGCCATGTGACTGAGGGCAGCTCCCCCACTGCAGCACAAGTTGATTATCTTGTTGACAGAATTACAGCCTCAGAACAAACACTTGACACTGTTGTCCCTCTGAAAATGCAGGCAATCAGTCACAGGAGGCCGCTCAACTCCCAGCACAGCACTTCCAAGCAGACCGTCCAGAAAGTTGGAGGGAAAGTGTTGTTCTACAAATGCTGAAACACTACAGGCTGGACCATTTAGAATTTATCCTGTGCTGTGACGGCATCAAAAACTCACCGTGTCCTTTTAGTTTTGTGGTCAGAATTCCAACTTTTATTTATTGTCTTCAACCGGAAAAGCCTGTTAAGAGCTGTCCATTTGGGTGACAGTTTACCTAACTTTTAAACCACAATAACAGGCTTTTTACCACGTGTTAAACCAAGTATCCCACATCATCACTTCCATATCACAACCAATCAATCTCCAGTCAAGCTCAGAAAGTCTTTGGACTTTTTTCCATCATGAATTAAAACAGAGTTTTCACGTTTTTACACAATAACGCCTTTTGCATCTCATATTTCTGTGGAAGGCTTCGCTGTCATTTTCAATCAGGAAGAACTCGCTGTGTGAATAAAAGTGGTCAAGTCTGTACTTACTACATCTTTATTGTGGAGGTATGCTCTGAGAAAAAATGAACTGCTAAAAATATTTGTAATACGGCTAATTCTAAACTAATAACCAGTTTGTTTTTTTTATCTCTCCATCACTCGTGTTCTCACTCAGACCTCAAAGCTGTTTTATGTCATTAAACACAAGTTCTGTTGAAGAAACACTGTTAGATTTTAAAATCTGTACTTTTCAAATGAAAGGACAGCTTTTAGTAATCAAGGCTTTACTGACAGGGACTGGAAAGTTCACCGACTTCACCTGAAAATACTCATTTCGAGGTGAAATTCTAACTTTAAACATTGTCAGGTTTACATTTCCTTCCGTTAGCTTTGGTTTATGGTTCATGTGGAATTTTGACTTTTTAGGACTTCTCTCACTAGACTTTCATCATTTTTCATCGTTTTACTCTATTACAAGTATTCCCCTTAATCTAAGATAGCAAAGAAGCCTTTTTACATTCATCAGAGCCAAAGGTGGCAGCAGTTGAGTGATGGGTCAGTTTGGACCAAAATATATTTAAAGATTCAAAGGTTGTGACTTAAATGTAATCCTCCAAGTGAGATTAGTTTGCTGACAAAACAAATCTGACCTCATGAAATTACTTCAAAAAGAACCGCTGCATGAAAATATCCTGGGATTATTAAAGCTCCTCCACGTTCAGCCGTCAGCTGTGGAGGTTGGATGTAACGTCCGCCGGTGACGGCCGTCCAGTTGTCTGTACCTGTGGGCGGGTCTTCGCACAGATACCTATCAGCTGGAAAGCCAAATATAGCTGCTTGTTGGCTTCAGAGCAGCAAACTTTTAACAGTCCTCAACTTTTCTCCTTTGTTCCGACACCTTTGAGACATAATTTCTGATGTTTCGGTTCCCTTAAGATGCCTTCTGAAATCATGTCAGAGTGTTCAAAGAGACTCAGACTGATGCTGCCCTATTTCAGTGACAAGACAGGCAAGAGGGAGTGTGTTTTTTTCTCCAGAACAGTGATGTACTGTGGAGATACTTTCACTTCTGTCCTGGGCTCTAAAGCAGGTAGGACTGGATTGGTTCACACTGCTCTGAAGCTTATCATTAAAGTGTAGACGTCAAGAAGGGAGGCCCCGACTAAAGCACTGATCTCTGAGAGGGAGGCTCTCATCCTTTGCTGTTGGGCCACTAAAACTCTGATATCACTTGAGTCGACCTGCCAAGCGCCATCAGTCTGTGACAGAAACGAGCTTCGTAAATGTTGAAGCTTTTTGAAAACAAAAAAGCTGCCGTAGAGCCCGGTTCTGAAACATCGTTGCAGCCTTCAGAATCCTCAAACCTCTGCCGGGGCTTTTCAGAAAAAGTTTCTCTGGCTGGTTTGACTTTTCTTTTGAGCAAAGACTTTACTGTGTTACAGCCATGTCCATCAGTGGAGGTGTGGTCACCTGTCCTCTCATGCACCTTGAAGCTGCAGGTTCAATGGAACAGGTAAAGGACAGCAGTATGGAAGAGTCATAAGGGGTTGATTTACCTAAAGGTCTGAAGTAATAATGCACACTATTTATATACATTGAATGTATTTTTTGCCTTGTTGTCCTTCTTTAATGATAAAAACAGTGGTGTTATGGAAAAAGGCCATATAAGTGAACATGCCAGGTCTTTAAAAACACTCAGTGATGGTTTTCAGCTGATCCTGTTAACAGTTTAAACCATTTAAGAACTTTGTGTTACAGCAGAAATGATGTGTCAGGAACGCTTCTGTCTGAACCGTTGACTGTATGTGGAAACTGGACTGGCTGACGTCACCCACAGTAAACGGTTCGATTCCAGCTTCAACCAAATGAAGTCAAATCATTGGCAAACCTTTGATGCAGACGCCGCCATGTTGGAGCCAGACATCATCAGTACGCAGTGATTGGTCTGAGTTTCTATGGCAACCCCACCCACAAATCAGGAGTGAGCTGGCTGCAAGGCCACACCCCTACCAATCAAATGTTTTGAACGTTGGACGTGGGGGCCAGCAGGCTCTTTGCATGAGTCCATGGGAATTTGGCTTTGTGGAGCCCACGGGCACTTCCTGTTTGGAACACCAGAGGGGTTTAGGTTTGCTAACAACAAAAACACATCAAATGAAGAATAAAGATGACAATACAAAAAGCACTTGGAGTTTGAAAGGGTAGTCTATACATTAAATTGGATTGGAAATGGTTTATTTCAAGCAAGCAAAGCAAAAATAATACAAAAATTAAAGCTACAAGTAGCATTTAGCGGGCCCGAGCACGTGCGACCGCATGGCACGAGCGACCGCCCCGTGAGCAACGCCCTGCTCGAGCCATTCTCGTCGTTTTTTCTTGTCCATTCTGGAGCTCCAAGCTATTGTTAATACGACAGCAGCCTGGGGGGGGGGGGGGGGGGGCTGTAATCTGTTGCCTTAAGGGACAAAGACTTTTGCATATAGCATGAAAAAAATTCAAGCAATGATGATAATTGCTATCACTGTCCCTAAGGATGAGAACAATAGAACTCATTCAATTTCCACTACAATGTCTAGATGAGTGTCAGCTATGTCTGATAACTTGGCCAATTAGCTGGACCGGGATCTTGCAAAGTGCAGGTGGTTAACGTCCAGTGTGATGAGTCTGTGGACGGCAACAGTACAGCATAGCTTTTGGTTTCCACAAGAGAAGAACTCCTGACACATCTGCCCTAACAGACAACTACAAGAGGAGTTGAAATGTATAACACGGTGAAGGAGTTTTTGTGCAGAAAAAGGTACAATTAGAAAAGCTGGTAGCAGTGACTGCAGATGGGACTCCTGCTATGATCAATAGACAAACAGGTTTCATCACTCACTGTAAAGCTGACCCAGACTTTCCAAAATGTCTGCATTACTGCTGCGTCATTCACCAGCAGGCCTTATGTGCAGAAGTGATTGGCTCTGGACATATAATGACTCTTATTCTGAAAATCGTAAACAACCTCAGCTGCAAAGCAAAACAGCACAGGATTTTTAAGGTGCTATTGGAGGAGATGTCTGTTGAATATGGTGAATATGAACATTGTGAATCTGAACTTGCATTCTTGACTGACATTACTGGAAAACTAAACCACTTGATCTGCGAGCTGCAAGACAATGGCAAAACTATTTTTTTTTTGACCAGCCTGCCTTAGCCAGTGTTTTTCTTGTGGGGTTCTTTTCTGCCAGGGCTTGTCAGCTTGGTCAGTGGATGTTGCTGCAGTTGTCTCCCTTGCTGGGACAGCTGGAGTTAAACACAGCAGCTCACGGCTCTGAAGTGGACCCCGTTGCTGTCCCAGTCTGGATGGGCACTGTGGCGATGTTCCAATGGCCAGGCTGGCTCCTGGTATAAAGAGATTCCCAAATACCATTTCCTAACCGCAGAGCCAAGGATGTGTTTACATGTTTAGGTCAAAAATGTGATGGACAGCTTCATGTTGTCTAAACATGCCACCCTGTTATTAATCCAGTTGATATGGTTCTCCATCTGTGTCTAGGTGATAGAAAAGCATTTTTTTTATATTTAGAGCTCTAAGCAAACAAACAGTTGTCTATATAAAAGAGCTTTTACAATTGTGCACTTTTAGCAGGTCTCTGAGTTCATGTGACCAATGTATGGTGGATTTTCACAGACCTTGTTTAAAACTGAAGGTGAGAGAGACTTAGAGAAATGGCTTCATTGTTCTGGAGTTCTTTGTTTCATCCACAGAAGAGTAGAATTGGTGATTGATTTTGAAAAGCTGCTGAAAAAAGTATCTTTTTCAAATTGCAATTTCTAACTTGGGTTTTACATTTTGTGTTCCATTTTTTGTGCTTTAATTGGGAAGCATTTGTTATTTGTTTGGTGTTTTTAAGGTTCTGCAAATATACACATCATTTTTTAGAGACATTTGTTATCAGTTGTGTTTGTTGATTTGTAGTTTAATTTCATTGGATGTATAGATGTCGTGTGGGGGGGAGGCTCGAGAGCAGGTAGGACCCAGGCGCAGAGACGGGAGGCAAACGGGTTCAGGGCAAGTGGGTTTATTTAACTAACAAAAAGTGCTGCAGAGCAGGATGACAAAACTAAAAACAAAAACTTACTGTGGCATGGCAAGGGACATGGACGCCAGACAAGAAGACGTGATCAACATGAGCAGAAGTTAATGGACCAGCACAGGAGGAAGGCAGAGACAAGACTTATATACAGACAGGGCAGACAAGACACAGGTGAACACGATTAGGGCAGATGGGGACCAAAGGAAGTAAAACTCAAGAAACATGACAAGACAGGAAACCTTTCAAAATAAAACAGGAAACAGAACCAAACAAGACAGAACAAGAACTAAAGCGAAAAAAAAGACAACAAACTGAAACCATGACAATAGAAAGGAAAAGAAGTTCAAACATTGATTATAAAAAAGGATATAAGAGATAAAAAAAAAAGAAAAAGGAAAAGAAAAAAGATAAAATATTGATTTAATTGCATTTTGAATGAATAAAAAACAATGATTAATAGAATCAGAAATCAGAAAAAGTTTTATTGCCAGGTTCAGTAGAGCGCACTTTACAAAACGAGGAATTTGACTTGGTGTATAGTGCAATTAAGAATAAGTTAAAAATTAAGTTAACAACAACAACACACTATATACAGTAGAGTAAGGTGAATTAAAGTGGGAGCACAGATGGGCTGGGATGGTGGGGCCTGTAAGTGGCACCGACAGTCCTTTGGTGGGCGGGGTGGGGTGGGGGAGGGGGGGGTCACCTGGGGGAGTTGGGGTACTGTTCAGCAGGCTGACTGCAGTGGGGAAGAAGCTGTTCTTGTGGCGCGAGGTCCTGGTCCTGATGGACCGGAGCCTCTTGCCAGGAGGGAGGGGCCGAAAGAGATTATGTCCTGGATGAGAGGGCTTGGCTACAATCCTGGCTGCCCGCCTCCAGGTCCTGGAGATGTGCAGCTCCTGGAGAGACGGGAGGTGGCAGCCGATCACCTTCTCTGCTGAGTGGATGACGCGTTGCAGCTTGGCCTTGTCTCTGGCCGTGGCCGCAGCGAACCAGACTGTGATGGAGGACGTGAGGGTGGATTCGATGATGGCGGTGTAAAAGTCTACCAGCATCTTTTCAGGGAGGTGAAACTTCTTCAGCTGCCTCAGGAAGTACATCCTCTGCTGGACCTTCTTAGTGATGGAGCTGATGTTCTGCTCCCACTTGAGGTCCTGGCTGATGATGGTTCCCAGGAAGCAGAAGGACTCCACAGAGGTCACCGGGGAGTCACAGAGGATGACAGGGGGGAGGGGGGCTGGGGCCTTCCTAAAGTCCACTGTCATCTCCACTGTCTTCAGAGCATTAAGCTCCAGGTTGTTAGCGCTGCACTATGACACCAGCCTGGCTATTTCACTCCTGTAGGCCGACTCATCTCCGTCAGAGATGAGGCCGATGAGTGTGGTGTCGTCAGCAAACTTCAGGAGTTTGACAGACAGGTGACCAGCTGTGCAGCTGTTTGTGTACAGGGAGAGTAACAGGGGTGAAAGGACACAGCCCTGGGGGGATCCGGTGCTTGTGGTCCGAGTATCTGAGACGAGCTTCCCCAGCCTCACATACTGCTGTCTGTCCGTCAGGAAGTCTGTGATCCACCTGCAGGTGGAGTCAGGCACATTCATCTTGGAGAGTTTTTAATACTAAGTCTAGACAGATTTAACACAGGTTTTTGGATGAAAAAGGATTTTTTATAAATCATCTGTTACACTTTTAAGTCTGAAAAAAATATGGAAGGCAGCAAACACAGATCCCTACCGTTTTTAATTTTTTTGTGCTGATATTTGAAAGATAAGTTATGCAAAAAAATAGGTGTTTGCAGTTTTGCCTAAAAAGACGTTTTCGGACCTTTTTGGATCAAATGTTGTCTAAAAGTTCACCTGTAACTTCAATCATTCTGAATTTTTTTAGGAAAACTAAACCACTTCAACTGTGATCTGCAAGGCAATGGTAAAACTATATTTTTTATGGAACAGCCTGCAGTGTTTCTTGTGGGGATCTTTTCTGCCAGGGCTTGCCGGCTTGGTCGGTGGTTGTTGCTGTTACCAATCCAGTTGATATGGTTCTCCATCTGTGTCTAAGTGATATAATCAGAATCAGAATCGTTTATTGTCATTGTACATGGGGATACAATGAAATTGCAGCAGCCTTGGAGTGAAGGAGTTACATAAAATAAAAATAAAAATAGAATAGAAAAAGAAATACTGTATTTACAACTCTTAACAAAAAATGAACAATATGGACAGAAACTGTTAAATATTAAATATTTGTGAATAAAATAGAATGGAATTACATGAGTTGCTGTGAGCACAGCTTAATAAATATCAAGTTATTGCACAGTGACCCGGTTAGACAGTCAGGATATTGCACGCATTGTAGTAAAATTAGAGTGAGGTGTGGTTGGTGGACGTATGTGCATTCCGTATGATAATTGCCTGTGGAAAAAAGCTGTTTCTTAGTCTGTTTGTCCTGGTTCTGATGGACCTGTACCTCCTTCCAGAGGGCAGCAGTTCAAACAGAGGGAAAGCAGAATGGGTGGAGTTAGTGGTGATGCTAGTCACTCTGCTGAGGCAGCGAGACTGGTAAATGTCCTTCAGTGAGGGGAGGGGGCAGCCGATGATCCTCTGCGCTGTCTTTACCACTCTCTGGAGACTCTGCCGTTCTGCTTCAGTGCAGTGGGAAAACCACACTGTGATGCCATAGGACAGAATGCTCTCAATGGTTGAGCGGTAGAACGTTACCAGCAGCTCCTGGCTGACGTCGTTCCTCCTAAGTTTTCTCAGGAAGTGCAGGCGTTGCTGGGCCTTCCTGATGACAGTCATGGTGTTGTTAGACCATGTGAGGTCAGCAGAGATGGTGGTGCCCAGGAGGGTGAAGCTGTGGACCCTCTCCACACAGTTTCCATCGATGTAGAGTGGGGGTGGATCTGTTCTGTTTTTTCTGAAGTCCAGGATGATCTCCTTGGTCTTGGTGGTGTTCAGGATGAGGTTATTAGCCTGACACCACCTTGAGAGTTTCAGGACTTCGTCTCTGTAGGCCGTCTCGTCGTCCCCAGAGATCAGCCCCACCACAGTAGTGTCGTCTGCAAACTTCACCACGGTGTTGCTGGTGTGGGCTGGTCTGCAGTCTGCTGTGTACAGTGTATACAGCAGAGGACTCAGCACACATCCCTGTGTGGAGCCTGTGCTCAGCGTCCGGGTGGAGGAGAGGTGGGGGTCAAGTTTGACTGTCTGTGGTCTGTTTGTCAGGAAGTCCTTGATCCACGAGCAGGTGAGTGGGTGGAGTCCTAGTTCAGACAGTTTGTTGACCAGAATGTCAGGAATGATTGTGTTAAAGGCTGAGCTATAGTCCACAAAGAGCATCCTGGCGTAGGTGTCTCTGTGTTCCAGGTGGCTCAGCGCAGTGTGGAGGGTGATGGAAATGGCATCATCCGTTGATCTGTTTGCTTTGTAAGCAAACTGGTGGGGGACGAAGATTGGAGGGAGGGAGTCTTTGATGTGTCCCAGGAGCAGCCGCTCCAGACACTTTGTGATGACAGCAGTGAGTGCAACTGGGCGGAAGTCCGTGAGGAAGGCTGTGGATGAGGACTTTTTGGGTATCGGGATGATAGTGGATGACTTCAGGCAAGCAGGGATGAAAGCCTGAGCTAGCGACAGGTTGAAGATTTTTGTGAAGACCTGGGAGAGTTGATCGGCGCAGGCCCGCAGAACCTTTCCGGGAACTCCATCAGGTCCCGCCGCTTTCCTGGGGTTTACCCTGCTGAACATCCGTGCCATCCGTGCCACGTCCATAAAGGCATTGTTTTTATATTTAGAGCTCTAAGCAACCAAACAGTTGTCTATATAAAAGAGCTTTTACAATTGTGCACTTTTAGCAGGCTGAAAAAATTATCTTTTTAAAATTGCCATTTCAAATGTGGGTTTTAAATTTTGTGTTCCATTTTTCTGTGCTTGTATTGGAAGGATTTGTTATTATTTTGTTTAAAAGTGCGACATATTGTATATACACATAATTTATTTAGAGAAATTTGCTATACGTTGTGTTTTTTGGTTTTGTAGTTTAATTTCATTGGATTTATATTAAGGAAAAGAAGTTGCAGCATTGATTAAAAAAGGATAAAAGAGACATTTACTGTCTAAGTCTTATGTTACATCTGTAGAACTGTACTGAGAGTTGGGTTTTGTTTTGGAGCACATTCATATGTTTTGTTTGTAAAAAAAAAAGATAAAATATTAGGTTAATTGCATTTTACATGACTAGAAAAGCAATGATTATTCATAAAAATCTATGAAAGACATACAAAACAAATGAAAAAGCAGTCTGCCCTCCCTCTTGTGTCTAAACTCTTGTCACCTCACTTCTGGGTTAGTTAGCATATGAACTGGCAGCTGGTGTGTGTGTGTGGGGGGGGGTGAAATTTGACTCCAGCAACAGGGATGATTGAGGAGCAGGCTGCAGCATGAGGAAAAGACTTAAGCATGTAAGAGGAAATGACATCCTACAGTTGACCAGTTCATTTTATATCTGTAAAGAATATTCAAGAAGCATTTAGACATGTTCAGCTATATGCGTGTGAAACTTGGTGTGGATATTTGAAGCATAAGTAATTTTAAAACACACTTGTTTGGAGTCCAGACGGAAAAAGCACAGGTTTTGGGATGAATCAGGATTTTTTTAAAATCATCTGTTTCACCTGGACTTCTGAAAAAAATATGGAAGGCAGCAAACACAGATCCCTACATTTAAAAAAATAAATGGTGTTGATATATGATGATTAAGTTATGAAAAAAAATAGGTGTTTGTAGTTTTGCCTAAAAAGACGTTTTCGGACCTTTTTGGATGTAATGCTCTCTAAGATGTCACCTGTAACTTCAATAATTCTGAATTTTTTTAGGAAGCAGTAGCACATAAATGCCTATGAAAGTTGAATTCTTGGTGCTGATAACCTAAACAGAATTTATGCTAAAAATCTTTGTTCAGTCCAAAATTTCATTAAAAAAATCAAGTGATGAAGTTTCTCGTAGACCCTATAGTGTTACATATCAAAGCTGGAGGTTATTAAAGGCATCTAATTCTGAAATCTCAGCTTCCTGAGACAAACGGCTGATTTATAATAAATTTCTATTATTTGGGTGCACATAATCGACCACTTCCTGTTACGCAGGCACCGTCAGGTGTACACCCATGAAACTTTACATGATGAGAGAGGACCCTTCTGAGTATCTCCAGTTTTAATTTCATGCACATCGGACAAAGCAAAGAGAAAATACAGGGCAGAATGTGCCCAATGCAATAACTAGGTGGCGCTATAGAGCTCGTCCAAGATTGTCATATCCATGGGTTCAGAATAGAAGCTTCATCATATCCATTGAATTTCAGTGAGATTGGACAAGGAATGTGCACGTGAGAGCAACTTTTGTGTGCATAGCGAGATGCCCAACTTTGCCGCTCTGTCACGACCACACCCCCGCATTGAAAGTTATGGTTTTTTGTCAGAGTAAACTTCAATGGCTTTTCAACAGGTGGACGTCATTTTCAGGTGTGTCGGCTCATCCTACTCGGAGTAGTGATGCTCCAAGTAAAACATGTCATTTCCTCTTGCCAGCAGGTGGCGCTACACTTTTTCCAGATTTTTTCACTGCAGATGTGTTCAGAGTCAGACTACAATCATGCACATCAATTTTGGATCAGATTGGATTATGCATGGCTGAGTAATGGCCATTTTTCTTTTCATGGCGTGTTTTCGAAACAACGTCGAATTTCTACGCGCCGCCACGGTCACAAACAACCGTAAAAACTTAAAAGCTTCGCAATTTAACATCGGACATGTGTTTATTTTACAAAACCAAAGTTTGGAGTCATTATTCACAAATCTCTAGGAGGAGTTCGTTCTAGAAGGAGGCCTGCAAATGTCCAAAATAGAGCAAAAATGACATATTGACATCAATATAGCAGACTTCCTGTGCAACTGACAGCTTGGTACCTACAGACTTTTTTGTAGGTTTCCATCTGATGAACATGCCCTGAAAAAATCAAGCTTGTACGTTAAAGCGTATGCGGGGCGTCGGGACAAAAGTCATTGTAGGTGGCGCTGTCGAGCCGTTTTTGCGCGCCCATGCCAATTTCTCATAAAATATGAAATTTTTCGCGACTCCTGATGTGTGTGCCAAATTTGGTGAGTTTTGGGGTATGTTAAAGGCCTCAAAAATGCGATTCTTCCGGCGGAAGAAAAATAATAATAATTAAAGCTACAAGTAGCATTTAGCGGGCCCGAGCACGTGCGACCGCATGGCACGAGCGACCCCCCCGTGAGCAACGCCCTGCTCGAGCCATTCTCGTCGTTTTTTCTTGTCCATTCTGGAGCTCCAAGCTAATGTTAATACGACAGCAGCCTGGGGGGGGGGGGGGGGGGGGCTGTAATCTGTTGCCTTAAGGGACAAAGACTTTTGCATATAGCATGAAAAAAATTCAAGCAATGATGATAATTGCTATCACTGTCCCTAAGGATGAGAACAATAGAACTCATTCAATTTCCACTACAATGTCTAGATGAGTGTCAGCTATGTCTGATAACTTGGCCAATTAGCTGGACCGGGATCTTGCAAAGTGCAGGTGGTTAACGTCCAGTGTGATGAGTCTGTGGACGGCAACAGTACAGCATAGCTTTTGGTTTCCACAAGAGAAGAACTCCTGACACATCTGCCCTAACAGACAACTACAAGAGGAGTTGAAATGTATAACACGGTGAAGGAGTTTTTGTGCAGAAAAAGGTACAATTAGAAAAGCTGGTAGCAGTGACTGCAGATGGGACTCCTGCTATGATCAATAGACAAACAGGTTTCATCACTCACTGTAAAGCTGACCCAGACTTTCCAAAATGTCTGCATTACTGCTGCGTCATTCACCAGCAGGCCTTATGTGCAGAAGTGATTGGCTCTGGACATATAATGACTCTTATTCTGAAAATCGTAAACAACCTCAGCTGCAAAGCAAAACAGCACAGGATTTTTAAGGTGCTATTGGAGGAGATGTCTGTTGAATATGGTGAATATGAACATTGTGAATCTGAACTTGCATTCTTGACTGACATTACTGGAAAACTAAACCACTTGATCTGCGAGCTGCAAGACAATGGCAAAACTATTTTTTTTTTGACCAGCCTGCCTTAGCCAGTGTTTTTCTTGTGGGGATCTTTTCTGCCAGGGCTTGTCAGCTTGGTCAGTGGATGTTGCTGCAGTTGTCTCCCTTGCTGGGACAGCTGGAGTTAAACACAGCAGCTCACGGCTCTGAAGTGGACCCCGTTGCTGTCCCAGTCTGGATGGGCACTGTGGCGATGTTCCAATGGCCAGGCTGGCTCCTGGTATAAAGAGATTCCCAAATACCATTTCCTAACCGCAGAGCCAAGGATGTGTTTACATGTTTAGGTCAAAAATGTGATGGACATCTTTATGTTGTCTATTGATGTAAGTTTAAACCTAAACATGCCACCCTGTTATTAATCCAGTTGATATGGTTCTCCATCTGTGTCTAGGTGATAGAAAAGCATTTTTTTTTATATTTAGAGCTCTAAGCAAACAAACAGTTGTCTATATAAAAGAGCTTTTACAATTGTGCACTTTTAGCAGGTCTCTGAGTTCATGTGACCAATGTATGGTGGATTTTCACAGACCTTGTTTAAAACTGAAGGTGAGAGAGACTTAGAGAAATGGCTTCATTGTTCTGGAGTTCTTTGTTTCATCCACAGAAGAGTAGAATTGGTGATTGATTTTGAAAAGCTGCTGAAAAAGTATCTTTTTCAAATTGCAATTTCTAACTTGGGTTTTACATTTTGTGTTCCATTTTTTGTGCTTTATTTGGGAAGCATTTGTTATTTGTTTGGTGTTTTTAAGGTTCTGCAAATATACACATCATTTTTTAGAGACATTTGTTATCAGTTGTGTTTGTTGATTTGTAGTTTAATTTCATTGGATGTATAGATGTCGTGTGGGGGGGAGGCTCGAGAGCAGGTAGGACCCAGGCGCAGAGACGGGAGGCAAACGGGTTCAGGGCAAGTGGGTTTATTTAACTAACAAAAAGCGCTGCAGAGCAGGATGACAAAACTAAAAACAAAAACTTACTGTGGCATGGCAAGGGACATGGACGCCAGACAAGAAGACGTGATCAACATGAGCAGAAGTTAATGGACCAGCACAGGAGGAAGGCAGAGACAAGACTTATATACAGACAGGGCAGACAAGACACAGGTGAACACGATTAGGGCAGATGGGGACCAAAGGAAGTAAAACTCAAGAAACATGACAAGACAGGAAACCTTTCAAAATAAAACAGGAAACAGAACCAAACAAGACAGAACAAGAACTAAAGCGAAAAACAAGACAACAAACTGAAACCATGACAATAGAAAGGAAAAGAAGTTCAAACATTGATTATAAAAAAGGATATAAGAGATAAAAAAAAAAGAAAAAGGAAAAGAAAAAATATAAAATATTGATTTAATTGCATTTTGAATGAATAAAAAACAATGATTAATAGAATCAGAATCAGAATCAGAAATCAGAAAAAGTTTTATTGCCAGGTTCAGTAGAGCGCACTTTACAAAACGAGGAATTTGACTTGGTGTATAGTGCAATTAAGAATAAGTTAAAAATTAAGTTAACAACAACAACACACTATATACAGTAGAGTAAGGTGAATTAAAGTGGGAGCACAGATGGGCTGGGATGGTGGGGCCTGTAAGTGGCACCGACAGTCCTTTGGTGGGCGGGGGGGGGGGGGGGGTCACCTGGGGGAGTTGGGGTACTGTTCAGCAGGCTGACTGCAGTGGGGAAGAAGCTGTTCTTGTGGCGCGAGGTCCTGATGGACCGGAGCCTCTTGCCAGAAGGGAGGGGCCGAAAGAGATTATGTCCTGGATGAGAGGGGTTGGCTACAATCCTGGCTGCCCGCCTCCAGGTCCTGGAGATGTGCAGCTCCTGGAGAGACGGGAGGTGGCAGCCGATCACCTTCTCTGCTGAGTGGATGACGCGTTGCAGCTTGGCCTTGTCTCAGAAACTGTTAAATATTAAATATTTGTGAATAAAATAGAATGGAATTACATGAGTTGCTGTGAGCACAGCTTAATAAATATCAAGTTATTGCACAGTGACCCGGTTAGACAGTCAGGATATTGCACGCATTGTAGTAAAATTAGAGTGAGGTGTGGTTGGTGGACGTATGTGCATTCCGTATGATAATTGCCTGTGGAAAAAAGCTGTTTCTTAGTCTGTTTGTCCTGGTTCTGATGGACCTGTACCTCCTTCCAGAGGGCAGCAGTTCAAACAGAGGGAAAGCAGAATGGGTGGAGTTAGTGGTGATGCTAGTCACTCTGCTGAGGCAGCGAGACTGGTAAATGTCCTTCAGTGAGGGGAGGGGGCAGCCGATGATCCTCTGCGCTGTCTTTACCACTCTCTGGAGACTCTGCCGTTCTGCTTCAGTGCAGTGGGAAAACCACACTGTGATGCCATAGGACAGAATGCTCTCAATGGTTGAGCGGTAGAACGTTACCAGCAGCTCCTGGCTGACGTCGTTCCTCCTAAGTTTTCTCAGGAAGTGCAGGCGTTGCTGGGCCTTCCTGATGACAGTCATGGTGTTGTTAGACCATGTGAGGTCAGCAGAGATGGTGGTGCCCAGGAGGGTGAAGCTGTGGACCCTCTCCACACAGTTTCCATCGATGTAGAGTGGGGGTGGATCTGTTCTGTTTTTTCTGAAGTCCAGGATGATCTCCTTGGTCTTGGTGGTGTTCAGGATGAGGTTATTAGCCTGACACCACCTTGAGAGTTTCAGGACTTCGTCTCTGTAGGCCGTCTCGTCGTCCCCAGAGATCAGCCCCACCACAGTAGTGTCGTCTGCAAACTTCACCACGGTGTTGCTGGTGTGGGCTGGTCTGCAGTCTGCTGTGTACAGTGTATACAGCAGAGGACTCAGCACACATCCCTGTGTGGAGCCTGTGCTCAGCGTCCGGGTGGAGGAGAGGTGGGGGTCAAGTTTGACTGTCTGTGGTCTGTTTGTCAGGAAGTCCTTGATCCACGAGCAGGTGAGTGGGTGGAGTCCTAGTTCAGACAGTTTGTTGACCAGAATGTCAGGAATGATTGTGTTAAAGGCTGAGCTATAGTCCACAAAGAGCATCCTGGCGTAGGTGTCTCTGTGTTCCAGGTGGCTCAGCGCAGTGTGGAGGGTGATGGAAATGGCATCATCCGTTGATCTGTTTGCTTTGTAAGCAAACTGGTGGGGGACGAAGATTGGAGGGAGGGAGTCTTTGATGTGTCCCAGGAGCAGCCGCTCCAGACACTTTGTGATGACAGCAGTGAGTGCAACTGGGCGGAAGTCCGTGAGGAAGGCTGTGGATGAGGACTTTTTGGGTATCGGGATGACAGTGGATGACTTCAGGCAAGCAGGGATGAAAGCCTGAGCTAGCGACAGGTTGAAGATTTTTGTGAAGACCTGGGAGAGTTGATCGGCGCAGGCCCGCAGAACCTTTCCGGGAACTCCATCAGGTCCCGCCGCTTTCCTGGGGTTTACCCTGCTGAACATCCGTGCCATCCGTGCCACGTCCATAAAGGCATTGTTTTTATATTTAGAGCTCTAAGCAACCAAACAGTTGTCTATATAAAAGAGCTTTTACAAATGTGCACTTTTAGCAGGCTGAAAAAATTATCTTTTTAAAATTGCCATTTCAAATTTGGGTTTTAAATTTTGTGTTCCATTTTTCTGTGCTTGTATTGGAAGGATTTGTTATTATTTTGTTTAAAAGTGCTACATATTGTATATACACATAATTTATTTAGAGAAATTTGCTATACGTTGTGTTTTTTGGTTTTGTAGTTTAATTTCATTGGATTTATATTAAGGAAAAGAAGTTGCAGCATTGATTAAAAAAGGATAAAAGAGACATTTACTGTCTAAGTCTTATGTTACATCTGTAGAACTGTACTGAGAGTTGGGTTTTGTTTTGGAGCACATTCATATGTTTTGTTTGTAAAAAAAAAAGATAAAATATTAGGTTAATTGCATTTTACATGACTAGAAAAGCAATGATTATTCATAAAAATCTATGAAAGACATACAAAACAAATGAAAAAGCAGTCTGCCCTTCCTCTTGTGTCTAAACTCTTGTCACCTCACTTCTGGGTTAGTTAGCATATGAACTGGCAGCTGGTGTGTGTGTGTGTGTGGGGGGGGGGGGGGGGGTGAAATTTGACTCCAGCAACAGGGATGATTGAGGAGCAGGCTGCAGCATGAGGAAAAGACTTAAGCATGTAAGAGGAAATGACATCCTACAGTTGACCAGTTCATTTTATATCTGTAAAGAATATTCAAGAAGCATTTAGACATGTTCAGCTATATGCGTGTGAAACTTGGTGTGGATATTTGAAGCATAAGTAATTTTAAAACACACTTGTTTGGAGTCCAGACGGAAAAAGCACAGGTTTTGGGATGAATCAGGATTTTTTTAAAATCATCTGTTTCACCTGGACTTCTGAAAAAAATATGGAAGGCAGCAAACACAGATCCCTACATTTAAAAAAATAAATGGTGTTGATATATGATGATTAAGTTATGAAAAAAAATAGGTGTTTGTAGTTTTGCCTAAAAAGACGTTTTCGGACCTTTTTGGATGTAATGCTCTCTAAGATGTCACCTGTAACTTCAATCATTCTGAATTTTTTTAGGAAGCAGTAGCACATAAATGCCTATTAAAGTCTAGTCTTTGGTGCTGATAACCTAAACAGAATTTATGCTAAAAATCTTTGTTCAGTCCAAAATTGCATAGGAAAAAAAGAGGTATGAAGTTTCTCATAGACCCTATTGTGTTACATATCAAAGCTGGAGGTTATTAAAGGCATCTAATTCTGAAATCTCAGCTTCCTGAGACAAACGGCTGATTTATAATAAATTTCTATTATTTGGGTGCACATAATCGACCACTTCCTGTTACGCAGGCACCGTCAGGTGTACACCCATGAAACTTCAGATTATGAGAGAGGACCCTTCTGAGTATCTCCAGTTTTAATTTCATGCACATTGGACAAAGCAATTAGATAAAAATGGGCAGAATGTGCCCAATGCAATAACTAGGTGGCGCTATAGAGCTCGTCCAAGATTGTCATATCCATGGGTTCAGAATAGAAGCTTCATCATATCCATTGAATTTCAGTGAGATTGGACAAGGAATGTGCACGTGAGAGCAACTTTTGTGTGCATGGCGAGATGCCCAACTTTGCCGCTCTGTCACGACCACACCCCCGCATTGAAAGTTATGGTTTTTTGTCAGAGTAAACTTCAATGGCTTTTCAACAGGTGGATGTCATTTTCAGGTGTGTCGGCTCATCCTACTCAGAGCAGTGATGCTCCAAGTAAAACATGTCATTTCATCTTGCCAGCAGGTGGCGCTACACTTTTTCCGGATTCTTTCACTGCAGATGTGTTCAGAGTCAGACTACAATCATGCATATCAATTTTGGATCAGATTGGAATATGCATGGCTGAGTTATGGCCATTTTTCTTTTCATGGCGTGTTTTCGAAACAACGTCAAATTTCTACGCGCCGCCACGGCCACAAACTTCTGTGAAAACTTAAAAGCTTTGCAATTTAACATCGGACATGTGTATAGTTTACAAAACCAAAGTTTGGAGTCATTATTCACAAATCTCTAGGAGGAGTTCGTTCTAGAAGGAGGCCTGCAAATGTCCAAAATAGAGCAAAAATGACATATTGACCTCAATATATCAGACTTCCTGTGCGAGTGACAGGTGGGTCCTTTCAGACTTTTTTGTAGGTTTCCATCTGATGAACATGCCCTGTAAAAATCAAGCTTGTACGTTAAAGCGTATGCGGGGCGTCGGGACAAAAGTCACTGTAGGTGGCGCTGTCGAGCCATTTTTGCGCACCCATGCCAATTTCCCATAAAATACGAAATTTTTCACGACTCCTGATGTGTGTGCCAAATTTGGTGAGTTTTGGGGTATGTTAAAGGCCTCAAAAATGCGATTCTTCCGGCAGAAGAAAAATAATAATAATAATTAAAGCTACAAGTAGCATTTAGCGGGCCCGAGCACGTGCGACCGCATGGCACGAGCGACCGCCCCGTGAGCAACGCCCTGCTCGAGCCATTCTCGTCGTTTTTTCTTGTCCATTCTGGAGCTCCAAGCTATTGTTAACACGACAGCAGCCTGGGGGGGGGGGGGGGGGGGGGCTGTAATCTGTTGCCTTAAGGGACAAAGACTTTTGCATATAGCATGAAAAAAATTCAAGCAATGATGATAATTGCTATCACTGTCCCTAAGGATGAGAACAATAGAACTCATTCAATTTCCACTACAATGTCTAGATGAGTGTCAGCTATGTCTGATAACTTGGCCAATTAGCTGGACCGGGATCTTGCAAAGTGCAGGTGGTTAACGTCCAGTGTGATGAGTCTGTGGACGGCAACAGTACAGCATAGCTTTTGGTTTCCACAAGAGAAGAACTCCTGACACATCTGCCCTAACAGACAACTACAAGAGGAGTTGAAATGTATAACACAGTGAAGGAGTTTTTATGCAGAAAAAGGTACAATTAGAAAAGCTGGTAGCAGTGACTGCAGATGGGACTCCTGCTATGATCAATAGACAAACAGGTTTCATCACTCACTGTAAAGCTGACCCAGACTTTCCAAAATGTCTGCATTACTGCTGCGTCATTCACCAGCAGGCCTTATGTGCAGAAGTGATTGGCTCTTGACATATAATGACTCTTATTCTGAAAATCGTAAACAACCTCAGCTGCAAAGCAAAACAGCACAGGATTTTTAAGGTGCTATTGGAGGAGATGTCTGTTGAATATGGTGAATATGAACATTGTGAATCTGAACTTGCATTCTTGACTGACATTACTGGAAAACTAAACCACTTGATCTGCGAGCTGCAAGACAATGGCAAAACTATTTTTTTTTGACCAGCCTGCCTGAGCCAGTGTTTTTCTTGTGGGGATCTTTTCTGCCAGGGCTTGTCAGCTTGGTCAGTGGATGTTGCTGCAGTTGTCTCCTTTGCTGGGACAGCTGGAGTTAAACAGCAGCTCACGGCTCTGAAGTGGACCCCGTTGCTGTCCCAGTCTGGATGGGCACTGTGGCGATGTTCCAATGGCCAGGCTGGCTCCTGGTATAAAGAGATTCCCAAATACCATTTCCTAACCGCAGAGCCAAGGATGTGTTTACATGTTTAGGTCAAAAATGTGATGGACAGCTTCATGTTGTCTAAACATGCCACCCTGTTATTAATCCAGTTGATATGGTTCTCCATCTGTGTCTAGGTGATAGAAAAGCATTTTTTTTTATATTTAGAGCTCTAAGCAAACAAACAGTTGTCTATATAAAAGAGCTTTTACAATTGTGCACTTTTAGCAGGTCTCTGAGTTCATGTGACCAATGTATGGTGGATTTTCACAGACCTTGTTTAAAACTGAAGGTGAGAGAGACTTAGAGAAATGGCTTCATTGTTCTGGAGTTCTTTGTTTCATCCACAGAAGAGTAGAATTGGTGATTGATTTTGAAAAGCTGCTGAAAAAAGTATCTTTTTCAAATTGCAATTTCTAACTTGGGTTTTACATTTTGTGTTCCATTTTTTGTGCTTTAATTGGGAAGTATTTGTTATTTGTTTGGTGTTTTTAAGGTTCTGCAAATATACACATCATTTTTTAGAGACATTTGTTATCAGTTGTGTTTGTTGATTTGTAGTTTAATTTCATTGGATGTATAGATGTCGTGTGGGGGGGAGGCTCGAGAGCAGGTAGGACCCAGGCGCAGAGACGGGAGGCAAACGGGTTCAGGGCAAGTGGGTTTATTTAACTAACAAAAAGCGCTGCAGAGCAGGATGACAAAACTAAAAACAAAAACTTACTGTGGCATGGCAAGGCAAGGGACATGGACGCCAGACAAGAAGACGTGATCAACATGAGCAGAAGTTAATGGACCAGCACAGGAGGAAGGCAGAGACAAGACTTATATACAGACAGGGCAGACAAGACACAGGTGAACACGATTAGGGCAGATGGGGACCAAAGGAAGTAAAACTCAAGAAACATGACAAGACAGGAAACCTTTCAAAATAAAACAGGAAACAGAACCAAACAAGGCAGAACAAGAACTAAAGCGAAAAACAAGACAACAAACTGAAACCATGACAATAGAAAGGAAAAGAAGTTCAAACATTGATTATAAAAAAGGATATAAGAGATTAAAAAAAAGAAAAAGGAAAAGAAAAAAGATAAAATATTGATTTAATTGTATTTTGAATGAATAAAAAACAATGATTAATAGAATCAGAATCAGAATCAGAAATCAGAAAAAGTTTTATTGCCAGGTTCAGTAGAGCGCACTTTACAAAACGAGGAATTTGACTTGGTGTATAGTGCAATTAAGAATAAGTTAAAAATTAAGTTAACAACAACAACACACTATATACAGTAGAGTAAGGTGAATTAAAGTGGGAGCACAGATGGGCTGGGATGGTGGGGCCTGTAAGTGGCACCGACAGTCCTTTGGTGGGCGGGAGGGGGGGTCACCTGGGGGAGTTGGGGTACTGTTCAGCAGGCTGACTGCAGTGGGGAAGAAGCTGTTCTTGTGGCGCGAGGTCCTGGTCCTGATGGACCGGAGCCTCTTGCCAGAAGGGAGGGGCCGAAAGAGATTATGTCCTGGATGAGAGGGGTTGGCTACAATCCTGGCTGCCCGCCTCCAGGTCCTGGAGATGTGCAGCTCCTGGAGAGACGGGAGGTGGCAGCCGATCACCTTCTCTGCTGAGTGGATGACGCGTTGCAGCTTGGCCTTGTCTCTCGCCGTGGCCGCAGCGAACCAGACTGTGATGGAGGACGTGAGGGTGGATTCGATGATGGCGGTGTAAAAGTCTACCAGCATCTTTTCAGGGAGGTGAAACTTCTTCAGCTGCCTCAGGAAGTACATCCTCTGCTGGACCTTCTTAGTGATGGAGCTGATGTTCTGCTCCCACTTGAGGTCCTGGCTGATGATGGTTCCCAGGAAGCAGAAGGACTCCACAGAGGTCACCGGGGAGTCACAGAGGATGACAGGGGGGAGGGGGGCTGGGGCCTTCCTGAAGTCCACTGTCATCTCCACTGTCTTCAGAGCATTAAGCTCCAGGTTGTTAGCGCTGCACTATGACACCAGCCTGGCTATTTCACTCCTGTAGGCCGACTCATCTCCGTCAGAGATGAGGCCGATGAGTGTGGTGTCGTCAGCAAACTTCAGGAGTTTGACAGACAGGTGACCAGCTGTGCAGCTGTTTGTGTACAGGGAGAGTAACAGGGGTGAAAGGACACAGCCCTGGGGGGATCCGGTGCTTGTGGTCCGAGTATCTGAGACGAGCTTCCCCAGCCTCACATACTGCTGTCTGTCCGTCAGGAAGTCTGTGATCCACCTGCAGGTGGAGTCAGGCACATTCATCTTGGAGAGTTTTTAATACTAAGTCTAGACAGATTTAACACAGGTTTTTGGATGAAAAAGGATTTTTTATAAATCATCTGTTACACTTTTAAGTCTGAAAAAAATATGGAAGGCAGCAAACACAGATCCCTACCGTTTTTAATTTTTTTGTGCTGATATTTGAAAGATAAGTTATGCAAAAAAATAGGTGTTTGCAGTTTTGCCTAAAAAGACGTTTTCGGACCTTTTTGGATCAAATGTTGTCTAAAAGTTCACCTGTAACTTCAATCATTCTGAATTTTTTTAGGAAAACTAAACCACTTCAACTGTGATCTGCAAGGCAATGGTAAAACTATATTTTTTATGGAACAGCCTGCAGTGTTTCTTGTGGGGATCTTTTCTGCCAGGGCTTGCCGGCTTGGTCGGTGGTTGTTGCTGTTACCAATCCAGTTGATATGGTTCTCCATCTGTGTCTAAGTGATATAATCAGAATCAGAATCGTTTATTGTCATTGTACATGGGGATACAATGAAATTGCAGCAGCCTTGGAGTGAAGGAGTTACATAAAATAAAAATAAAAATAGAATAGAAAAAGAAATACTGTATTTACAACTCTTAACAAAAAATGAACAATATGGACAGAAACTGTTAAATATTAAATATTTGTGAATAAAATAGAATGGAATTACATGAGTTGCTGTGAGCACAGCTTAATAAATATCAAGTTATTGCACAGTGACCCGGTTAGACAGTCAGGATATTGCACGCATTGTAGTAAAATTAGAGTGAGGTGTGGTTGGTGGACGTATGTGCATTCCGTATGATAATTGCCTGTGGAAAAAAGCTGTTTCTTAGTCTGTTTGTCCTGGTTCTGATGGACCTGTACCTCCTTCCAGAGGGCAGCAGTTCAAACAGAGGGAAAGCAGAATGGGTGGAGTTAGTGGTGATGCTAGTCACTCTGCTGAGGCAGCGAGACTGGTAAATGTCCTTCAGTGAGGGGAGGGGGCAGCCGATGATCCTCTGCGCTGTCTTTACCACTCTCTGGAGACTCTGCCGTTCTGCTTCAGTGCAGTGGGAAAACCACACTGTGATGCCATAGGACAGAATGCTCTCAATGGTTGAGCGGTAGAACGTTACCAGCAGCTCCTGGCTGACGTCGTTCCTCCTAAGTTTTCTCAGGAAGTGCAGGCGTTGCTGGGCCTTCCTGATGACAGTCATGGTGTTGTTAGACCATGTGAGGTCAGCAGAGATGGTGGTGCCCAGGAGGGTGAAGCTGTGGACCCTCTCCACACAGTTTCCATCGATGTAGAGTGGGGGTGGATCTGTTCTGTTTTTTCTGAAGTCCAGGATGATCTCCTTGGTCTTGGTGGTGTTCAGGATGAGGTTATTAGCCTGACACCACCTTGAGAGTTTCAGGACTTCGTCTCTGTAGGCCGTCTCGTCGTCCCCAGAGATCAGCCCCACCACAGTAGTGTCGTCTGCAAACTTCACCACGGTGTTGCTGGTGTGGGCTGGTCTGCAGTCTGCTGTGTACAGTGTATACAGCAGAGGACTCAGCACACATCCCTGTGTGGAGCCTGTGCTCAGCGTCCGGGTGGAGGAGAGGTGGGGGTCAAGTTTGACTGTCTGTGGTCTGTTTGTCAGGAAGTCCTTGATCCACGAGCAGGTGAGTGGGTGGAGTCCTAGTTCAGACAGTTTGTTGACCAGAATGTCAGGAATGATTGTGTTAAAGGCTGAGCTATAGTCCACAAAGAGCATCCTGGCGTAGGTGTCTCTGTGTTCCAGGTGGCTCAGCGCAGTGTGGAGGGTGATGGAAATGGCATCATCCGTTGATCTGTTTGCTTTGTAAGCAAACTGGTGGGGGACGAAGATTGGAGGGAGGGAGTCTTTGATGTGTCCCAGGAGCAGCCGCTCCAGACACTTTGTGATGACAGCAGTGAGTGCAACTGGGCGGAAGTCCGTGAGGAAGGCTGTGGATGAGGACTTTTTGGGTATCGGGATGATAGTGGATGACTTCAGGCAAGCAGGGATGAAAGCCTGAGCTAGCGACAGGTTGAAGATTTTTGTGAAGACCTGGGAGAGTTGATCGGCGCAGGCCCGCAGAACCTTTCCGGGAACTCCATCAGGTCCCGCCGCTTTCCTGGGGTTTACCCTGCTGAACATCCGTGCCATCCGTGCCACGTCCATAAAGGCATTGTTTTTATATTTAGAGCTCTAAGCAACCAAACAGTTGTCTATATAAAAGAGCTTTTACAATTGTGCACTTTTAGCAGGCTGAAAAAATTATCTTTTTAAAATTGCCATTTCAAATTTGGGTTTTAAATTTTGTGTTCCATTTTTCTGTGCTTGTATTGGAAGGATTTGTTATTATTTTGTTTAAAAGTGCTACATATTGTATATACACATAATTTATTTAGAGAAATTTGCTATACGTTGTGTTTTTTGGTTTTGTAGTTTAATTTCATTGGATTTATATTAAGGAAAAGAAGTTGCAGCATTGATTAAAAAAGGATAAAAGAGACATTTACTGTCTAAGTCTTATGTTACATCTGTAGAACTGTACTGAGAGTTGGGTTTTGTTTTGGAGCACATTCATATGTTTTGTTTGTAAAAAAAAAAAGATAAAATATTAGGTTAATTGCATTTTACATGACTAGAAAAGCAATGATTATTCATAAAAATCTATGAAAGACATACAAAACAAATGAAAAAGCAGTCTGCCCTCCCTCTTGTGTCTAAACTCTTGTCACCTCACTTCTGGGTTAGTTAGCATATGAACTGGCAGCTGGTGTGTGTGTGTGGGGGGGGGGGGGGGGTGAAATTTGACTCCAGCAACAGGGATGATTGAGGAGCAGGCTGCAGCATGAGGAAAAGACTTAAGCATGTAAGAGGAAATGACATCCTACAGTTGACCAGTTCATTTTATATCTGTAAAGAATATTCAAGAAGCATTTAGACATGTTCAGCTATATGCGTGTGAAACTTGGTGTGGATATTTGAAGCATAAGTAATTTTAAAACACACTTGTTTGGAGTCCAGACGGAAAAAGCACAGGTTTTGGGATGAATCAGGATTTTTTTAAAATCATCTGTTTCACCTGGACTTCTGAAAAAAATATGGAAGGCAGCAAACACAGATCCCTACATTTGAAAAAATAAATGGTGTTGATATATGATGATTAAGTTATGAAAAAAAATAGGTGTTTGTAGTTTTGCCTAAAAAGACGTTTTCGGACCTTTTTGGATGTAATGCTCTCTAAGATGTCACCTGTAACTTCAATCATTCTGAATTTTTTTAGGAAGCAGTAGCACATAAATGCCTATGAAAGTTGAATTCTTGGTGCTGATAACCTAAACAGAATTTATGCTAAAAAACTTTGTTCAGTCCAAAATTTCATTAAAAAAATCAAGTGATGAAGTTTCTCGTAGACCCTATAGTGTTACATATCAAAGCTGGAGGTTATTAAAGGCATCTAATTCTGAAATCTCAGCTTCCTGAGACAAACGTCTGATTTATAATAAATTTCTATTATTTGGGTGCACATAATCGACCACTTCCTGTTACGCAGGCACCGTCAGGTCTACACCCATGAAACTTTACATGATGAGAGAGGACCCTTCTGAGTATCTCCAGTTTTAATTTCATGCACATCGGACAAAGCAAAGAGAAAATACAGGGCAGAATGTGCCCAATGCAATAACTAGGTGGCGCTATAGAGCTCGTCCAAGATTGTCATATCCATGGGTTCAGAATAGAAGCTTCATCATATCCATTGAATTTCAGTGAGATTGGACAAGGAATGTGCACGTGAGAGCAACTTTTGTGTGCATAGCGAGATGCCCAACTTTGCCGCTCTGTCACGACCACACCCCCGCATTGAAAGTTATGGTTTTTTGTCAGAGTAAACTTCAATGGCTTTTCAACAGGTGGACGTCATTTTCAGGTGTGTCGGCTCATCCTACTCGGAGCAGTGATGCTCCAAGTCAAACATGTCATTTCCTCTTGCCAGCAGGTGGCGCTACACTTTTTCCAGATTCTTTCACTGCAGATGTGTTCAGAGTCAGACTACAATCATGCATATCAACTTTTTGATCAGATTGGATTATGCATGGCTGAGTTATGGCCATTTTTCTTTTCATGGCGTGTTTTCGAAACAACGTCGAATTTCTACGCGCCGCCACGGTCACAAACTTCTGTAAAAACTTAAAAGCTTTGCAATTTAACATCGGACATGTGTCTAGTTTACAAAACCAAAGTTTGGAGTCATTATTCACAAATCTCTAGGAGGAGTTCGTTCTAGAAGGAGGCCTGCAAATGTCCAAAATAGAGCAAAAATGACATATTGACATCAATATAGCAGACTTCCTGTGCGACTGACAGCTTGGTACCTACAGACTTTTTTGTAGGTTTCCATCTGATGAACATGCCCTGAAAAAATCAAGCTTGTACGTTAAAGCGTATGCGGGGCGTCGGGACAAAAGTCAGTGTAGGTGGCGCTGTCGAGCCATTTTTGCGCACCCATGCCAATTTCTCATAAAAAACGAAATTTTTCGCGACCCCTGATGTGTGTGCCAAATTTGGTGAGTTTTGGGGTATGTTAAAGGCCTCAAAAATGCGATTCTTCCGGCAGAAGAAAAATAATAATAATAATTAAAGCTACAAGTAGCATTTAGCGGGCCCGAGCACGTGCGACCGCCTGGCAAGAGCGACTGCCCCATGAGCAACGCCCCGCTCGAGCCATTCTCGTCGTTCTTTCTTGTCCATTCTGGAGCTTCAAGCTAATGTCAATAGGAAAGCAGCCTGTGGGGGGTTTGGGGGGGGGGGGGGTACTGTAATCTGTTGCCTTAAGGGACAAAGACTTTTGCATATAGCATGAACGAGTGAGTGAATGAGCAACGCCCTGCTCGAGCCGTTTTGTGTCGTTCTTCCTTCTGCATTCTGGAGCTGCAAGCCACATTTAACATGACAGCAGCCTGTCGGCGAAAGGTGGGGGTGGGGGAGGGGGCTGTAATCTGTTTCCTTTAAGGACTGATATTTTTGCATATATTGTGAAAAAAAAAAATTCAAACAAAGCTTTGTTTAGTCCTGCTCATTTTCTCATCCAGAAGGCCTTTTCAGATTAAAAAGTTGTCAATCAAGCAATGATGATAATCACTAACACTGTACCTAAAGATGTGAAAAATAGAAGTGATCTAATTTCCACTACAATGTCTAGACATGTGTCAGCTATGTTTGATAACTTGGCCGATCAGGTGGACCGGTGATATTGCAAAGCGCATGTTGTTTTGCATCCAGTTTGAAGAATCTCTAGACAGCAGCAGTGCAGCGCAGCTGTGTGTTTGTTTGTTTTTTTTGTTTTTCTTTACATCAAGAGAAGAACTCTTGACAGAACTGCCCTTACAAACAAATATAGGAGGAGTTGAAATGTATTACACGGTAAAGAAGTTTTTGTGCAGAAAAAGGTACCATTAGAAAAGCTGGTAGCAGTGACTGCAGACGGGGCTCCTGCTATGATCAATAGACAAACAGGTTTCATCACTCACTGTAAAGCTGACCCAGACTTTCCAAAATGTCTGCTTCATTCACCAGTAGGCCTTAAGTGTAAAAGTGATTGGCTCTGGACACTAAGTTGGAGATATGTAGGAGGCATCTCATTCTGAAATCTCAGCCTCGTGATACAAACGGCTGATTTTTTATGAATTTTTAATTATCTGACTACAACGCAATCAACCACTTCCTGTTCGGCGGTGGCTTGCGCAGGCACCGTCAGGTGTACACCCATGAAACTTTAAACGATGAGAGAAGACCCTTCTGAGTATCTCCTGTTGTAATTTTATGAACATCGGACAAAGCACAGAGAAAAAACAGGGCATAATGTGCCCCATGCAATAACTAGGTGGCGCTATAGAGCTCGTCCAAAGTTGTCATATCCATGGGTTCAGAATGGAAGCTTCATCATGTCCATTGAATTTCAGTGAGATTGGACAAGGAATGTGCACGTGAGAGCAACATTTATGCATGGCGAGACGCCCAACTCTTTGACTTGGTGTATAGTGCAATTAAGAATAAGTTAAAAATTAAGTTAACAACAACAACACACTATATACAGTAGAGTAAGGTGAAGTAAAGTGGGAGCACAGGTGGGCTGGGATGGTGGGGCCTGTAAGTGTCACAGACAGTCCTTTGGTGGGCGGGGGGAGGGTCAGCTGGGGGAGTTGGGGTACTGTTCAGCAGGCTGACTGCAGTGGGGAAGAAGCTGTTCTTGTGGCGCGAGGTCCTGGTCCTGATGGACCGGAGCCTCTTGCCAGAAGGGAGGGGCCGAAAGAGATTATGTCCTGGATGAGATGGGTCCGCTACAATCCTGGCTGCCCGCCTCCAGCTCCTGGAGAGACGGGAGCAGAGGTGAAAGTAAGCCGGAACGGTCTGGAGCGGCGTTCCGTTAAAAGATTTCGAGACGGAACGCCGTTCTAGTTGGGAGGAGATCCGCTGTGTTCCTGTTTTCACTTCATAACACATGACAGAAGCATTTTTTTATTTGGCGTATCGACCGATAAAATGCTCTGGATCCCTTTCCCGGTCTGCCTCGTAGCTTTCGCTCTCGCTTCCGTAAACAAGCCTAATGCGCATGCGTGGAAACGTGGTACGTTTGATTTTTTGTTGGGGGACATTCAATTCGATCAGCCAACTGAGCATTAATGTTTATGCCACACGGAGGAGCAACGGGACGCGAAAAACAATAAATGAATCAAACTTCACGTCACTAATGTGATTGGTCAGTTTAAATTCAACATAAATTTAGTTCACGATAGACAAAGGAAATCTTGATATGGAAAAATAACGCAGCACGTTATTTAAAAGAAAAAGCAAAAAAAGAAGAGCATGCAGAGAAAAATAAATCAGATATTTAAGAGGAAATTCCAAAGTGAGGATGAAGATGTGCAGACGAACACTTCTGAAGGAGAGGATGAAAAAGTGAAAAGTCGAAATGCAAATTGCATTGAAGAACCCACTGAGACACCAGGGCCATCAAGCTCAGGTGACCCTTTTGTATTGCCAGAGTATCCTTCAATCTGGACAAAAGAACAGTATGAACAGTGTAAAGAGAAAAATGAATGGATATTTGCCAAAAACGGAATGCTTGGCTGCCAAAAATGCCACACTGTAAAAGATCTCGGTGTTGCCTCATCTCGGGGGGTAAATATTGCACCTAACTGGGTAGCAGGAAAGATATGCCCATCTGGACACACAAGAGATGTTCAGCTGTCGTCATTGAGAAAAAAAATACATGAGCACAAAAACTCAGCAGCTCACAAAGAAGTTGTGAAAATTTTAGAGACAGCGAAAAAAGACACTCTTTTAAACATGAATACCAAGAGTCAAGATTTTGCCTTTGAGACAACTGCCAGGGTCTTCAGGACAGCCTATTACGTGGCCAAGTACAATAAACCATTCACTGACTTTGAAAGTTTGATTGATCTACAGGAGACCAACTCAATCAACATGGGGAGAGTTTTACACAGCAAAACTTTGTGTGTTGATATTGTGGATCATGTGGCTTCACAAATGAAGAAAGAAATTATGACAAAAATTATACAAAATAGGAGCAAGATAACAGTATTGGCTGATGAATCAACTAATGTTGGTAACAAATCAACGCTCATTGTTTTTGTGAAAGCAAGTGTAGATGGAGCTATGGAACCTATTTCTTTTCCCTTGGACCTTGTGGACCTGGACAGCCTATGTGCTGCCCACATCAAAGAAAAACTCATAAACTGCCTGTTAAAAAATGGTTTTACCATGCAGTTGCTGCAAGAACTACTGATAGGATTTTGCAGTGATGGGGCCAGCGTGACGTTAGGGGTGAAGTCAGGAGTTGGAAAGTTGCTGAAAGACGACTTTCCATCTATTGTTCTCTGGCACTGTTTGAATCACAGACTGGAGCTTGCTGTAGACCAGGCACTTGATAAAACAGGGGGGACAAAAGATTTCCAGGCCTTCCTTGACTCCCTTTATTCACTTTACAGCCAATCACCCAAGAACACGAGAGAGCTCAGTGAGTGTGCGCACAATCTGCACATCACCCTTAAAAGGATTGGTAGAGTATTCAGCGTTCGCTGGGTGGCTTCATCCTGGAGGGCAGTCAATGCAGTGTGGCAGTCATATTCAGCCTTGGCACAACATTTCCAGAAAGCATCAGAGGACAACAGCAGAGACAGCAGAGAGAGAGCCAAGTTCAGTGGTCTGCTATCTAAGTTGTGCACTGTTCATTTTCTCAAAAGTCTGGCACTGATGGTGGATGTTCTCACTGAACTAAAAAACTTGTCTGAAATTCTCCAGAACAGAAAAACTACTATTCCAAAGGCCCATGAGCTCATGACCAACTACCTGAAGTGCATTGAGAGCCTGAAAACATACCCAGGAAAACACACTGTTGAAGCAGAGCAGGCCGAGCAGAAGATGGAATTTAATGGACATCAGTTAAAGGTGGGCAGGTCTCCCACCATTGACTCTGCTCTCTTCATAACTGCAGTGGTGGAGAGCATGAAGGAAAGACTGTTTACAACAACAGCCAACAAAGCACAAAGTAGCGTGACAGCTGACCGCAAGGAGGCTTACAACAGCCTTATCAATCAGATGGCAGTCCTTCACCCAGAAAACTGGGATCAAGACAATCCTCGATTTGGAGAAGAGGAAGTCAGAACTTTGTGTGAACGTCTCAACATCAATGAGCAAGAGGCCCATCTTGGGTACGTTGAGTTCAAGGCTAGTGGAGGGAGAAGCATTCCTCCTCCATTAAAAAAATTACTTCTGGCAGTAGACACACTCTCAGCCAGTAATGCAGATTGTGAAAGAGGGTTTAGTACCATGAATAACATAATGACTGACCTCAGAGGCACCATGACGACAAAAAATGTCTCAAACCTCCTGTTCATCAGCTCATTTGGACCTCCCTTTATGAAGTGGGATCCAATGCCATACGTCAAAACCTGGCTAGGAAAAGGCAGGAGACCAGCGCACATAACAAGTGGCATGGCCCGCAGATCCCCTAAAACTGATGAGGAATATTACCAGCCTCTTTGGGACATTATGACTTAGTTCAGCTAATTAAGGATGACTCAAGTTCTGATCAATTCGGATGTTCACATTTTTCATGTTCTGAAAAATTCACAATGTTCAATTAAATATTGTTTTCACAAAAACACCTTGTCTACACACGTTATTTATGTATAAAATTTGATATCAAGTGCATTTATTTCCTTTAACTGCTTTAAAAAATATATATTTGGAAATAATTTGTCATAGTACCGGCAAAAGAAAAATTCTACTTTCACCCCTGGACGGGAGGTGGCAGCCGATCACCTTCTCTCCTGAGTGGATGACGCGTTGCAGCTTGGCCTTGTCTCTGGCCGTGGCCGCAGCGAACCAGACTGTGATGGAGGACGTGAGGGTGGATTCAATGATGGCAGTGTAGAAGTCTACCAGCATCTTTTCAGGGAGGTGAAACTTCTTCAGCTGCCTCAGGAAGTACATCCTCTGCTGGACCTTCTTAGTGATGGAGCTGATGTTCTGCTCCCACTTGAGGTCCTGGCTGATGATGGTTCCCAGGAAGCAGAAGGACTCCACAGAGGTCACCGGGGAGTCACAGAGGATGACAGGGGGGAGGGGGGCTGGGGCCTTCCTGAAGTCCACTGTCATCTCCACTGTCTTCAGAGCATTAAGCTCTAGGTTGTTAGCGCTGCACTATGACACCAGCCTGGCTATTTCACTCCTGTAGGCCGACTCATCTCCGTCAAAGATGAGGCCGATGAGTGTGGTGTCGTCAGCAAACTTCAGGAGTTTGACAGACAGGTGACCAGCTGTGCAGCTGTTTGTGTACAGGGAGAGTAACAGGGGTGAAAGGACACAGCCCTGGGGGGATCCGGTGCTTGTGGTCCGAGTATCTGAGACGAGCTTCCCCAGCCTCACATACTGCTGTCTGTCCGTCAGGAAGTCTGTGATCCACCTGCAGGTGGAGTCAGGCACATTCATCTGGGAGAGTTTTTAATACTAAAGATGTATGAAAGACATACCGAAAAAATATGTCTTTCAGTGTTTAACTGGCTGTCTTTGGATTATGCATGCCTGAGTAATTCATTCTTACTCCTCATCTCTCTGTTCACTGCTTGCTAATTTACATAGCAGGGGTCCCAGCAGGAGGGGGCGGGGTTGTAACACGACTCCTTCAGCAGAGCCAGGCTGAGAGAGGCTTTGACATGTAAGATGTTAGATGTTAGAATGCTAGATGTTAGAATGACCAGTTCATTTTATATCTATGAAAATATTCAGGTAGCTATGGGACATGTTTAGCTATAGGTCTGTGAAAATTGGTGTCGATTGTTGAAACATAAGTTACCATAAAAAAATGTTTGTTTGGAGTCTAGACAGATTTAACACAGGTTTTTGGATGAAAAAGGATTTTTTATAAATCATCTGTTACACTTTTAAGTCTGAAAAAAATATGGAAGGCAGCAAACACAGATCCCTACCGTTTTTAATTTTTTTGTGCTGATATTTGAAAGATAAGTTATGCAAAAAAATAGGTGTTTGCAGTTTTGCCTAAAAAGACGTTTTCGGACCTTTTTGGATGAAATGATGTCTAAAAGTTCACCTGTAACTTCAATAATTCTGAATTTATTTAGGAAGCAGTAGCACATAAATGCCTATGAAAGTGTAGTCTTTGGTGCTGATAACCTAAACAGAATTTATGCTAAAAATCTTTGTTCAGTCCAAAATTGCATAGGAAAAACACCGGTATGAAGTTTCTCGTAGACCCTATAGTGCTATCTATCAAAGTTGGAGATTTGTAAGAGGCATCTAACTCTGAAATCTCAGCTTCCTGAGACAAACGGCTGATTTGCTATGAAGCTTTGTTTTATGAGTAAGTGCAATTGACCACTTCCTGTTTGGGGGGGCCTTATGAAGGCACAGTCAGATGTACACCCATGAAATTTTAGATGATGAGAGAGGACCTTTCTGAGTATCTCCAGTTTTAATTTCATGCACGTCGGACGAAGCGCAGAGAAAAGATAGGTCAGAATGTGACATAAAATGTATTTGTCAATATCTAGGTGGCGCTGTGGAGTTCGTCCAAGATTGTCATATCCATTGGTTCAGAATGGAAGCCTCATTACCTCCATTGAATTTCAGTGAGATTGGACAAGGAATGTGCACGTGAGAGCAACTTTTGTGTGCACGGCGAGACGCCCAACTTCGCCGCTCTGTCACGACCACACCCCTGCGTTGAAAGTTATGGCTTTTTATCAGAGTAAACTTCAATGGCTTTTCAACAGGTGGACATCATTTTGAGGTGTGTCGGCTCATCCTACTTGGAGCAGTGATGCTCCAAGTCAAACATGTCATTTCCTGCTGCCAGCAGGTGGCGCTACACTTGTTCCAGATTCTTCCACTGCAGATGTGTTCAGAGTCAGACTACAATCATGCATATCAACTTTGGATCAGATTGGATTTTGCATGGCTGAGTAATGGCCATTTTTATTTTCATGGCGTGTTTTCAAAATGACCTCCAAGTTCGACGCGCCGCCACGGTCACAAACATCCGTAATACCTTTAAAGCTTCGCAATTTAACATCGGACATGGGTCTAGTTTACAAAACCAAAGTTTGGAGTCATTATTCATAAATCTCTAGGAGGAGTTCGTTCTAGAAGGAGGCCTACAAATGTCCAAAATAGAGCAAAAATGACATATTGACACCAATATAGCAGACTTCCTGTGCGACTGACAGCTTGGTACCAAGAGACTTTTTTGTAGGTTTCCATCTGATGAACATGTCCTGAAAAAATCAAGCTTGTATGTCAAAGCATATGCGGGGGCTCGGGACAAATGTCACTGTAGGTGGCGCTGTCGAGCCGTTTTTGTGCGCCCATGCCAATCTCCTGTAAAATACGAAATTTTTCGCGACTCCTGATGTGTGTGCCAAATTTGGTGAGTTTTGGGGTATGTTAAAGGCCTCAAAAAGGCGACTCTTCCGTCGGAAGAAAAAGAATAATAATAATAACTCTTACAGATACAATAGGGTCCTTGCACTCCGTGCTCGGGCCCTAATAATTAAAGCTACAAGTAGCATTTAGCGGGCCCGAGCACGTGCGACCGCATGGCACAAGCGACCGCCCCGTGAGCAACGCCCTGCTCGAGCCATTCTCGTCGTTTTTTCTTGTCCATTCTGGAGCTCCAAGCTAATGTTAATACGACAGCAGCCTGGGGGGGGGGGGGGGGGCTGTAATCTGTTGCCTTAAGGGACAAAGACTTTTGCATATAGCATGAAAAAAATTCAAGCAATGATGATAATTGCTATCACTGTCCCTAAGGATGAGAACAATAGAACTCATTCAATTTCCACTACAATGTCTAGATGAGTGTCAGCTATGTCTGATAACTTGGCCAATTAGCTGGACCGGGATCTTGCAAAGTGCAGGTGGTTAACGTCCAGTGTGATGAGTCTGTGGACGGCAACAGTACAGCATAGCTTTTGGTTTCCACAAGAGAAGAACTCCTGACACATCTGCCCTAACAGACAACTACAAGAGGAGTTGAAATGTATAACACGGTGAAGGAGTTTTTGTGCAGAAAAAGGTACAATTAGAAAAGCTGGTAGCAGTGACTGCAGATGGGACTCCTGCTATGATCAATAGACAAACAGGTTTCATCACTCACTGTAAAGCTGACCCAGACTTTCCAAAATGTCTGCATTACTGCTGCGTCATTCACCAGCAGGCCTTATGTGCAGAAGTGATTGGCTCTGGAGATATAATGACTCTTATTCTGAAAATCGTAAACAACCTCAGCTGCAAAGCAAAACAGCACAGGATTTTTAAGGTGCTATTGGAGGAGATGTCTGTTGAATATGGTGAATATGAACATTGTGAATCTGAACTTGCATTCTTGACTGACATTACTGGAAAACTAAACCACTTGATCTGCGAGCTGCAAGACAATGGCAAAACTATTTTTTTTTGACCAGCCTGCCTGAGCCAGTGTTTTTCTTGTGGGGATCTTTTCTGCCAGGGCTTGTCAGCTTGGTCAGTGGATGTTGCTGCAGTTGTTTCCCTTGCTGGGACAGCTGGAGTTAAACACAGCAGCTCACGGCTTTGAAGTGGACCCCGTTGCTGTCCCAGTCTGGATGGGCACTGTGGCGATGTTCCAATGGCCAGGCTGGCTCCTGGTATGAAGAGATTCCCAATTACCATTTCCTAACCGCAGAGCCAAGGATGTGTTTACATGTTTAGGTCAAAAATGTGATGGACAGCTTCATGTTGTCTTTTGATGTAAGTTTAAACCTAAACATGCCACCCTGTTATTAATCCAGTTGATATGGTTCTCCATCTGTGTCTAGGTGATAGAAAAGCATTTTTTTTTATATTTAGAGCTCTAAGCAAACAAACAGTTGTCTATATAAAAGAGCTTTTACAATTGTGCACTTTTAGCAGGTCTCTGAGTTCATGTGACCAATGTATGGTGGATTTTCACAGACCTTGTTTAAAACTGAAGGTGAGAGAGACTTAGAGAAATGGCTTCATTGTTCTGGAGTTCTTTGTTTCATCCACAGAAGAGTAGAATTGGTGATTGATTTTGAAAAGCTGCTGAAAAAAGTATCTTTTTAAAATTGCAATTTCTAACTTGGGTTTTACATTTTGTGTTCCATTTTTTGTGCTTTAATTGGGAAGCATTTGTTATTTGTTTGGTGTTTTTAAGGTTCTGCAAATATACACATCATTTTTTAGAGACATTTGTTATCAGTTGTGTTTGTTGATTTGTAGTTTAATTTCATTGGATGTATAGATGTCGTGTGGGGGGGAGGCTCGAGAGCAGGTAGGACCCAGGCGCAGAGACGGGAGGCAAACGGGTTCAGGGCAAGTGGGTTTATTTAACTAACAAAAAGCGCTGCAGAGCAGGATGACAAAACTAAAAACAAAAACTTACTGTGGCATGGCAAGGGACATGGACGCCAGACAAGAAGACGTGATCAACATGAGCAGAAGTTAATGGACCAGCACAGGAGGAAGGGAGAGACAAGACTTATATACAGACAGGGCAGACAAGACACAGGTGAACACGATTAGGGCAGATGGGGACCAAAGGAAGTAAAACTCAAGAAACATGACAAGACAGGAAACCTTTCAAAATAAAACAGGAAACAGAACCAAACAAGACAGAACAAGAACTAAAGCGAAAAAAAAGACAACAAACTGAAACCATGACAATAGAAAGGAAAAGAAGTTCAAACATTGATTATAAAAAAGGATATAAGAGATAAAAAAAAAGAAAAAGGAAAAGAAAAAAGATAAAATATTGATTTAATTGCATTTTGAATGAATAAAAAACAATGATTAATAGAATCAGAATCAGAATCAGAAATCAGAAAAAGTTTTATTGCCAGGTTCAGTAGAGCGCACTTTACAAAACGAGGAATTTGACTTGGTGTATAGTGCAATTAAGAATAAGTTAAAAATTAAGTTAACAACAACAACACACTATATACAGTAGAGTAAGGTGAATTAAAGTGGGAGCACAGATGGGCTGGGATGGTGGGGCCTGTAAGTGGCACTGACAGTCCTTTGGTGGGCGGGGGGGGAGGGGGGTCACCTGGGGGAGTTGGGGTACTGTTCAGCAGGCTGACTGCAGTGGGGAAGAAGCTGTTCTTGTGGCGCGAGGTCCTGGTCCTGATGGACCGGAGCCTCTTGCCAGAAGGGAGGGGCCGAAAGAGATTATGTCCTGGATGAGAGGGGTTGGCTACAATCCTGGCTGCCCGCCTCCAGGTCCTGGAGATGTGCAGCTCCTGGAGAGACGGGAGGTGGCAGCCGATCACCTTCTCTGCTGAGTGGATGACGCGTTGCAGCTTGGCCTTGTCTCTGGCCGTGGCCGCAGCGAACCAGACTGTGATGGAGGACGTGAGGGTGGATTCGATGATGGCATCGTAGAAGTCTACCAGCATCTTTTCAGGGAGGTGAAACTTCTTCAGCTGCCTCAGGAAGTACATCCTCTGCTGGACCTTCTTAGTGATGGAGCTGATGTTCTGCTCCCACTTGAGGTCCTGGCTGATGATGGTTCCCAGGAAGCAGAAGGACTCCACAGAGGTCACCGGGGAGTCACAGAGGATGACAGGGGGGAGGGGGGCTGGGGCCTTCCTGAAGTCCATTGTCATCTCCACTGTCTTCAGAGCATTAAGCTCCAGGTTGTTAGCGCTGCACTATGACACCAGCCTGGCTATTTCACTCCTGTAGGCCAACTCATCTCCGTCAGAGATGAGGCCGATGAGTGTGGTGTCGTCAGCAAACTTCAGGAGTTTGACAGACAGGTGACCAGCTGTGCAGCTGTTTGTGTACAGGGAGAGTAACAGGGGTGAAAGGACACAGCCCTGGGGGGATCCGGTGCTTGTGGTCCGAGTATCTGAGACGAGCTTCCCCAGCCTCACATACTGCTGTCTGTCCGTCAGGAAGTCTGTGATCCACCTGCAGGTGGAGTCAGGCACATTCATCTTGGAGAGTTTTTAATACTAAAGATGTATGAAAGACATACCGAAAAATATGTCTTTCAGTGTTTAACTGGCTGTCTTTGGATTATGCATGCCTGAGTAATGGCCATTCTTACTCCTCATCTCTCTGTTCACTGCTTGCTAATTTACATAGCAGGGGTCCCAGCAGGAGGGGGCGGGGTTGTAACACGACTCCTTCAGCAGAGCCAGGCTGAGAGAGGCTTTGACATGTAAGATGTTAGATGTTAGAATGCTAGATGTTAGAATGACCAGTTCATTGTATATCTATGAAAATATTCAGGGAGCTATGGGACATGTTCAGCTATAGGTGTGTGAAAATTGGTGTCGATTGTTGAAACATAAGTTACCATAAAAAAATGTTTGTTTGGAGTCTAGACAGATTTAACACAGGTTTTTGGATGAAAAAGGATTTTTTATAAATCATCTGTTACACTTTTAAGTCTGAAAAAAATATGGAAGGCAGCAAACACAGATCTCTACCGTTTTTAATTTTTTTGTGCTGATATTTGAAAGATAAGTTATGCAAAAAAATAGGTGTTTGCAGTTTTGCCTAAAAAGACGTTTTCGGACCTTTTTGGATCAAATGTTGTCTAAAAGTTCACCTGTAACTTCAATCATTCTGAATTTTTTTAGGAAAACTAAACCACTTCAACTGTGATCTGCAAGGCAATGGTAAAACTATATTTTTTATGGAACAGCCTGCAGTGTTTCTTGTGGGGATCTTTTCTGCCAGGGCTTGCCGGCTTGGTCGGTGGTTGTTGCTGTTACCAATCCAGTTGATATGGTTCTCCATCTGTGTCTAAGTGATATAATCAGAATCAGAATCGTTTATTGTCATTGTACATGGGGATACAATGAAATTGCAGCAGCCTTGGAGTGAAGGAGTTACATAAAATAAAAATAAAAATAGAATAGAAAAAGAAATACTGTATTTACAACTCTTAACAAAAAATGAACAATATGGACAGAAACTGTTAAATATTAAATATTTGTGAATAAAATAGAAAGGAATTACATGAGTTGCTGTGAGCACAGCTTAATAAATATCAAGTTATTGCACAGTGACCCGGTTAGACAGTCAGGATATTGCACGCATTGTAGTAAAATTAGAGTGAGGTGTGGTTGGTGGACGTATGTGCATTCCGTATGATAATTGCCTATGGAAAAAAGCTGTTTCTTAGTCTGTTTGTCCTGGTTCTGATGGACCTGTACCTCCTTCCAGAGGGCAGCAGTTCAAACAGAGGGAAAGCAGAATGGGTGGAGTTAGTGGTGATGCTAGTCACTCTGCTGATGCAGCGAGACTGGTAAATGTCCTTCAGTGAGGGGAGGGGGCAGCCGATGATCCTCTGCGCTGTCTTTACCACTCTCTGGAGACTCTGCCGTTCTGCTTCAGTGCAGTGGGAAAACCACACTGTGATGCCATAGGACAGAATGCTCTCAATGGTTGAGCGGTAGAACGTTACCAGCAGCTCCTGGCTGACGTCGTTCCTCCTAAGTTTTCTCAGGAAGTGCAGGCGTTGCTGGGCCTTCCTGATGACAGTCATGGTGTTGTTAGACCATGTGAGGTCAGCAGAGATGGTGGTGCCCAGGAGGGTGAAGCTGTGGACCCTCTCCACACAGTTTCCATCGATGTAGAGTGGGGGTGGATCTGTTCTGTTCTGCAAACTGGTGGGGGACGAAGATTGGAGGGAGGGAGTCTTTGATGTGTCCCAGGAGCAGCCGCTCCAGACACTTTGTGATTACAGCAGTGAGTGCAACTGGGCGGAAGTCCGTGAGGAAGGCTGTGGATGAGGACTTTTTGAGTATCGGGATGATAGTGGATGACTTCAGGCAAGCAGGGATGAAAGCCTGAGCTAGCGACAGGTTGAAGATTTTTGTGAAGACCTGGGAGAGTTGATCGGCGCAGGCCCGCAGAACCTTTCCGGGAACTCCATCAGGTCCCGCCGCTTTCCTGGGGTTTACCCTGCTGAACATCCGTGCCATCCGTGCCACGTCCATAAAGGCATTGTTTTTATATTTAGAGCTCTAAGCAACCAAACAGTTGTCTATATAAAAGAGCTTTTACAATTGTGCACTTTTAGCAGGCTGAAAAAATTATCTTTTTAAAATTGCCATTTCAAATTTGGGTTTTAAATTTTGTGTTCCATTTTTCTGTGCTTGTATTGGAAGGATTTGTTATTATTTTGTTTAAAAGTGCTACATATTGTATATACACATAATTTATTTAGAGAAATTTGCTATAGGTTGTGTTTTTTGGTTTTGTAGTTTAATTTCATTGGATTTATATTAAGGAAAAGAAGTTGCAGCATTGATTAAAAAAGGATAAAAGAGACATTTACTGTCTAAGTCTTATGTTACATCTGTAGAACTGTACTGAGAGTTGGGTTTTGTTTTGGAGCACATTCATATGTTTTGTTTGTAAAAAAAAAAAGATAAAATATTAAGTTAATTGCATTTTACATGACTAGAAAAGCAATGATTATTCATAAAAATCTATGAAAGACATACAAAACAAATGAAAAAGCAGTCTGCCCTCCCTCTTGTGTCTAAACTATTGTCACCTCACTTCTGGGTTAGTTAGCATATAAACAGGCAGCTGGTGTGTGTGTGTGGGGGGGGGGGGGGGGAGTGAAATTTGACTCCAGCAACAGGAAAGATTGAGGAGCAGGCTGCAGCATGAGGAAAAGACTGAACCATGTAAGAGGAAATGACATCCTACAGTTGACCAGTTCATTTTATATCTGTAAAGAATATTCAAGAAGCATTTAGACATGTTCAGCTATATGCGTGTTAAACTTGGTGTGGATATTTGAAGCATAAGTAATTTTAAAACACACTTGTTTGGAGTCCAGACGGAAAAAGCACAGGTTTTGGGATGAAAAAGGATTTTTTTAAAATCATCTGTTTCACCTGGACTTCTGAAAAAAATATGGAAGGCAGCAAACACAGATCCCTACATTTAAAAAAATAAATGGTGTTGATATATGATGATTAAGTTATGAAAAAAAATAGGTGTTTGTAGTTTTGCCTAAAAAGACGTTTTCGGACCTTTTTGGATGAAATGTTCTCTAAAAGTTCACCTGTAACTTCAATCATTCTGAATTTTTTTAGGAAGCAGTAGCACATAAATGCCTATGAAAGTTGAATTCTTGGTGCTGATAACCTAAACAGAATTTATGCTAAAAATCTTTGTTCAGTCCAAAATTTCATTAAAAAAATCAAGTGATGAAGTTTCTCGTAGACCCTATAGTGTTACATATCAAAGCTGGAGGTTATTAAAGGCATCTAATTCTGAAATCTCAGCTTCCTGAGACAAACGGCTGATTTATAATAAATTTCTATTATTTGGGTGCACATAATCGACCACTTCCTGTTACGCAGGCACCGTCAGGTGTACACCCATGAAACTTTACATGATGAGAGAGGACCCTTCTGAGTATCTCCAGTTTTAATTTCATGCACATCGGACAAAGCAAAGAGAAAATACAGGGCAGAATGTGCCCAATGCAATAACTAGGTGGCGCTATAGAGCTCGTCCAAGATTGTCATATCCATGGGTTCAGAATAGAAGCTTCATCATATCCATTGAATTTCAGTGAGATTGGACAAGGAATGTGCACGTGAGAGCAACTTTTGTGTGCATAGCGAGATGCCCAACTTTGCCGCTCTGTCACGACCACACCCCCGCATTGAAAGTTATTGTTTTTTGTCAGAGTAAACTTCAATGGCTTTTCAACAGGTGGACGTCATTTTCAGGTGTGTCGGCTCATCCTACTCGGAGTAGTGATGCTCCAAGTAAAACATGTCATTTCCTCTTGCCAGCAGGTGGCGCTACACTTTTTCCAGGTTTTTTCACTGCAGATGTGTTCAGAGTCAGACTACAATCATGCACATCAATTTTGGATCAGATTGGATTATGCATGGCTGAGTAATGGCCATTTTTCTTTTCATGGCGTGTTTTCGAAACGACCTCCAATTTTGACGCGCCGCCATGGTCACAAACATCCATAAAAACTTAAAAGCTTTGCAATTTAACATCGGACATGTGTCTAGTTTACAAAACCAAAGTTTGGAGTCATTACTCTCAAATCTCTAGGAGGAGTTCGTTCTAGAGCGAGGCCTGCGAATGACCAAAATACAGCAAAAATGACATATTGTCATCAAAATATCAGACTTCCTGTGCGACTGACAGCTTGGTCCCAAGAGACTTTTTTGTAGGTTTCTATCCGATGAACATGCCCTGTTAAAATCAGGTTTGTACTATAAAGCATATGGAGGTGCTCGCGAAAACAAATTTTGCAGGTGGCGCTATCGAGCCATTTTTGTTTACCTATGCCGTTCTCCTATAAAATATGAAATTTTTCGCGACTCCTGATGTGTATACAAAATTTGGTGAGTTTTGGGGTATGTTAAAGGCCTCAAAAAGGCGACGGAAAAGTCGGAAGAATAATAATAATAATAATAATTAAAGCTACAAGTAGCATTTAGCGGGCCCGAGCACGTGCGACCGCATGGCACGAGCGACCGCCCCGTGAGCAACGCCCTGCTCGAGCCATTCTCGTCGTTTTTTCTTGTCCATTCTGGAGCTCCAAGCTATTGTTAATACGACAGCAGCCTGGGGGGGGGGGGGGGGGGGGGGGGGCTGTAATCTGTTGCCTTAAGGGACAAAGACTTTTGCATATAGCATGAAAAAAATTCAAGCAATGATGATAATTGCTATCACTGTCCCTAAGGATGAGAACAATAGAACTCATTCAATTTCCACTACAATGTCTAGATGAGTGTCAGCTATGTCTGATAACTTGGCCAATTAGCTGGACCGGGATCTTGCAAAGTGCAGGTGGTTAACGTCCAGTGTGATGAGTCTGTGGACGGCAACAGTACAGCATAGCTTTTGGTTTCCACAAGAGAAGAACTCCTGACACATCTGCCCTAACAGACAATTACAAGAGGAGTTGAAATGTATAACACGGTGAAGGAGTTTTTGTGCAGAAAAAGGTACAATTAGAAAAGCTGGTAGCAGTGACTGCAGATGGGACTCCTGCTATGATCAATAGACAAACAGGTTTCATCACTCACTGTAAAGCTGACCCAGACTTTCCAAAATGTCTGCATTACTGCTGCGTCATTCACCAGCAGGCCTTATGTGCAGAAGTGATTGGCTCTGGACATATAATGACTCTTATTCTGAAAATCGTAAACAACCTCAGCTGCAAAGCTAAACAGCACAGGATTTTTAAGGTGCTATTGGAGGAGATGTCTGTTGAATATGGTGAATATGAACATTGTGAATCTGAACTTGCATTCTTGACTGACATTACTGGAAAACTAAACCACTTGATCTGCGAGCTGCAAGACAATGGCAAAACTATTTTTTTTGACCAGCCTGCCTGAGCCAGTGTTTTTCTTGTGGGGATCTTTTCTGCCAGGGCTTGTCAGCTTGGTCAGTGGATGTTGCTGCAGTTGTCTACCTTGCTGGGACAGCTGGAGTTAAACACAGCAGCTCACGGCTCTGAAGTGGACCCCGTTGCTGTCCCAGTCTGGATGGGCACTGTGGCGATGTTCCAATGGCCAGGCTGGCTCCTGGTATAAAGAGATTCCCAAATACCATTTCCTAACCGCAGAGCCAAGGATGTGTTTACATGTATAGGTCAAAAATGTGATGAACAGCTTCATGTTGTCTATTGATGTAAGTTTAAACCTAAACATGTTTCCCTGTTACTAATCCAGTTAATATGGTTCTCCATCTGTGTCTAGGTGATAGAAAAGCATTTTTTTTTATATTTAGAGCTCTAAGCAAACAAACAGTTGTCTATATAAAAGAGCTTTTACAATTGTGCACTTTTAGCAGGTCTCTGAGTTCATGTGACCAATGTATGGTGGATTTTCACAGACCTTGTTTAAAACTGAAGGTGAGAGAGACTTAGAGAAATGGCTTCATTGTTCTGGAGTTCTTTGTTTCATCCACAGAAGAGTAGAATTGGTGATTGATTTTGAAAAGCTGCTGAAAAAAGTATCTTTTTCAAATTGCAATTTCTAACTTGGGTTTTACATTTTGTGTTCCATTTTTTGTGCTTTAATTGGGAAGCATTTGTTATTTGTTTGGTGTTTTTAAGGTTCTGCAAATATACACATCATTTTTTAGAGACATTTGTTATCAGTTGTGTTTGTTGATTTGTAGTTTAATTTCATTGGATGTATAGATGTCGTGTGGGGGGGAGGCTCGAGAGCAGGTAGGACCCAGGCGCAGAGACGGGAGGCAAACGGGTTCAGGGCAAGTGGGTTTATTTAACTAACAAAAAGCGCTGCAGAGCAGGATGACAAAACTAAAAACAAAAACTTACTGTGGCATGGCAAGGGACATGGACGCCAGACAAGAAGACGTGATCAACATGAGCAGAAGTTAATGGACCAGCACAGGAGGAAGGCAGAGACAAGACTTATATACAGACAGGGCAGACAAGACACAGGTGAACACGATTAGGGCAGATGGGGACCAAAGGAAGTAAAACTCAAGAAACATGACAAGACAGGAAACCTTTCAAAATAAAACAGGAAACAGAACCAAACAAGACAGAACAAGAACTAAAGCGAAAAAAAAAGACAACAAACTGAAACCATGACAATAGAAAGGAAAAGAAGTTCAAACATTGATTATAAAAAAGGATATAAGAGATAAAAAAAAAAGAAAAAGGAAAAGAAAAAAAATAAAATATTGATTTAATTGCATTTTGAATGAATAAAAAACAATGATTAATAGAATCAGAATCTGAATCAGGAATCAGAAAAAGTTTTATTGCCAGGTTCAGTAGAGCGCACTTTACAAAACGAGGAATTTGACTTGGTGTATAGTGCAATTAAGAATAAGTTAAAAATTAAGTTAACAACAACAACACACTATATACAGTAGAGTAAGGTGAATTAAAGTGGGAGCACAGATGGGCTGGGATGGTGGGGCCTGTAAGTGGCACCGACAGTCCTTTGGTGGGCGGGGGGGGGGAGGGGGGGTCACCTGGGGGAGTTGGGGTTCTGTTCAGCAGGCTGGCTGCAGTGGGGAAGAAGCTGTTCTTGTGGCGCGAGGTCCTGGTCCTGATGGACCGGAGCCTCTTGCCAGAAGGGAGGGGCCGAAAGAGATTATGTCCTGGATGAGAGGGGTTGGCTACAATCCTGGCTGCCCGCCTCCAGGTCCTGGAGATGTGCAGCTCCTGGAGAGACGGGAGGTGGCAGCCGATCACCTTCTCTGCTGAGTGGATGACGCGTTGCAGCTTGGCCTTGTCTCTGGCCGTGGCCGCAGCGAACCAGACTGTGATGGAGGACGTGAGGGTGGATTCGATGATGGCGGTGTAAAAGTCTACCAGCATCTTTTCAGGGAGGTGAAACTTCTTCAGCTGCCTCAGGAAGTACATCCTCTGCTGGACCTTCTTAGTGATGGAGCTGATGTTCTGCTCCCACTTGAGGTCCTGGCTGATGATGGTTCCCAGGAAGCAGAAGGACTCCACAGAGGTCACCGGGGAGTCACAGAGGATGACAGGGGGAGGGGGGCTGGGGCCTTCCTGAAGTCCACTGTCATCTCCACTGTCTTCAGAGCATTAAGCTCCAGGTTGTTAGCGCTGCACTATGACACCAGCCTGGCTATTTCACTCCTGTAGGCCGACTCATCTCCGTCAGAGATGAGGCCGATGAGTGTGGTGTCGTCAGCAAACTTCAGGAGTTTGACAGACAGGTGACCAGCTGTGCAGCTGTTTGTGTACAGGGAGAGTAACAGGGGTGAAAGGACACAGCCCTGGGGGGATCCGGTGCTTGTGGTCCGAGTATCTGAGACGAGCTTCCCCAGCCTCACATACTGCTGTCTGTCCGTCAGGAAGTCTGTGATCCACCTCCAGGTGGAGTCAGGCACATTCATCTTGGAGAGTTTTTAATACTAAAGATGTATGAAAGACATACCGAAAAAATATGTCTTTCAGTGTTTAACTGGCTGTCTTTGGATTATGCATGCCTGAATAATGGCCATTCTTACTCCTCATCTCTCTGTTCACTGCTTGCTAATTTACATAGCAGGGGTCCCAGCAGGAGGGGGCGGGGTTGTAACACGACTCCTTCAGCAGAGCCAGGCTGAGAGAGGCTTTGACATGTAAGATGTTAGATGTTAGAATGCCAGATGTTAGAATGACCAGTTCATTTTATATCTATGAAAATATTCAGGTAGCTATGGGACATGTTTAGCTATAGGTCTGTGAAAATTGGTGTCGATTGTTGAAACATAAGTTACCATAAAAAAATGTTTGTTTGGAGTCTAGACAGATTTAACACAGGTTTTTGGATGAAAAAGGATTTTTTATAAATCATCTGTTACACTTTTAAGTCTGAAAAAAATATGGAAGGCAGCAAACACAGATCCCTACCGTTTTTAATTTTTTTGTGCTGATATTTGAAAGATAAGTTATGCAAAAAAATAGGTGTTTGCAGTTTTGCCTAAAAAGACGTTTTCGGACCTTTTTGGATGAAATGATGTCTAAAAGTTCACCTGTAACTTCAATCATTCTGAATTTTTTTAGGAAGCAGTAGCACATAAATGCCTATGAAAGTTGAATTCTTGGTGCTGATAACCTAAACAGAATTTATGCTAAAAATCTTTGTTCAGTCCAAAATTGTATAGGAAAAAAAGAGGTATGAAGTTTCTCATAGACCCTATTGTGTTACATATCAAAGCTGGAGGTTATTAAAGGCATCTAATTCTGAAATCTCAGCTTCCTGAGACAAACGGCTGATTTATAATAAATTTCTATTATTTGGGTGCACATAATCGACCACTTCCTGTTACGCAGGCACCGTCAGGTGTACACCCATGAAACTTCAGATTATGAGAGAGGACCCTTCTGAGTATCTCCAGTTTTAATTTCATGCACATCGGACAAAGCAAAGAGAAAATACAGGGCAGAATGTGCCCCATACAATAACTAGGTGGCGCTATAGAGCTCGTCCAAAGTTGTCATATCCATGGGTTCAGAATGGAAGCTTCATCATATCCATTGAAATTCAGTGAGATTGGACAAGGAATGGGCACATGAGAGCAACATTTGTGTGCATGGCGAGACGCCCAACTTTGCCGCTCTGTCAAGACCACACCCCTGCGTTGAAAGATATGTTTTTTATCAGAGTAAACTTCAATGGTTTTTCAACAGGTGGACGTCATTTTGAGGTGTGTCGGCTCATCCTACTTGGAGCAGTGATGCTCCAAGTAAAACATGTCATTTCCTGTTGTCAGCAGGTGGCGCTACACCTTTTCCGTATTCTTCCACTCCAGATGTGTTCAGAGTCAGACTACAATCATGCATACCAATTTGGGATCAAATTGGATTATGCATGGCTGAGTAATGGCCATTTTTCTTTTCATGGCGTGATTTCGAAACGCCTTCGAATTTTGACGTGCCGCCACGGTCACAAACGACCATAAAAACTTAAAAGCTTCGCAATTTAACATCAGACATGTGTCTAGTTTACAAAACCAAAGTTTGGAGTCATTGTTCACAAATCTCTAGGAGGAGTTCGTTCTAGAACGAGGCCTGCAAATGACCAAAACACAGCAAAAATGACATATTGACATCAATATAGCAGACTTCCTGTGCAACTGACAGCTTGGTCCCAAGAGACTTTTTTGTAGGTTTCCATCTGATGAACATGTCCTGTAAATATCAAGCTTGTATGTTAAAGAACATGGCGGGGCTCGCGAAAACAAACATTGTAGGTGGCGCTATTGAGTCATTTTTGTGCACCCATGCGAGAGCTGTATATCTAAGTTGGAGATATGTAAGAGACATCTCATTCTGAAATCTCAGCCTCGTGATACAAACGGTTGATTTTTTATGAATTTTTAATTATCTGACTGCAACGCAATCAACCACTTCCTGTTTGGCGGTGGCTTGCGCAAGCACCGTCAGGTGTACGCCCATGGAACTTTAAACAATGAGAGAAGACCCTTGTGAGTATCTCCTGTTGTAATTTTATGAACGTCTGACAAAGCACAGAGAAAAGATAGGTCAAAATGTGACAAAAAATGTATTTGTTTATATCTAGGTGGCGCTATGGAGCTCGTCCAAGATTGTCATATCCATGGTTTCAGAATGGAAGCATCATCATCTCCATTGAATTTAAGTGAGATCGGACAAGGAATGTGCACGTGAGAGCAACTTTTGTGTGCATGGCGAGACGCCCAACTTCGCCGCTCTGTCACGACCACACCCCCGCATTGAAAGTTATGGCTTTTTGTCAGAGTAAACTTCAATGGCTTTTTAACAGGTGGATATCATTTTGAGGTGTGTCGGCTCATCCTACTTGGAGCAGTGATGCTCCAAGTCAAACATGTCATTTCCTCTTGCCAGCAGGTGGCGCTACACCTGTTCCGGATTCTTCCACTGCAGATGTGTTCAGAGTCAGACTGCAATCATGCACATAAATTTTGGATCAAATTGGATTATGCATGGCTGAATAATGGCCATTTTTCTTTTCATGGCGTGTTTTCAAAATGACCTCGAATTTTGACGCGCCGCCACGGTCACAAACAACCGTAAAAACTTAAAAGCTTCGCAATTTAACATCGGACATGGGTCTAGTTTACAAAACCAAAGTTTGGAGTCATTATTCATAAATCTCTAGGAGGAGTTCGTTCTAGAACGAGACCTGCAAATGTCCAAAATGCAGCAAAAATGACATATTGACATCAATATAGCAGACTTCTTGTGCAACTGACAGCTTGGTCCCAAGAGACTTTTTTGTAGGTTTCCATCTGATGGACATTCCTTGAAAAAATCAAGCTTGTATGTCAAAGCATGTGGCGGGGCTCGCCAAAACAAATTTTGTAGGTGGCGCTATCGAGCCATTTTTGTGCACCCATGTCAGTCTCCCATAAAATATAAAATTTTTCGCGACTCCTGATGTGTGTGCGAAATTTGGTGAGTTTTGGGGTATGTTAAAGGCCTCAAAAAGGCGACTGTTCCGTCGGAAGAAAAATAATAATAATAATTAAAGCTACAAGTAGCATTTAGCGGGCCCGAGCACGTGCGACCGCACGGCACGAGCGACCGCCCCGTGAGCAACGCCCTGCTCGAGCCATTCTCGTCGTTTTTTCTTGTCCATTCTGGAGCTCCAAGCTATTGTTAATACGACAGCAGCCTGGGGGGGGGGGGGGGGGGGGGGCTGTAATCTGTTGCCTTAAGGGACAAAGACTTTTGCATATAGCATGAAAAAAATTCAAGCAATGATGATAATTGCTATCACTGTCCCTAAGGATGAGAACAATAGAACTCATTCAATTTCCACTACAATGTCTAGATGAGTGTCAGCTATGTCTGATAACTTGGCCAATTAGCTGGACCGGGATCTTGCAAAGTGCAGGTGGTTAACGTCCAGTGTGATGAGTCTGTGGACGGCAACAGTACAGCATAGCTTTTGGTTTCCACAAGAGAAGAACTCCTGACACATCTGCCCTAACAGACAACTACAAGAGGAGTTGAAATGTATAACACGGTGAAGGAGTTTTTGTGCAGAAAAAGGTACAATTAGAAAAGCTGGTAGCAGTGACTGCAGATGGGACTCCTGCTATGATCAATAGACAAACAGGTTTCATCACTCACTGTAAAGCTGACCCAGACTTTCCAAAATGTCTGCATTACTGCTGCGTCATTCACCAGCAGGCCTTATGTGCAGAAGTGATTGGCTCTGGACATATAATGACTCTTATTCTGAAAATCGTAAACAACCTCAGCTGCAAAGCAAAACAGCACAGGATTTTTAAGGTGCTATTGGAGGAGATGTCTGTTGAATATGGTGAATATGAACATTGTGAATCTGAACTTGCATTCTTGACTGACATTACTGGAAAACTAAACCACTTGATCTGCGAGCTGCAAGACAATGGCAAAACTATTTTTTTTTTGACCAGCCTGCCTTAGCCAGTGTTTTTCTTGTGGGGATCTTTTCTGCCAGGGCTTGTCAGCTTGGTCAGTGGATGTTGCTGCAGTTGTCTCCCTTGCTGGGACAGCTGGAGTTAAACACAGCAGCTCACGGCTCTGAAGTGGACCCCGTTGCTGTCCCAGTCTGGATGGGCACTGTGGCGATGTTCCAATGGCCAGGCTGGCTCCTGGTATAAAGAGATTCCCAAATACCATTTCCTAACCGCAGAGCCAAGGATGTGTTTACATGTTTAGGTCAAAAATGTGATGGACAGCTTCATGTTGTCTAAACATGCCACCCTGTTATTAATCCAGTTGATATGGTTCTCCATCTGTGTCTAGGTGATAGAAAAGCATTTTTTTTATATTTAGAGCTCTAAGCAAACAAACAGTTGTCTATATAAAAGAGCTTTTACAATTGTGCACTTTTAGCAGGTCTCTGAGTTCATGTGACCAATGTATGGTGGATTTTCACAGACCTTGTTTAAAACTGAAGGTGAGAGAGACTTAGAGAAATGGCTTCATTGTTCTGGAGTACTTTGTTTCATCCACAGAAGAGTAGAATTGGTGATTGATTTTGAAAAGCTGCTGAAAAAAGTATCTTTTTCAAATTGCAATTTCTAACTTGGGTTTTACATTTTGTGTTCCATTTTTTGTGCTTTAATTGGGAAGCATTTGTTATTTGTTTGGTGTTTTTAAGGTTCTGCAAATATACACATCATTTTTTAGAGACATTTGTTATCAGTTGTGTTTGTTGATTTGTAGTTTAATTTCATTGGATGTATAGATGTCGTGTGGGGGGGAGGCTCGAGAGCAGGTAGGACCCAGGCGCAAAGACGGGAGGCAAACGGGTTCAGGGCAAGTGGGTTTATTTAACTAACAAAAAGTGCTGCAGAGCAGGATGACAAAACTAAAAACAAAAACTTACTGTGGCATGGCAAGGGACATGGACGCCAGACAAGAAGACGTGATCAACATGAGCAGAAGTTAATGGACCAGCACAGGAGGAAGGCAGAGACAAGACTTATATACAGACAGGGCAGACAAGACACAGGTGAACACGATTAGGGCAGATGGGGACCAAAGGAAGTAAAACTCAAGAAACATGACAAGACAGGAAACCTTTCAAAATAAAACAGGAAACAGAACCAAACAAGACAGAACAAGAACTAAAGCGAAAAAAAAAGACAACAAACTGAAACCATGACAATAGAAAGGAAAAGAAGTTCAAACATTGATTATAAAAAAGGATATAAGAGATAAAAAAAAAGAAAAAGGAAAAGAAAAAAGATAAAATATTGATTTAATTGCATTTTGAATGAATAAAAAACAATGATTAATAGAATCAGAAATCAGAAAAAGTTTTATTGCCAGGTTCAGTAGAGCGCACTTTACAAAACGAGGAATTTGACTTGGTGTATAGTGCAATTAAGAATAAGTTAAAAATTAAGTTAACAACAACAACACACTATATACAGTAGAGTAAGGTGAATTAAAGTGGGAGCACAGATGGGCTGGGATGGTGGGGCCTGTAAGTGGCACCGACAGTCCTTTGGTGGGCGGGGGGGGGGGGGGGGGGGGTCACCTGGGGGAGTTGGGGTACTGTTCAGCAGGCTGACTGCAGTGGGGAATAAGCTGTTCTTGTGGCGCGAGGTCCTGGTCCTGATGGACCGGAGCCTCTTGCCAGGAGGGAGGGGCCGAAAGAGATTATGTCCTGGATGAGAGGGGTTGGCTACAATCCTGGCTGCCCGCCTCCAGGTCCTGGAGATGTGCAGCTCCTGGAGAGACGGGAGGTGGCAGCCGATCACCTTCTCTGCTGAGTGGATGACGCGTTGCAGCTTGGCCTTGTCTCTGGCCGTGGCCGCAGCGAACCAGACTGTGATGGAGGACGTGAGGGTGGATTCGATGATGGCGGTGTAAAAGTCTACCAGCATCTTTTCAGGGAGGTGAAACTTCTTCAGCTGCCTCAGGAAGTACATCCTCTGCTGGACCTTCTTAGTGATGGAGCTGATGTTCTGCTCCCACTTGAGGTCCTGGCTGATGATGGTTCCCAGGAAGCAGAAGGACTCCACAGAGGTCACCGGGGAGTCACAGAGGATGACAGGGGGGAGGGGGGCTGGGGCCTTCCTGAAGTCCACTGTCATCTCCACTGTCTTCAGAGCATTAAGCTCCAGGTTGTTAGCGCTGCACTATGACACCAGCCTGGCTATTTCACTCCTGTAGGCCGACTCATCTCCGTCAGAGATGAGGCCGATGAGTGTGGTGTCGTCAGCAAACTTCAGGAGTTTGACAGACAGGTGACCAGCTGTGCAGCTGTTTGTGTACAGGGAGAGTAACAGGGGTGAAAGGACACAGCCCTGGGGGGATCCGGTGCTTGTGGTCCGAGTATCTGAGACGAGCTTCCCCAGCCTCACATACTGCTGTCTGTCCGTCAGGAAGTCTGTGATCCACCTGCAGGTGGAGTCAGGCACATTCATCTTGGAGAGTTTTTAATACTAAAGATGTATGAAAGACATACCGAAAAAATATGTCTTTCAGTGTTTAACTGGCTGTCTTTGGATTATGCATGCCTGAGTAATGACCATTCTTACTCCTCATCTCTCTGTTCACTGCTTGCTAATTTACATAGCAGGGGTCCCAGCAGGAGGGGGCGGGGTTGTAACACGACTCCTTCAGCAGAGCCAGGCTGAGAGAGGCTTTGACATGTAAGATGTTAGATGTTAGAATGCCAGATGTTAGAATGAGCAGTTCATTTTATATCTATGAAAATATTCAGGGAGCTATGGGACATGTTCAGCTTTAGGTCTGTGAAAATTGGTGTTGATTGTTGAAACATAAGTTACCATAAAAAAATGTTTGTTTGGAGTCTAGACAGATTTAACACGGGTTTTTGGATGAAAAGGATTTTTTATAAATCATCTGTTACACTTTTAAGTCTGAAAAAAATATGGAAGGCAGCAAACACAGATCCCTACCGTTTTTATTTTTTTTGTGCTGATATTTGAAAGATAAGTTATGCAAAAAAATAGGTGTTTGCAGTTTTGCCTAAAAAGACGTTTTCGGACCTTTTTGGATGAAATGTTCTCTAAAAGTTCACCTGTAACTTCAATCATTCTGAATTTTTTTAGGAAGCAGTAGCACATAAATGCCTATGAAAGTTGAATTCTTGGTGCTGATAACCTAAACAGAATTTATGCTAAAAATCTTTGTTCAGTCCAAAATTGTATAGGAAAAAAAGAGGTATGAAGTTTCTCATAGACCCTATTGTGTTACATATCAAAGCTGGAGGTTATTAAAGGCATCTAATTCTGATATCTCAGCTTCCTGAGACAAACGGCTGATTTATAATAAATTTCTATTATTTGGGTGCACATAATCGACCACTTCCTGTTACGCAGGCACCGTCAGGTGTACACCCATGAAACTTCAGATTATGAGAGAGGACCCTTCTGAGTATCTCCAGTTTTAATTTCATGCACATCGGACAAAGCAAAGAGAAAATACAGGGCAGAATGTGCCCCATACAATAACTAGGTGGCGCTATAGAGCTCGTCCAAAGTTGTCATATCCATGGGTTCAGAATGGAAGCTTCATCATATCCATTGAAATTCAGTGAGATTGGACAAGGAATGGGCACATGAGAGCAACATTTGTGTGCATGGCGAGACGCCCAACTTTGCCGCTCTGTCAAGACCACACCCCTGCGTTGAAAGATATGTTTTTTATCAGAGTAAACTTCAATGGTTTTTCAACAGGTGGACGTCATTTTGAGGTGTGTCGGCCCATCCTACTTGGAGCAGTGATGCTCCAAGTAAAACATGTCATTTCCTGTTGTCAGCAGGTGGCGCTACACCTTTTCCGTATTCTTCCACTCCAGATGTGTTCAGAGTCAGACTACAATCATGCATACCAATTTGGGATCAAATTGGATTATGCATGGCTGAGTAATGGCCATTTTTCTTTTCATGGCGTGATTTCGAAACGCCTTCGAATTTTGACGTGCCGCCACGGTCACAAACAACCATAAAAACTTAAAAGCTTCGCAATTTAACATCAAACATGTGTCTAGTTTACAAAACCAAAGTTTGGAGTCATTGTTCACAAATCTCTAGGAGGAGTTCGTTCTAGAACGAGGCCTGCAAATGACCAAAACACAGCAAAAATGACATATTGACATCAATATAGCAGACTTCCTGTGCAACTGACAGCTTGGTCCCAAGAGACTTTTTTGTAGGTTTCCATCTGATGAACATGTCCTGTAAATATCAAGCTTGTATGTTAAAGAACATGGCGGGGCTCGCGAAAACAAACATTGTAGGTGGCGCTATTGAGTCATTTTTGTGCACCCATGCGAGAGCTGTATATCTAAGGTGGAGATATGTAAGAGACATCTCATTCTGAAATCTCAGCCTCGTGATACAAACGGTTGATTTTTTATGAATTTTTAATTATCTGACTGCAACGCAATCAACCACTTCCTGTTTGGCGGTGGCTTGCGCAAGCACCGTCAGGTGTACGCCCATGAAACTTTAAACAATGAGAGAAGACCCTTGTGAGTATCTGCTGTTGTAATTTTATGAACGTCTGACAAAGCACAGAGAAAAGATAGGTCAAAATGTGACAAAAAATGTATTTGTTTATATCTAGGTGGCGCTATGGAGCTCGTCCAAGATTGTCATATCCATGGTTTCAGAATGGAAGCATCATCATCTCCATCGAATTTAAGTGAGATCGTACAAGGAATGTGCACGTGAGAGCAACTTTTGTGTGCATGGCGAGACGCCCAACTTCGCCGCTCTGTCACGACCACACCCCCGCATTGAAAGTTATGGCTTTTTGTCAGAGTAAACTTCAATGGCTTTTTAACAGGTGGATATCATTTTGAGGTGTGTCGGCTCATCCTACTTGGAGCAGTGATGCTCCAAGTCAAACATGTCATTTCCTCTTGCCAGCAGGTGGCGCTACACCTGTTCCGGATTCTTCCACTGCAGATGTGTTCAGAGTCAGACTGCAATCATGCACATAAATTTTGGATCAAATTGGATTATGCATGGCTGAATAATGGCCATTTTTCTTTTCATGGCGTGTTTTCAAAATGACCTCGAATTTTGACGCGCCGCCACGGTCACAAACAACCGTAAAAACTTAAAAGCTTCGCAATTTAACATCGGACATGGGTCTAGTTTACAAAACCAAAGTTTGAAGTCATTATTCATAAATCTCTAGGAGGAGTTCGTTCTAGAACGAGACCTGCAAATGTCCAAAATGCAGCAAAAATGACATATTGACATCAATATAGCAGACTTCCTGTGCAACTGACAGCTTGGTCCCAAGAGACTTTTTTGTAGGTTTCCATCTGATGGACATTCCTTGAAAAAATCAAGCTTGTATGTCAAAGCATGTGGCGGGGCTCGCCAAAACAAATTTTGTAGGTGGCGCTATCGAGCCATTTTTGTGCACCCATGTCAGTCTCCCATAAAATATAAAATTTTTCGCGACTCCTGATGTGTGTGCGAAATTTGGTGAGTTTTGGGGTATGTTAAAGGCCTCAAAAAGGCGACTGTTCCGTCGGAAGAAAAATAATAATAATAATAATCCGAGTAAATACAATAGGGTCCTTGCACTACGTGCTCGGGCCCTAATAATCCGAGTAAATACAATAGGGTCCTTGCACTACGTGCTCGGGCCCTAATAATAATAATAAACCTAACAGATACAATAGGGTCCTTGCACTCCGTGCTCGGGCCCTAATAAACCTAACAGATACAATAGGGTCCTTGCACTCCGTGCTCGGGCCCTAATAATAAACCTAACAGATACAATAGGGTCCTTGCACTCCGTGCTCGGGCCCTAATTAAAGCTACAAGTAGCATTTAGCGGGCCCGAGCACGTGCGACCGCATGGCACGAGCGACCGCCCCGTGAGCAACGCCCTGCTCGAGCCATTCTCGTCGTTTTTTCTTGTCCATTCTGGAGCTCCAAGCTATTGTTAATACGACAGCAGCCTGGGGGGGGGGGGGGGGCTGTAATCTGTTGCCTTAAGGGACAAAGACTTTTGCATATAGCATGAAAAAAATTCAAGCAATGATGATAATTGCTATCACTGTCCCTAAGGATGAGAACAATAGAACTCATTCAATTTCCACTACAATGTCTAGATGAGTGTCAGCTATGTCTGATAACTTGGCCAATTAGCTGGACCGGGATCTTGCAAAGTGCAGGTGGTTAACGTCCAGTGTGATGAGTCTGTGGACGGCAACAGTACAGCATAGCTTTTGGTTTCCACAAGAGAAGAACTCCTGACACATCTGCCCTAACAGACAACTACAAGAGGAGTTGAAATGTATAACACGGTGAAGGAGTTTTTGTGCAGAAAAAGGTACAATTAGAAAAGCTGGTAGCAGTGACTGCAGATGGGACTCCTGCTATGATCAATAGACAAACAGGTTTCATCACTCACTGTAAAGCTGACCCAGACTTTCCAAAATGTCTGCATTACTGCTGCGTCATTCACCAGCAGGCCTTATGTGCAGAAGTGATTGGCTCTGGACATATAATGACTCTTATTCTGAAAATCGTAAACAACCTCAGCTGCAAAGCAAAACAGCACAGGATTTTTAAGGTGCTATTGGAGGAGATGTCTGTTGAATATGGTGAATATGAACATTGTGAATCTGAACTTGCATTCTTGACTGACATTACTGGAAAACTAAACCACTTGATCTGCGAGCTGCAAGACAATGGCAAAACTATTTTTTTTTTGACCAGCCTGCCTTAGCCAGTGTTTTTCTTGTGGGGTTCTTTTCTGCCAGGGCTTGTCAGCTTGGTCAGTGGATGTTGCTGCAGTTGTCTCCCTTGCTGGGACAGCTGGAGTTAAACACAGCAGCTCACGGCTCTGAAGTGGACCCCGTTGCTGTCCCAGTCTGGATGGGCACTGTGGCGATGTTCCAATGGCCAGGCTGGCTCCTGGTATAAAGAGATTCCCAAATACCATTTCCTAACCGCAGAGCCAAGGATGTGTTTACATGTTTAGGTCAAAAATGTGATGGACAGCTTCATGTTGTCTAAACATGCCACCCTGTTATTAATCCAGTTGATATGGTTCTCCATCTGTGTCTAGGTGATAGAAAAGCATTTTTTTTATATTTAGAGCTCTAAGCAAACAAACAGTTGTCTATATAAAAGAGCTTTTACAATTGTGCACTTTTAGCAGGTCTCTGAGTTCATGTGACCAATGTATGGTGGATTTTCACAGACCTTGTTTAAAACTGAAGGTGAGAGAGACTTAGAGAAATGGCTTCATTGTTCTGGAGTTCTTTGTTTCATCCACAGAAGAGTAGAATTGGTGATTGATTTTGAAAAGCTGCTGAAAAAAGTATCTTTTTCAAATTGCAATTTCTAACTTGGGTTTTACATTTTGTGTTCCATTTTTTGTGCTTTAATTGGGAAGCATTTGTTATTTGTTTGGTGTTTTTAAGGTTCTGCAAATATACACATCATTTTTTAGAGACATTTGTTATCAGTTGTGTTTGTTGATTTGTAGTTTAATTTCATTGGATGTATAGATGTCGTGTGGGGGGGAGGCTCGAGAGCAGGTAGGACCCAGGCGCAGAGACGGGAGGCAAACGGGTTCAGGGCAAGTGGGTTTATTTAACTAACAAAAAGTGCTGCAGAGCAGGATGACAAAACTAAAAACAAAAACTTACTGTGGCATGGCAAGGGACATGGACGCCAGACAAGAAGACGTGATCAACATGAGCAGAAGTTAATGGACCAGCACAGGAGGAAGGCAGAGACAAGACTTATATACAGACAGGGCAGACAAGACACAGGTGAACACGATTAGGGCAGATGGGGACCAAAGGAAGTAAAACTCAAGAAACATGACAAGACAGGAAACCTTTCAAAATAAAACAGGAAACAGAACCAAACAAGACAGAACAAGAACTAAAGCGAAAAAAAAAGACAACAAACTGAAACCATGACAATAGAAAGGAAAAGAAGTTCAAACATTGATTATAAAAAAGGATATAAGAGATAAAAAAAAAAGAAAAAGGAAAAGAAAAAAGATAAAATATTGATTTAATTGCATTTTGAATGAATAAAAAACAATGATTAATAGAATCAGAAATCAGAAAAAGTTTTATTGCCAGGTTCAGTAGAGCGCACTTTACAAAACGAGGAATTTGACTTGGTGTATAGTGCAATTAAGAATAAGTTAAAAATTAAGTTAACAACAACAACACACTATATACAGTAGAGTAAGGTGAATTAAAGTGGGAGCACAGATGGGCTGGGATGGTGGGGCCTGTAAGTGGCACCGACAGTCCTTTGGTGGGCGGGGTGGGGTGGGGGAGGGGGGGTCACCTGGGGGAGTTGGGGTACTGTTCAGCAGGCTGACTGCAGTGGGGAAGAAGCTGTTCTTGTGGCGCGAGGTCCTGGTCCTGATGGACCGGAGCCTCTTGCCAGGAGGGAGGGGCCGAAAGAGATTATGTCCTGGATGAGAGGGCTTGGCTACAATCCTGGCTGCCCGCCTCCAGGTCCTGGAGATGTGCAGCTCCTGGAGAGACGGGAGGTGGCAGCCGATCACCTTCTCTGCTGAGTGGATGACGCGTTGCAGCTTGGCCTTGTCTCTGGCCGTGGCCGCAGCGAACCAGACTGTGATGGAGGACGTGAGGGTGGATTCGATGATGGCGGTGTAAAAGTCTACCAGCATCTTTTCAGGGAGGTGAAACTTCTTCAGCTGCCTCAGGAAGTACATCCTCTGCTGGACCTTCTTAGTGATGGAGCTGATGTTCTGCTCCCACTTGAGGTCCTGGCTGATGATGGTTCCCAGGAAGCAGAAGGACTCCACAGAGGTCACCGGGGAGTCACAGAGGATGACAGGGGGGAGGGGGGCTGGGGCCTTCCTAAAGTCCACTGTCATCTCCACTGTCTTCAGAGCATTAAGCTCCAGGTTGTTAGCGCTGCACTATGACACCAGCCTGGCTATTTCACTCCTGTAGGCCGACTCATCTCCGTCAGAGATGAGGCCGATGAGTGTGGTGTCGTCAGCAAACTTCAGGAGTTTGACAGACAGGTGACCAGCTGTGCAGCTGTTTGTGTACAGGGAGAGTAACAGGGGTGAAAGGACACAGCCCTGGGGGGATCGGGTGCTTGTGGTCCGAGTATCTGAGACGAGCTTCCCCAGCCTCACATACTGCTGTCTGTCCGTCAGGAAGTCTGTGATCCACCTGCAGGTGGAGTCAGGCACATTCATCTTGGAGAGTTTTTAATACTAAGTCTAGACAGATTTAACACAGGTTTTTGGATGAAAAAGGATTTTTTATAAATCATCTGTTACACTTTTAAGTCTGAAAAAAATATGGAAGGCAGCAAACACAGATCCCTACCGTTTTTAATTTTTTTGTGCTGATATTTGAAAGATAAGTTATGCAAAAAAATAGGTGTTTGCAGTTTTGCCTAAAAAGACGTTTTCGGACCTTTTTGGATCAAATGTTGTCTAAAAGTTCACCTGTAACTTCAATCATTCTGAATTTTTTTAGGAAAACTAAACCACTTCAACTGTGATCTGCAAGGCAATGGTAAAACTATATTTTTTATGGAACAGCCTGCAGTGTTTCTTGTGGGGATCTTTTCTGCCAGGGCTTGCCGGCTTGGTCGGTGGTTGTTGCTGTTACCAATCCAGTTGATATGGTTCTCCATCTGTGTCTAAGTGATATAATCAGAATCAGAATCGTTTATTGTCATTGTACATGGGGATACAATGAAATTGCAGCAGCCTTGGAGTGAAGGAGTTACATAAAATAAAAATAAAAATAGAATAGAAAAAGAAATACTGTATTTACAACTCTTAACAAAAAATGAACAATATGGACAGAAACTGTTAAATATTAAATATTTGTGAATAAAATAGAATGGAATTACATGAGTTGCTGTGAGCACAGCTTAATAAATATCAAGTTATTGCACAGTGACCCGGTTAGACAGTCAGGATATTGCACGCATTGTAGTAAAATTAGAGTGAGGTGTGGTTGGTGGACGTATGTGCATTCCGTATGATAATTGCCTGTGGAAAAAAGCTGTTTCTTAGTCTGTTTGTCCTGGTTCTGATGGACCTGTACCTCCTTCCAGAGGGCAGCAGTTCAAACAGAGGGAAAGCAGAATGGGTGGAGTTAGTGGTGATGCTAGTCACTCTGCTGAGGCAGCGAGACTGGTAAATGTCCTTCAGTGAGGGGAGGGGGCAGCCGATGATCCTCTGCGCTGTCTTTACCACTCTCTGGAGACTCTGCCGTTCTGCTTCAGTGCAGTGGGAAAACCACACTGTGATGCCATAGGACAGAATGCTCTCAATGGTTGAGCGGTAGAACGTTACCAGCAGCTCCTGGCTGACGTCGTTCCTCCTAAGTTTTCTCAGGAAGTGCAGGCGTTGCTGGGCCTTCCTGATGACAGTCATGGTGTTGTTAGACCATGTGAGGTCAGCAGAGATGGTGGTGCCCAGGAGGGTGAAGCTGTGGACCCTCTCCACACAGTTTCCATCGATGTAGAGTGGGGGTGGATCTGTTCTGTTTTTTCTGAAGTCCAGGATGATCTCCTTGGTCTTGGTGGTGTTCAGGATGAGGTTATTAGCCTGACACCACCTTGAGAGTTTCAGGACTTCGTCTCTGTAGGCCGTCTCGTCGTCCCCAGAGATCAGCCCCACCACAGTAGTGTCGTCTGCAAACTTCACCACGGTGTTGCTGGTGTGGGCTGGTCTGCAGTCTGCTGTGTACAGTGTATACAGCAGAGGACTCAGCACACATCCCTGTGTGGAGCCTGTGCTCAGCGTCCGGGTGGAGGAGAGGTGGGGGTCAAGTTTGACTGTCTGTGGTCTGTTTGTCAGGAAGTCCTTGATCCACGAGCAGGTGAGTGGGTGGAGTCCTAGTTCAGACAGTTTGTTGACCAGAATGTCAGGAATGATTGTGTTAAAGGCTGAGCTATAGTCCACAAAGAGCATCCTGGCGTAGGTGTCTCTGTGTTCCAGGTGGCTCAGCGCAGTGTGGAGGGTGATGGAAATGGCATCATCCGTTGATCTGTTTGCTTTGTAAGCAAACTGGTGGGGGACGAAGATTGGAGGGAGGGAGTCTTTGATGTGTCCCAGGAGCAGCCGCTCCAGACACTTTGTGATGACAGCAGTGAGTGCAACTGGGCGGAAGTCCGTGAGGAAGGCTGTGGATGAGGACTTTTTGGGTATCGGGATGATAGTGGATGACTTCAGGCAAGCAGGGATGAAAGCCTGAGCTAGCGACAGGTTGAAGATTTTTGTGAAGACCTGGGAGAGTTGATCGGCGCAGGCCCGCAGAACCTTTCCGGGAACTCCATCAGGTCCCGCCGCTTTCCTGGGGTTTACCCTGCTGAACATCCGTGCCATCCGTGCCACGTCCATAAAGGCATTGTTTTTATATTTAGAGCTCTAAGCAACCAAACAGTTGTCTATATAAAAGAGCTTTTACAATTGTGCACTTTTAGCAGGCTGAAAAAATTATCTTTTTAAAATTGCCATTTCAAATGTGGGTTTTAAATTTTGTGTTCCATTTTTCTGTGCTTGTATTGGAAGGATTTGTTATTATTTTGTTTAAAAGTGCTACATATTGTATATACACATAATTTATTTAGAGAAATTTGCTATACGTTGTGTTTTTTGGTTTTGTAGTTTAATTTCATTGGATTTATATTAAGGAAAAGAAGTTGCAGCATTGATTAAAAAAGGATAAAAGAGACATTTACTGTCTAAGTCTTATGTTACATCTGTAGAACTGTACTGAGAGTTGGGTTTTGTTTTGGAGCACATTCATATGTTTTGTTTGTAAAAAAAAAAGATAAAATATTAGGTTAATTGCATTTTACATGACTAGAAAAGCAATGATTATTCATAAAAATCTATGAAAGACATACAAAACAAATGAAAAAGCAGTCTGCCCTCCCTCTTGTGTCTAAACTCTTGTCACCTCACTTCTGGGTTAGTTAGCATATGAACTGGCAGCTGGTGTGTGTGTGTGGGGGGGGGGTGAAATTTGACTCCAGCAACAGGGATGATTGAGGAGCAGGCTGCAGCATGAGGAAAAGACTTAAGCATGTAAGAGGAAATGACATCCTACAGTTGACCAGTTCATTTTATATCTGTAAAGAATATTCAAGAAGCATTTAGACATGTTCAGCTATATGCGTGTGAAACTTGGTGTGGATATTTGAAGCATAAGTAATTTTAAAACACACTTGTTTGGAGTCCAGACGGAAAAAGCACAGGTTTTGGGATGAATCAGGATTTTTTTAAAATCATCTGTTTCACCTGGACTTCTGAAAAAAATATGGAAGGCAGCAAACACAGATCCCTACATTTAAAAAAATAAATGGTGTTGATATATGATGATTAAGTTATGAAAAAAAATAGGTGTTTGTAGTTTTGCCTAAAAAGACGTTTTCTGACCTTTTTGGATGTAATGCTCTCTAAGATGTCACCTGTAACTTCAATCATTCTGAATTTTTTTAGGAAGCAGTAGCACATAAATGCCTATGAAAGTTGAATTCTTGGTGCTGATAACCTAAACAGAATTTATGCTAAAAATCTTTGTTCAGTCCAAAATTTCATTAAAAAAATCAAGTGATGAAGTTTCTCGTAGACCCTATAGTGTTACATATCAAAGCTGGAGGTTATTAAAGGCATCTAATTCTGAAATCTCAGCTTCCTGAGACAAACGGCTGATTTATAATAAATTTCTATTATTTGGGTGCACATAATCGACCACTTCCTGTTACGCAGGCACCGTCAGGTGTACACCCATGAAACTTTACATGATGAGAGAGGACCCTTCTGAGTATCTCCAGTTTTAATTTCATGCACATCGGACAAAGCAAAGAGAAAATACAGGGCAGAATGTGCCCAATGCAATAACTAGGTGGCGCTATAGAGCTCGTCCAAGATTGTCATATCCATGGGTTCAGAATAGAAGCTTCATCATATCCATTGAATTTCAGTGAGATTGGACAAGGAATGTGCACGTGAGAGCAACTTTTGTGTGCATAGCGAGATGCCCAACTTTGCCGCTCTGTCACGACCACACCCCCGCATTGAAAGTTATGGTTTTTTGTCAGAGTAAACTTCAATGGCTTTTCAACAGGTGGACGTCATTTTCAGGTGTGTCGGCTCATCCTACTCGGAGTAGTGATGCTCCAAGTAAAACATGTCATTTCCTCTTGCCAGCAGGTGGCGCTACACTTTTTCCAGATTTTTTCACTGCAGATGTGTTCAGAGTCAGACTACAATCATGCACATCAATTTTGGATCAGATTGGATTATGCATGGCTGAGTAATGGCCATTTTTCTTTTCATGGCGTGTTTTCGAAACAACGTCGAATTTCTACGCGCCGCCACGGTCACAAACAACCGTAAAAACTTAAAAGCTTCGCAATTTAACATCGGACATGTGTTTATTTTACAAAACCAAAGTTTGGAGTCATTATTCACAAATCTCTAGGAGGAGTTCGTTCTAGAAGGAGGCCTGCAAATGTCCAAAATAGAGCAAAAATGACATATTGACATCAATATAGCAGACTTCCTGTGCAACTGACAGCTTGGTACCTACAGACTTTTTTGTAGGTTTCCATCTGATGAACATGCCCTGAAAAAATCAAGCTTGTACGTTAAAGCGTATGCGGGGCGTCGGGACAAAAGTCATTGTAGGTGGCGCTGTCGAGCCGTTTTTGCGCGCCCATGCCAATTTCTCATAAAATATGAAATTTTTCGCGACTCCTGATGTGTGTGCCAAATTTGGTGAGTTTTGGGGTATGTTAAAGGCCTCAAAAATGCGATTCTTCCGGCGGAAGAAAAATAATAATAATTAAAGCTACAAGTAGCATTTAGCGGGCCCGAGCACGTGCGACCGCATGGCACGAGCGACCGCCCCGTGAGCAACGCCCTGCTCGAGCCATTCTCGTCGTTTTTTCTTGTCCATTCTGGAGCTCCAAGCTATTGTTAATACGACAGCAGCCTGGGGGGGGGGGGGGGGGGGGGCTGTAATCTGTTGCCTTAAGGGACAAAGACTTTTGCATATAGCATGAAAAAAATTCAAGCAATGATGATAATTGCTATCACTGTCCCTAAGGATGAGAACAATAGAACTCATTCAATTTCCACTACAATGTCTAGATGAGTGTCAGCTATGTCTGATAACTTGGCCAATTAGCTGGACCGGGATCTTGCAAAGTGCAGGTGGTTAACGTCCAGTGTAATGAGTCTGTGGACGGCAACAGTACAGCATAGCTTTTGGTTTCCACAAGAGAAGAACTCCTGACACATCTGCCCTAACAGACAACTACAAGAGGAGTTGAAATGTATAACACGGTGAAGGAGTTTTTGTGCAGAAAAAGGTACAATTAGAAAAGCTGGTAGCAGTGACTACAGATGGGACTCCTGCTATGATCAATAGACAAACAGGTTTCATCACTCACTGTAAAGCTGACCCAGACTTTCCAAAATGTCTGCATTACTGCTGCGTCATTCACCAGCAGGCCTTATGTGCAGAAGTGATTGGCTCTGGACATATAATGACTCTTATTCTGAAAATCGTAAACAACCTCAGCTGCAAAGCAAAACAGCACAGGATTTTTAAGGTGCTATTGGAGGAGATGTCTGTTGAATATGGTGAATATGAACATTGTGAATCTGAACTTGTATTCTTGACTGACATTACTGGAAAACTAAACCACTTGATCTGCGAGCTGCAAGACAATGGCAAAACTATTTTTTTTTGACCAGCCTGCCTGAGCCAGTGTTTTTCTTGTGGGGATCTTTTCTGCCAGGGCTTGTCAGCTTGGTCAGTGGATGTTGCTGCAGTTGTCTCCCTTGCTGGGACAGCTGGAGTTAAACACAGCAGCTCACGGCTCTGAAGTGGACCCCGTTGCTGTCCCAGTCTGGATGGGCACTGTGGCGATGTTCCAATGGCCAGGCTGGCTCCTGGTATAAAGAGATTCCCAAATACCATTTCCTAACCGCAGAGCCAAGGATGTGTTTACATGTTTAGGTCAAAAATGTGATGGACAGCTTCATGTTGTCTAAACATGCCACCCTGTTATTAATCCAGTTGATATGGTTCTCCATCTGTGTCTAGGTGATAGAAAAGCATTTTTTTTTATATTTAGAGCTCTAAGCAAACAAACAGTTGTCTATATAAAAGAGCTTTTACAATTGTGCACTTTTAGCAGGTCTCTGAGTTCATGTGACCAATGTATGGTGGATTTTCACAGACCTTGTTTAAAACTGAAGGTGAGAGAGACTTAGAGAAATGGCTTCATTGTTCTGGAGTTCTTTGTTTCATCCACAGAAGAGTAGAATTGGTGATTGATTTTGAAAAGCTGCTGAAAAAAGTACCTTTTTCAAATTGCAATTTCTAACTTGGGTTTTACATTTTGTTTTCCATTTTTTGTGCTTTATTTAGGAAGCATTTGTTATTTGTTTGGTGTTTTTAAGGTTCTGCAAATATACACATCATTTTTTAGAGACATTTGTTATCAGTTGTGTTTGTTGATTTGTAGTTTAATTTCATTGGATGTATAGATGTCGTGTGGGGGGGAGGCTCGAGAGCAGGTAGGACCCAGGCGCAGAGACGGGAGGCAAACGGGTTCAGGGCAAGTGGGTTTATTTAACTAACAAAAAGCGCTGCAGAGCAGGATGACAAAACTAAAAACAAAAACTTACTGTGGCATGGCAAGGGACATGGACGCCAGACAAGAAGACGTGATCAACATGAGCAGAAGTTAATGGACCAGCACAGGAGGAAGGCAGAGACAAGACTTATATACAGACAGGGCAGACAAGACACAGGTGAACACGATTAGGGCAGATGGGGACCAAAGGAAGTAAAACTCAAAAACATGACAAGACAGGAAACCTTTCAAAATAAAACAGGAAACAGAACCAAACAAGACAGAACAAGAACTAAAGCGAAAAAAAAGACAACAAACTGAAACCATGACAATAGAAAGGAAAAGAAGTTCAAACATTGATTATAAAAAAGGATATAAGAGATAAAAAAAAGAAAAAGGAAAAGAAAAAAGATAAAATATTGATTTAATTGCATTTTGAATGAATAAAAAACAATGATTAATAGAATCAGAAATCAGAAAAAGTTTTATTGCCAGGTTCAGTAGAGCGCACTTTACAAAACGAGGAATTTGACTTGGTGTATAGTGCAATTAAGAATAAGTTAAAAATTAAGTTAACAACAACAACACACTATATACAGTAGAGTAAGGTGAATTAAAGTGGGAGCACAGATGGGCTGGGATGGTGGGGCCTGTAAGTGGCACCGACAGTCCTTTGGTGGGCGGGGGGGGGGGGGGGGGGTCACCTGGGGGAGTTGGGGTACTGTTCAGCAGGCTGACTGCAGTGGGGAAGAAGCTGTTCTTGTGGCGCGAGGTCCTGGTCCTGATGGACCGGAGCCTCTTGCCAGAAGGGAGGGGCCGAAAGAGATTATGTCCTGGATGAGAGGGGTTGGCTACAATCCTGGCTGCCCGCCTCCAGGTCCTGGAGATGTGCAGCTCCTGGAGAGACGGGAGGTGGCAGCCGATCACCTTCTCTGCTGAGTGGATGACGCGTTGCAGCTTGGCCTTGTCTCTGGCCGTGGCCGCAGCGAACCAGACTGTGATGGAGGACGTGAGGGTGGATTCGATGATGGCGGTGTAAAAGTCTACCAGCATCTTTTCAGGGAGGTGAAACTTCTTCAGCTGCCTCAGGAAGTACATCCTCTGCTGGACCTTCTTAGTGATGGAGCTGATGTTCTGCTCCCACTTGAGGTCCTGGCTGATGATGGTTCCCAGGAAGCAGAAGGACTCCACAGAGGTCACCGGGGAGTCACAGAGGATGACAGGGGGGAGGGGGGCTGGGGCCTTCCTGAAGTCCACTGTCATCTCCACTGTCTTCAGAGCATTAAGCTCCAGGTTGTTAGCGCTGCACTATGACACCAGCCTGGCTATTTCACTCCTGTAGGCCGACTCATCTCCGTCAGAGATGAGGCCGATGAGTGTGGTGTCGTCAGCAAACTTCAGGAGTTTGACAGACAGGTGACCAGCTGTGCAGCTGTTTGTGTACAGGGAGAGTAACAGGGGTGAAAGGACACAGCCCTGGGGGGATCCGGTGCTTGTGGTCCGAGTATCTGAGACGAGCTTCCCCAGCCTCACATACTGCTGTCTGTCCGTCAGGAAGTCTGTGATCCACCTGCAGGTGGAGTCAGGCACATTCATCTTGGAGAGTTTTTAATACTAAGTCTAGACAGATTTAACACAGGTTTTTGGATGAAAAAGGATTTTTTATAAATCATCTGTTACACTTTTAAGTCTGAAAAAAATATGGAAGGCAGCAAACACAGATCCCTACCGTTTTTAATTTTTTTGTGCTGATATTTGAAAGATAAGTTATGCAAAAAAATAGGTGTTTGCAGTTTTGCCTAAAAAGACGTTTTCGGACCTTTTTGGATCAAATGTTGTCTAAAAGTTCACCTGTAACTTCAATCATTCTGAATTTTTTTAGGAAAACTAAACCACTTCAACTGTGATCTGCAAGGCAATGGTAAAACTATATTTTTTATGGAACAGCCTGCAGTGTTTCTTGTGGGGATCTTTTCTGCCAGGGCTTGCCGGCTTGGTCGGTGGTTGTTGCTGTTACCAATCCAGTTGATATGGTTCTCCATCTGTGTCTAAGTGATATAATCAGAATCAGAATTGTTTATTGTCATTGTACATGGGGATACAATGAAATTGCAGCAGCCTTGGAGTGAAGGAGTTACATAAAATAAAAATAAAAATAGAATAGAAAAAGAAATACTGTATTTACAACTCTTAACAAAAAATGAACAATATGGACAGAAACTGTTAAATATTAAATATTTGTGAATAAAATAGAATGGAATTACATGAGTTGCTGTGAGCACAGCTTAATAAATATCAAGTTATTGCACAGTGACCCGGTTAGACAGTCAGGATATTGCACGCATTGTAGTAAAATTAGAGTGAGGTGTGGTTGGTGGACGTATGTGCATTCCGTATGATAATTGCCTGTGGAAAAAAGCTGTTTCTTAGTTTGTTTGTCCTGGTTCTGATGGACCTGTACCTCCTTCCAGAGGGCAGCAGTTCAAACAGAGGGAAAGCAGAATGGGTGGAGTTAGTGGTGATGCTAGTCACTCTGCTGAGGCAGCGAGACTGGTAAATGTCCTTCAGTGAGGGGAGGGGGCAGCCGATGATCCTCTGCGCTGTCTTTACCACTCTCTGGAGACTCTGCCGTTCTGCTTCAGTGCAGTGGGAAAACCACACTGTGATGCCATAGGACAGAATGCTCTCAATGGTTGAGCGGTAGAACGTTACCAGCAGCTCCTGGCTGACGTCGTTCCTCCTAAGTTTTCTCAGGAAGTGCAGGCGTTGCTGGGCCTTCCTGATGACAGTCATGGTGTTGTTAGACCATGTGAGGTCAGCAGAGATGGTGGTGCCCAGGAGGGTGAAGCTGTGGACCCTCTCCACACAGTTTCCATCGATGTAGAGTGGGGGTGGATCTGTTCTGTTTTTTCTGAAGTCCAGGATGATCTCCTTGGTCTTGGTGGTGTTCAGGATGAGGTTATTAGCCTGACACCACCTTGAGAGTTTCAGGACTTCGTCTCTGTAGGCCGTCTCGTCGTCCCCAGAGATCAGCCCCACCACAGTAGTGTCGTCTGCAAACTTCACCACGGTGTTGCTGGTGTGGGCTGGTCTGCAGTCTGCTGTGTACAGTGTATACAGCAGAGGACTCAGCACACATCCCTGTGTGGAGCCTATGCTCAGCGTCCGGGTGGAGGAGAGGTGGGGGTCAAGTTTGACTGTCTGTGGTCTGTTTGTCAGGAAGTCCTTGATCCACGAGCAGGTGAGTGGGTGGAGTCCTAGTTCAGACAGTTTGTTGACCAGAATGTCAGGAATGATTGTGTTAAAGGCTGAGCTATAGTCCACAAAGAGCATCCTGGCGTAGGTGTCTCTGTGTTCCAGGTGGCTCAGCGCAGTGTGGAGGGTGATGGAAATGGCATCATCCGTTGATCTGTTTGCTTTGTAAGCAAACTGGTGGGGGACGAAGATTGGAGGGAGGGAGTCTTTGATGTGTCCCAGGAGCAGCCGCTCCAGACACTTTGTGATGACAGCAGTGAGTGCAACTGGGCGGAAGTCCGTGAGGAAGGCTGTGGATGAGGACTTTTTGGGTATCGGGATGATAGTGGATGACTTCAGGCAAGCAGGGATGAAAGCCTGAGCTAGCGACAGGTTGAAGATTTTTGTGAAGACCTGGGAGAGTTGATCGGCGCAGGCCCGCAGAACCTTTCCGGGAACTCCATCAGGTCCCGCCGCTTTCCTGGGGTTTACCCTGCTGAACATCCGTGCCATCCGTGCCACGTCCATAAAGGCATTGTTTTTATATTTAGAGCTCTAAGCAACCAAACAGTTGTCTATATAAAAGAGCTTTTACAATTGTGCACTTTTAGCAGGCTGAAAAAATTATCTTTTTAAAATTGCCATTTCAAATGTGGGTTTTAAATTTTGTGTTCCATTTTTCTGTGCTTGTATTGGAAGGATTTGTTATTATTTTGTTTAAAAGTGCTACATATTGTATATACACATAATTTATTTAGAGAAATTTGCTATACGTTGTGTTTTTTGGTTTTGTAGTTTAATTTCATTGGATTTATATTAAGGAAAAGAAGTTGCAGCATTGATTAAAAAAGGATAAAAGAGACATTTACTGTCTAAGTCTTATGTTACATCTGTAGAACTGTACTGAGAGTTGGGTTTTGTTTTGGAGCACATTCATATGTTTTGTTTGTAAAAAAAAAAGATAAAATATTAGGTTAATTGCATTTTACATGACTAGAAAAGCAATGATTATTCATAAAAATCTATGAAAGACATACAAAACAAATGAAAAAGCAGTCTGCCCTCCCTCTTGTGTCTAAACTATTGTCACCTCACTTCTGGGTTAGTTAGCATATGAACTGGCAGCTGGTGTGTGTGTGTGTGGGGGGGGGGGGTGAAATTTGACTCCAGCAACAGGGATGATTGAGGAGCAGGCTGCAGCATGAGGAAAAGACTTAAGCATGTAAGAGGAAATGACATCCTACAGTTGACCAGTTCATTTTATATCTGTAAAGAATATTCAAGAAGCATTTAGACATGTTCAGCTATATGCGTGTGAAACTTGGTGTGGATATTTGAAGCATAAGTAATTTTAAAACACACTTGTTTGGAGTCCAGACGGAAAAAGCACAGGTTTTGGGATGAATCAGGATTTTTTTAAAATCATCTGTTTCACCTGGACTTCTGAAAAAAATATGGAAGGCAGCAAACACAGATCCCTACATTTAAAAAAATAAATGGTGTTGATATATGATGATTAAGTTATGAAAAAAAATAGGTGTTTGTAGTTTTGCCTAAAAAGACGTTTTCGGACCTTTTTGGATGTAATGCTCTCTAAGATGTCACCTGTAACTTCAATCATTCTGAATTTTTTTAGGAAGCAGTAGCACATAAATGCCTATGAAAGTTGAATTCTTGGTGCTGATAACCTAAACAGAATTTATGCTAAAAATCTTTGTTCAGTCCAAAATTTCATTAAAAAAATCAAGTGATGAAGTTTCTCGTAGACCCTATAGTGTTACATATCAAAGCTGGAGGTTATTAAAGGCATCTAATTCTGAAATCTCAGCTTCCTGAGACAAACGGCTGATTTATAATAAATTTCTATTATTTGGGTGCACATAATCGACCACTTCCTGTTACGCAGGCACCGTCAGGTGTACACCCATGAAACTTTACATGATGAGAGAGGACCCTTCTGAGTATCTCCAGTTTTAATTTCATGCACATCGGACAAAGCAAAGAGAAAATACAGGGCAGAATGTGCCCAATGCAATAACTAGGTGGCGCTATAGAGCTCGTCCAAGATTGTCATATCCATGGGTTCAGAATAGAAGCTTCATCATATCCATTGAATTTCAGTGAGATTGGACAAGGAATGTGCACGTGAGAGCAACTTTTGTGTGCATAGCGAGATGCCCAACTTTGCCGCTCTGTCACGACCACACCCCCGCATTGAAAGTTATGGTTTTTTGTCAGAGTAAATTTCAATGGCTTTTCAACAGGTGGACGTCATTTTCAGGTGTGTCGGCTCATCCTACTCGGAGTAGTGATGCTCCAAGTAAAACATGTCATTTCCTCTTGCCAGCAGGTGGCGCTACACTTTTTCCAGATTTTTTCACTGCAGATGTGTTCAGAGTCAGACTACAATCATGCACATCAATTTTGGATCAGATTGGATTATGCATGGCTGAGTAATGGCCATTTTTCTTTTCATGGCGTGTTTTCGAAACGACCTCCAATTTTGACGCGCCGCCATGGTCACAAACATCCATAAAAACTTAAAAGCTTTGCAATTTAACATCGGACATGTGTCTAGTTTACAAAACCAAAGTTTGGAGTCATTACTCTCAAATCTCTAGGAGGAGTTCGTTCTAGAGCGAGGCCTGCAAATGACCAAAATACAGCAAAAATGACATATTGTCATCAAAATATCAGACTTCCTGTGCGACTGACAGCTTGGTCCCAAGAGACTTTTTTGTAGGTTTCTATCCGATGAACATGCCCTGTTAAAATCAGGTTTGTACTATAAAGCATATGGAGGTGCTCGCGAAAACAAATTTTGCAGGTGGCGCTATCGAGCCATTTTTGTTTACCTATGCCGTTCTCCTATAAAATATGAAATTTTTCGCGACTCCTGATGTGTATACAAAATTTGGTGAGTTTTGGGGTATGTTAAAGGCCTCAAAAAGGCGACGGAAAAGTCGGAAGAATAATAATAATAATAATAATTAAAGCTACAAGTAGCATTTAGCGGGCCCGAGCACGTGCGACCGCACGGCACGAGCGACCGCCCCGTGAGCAACGCCCTGCTCGAGCCATTCTCGTCGTTTTTTCTTGTCCATTCTGGAGCTCCAAGCTATTGTTAATACGACAGCAGCCTGGGGGGGGGGGGGGGGGGGGGGGGGCCTGTAATCTGTTACCTTAAGGGACAAAGACTTTTGCATATAGCATGAAAAAAATTCAAGCAATGATGATAATTGCTATCACTGTCCCTAAGGATGAGAACAATAGAACTCATTCAATTTCCACTACAATGTCTAGATGAGTGTCAGCTATGTCTGATAACTTGGCCAATTAGCTGGACCGGGATCTTGCAAAGTGCAGGTGGTTAACGTCCAGTGTGATGAGTCTGTGGACGGCAACAGTACAGCATAGCTTTTGGTTTCCACAAGAGAAGAACTCCTGACACATCTGCCCTAACAGACAACTACAAGAGGAGTTGAAATGTATAACACGGTGAAGGAGTTTTTGTGCAGAAAAAGGTACAATTAGAAAAGCTGGTAGCAGTGACTGCAGATGGGACTCCTGCTATGATCAATAGACAAACAGGTTTCATCACTCACTGTAAAGCTGACCCAGACTTTCCAAAATGTCTGCATTACTGTTGCGTCATTCACCAGCAGGCCTTATGTGCAGAAGTGATTGGCTCTGGACATATAATGACTCTTATTCTGAAAATCGTAAACAACCTCAGCTGCAAAGCAAAACAGCACAGGATTTTTAAGGTGCTATTGGAGGAGATGTCTGTTGAATATGGTGAATATGAACATTGTGAATCTGAACTTGCATTCTTGACTGACATTACTGGAAAACTAAACCACTTGATCTGCGAGCTGCAAGACAATGGCAAAACTATTTTTTTTTTGACCAGCCTGCCTTAGCCAGTGTTTTTCTTGTGGGGATCTTTTCTGCCAGGGCTTGTCAGCTTGGTCAGTGGATGTTGCTGCAGTTGTCTCCCTTGCTGGGACAGCTGGAGTTAAACACAGCAGCTCACGGCTCTGAAGTGGACCCCGTTGCTGTCCCAGTCTGGATGGGCACTGTGGCGATGTTCCAATGGCCAGGCTGGCTCCTGGTATAAAGAGATTCCCAAATACCATTTCCTAACCGCAGAGCCAAGGATGTGTTTACATGTTTAGGTCAAAAATGTGATGGACAGCTTCATGTTGTCTAAACATGCCACCCTGTTATTAATCCAGTTGATATGGTTCTCCATCTGTGTCTAGGTGATAGAAAAGCATTTTTTTTTATATTTAGAGCTCTAAGCAAACAAACAGTTGTCTATATAAAAGAGCTTTTACAATTGTGCACTTTTAGCAGGTCTCTGAGTTCATGTGACCAATGTATGGTGGATTTTCACAGACCTTGTTTAAAACTGAAGGTGAGAGAGACTTAGAGAAATGGCTTCATTGTTCTGGAGTACTTTGTTTCATCCACAGAAGAGTAGAATTGGTGATTGATTTTGAAAAGCTGCTGAAAAAAGTATCTTTTTCAAATTGCAATTTCTAACTTGGGTTTTACATTTTGTGTTCCATTTTTTGTGCTTTAATTGGGAAGCATTTGTTATTTGTTTGGTGTTTTTAAGGTTCTGCAAATATACACATCATTTTTTAGAGACATTTGTTATCAGTTGTGTTTGTTGATTTGTAGTTTAATTTCATTGGATGTATAGATGTCGTGTGGGGGGGAGGCTCGAGAGCAGGTAGGACCCAGGCGCAAAGACGGGAGGCAAACGGGTTCAGGGCAAGTGGGTTTATTTAACTAACAAAAAGTGCTGCAGAGCAGGATGACAAAACTAAAAACAAAAACTTACTGTGGCATGGCAAGGGACATGGACGCCAGACAAGAAGACGTGATCAACATGAGCAGAAGTTAATGGACCAGCACAGGAGGAAGGCAGAGACAAGACTTATATACAGACAGGGCAGACAAGACACAGGTGAACACGATTAGGGCAGATGGGGACCAAAGGAAGTAAAACTCAAGAAACATGACAAGACAGGAAACCTTTCAAAATAAAACAGGAAACAGAACCAAACAAGACAGAACAAGAACTAAAGCGAAAAAAAAAGACAACAAACTGAAACCATGACAATAGAAAGGAAAAGAAGTTCAAACATTGATTATAAAAAAGGATATAAGAGATAAAAAAAAAGAAAAAGGAAAAGAAAAAAGATAAAATATTGATTTAATTGCATTTTGAATGAATAAAAAACAATGATTAATAGAATCAGAAATCAGAAAAAGTTTTATTGCCAGGTTCAGTAGAGCGCACTTTACAAAACGAGGAATTTGACTTGGTGTATAGTGCAATTAAGAATAAGTTAAAAATTAAGTTAACAACAACAACACACTATATACAGTAGAGTAAGGTGAATTAAAGTGGGAGCACAGATGGGCTGGGATGGTGGGGCCTGTAAGTGGCACCGACAGTCCTTTGGTGGGCGGGGGGGGGGGGGGGGGGGGGGTCACCTGGGGGAGTTGGGGTACTGTTCAGCAGGCTGACTGCAGTGGGGAATAAGCTGTTCTTGTAACGCGAGGTCCTGGTCCTGATGGACCGGAGCCTCTTGCCAGGAGGGAGGGGCCGAAAGAGATTATGTCCTGGATGAGAGGGGTTGGCTACAATCCTGGCTGCCCGCCTCCAGGTCCTGGAGATGTGCAGCTCCTGGAGAGACGGGAGGTGGCAGCCGATCACCTTCTCTGCTGAGTGGATGACGCGTTGCAGCTTGGCCTTGTCTCTGGCCGTGGCCGCAGCGAACCAGACTGTGATGGAGGACGTGAGGGTGGATTCGATGATGGCGGTGTAAAAGTCTACCAGCATCTTTTCAGGGAGGTGAAACTTCTTCAGCTGCCTCAGGAAGTACATCCTCTGCTGGACCTTCTTAGTGATGGAGCTGATGTTCTGCTCCCACTTGAGGTCCTGGCTGATGATGGTTCCCAGGAAGCAGAAGGACTCCACAGAGGTCACCGGGGAGTCACAGAGGATGACAGGGGGGAGGGGGGCTGGGGCCTTCCTGAAGTCCACTGTCATCTCCACTGTCTTCAGAGCATTAAGCTCCAGGTTGTTAGCGCTGCACTATGACACCAGCCTGGCTATTTCACTCCTGTAGGCCGACTCATCTCCGTCAGAGATGAGGCCGATGAGTGTGGTGTCGTCAGCAAACTTCAGGAGTTTGACAGACAGGTGACCAGCTGTGCAGCTGTTTGTGTACAGGGAGAGTAACAGGGGTGAAAGGACACAGCCCTGGGGGGATCCGGTGCTTGTGGTCCGAGTATCTGAGACGAGCTTCCCCAGCCTCACATACTGCTGTCTGTCCGTCAGGAAGTCTGTGATCCACCTGCAGGTGGAGTCAGGCACATTCATCTTGGAGAGTTTTTAATACTAAGTCTAGACAGATTTAACACAGGTTTTTGGATGAAAAAGGATTTTTTATAAATCATCTGTTACACTTTTAAGTCTGAAAAAAATATGGAAGGCAGCAAACACAGATCCCTACCGTTTTTAATTTTTTTGTGCTGATATTTGAAAGATAAGTTATGCAAAAAAATAGGTGTTTGCAGTTTTGCCTAAAAAGACGTTTTCGGACCTTTTTGGATCAAATGTTGTCTAAAAGTTCACCTGTAACTTCAATCATTCTGAATTTTTTTAGGAAAACTAAACCACTTCAACTGTGATCTGCAAGGCAATGGTAAAACTATATTTTTTATGGAACAGCCTGCAGTGTTTCTTGTGGGGATCTTTTCTGCCAGGGCTTGCCGGCTTGGTCGGTGGTTGTTGCTGTTACCAATCCAGTTGATATGGTTCTCCATCTGTGTCTAAGTGATATAATCAGAATCAGAATCGTTTATTGTCATTGTACATGGGGATACAATGAAATTGCAGCAGCCTTGGAGTGAAGGAGTTACATAAAATAAAAATAAAAATAGAATAGAAAAAGAAATACTGTATTTACAACTCTTAACAAAAAATGAACAATATGGACAGAAACTGTTAAATATTAAATATTTGTGAATAAAATAGAATGGAATTACATGAGTTGCTGTGAGCACAGCTTAATAAATATCAAGTTATTGCACAGTGACCCGGTTAGACAGTCAGGATATTGCACGCATTGTAGTAAAATTAGAGTGAGGTGTGGTTGGTGGACGTATGTGCATTCCGTATGATAATTGCCTGTGGAAAAAAGCTGTTTCTTAGTCTGTTTGTCCTGGTTCTGATGGACCTGTACCTCCTTCCAGAGGGCAGCAGTTCAAACAGAGGGAAAGCAGAATGGGTGGAGTTAGTGGTGATGCTAGTCACTCTGCTGAGGCAGCGAGACTGGTAAATGTCCTTCAGTGAGGGGAGGGGGCAGCCGATGATCCTCTGCGCTGTCTTTACCACTCTCTGGAGACTCTGCCGTTCTGCTTCAGTGCAGTGGGAAAACCACACTGTGATGCCATAGGACAGAATGCTCTCAATGGTTGAGCGGTAGAACGTTACCAGCAGCTCCTGGCTGACGTCGTTCCTCCTAAGTTTTCTCAGGAAGTGCAGGCGTTGCTGGGCCTTCCTGATGACAGTCATGGTGTTGTTAGACCATGTGAGGTCAGCAGAGATGGTGGTGCCCAGGAGGGTGAAGCTGTGGACCCTCTCCACACAGTTTCCATCGATGTAGAGTGGGGGTGGATCTGTTCTGTTTTTTCTGAAGTCCAGGATGATCTCCTTGGTCTTGGTGGTGTTCAGGATGAGGTTATTAGCCTGACACCACCTTGAGAGTTTCAGGACTTCGTCTCTGTAGGCCGTCTCGTCGTCCCCAGAGATCAGCCCCACCACAGTAGTGTCGTCTGCAAACTTCACCACGGTGTTGCTGGTGTGGGCTGGTCTGCAGTCTGCTGTGTACAGTGTATACAGCAGAGGACTCAGCACACATCCCTGTGTGGAGCCTGTGCTCAGCGTCCGGGTGGAGGAGAGGTGGGGGTCAAGTTTGACTGTCTGTGGTCTGTTTGTCAGGAAGTCCTTGATCCACGAGCAGGTGAGTGGGTGGAGTCCTAGTTCAGACAGTTTGTTGACCAGAATGTCAGGAATGATTGTGTTAAAGGCTGAGCTATAGTCCACAAAGAGCATCCTGGCGTAGGTGTCTCTGTGTTCCAGGTGGCTCAGCGCAGTGTGGAGGGTGATGGAAATGGCATCATCCGTTGATCTGTTTGCTTTGTAAGCAAACTGGTGGGGGACGAAGATTGGAGGGAGGGAGTCTTTGATGTGTCCCAGGAGCAGCCGCTCCAGACACTTTGTGATGACAGCAGTGAGTGCAACTGGGCGGAAGTCCGTGAGGAAGGCTGTGGATGAGGACTTTTTGGGTATCGGGATGATAGTGGATGACTTCAGGCAAGCAGGGATGAAAGCCTGAGCTAGCGACAGGTTGAAGATTTTTGTGAAGACCTGGGAGAGTTGATCGGCGCAGGCCCGCAGAACCTTTCCGGGAACTCCATCAGGTCCCGCCGCTTTCCTGGGGTTTACCCTGCTGAACATCCGTGCCATCCGTGCCACGTCCATAAAGGCATTGTTTTTATATTTAGAGCTCTAAGCAACCAAACAGTTGTCTATATAAAAGAGCTTTTACAATTGTGCACTTTTAGCAGGCTGAAAAAATTATCTTTTTAAAATTGCCATTTCAAATGTGGGTTTTAAATTTTGTGTTCCATTTTTCTGTGCTTGTATTGGAAGGATTTGTTATTATTTTGTTTAAAAGTGCTACATATTGTATATACACATAATTTATTTAGAGAAATTTGCTATACGTTGTGTTTTTTGGTTTTGTAGTTTAATTTCATTGGATTTATATTAAGGAAAAGAAGTTGCAGCATTGATTAAAAAAGGATAAAAGAGACATTTACTGTCTAAGTCTTATGTTACATCTGTAGAACTGTACTGAGAGTTGGGTTTTGTTTTGGAGCACATTCATATGTTTTGTTTGTAAAAAAAAAAGATAAAATATTAGGTTAATTGCATTTTACATGACTAGAAAAGCAATGATTATTCATAAAAATCTATGAAAGACATACAAAACAAATGAAAAAGCAGTCTGCCCTCCCTCTTGTGTCTAAACTATTGTCACCTCACTTCTGGGTTAGTTAGCATATGAACTGGCAGCTGGTGTGTGTGTGTGTGGGGGGGGGGGGTGAAATTTGACTCCAGCAACAGGGATGATTGAGGAGCAGGCTGCAGCATGAGGAAAAGACTTAAGCATGTAAGAGGAAATGACATCCTACAGTTGACCAGTTCATTTTATATCTGTAAAGAATATTCAAGAAGCATTTAGACATGTTCAGCTATATGCGTGTGAAACTTGGTGTGGATATTTGAAGCATAAGTAATTTTAAAACACACTTGTTTGGAGTCCAGACGGAAAAAGCACAGGTTTTGGGATGAATCAGGATTTTTTTAAAATCATCTGTTTCACCTGGACTTCTGAAAAAAATATGGAAGGCAGCAAACACAGATCCCTACATTTAAAAAAATAAATGGTGTTGATATATGATGATTAAGTTATGAAAAAAAATAGGTGTTTGTAGTTTTGCCTAAAAAGACGTTTTCGGACCTTTTTGGATGTAATGCTCTCTAAGATGTCACCTGTAACTTCAATCATTCTGAATTTTTTTAGGAAGCAGTAGCACATAAATGCCTATGAAAGTTGAATTCTTGGTGCTGATAACCTAAACAGAATTTATGCTAAAAATCTTTGTTCAGTCCAAAATTTCATTAAAAAAATCAAGTGATGAAGTTTCTCGTAGACCCTATAGTGTTACATATCAAAGCTGGAGGTTATTAAAGGCATCTAATTCTGAAATCTCAGCTTCCTGAGACAAACGGCTGATTTATAATAAATTTCTATTATTTGGGTGCACATAATCGACCACTTCCTGTTACGCAGGCACCGTCAGGTGTACACCCATGAAACTTTACATGATGAGAGAGGACCCTTCTGAGTATCTCCAGTTTTAATTTCATGCACATCGGACAAAGCAAAGAGAAAATACAGGGCAGAATGTGCCCAATGCAATAACTAGGTGGCGCTATAGAGCTCGTCCAAGATTGTCATATCCATGGGTTCAGAATAGAAGCTTCATCATATCCATTGAATTTCAGTGAGATTGGACAAGGAATGTGCACGTGAGAGCAACTTTTGTGTGCATAGCGAGATGCCCAACTTTGCCGCTCTGTCACGACCACACCCCCGCATTGAAAGTTATGGTTTTTTGTCAGAGTAAATTTCAATGGCTTTTCAACAGGTGGACGTCATTTTCAGGTGTGTCGGCTCATCCTACTCGGAGTAGTGATGCTCCAAGTAAAACATGTCATTTCCTCTTGCCAGCAGGTGGCGCTACACTTTTTCCAGATTTTTTCACTGCAGATGTGTTCAGAGTCAGACTACAATCATGCACATCAATTTTGGATCAGATTGGATTATGCATGGCTGAGTAATGGCCATTTTTCTTTTCATGGCGTGTTTTCGAAACGACCTCCAATTTTGACGCGCCGCCATGGTCACAAACATCCATAAAAACTTAAAAGCTTTGCAATTTAACATCGGACATGTGTCTAGTTTACAAAACCAAAGTTTGGAGTCATTACTCTCAAATCTCTAGGAGGAGTTCGTTCTAGAGCGAGGCCTGCAAATGACCAAAATACAGCAAAAATGACATATTGTCATCAAAATATCAGACTTCCTGTGCGACTGACAGCTTGGTCCCAAGAGACTTTTTTGTAGGTTTCTATCCGATGAACATGCCCTGTTAAAATCAGGTTTGTACTATAAAGCATATGGAGGTGCTCGCGAAAACAAATTTTGCAGGTGGCGCTATCGAGCCATTTTTGTTTACCTATGCCGTTCTCCTATAAAATATGAAATTTTTCGCGACTCCTGATGTGTATACAAAATTTGGTGAGTTTTGGGGTATGTTAAAGGCCTCAAAAAGGCGACGGAAAAGTCGGAAGAATAATAATAATAATAATAATTAAAGCTACAAGTAGCATTTAGCGGGCCCGAGCACGTGCGACCGCACGGCACGAGCGACCGCCCCGTGAGCAACGCCCTGCTCGAGCCATTCTCGTCGTTTTTTCTTGTCCATTCTGGAGCTCCAAGCTATTGTTAATACGACAGCAGCCTGGGGGGGGGGGGGGGGGGGGGGGGGGGGGGGGGGGGGGGCTGTAATCTGTTACCTTAAGGGACAAAGACTTTTGCATATAGCATGAAAAAAATTCAAGCAATGATGATAATTGCTATCACTGTCCCTAAGGATGAGAACAATAGAACTCATTCAATTTCCACTACAATGTCTAGATGAGTGTCAGCTATGTCTGATAACTTGGCCAATTAGCTGGACCGGGATCTTGCAAAGTGCAGGTGGTTAACGTCCAGTGTGATGAGTCTGTGGACGGCAACAGTACAGCATAGCTTTTGGTTTCCACAAGAGAAGAACTCCTGACACATCTGCCCTAACAGACAACTACAAGAGGAGTTGAAATGTATAACACGGTGAAGGAGTTTTTGTGCAGAAAAAGGTACAATTAGAAAAGCTGGTAGCAGTGACTGCAGATGGGACTCCTGCTATGATCAATAGACAAACAGGTTTCATCACTCACTGTAAAGCTGACCCAGACTTTCCAAAATGTCTGCATTACTGTTGCGTCATTCACCAGCAGGCCTTATGTGCAGAAGTGATTGGCTCTGGACATATAATGACTCTTATTCTGAAAATCGTAAACAACCTCAGCTGCAAAGCAAAACAGCACAGGATTTTTAAGGTGCTATTGGAGGAGATGTCTGTTGAATATGGTGAATATGAACATTGTGAATCTGAACTTGCATTCTTGACTGACATTACTGGAAAACTAAACCACTTGATCTGCGAGCTGCAAGACAATGGCAAAACTATTTTTTTTTTGACCAGCCTGCCTTAGCCAGTGTTTTTCTTGTGGGGATCTTTTCTGCCAGGGCTTGTCAGCTTGGTCAGTGGATGTTGCTGCAGTTGTCTCCCTTGCTGGGACAGCTGGAGTTAAACACAGCAGCTCACGGCTCTGAAGTGGACCCCGTTGCTGTCCCAGTCTGGATGGGCACTGTGGCGATGTTCCAATGGCCAGGCTGGCTCCTGGTATAAAGAGATTCCCAAATACCATTTCCTAACCGCAGAGCCAAGGATGTGTTTACATGTTTAGGTCAAAAATGTGATGGACAGCTTCATGTTGTCTAAACATGCCACCCTGTTATTAATCCAGTTGATATGGTTCTCCATCTGTGTCTAGGTGATAGAAAAGCATTTTTTTTTATATTTAGAGCTCTAAGCAAACAAACAGTTGTCTATATAAAAGAGCTTTTACAATTGTGCACTTTTAGCAGGTCTCTGAGTTCATGTGACCAATGTATGGTGGATTTTCACAGACCTTGTTTAAAACTGAAGGTGAGAGAGACTTAGAGAAATGGCTTCATTGTTCTGGAGTACTTTGTTTCATCCACAGAAGAGTAGAATTGGTGATTGATTTTGAAAAGCTGCTGAAAAAAGTATCTTTTTCAAATTGCAATTTCTAACTTGGGTTTTACATTTTGTGTTCCATTTTTTGTGCTTTAATTGGGAAGCATTTGTTATTTGTTTGGTGTTTTTAAGGTTCTGCAAATATACACATCATTTTTTAGAGACATTTGTTATCAGTTGTGTTTGTTGATTTGTAGTTTAATTTCATTGGATGTATAGATGTCGTGTGGGGGGGAGGCTCGAGAGCAGGTAGGACCCAGGCGCAAAGACGGGAGGCAAACGGGTTCAGGGCAAGTGGGTTTATTTAACTAACAAAAAGTGCTGCAGAGCAGGATGACAAAACTAAAAACAAAAACTTACTGTGGCATGGCAAGGGACATGGACGCCAGACAAGAAGACGTGATCAACATGAGCAGAAGTTAATGGACCAGCACAGGAGGAAGGCAGAGACAAGACTTATATACAGACAGGGCAGACAAGACACAGGTGAACACGATTAGGGCAGATGGGGACCAAAGGAAGTAAAACTCAAGAAACATGACAAGACAGGAAACCTTTCAAAATAAAACAGGAAACAGAACCAAACAAGACAGAACAAGAACTAAAGCGAAAAAAAAAGACAACAAACTGAAACCATGACAATAGAAAGGAAAAGAAGTTCAAACATTGATTATAAAAAAGGATATAAGAGATAAAAAAAAAGAAAAAGGAAAAGAAAAAAGATAAAATATTGATTTAATTGCATTTTGAATGAATAAAAAACAATGATTAATAGAATCAGAAATCAGAAAAAGTTTTATTGCCAGGTTCAGTAGAGCGCACTTTACAAAACGAGGAATTTGACTTGGTGTATAGTGCAATTAAGAATAAGTTAAAAATTAAGTTAACAACAACAACACACTATATACAGTAGAGTAAGGTGAATTAAAGTGGGAGCACAGATGGGCTGGGATGGTGGGGCCTGTAAGTGGCACCGACAGTCCTTTGGTGGGCGGGGGGGGGGGGGGGGGGTCACCTGGGGGAGTTGGGGTACTGTTCAGCAGGCTGACTGCAGTGGGGAATAAGCTGTTCTTGTGGCGCGAGGTCCTGGTCCTGATGGACCGGAGCCTCTTGCCAGGAGGGAGGGGCCGAAAGAGATTATGTCCTGGATGAGAGGGGTTGGCTACAATCCTGGCTGCCCGCCTCCAGGTCCTGGAGATGTGCAGCTCCTGGAGAGACGGGAGGTGGCAGCCGATCACCTTCTCTGCTGAGTGGATGACGCGTTGCAGCTTGGCCTTGTCTCTGGCCGTGGCCGCAGCGAACCAGACTGTGATGGAGGACGTGAGGGTGGATTCGATGATGGCGGTGTAAAAGTCTACCAGCATCTTTTCAGGGAGGTGAAACTTCTTCAGCTGCCTCAGGAAGTACATCCTCTGCTGGACCTTCTTAGTGATGGAGCTGATGTTCTGCTCCCACTTGAGGTCCTGGCTGATGATGGTTCCCAGGAAGCAGAAGGACTCCACAGAGGTCACCGGGGAGTCACAGAGGATGACAGGGGGGAGGGGGGCTGGGGCCTTCCTGAAGTCCACTGTCATCTCCACTGTCTTCAGAGCATTAAGCTCCAGGTTGTTAGCGCTGCACTATGACACCAGCCTGGCTATTTCACTCCTGTAGGCCGACTCATCTCCGTCAGAGATGAGGCCGATGAGTGTGGTGTCGTCAGCAAACTTCAGGAGTTTGACAGACAGGTGACCAGCTGTGCAGCTGTTTGTGTACAGGGAGAGTAACAGGGGTGAAAGGACACAGCCCTGGGGGGATCCGGTGCTTGTGGTCCGAGTATCTGAGACGAGCTTCCCCAGCCTCACATACTGCTGTCTGTCCGTCAGGAAGTCTGTGATCCACCTGCAGGTGGAGTCAGGCACATTCATCTTGGAGAGTTTTTAATACTAAGTCTAGACAGATTTAACACAGGTTTTTGGATGAAAAAGGATTTTTTATAAATCATCTGTTACACTTTTAAGTCTGAAAAAAATATGGAAGGCAGCAAACACAGATCCCTACCGTTTTTAATTTTTTTGTGCTGATATTTGAAAGATAAGTTATGCAAAAAAATAGGTGTTTGCAGTTTTGCCTAAAAAGACGTTTTCGGACCTTTTTGGATCAAATGTTGTCTAAAAGTTCACCTGTAACTTCAATCATTCTGAATTTTTTTAGGAAAACTAAACCACTTCAACTGTGATCTGCAAGGCAATGGTAAAACTATATTTTTTATGGAACAGCCTGCAGTGTTTCTTGTGGGGATCTTTTCTGCCAGGGCTTGCCGGCTTGGTCGGTGGTTGTTGCTGTTACCAATCCAGTTGATATGGTTCTCCATCTGTGTCTAAGTGATATAATCAGAATCAGAATCGTTTATTGTCATTGTACATGGGGATACAATGAAATTGCAGCAGCCTTGGAGTGAAGGAGTTACATAAAATAAAAATAAAAATAGAATAGAAAAAGAAATACTGTATTTACAACTCTTAACAAAAAATGAACAATATGGACAGAAACTGTTAAATATTAAATATTTGTGAATAAAATAGAATGGAATTACATGAGTTGCTGTGAGCACAGCTTAATAAATATCAAGTTATTGCACAGTGACCCGGTTAGACAGTCAGGATATTGCACGCATTGTAGTAAAATTAGAGTGAGGTGTGGTTGGTGGACGTATGTGCATTCCGTATGATAATTGCCTGTGGAAAAAAGCTGTTTCTTAGTCTGTTTGTCCTGGTTCTGATGGACCTGTACCTCCTTCCAGAGGGCAGCAGTTCAAACAGAGGGAAAGCAGAATGGGTGGAGTTAGTGGTGATGCTAGTCACTCTGCTGAGGCAGCGAGACTGGTAAATGTCCTTCAGTGAGGGGAGGGGGCAGCCGATGATCCTCTGCGCTGTCTTTACCACTCTCTGGAGACTCTGCCGTTCTGCTTCAGTGCAGTGGGAAAACCACACTGTGATGCCATAGGACAGAATGCTCTCAATGGTTGAGCGGTAGAACGTTACCAGCAGCTCCTGGCTGACGTCGTTCCTCCTAAGTTTTCTCAGGAAGTGCAGGCGTTGCTGGGCCTTCCTGATGACAGTCATGGTGTTGTTAGACCATGTGAGGTCAGCAGAGATGGTGGTGCCCAGGAGGGTGAAGCTGTGGACCCTCTCCACACAGTTTCCATCGATGTAGAGTGGGGGTGGATCTGTTCTGTTTTTTCTGAAGTCCAGGATGATCTCCTTGGTCTTGGTGGTGTTCAGGATGAGGTTATTAGCCTGACACCACCTTGAGAGTTTCAGGACTTCGTCTCTGTAGGCCGTCTCGTCGTCCCCAGAGATCAGCCCCACCACAGTAGTGTCGTCTGCAAACTTCACCACGGTGTTGCTGGTGTGGGCTGGTCTGCAGTCTGCTGTGTACAGTGTATACAGCAGAGGACTCAGCACACATCCCTGTGTGGAGCCTGTGCTCAGCGTCCGGGTGGAGGAGAGGTGGGGGTCAAGTTTGACTGTCTGTGGTCTGTTTGTCAGGAAGTCCTTGATCCACGAGCAGGTGAGTGGGTGGAGTCCTAGTTCAGACAGTTTGTTGACCAGAATGTCAGGAATGATTGTGTTAAAGGCTGAGCTATAGTCCACAAAGAGCATCCTGGCGTAGGTGTCTCTGTGTTCCAGGTGGCTCAGCGCAGTGTGGAGGGTGATGGAAATGGCATCATCCGTTGATCTGTTTGCTTTGTAAGCAAACTGGTGGGGGACGAAGATTGGAGGGAGGGAGTCTTTGATGTGTCCCAGGAGCAGCCGCTCCAGACACTTTGTGATGACAGCAGTGAGTGCAACTGGGCGGAAGTCCGTGAGGAAGGCTGTGGATGAGGACTTTTTGGGTATCGGGATGATAGTGGATGACTTCAGGCAAGCAGGGATGAAAGCCTGAGCTAGCGACAGGTTGAAGATTTTTGTGAAGACCTGGGAGAGTTGATCGGCGCAGGCCCGCAGAACCTTTCCGGGAACTCCATCAGGTCCCGCCGCTTTCCTGGGGTTTACCCTGCTGAACATCCGTGCCATCCGTGCCACGTCCATAAAGGCATTGTTTTTATATTTAGAGCTCTAAGCAACCAAACAGTTGTCTATATAAAAGAGCTTTTACAATTGTGCACTTTTAGCAGGCTGAAAAAATTATCTTTTTAAAATTGCCATTTCAAATTTGGGTTTTAAATTTTGTGTTCCATTTTTCTGTGCTTGTATTGGAAGGATTTGTTATTATTTTGTTTAAAAGTGCTACATATTGTATATACACATAATTTATTTAGAGAAATTTGCTATACGTTGTGTTTTTTGGTTTTGTAGTTTAATTTCATTGGATTTATATTAAGGAAAAGAAGTTGCAGCATTGATTAAAAAAGGATAAAAGAGACATTTACTGTCTAAGTCTTATGTTACATCTGTAGAACTGTACTGAGAGTTGGGTTTTGTTTTGGAGCACATTCATATGTTTTGTTTTTAAAAAAAAAAGATAAAATATTAGGTTAATTGCATTTTACATGACTAGAAAAGCAATGATTATTCATAAAAATCTATGAAAGACATACAAAACAAATGAAAAAGCAGTCTGCCCTCCCTCTTGTGTCTAAACTCTTGTCACCTCACTTCTGGGTTAGTTAGCATATGAACTGGCAGCTGGTGTGTGTGTGTGGGGGGGGGGGGGGGTGAAATTTGACTCCAGCAACAGGGATGATTGAGGAGCAGGCTGCAGCATGAGGAAAAGACTTAAGCATGTAAGAGGAAATGACATCCTACAGTTGACCAGTTCATTTTATATCTGTAAAGAATATTCAAGAAGCATTTAGACATGTTCAGCTATATGCGTGTGAAACTTGGTGTGGATATTTGAAGCATAAGTAATTTTAAAACACACTTGTTTGGAGTCCAGACGGAAAAAGCACAGGTTTTGGGATGAATCAGGATTTTTTTAAAATCATCTGTTTCACCTGGACTTCTGAAAAAAATATGGAAGGCAGCAAACACAGATCCCTACATTTAAAAAAATAAATGGTGTTGATATATGATGATTAAGTTATGAAAAAAAATAGGTGTTTGTAGTTTTGCCTAAAAAGACGTTTTCGGACCTTTTTGGATGTAATGCTCTCTAAGATGTCACCTGTAACTTCAATCATTCTGAATTTTTTTAGGAAGCAGTAGCACATAAATGCCTATGAAAGTTGAATTCTTGGTGCTGATAACCTAAACAGAATTTATGCTAAAAATCTTTGTTCAGTCCAAAATTTCATTAAAAAAATCAAGTGATGAAGTTTCTCGTAGACCCTATAGTGTTACATATCAAAGCTGGAGGTTATTAAAGGCATCTAATTCTGAAATCTCAGCTTCCTGAGACAAACGGCTGATTTATAATAAATTTCTATTATTTGGGTGCACATAATCGACCACTTCCTGTTACGCAGGCACCGTCAGGTGTACACCCATGAAACTTTACATGATGAGAGAGGACCCTTCTGAGTATCTCCAGTTTTAATTTCATGCACATCGGACAAAGCAAAGAGAAAATACAGGGCAGAATGTGCCCAATGCAATAACTAGGTGGCGCTATAGAGCTCGTCCAAGATTGTCATATCCATGGGTTCAGAATAGAAGCTTCATCATATCCATTGAATTTCAGTGAGATTGGACAAGGAATGTGCACGTGAGAGCAACTTTTGTGTGCATAGCGAGATGCCCAACTTTGCCGCTCTGTCACGACCACACCCCCGCATTGAAAGTTATGGTTTTTTGTCAGAGTAAACTTCAATGGCTTTTCAACAGGTGGACGTCATTTTCAGGTGTGTCGGCTCATCCTACTCGGAGTAGTGATGCTCCAAGTAAAACATGTCATTTCCTCTTGCCAGCAGGTGGCGCTACACTTTTTCCAGATTTTTTCACTGCAGATGTGTTCAGAGTCAGACTACAATCATGCACATCAATTTTGGATCAGATTGGATTATGCATGGCTGAGTAATGGCCATTTTTCTTTTCATGGCGTGTTTTCGAAACGACCTCCAATTTTGACGCGCCGCCATGGTCACAAACATCCATAAAAACTTAAAAGCTTTGCAATTTAACATCGGACATGTGTCTAGTTTACAAAACCAAAGTTTGGAGTCATTACTCTCAAATCTCTAGGAGGAGTTCGTTCTAGAGCGAGGCCTGCGAATGACCAAAATACAGCAAAAATGACATATTGTCATCAAAATATCAGACTTCCTGTGCGACTGACAGCTTGGTCCCAAGAGACTTTTTTGTAGGTTTCTATCCGATGAACATGCCCTGTTAAAATCAGGTTTGTACTATAAAGCATATGGAGGTGCTCGCGAAAACAAATTTTGCAGGTGGCGCTATCGAGCCATTTTTGTTTACCTATGCCGTTCTCCTATAAAATATGAAATTTTTCGCGACTCCTGATGTGTATACAAAATTTGGTGAGTTTTGGGGTATGTTAAAGGCCTCAAAAAGGCGACTCTTCCGTCGGAAGAAAAAGAATAATAATAATTAAAGCTACAAGTAGCATTTAGCGGGCCCGAGCACGTGCGACCGCATGGCACGAGCGACCGCCCCGTGAGCAACGCCCTGCTCGAGCCATTCTCGTCGTTTTTTCTTGTCCATTCTGGAGCTCCAAGCTATTGTTAATACGACAGCAGCCTGGGGGGGGGGGGGGGGCTGTAATCTGTTGCCTTAAGGGACAAAGACTTTTGCATATAGCATGAAAAAAATTCAAGCAATGATGATAATTGCTATCACTGTCCCTAAGGATGAGAACAATAGAACTCATTCAATTTCCACTACAATGTCTAGATGAGTGTCAGCTATGTCTGATAACTTGGCCAATTAGCTGGACCGGGATCTTGCAAAGTGCAGGTGGTTAACGTCCAGTGTGATGAGTCTGTGGACGGCAACAGTACAGCATAGCTTTTGGTTTCCACAAGAGAAGAACTCCTGACACATCTGCCCTAACAGACAACTACAAGAGGAGTTGAAATGTATAACACAGTGAAGGAGTTTTTGTGCAGAAAAAGGTACAATTAGAAAAGCTGGTAGCAGTGACTGCAGATGGGACTCCTGCTATGATCAATAGACAAACAGGTTTCATCACTCACTGTAAAGCTGACCCAGACTTTCCAAAATGTCTGCATTACTGCTGCGTCATTCACCAGCAGGCCTTATGTGCAGAAGTGATTGGCTCTTGACATATAATGACTCTTATTCTGAAAATCGTAAACAACCTCAGCTGCAAAGCAAAACAGCACAGGATTTTTAAGGTGCTATTGGAGGAGATGTCTGTTGAATATGGTGAATATGAACATTGTGAATCTGAACTTGCATTCTTGACTGACATTACTGGAAAACTAAACCACTTGATCTGCGAGCTGCAAGACAATGGCAAAACTATTTTTTTTTTTTGACCAGCCTGCCTGAGCCAGTGTTTTTCTTGTGGGGATCTTTTCTGCCAGGGCTTGTCAGCTTAGTCAGTGGATGTTGCTGCAGTTGTCTCCCTTGCTGGGACAGCTGGAGTTAAACACAGCAGCTCACGGCTCTGAAGTGGACCCCGTTGCTGTCCCAGTCTGGATGGGCACTGTGGCGGTGTTCCAATGGCCAGGCTGGCTCCTGGTATAAAGAGATTCCCAAATACCATTTCCTAACCGCAGAGCCAAGGATGTGTTTACATGTTTAGGTCAAAAATGTGATGGACAGCTTCATGTTGTCTAAACATGCCACCCTGTTATTAATCCAGTTGATATGGTTCTCCATCTGTGTCTAGGTGATAGAAAAGCATTTTTTTTATATTTAGAGCTCTAAGCAAACAAACAGTTGTCTATATAAAAGAGCTTTTACAATTGTGCACTTTTAGCAGGTCTCTGAGTTCATGTGACCAATGTATGGTGGATTTTCACAGACCTTGTTTAAAACTGAAGGTGAGAGAGACTTAGAGAAATGGCTTCATTGTTCTGGAGTTCTTTGTTTCATCCACAGAAGAGTAGAATTGGTGATTGATTTTGAAAAGCTGCTGAAAAAAGTATCTTTTCAAATTGCAATTTCTAACTTGGGTTTTACATTTTGTGTTCCATTTTTTGTGCTTTATTTGGGAAGCATTTGTTATTTGTTTGGTGTTTTTAAGGTTCTGCAAATATACACATCATTTTTTAGAGACATTTGTTATCAGTTGTGTTTGTTGATTTGTAGTTTAATTTCATTGGATGTATAGATGTCGTGTGGGGGGGAGGCTCGAGAGCAGGTAGGACCCAGGCGCAGAGACGGGAGGCAAACGGGTTCAGGGCAAGTGGGTTTATTTAACTAACAAAAAGCGCTGCAGAGCAGGATGACAAAACTAAAAACAAAAACTTACTGTGGCATGGCAAGGGACATGGACGCCAGACAAGAAGACGTGATCAACATGAGCAGAAGTTAATGGACCAGCACAGGAGGAAGGCAGAGACAAGACTTATATACAGACAGGGCAGACAAGACACAGGTGAACACGATTAGGGCAGATGGGGACCAAAGGAAGTAAAACTCAAAAACATGACAAGACAGGAAACCTTTCAAAATAAAACAGGAAACAGAACCAAACAAGACAGAACAAGAACTAAAGCGAAAAAAAAGACAACAAACTGAAACCATGACAATAGAAAGGAAAAGAAGTTCAAACATTGATTATAAAAAAGGATATAAGAGATAAAAAAAAAGAAAAAGGAAAAGAAAAAAGATAAAATATTGATTTAATTGCATTTTGAATGAATAAAAAACAATGATTAATAGAATCAGAAATCAGAAAAAGTTTTATTGCCAGGTTCAGTAGAGCGCACTTTACAAAACGAGGAATTTGACTTGGTGTATAGTGCAATTAAGAATAAGTTAAAAATTAAGTTAACAACAACAACACACTATATACAGTAGAGTAAGGTGAATTAAAGTGGGAGTACAGATGGGCTGGGATGGTGGGGCCTGTAAGTGGCACCGACAGTCCTTTGGTGGGCGGGGGGGGGGGTGGGGGTCACCTGGGGGAGTTGGGGTACTGTTCAGCAGGCTGACTGCAGTGGGGAAGAAGCTGTTCTTGTGGCGCGAGGTCCTGGTCCTGATGGACCGGAGCCTCTTGCCAGAAGGGAGGGGCCGAAAGAGATTATGTCCTGGATGAGAGGGGTTGGCTACAATCCTGGCTGCCCGCCTCCAGGTCCTGGAGATGTGCAGCTCCTGGAGAGACGGGAGGTGGCAGCCGATCACCTTCTCTGCTGAGTGGATGACGCGTTGCAGCTTGGCCTTGTCTCTGGCCGTGGCCGCAGCGAACCAGACTGTGATGGAGGACGTGAGGGTGGATTCGATGATGGCGGTGTAAAAGTCTACCAGCATCTTTTCAGGGAGGTGAAACTTCTTCAGCTGCCTCAGGAAGTACATCCTCTGCTGGACCTTCTTAGTGATGGAGCTGATGTTCTGCTCCCACTTGAGGTCCTGGCTGATGATGGTTCCCAGGAAGCAGAAGGACTCCACAGAGGTCACCGGGGAGTCACAGAGGATGACAGGGGGGAGGGGGGCTGGGGCCTTCCTGAAGTCCACTGTCATCTCCACTGTCTTCAGAGCATTAAGCTCCAGGTTGTTAGCGCTGCACTATGACACCAGCCTGGCTATTTCACTCCTGTAGGCCGACTCATCTCCGTCAGAGATGAGGCCGATGAGTGTGGTGTCGTCAGCAAACTTCAGGAGTTTGACAGACAGGTGACCAGCTGTGCAGCTGTTTGTGTACAGGGAGAGTAACAGGGGTGAAAGGACACAGCCCTGGGGGGATCCGGTGCTTGTGGTCCGAGTATCTGAGACGAGCTTCCCCAGCCTCACATACTGCTGTCTGTCCGTCAGGAAGTCTGTGATCCACCTGCAGGTGGAGTCAGGCACATTCATCTTGGAGAGTTTTTAATACTAAGTCTAGACAGATTTAACACAGGTTTTTGGATGAAAAAGGATTTTTTATAAATCATCTGTTACACTTTTAAGTCTGAAAAAAATATGGAAGGCAGCAAACACAGATCCCTACCGTTTTTAATTTTTTTGTGCTGATATTTGAAAGATAAGTTATGCAAAAAAATAGGTGTTTGCAGTTTTGCCTAAAAAGACGTTTTCGGACCTTTTTGGATCAAATGTTGTCTAAAAGTTCACCTGTAACTTCAATCATTCTGAATTTTTTTAGGAAAACTAAACCACTTCAACTGTGATCTGCAAGGCAATGGTAAAACTATATTTTTTATGGAACAGCCTGCAGTGTTTCTTGTGGGGATCTTTTCTGCCAGGGCTTGCCGGCTTGGTCGGTGGTTGTTGCTGTTACCAATCCAGTTGATATGGTTCTCCATCTGTGTCTAAGTGATATAATCAGAATCAGAATCGTTTATTGTCATTGTACATGGGGATACAATGAAATTGCAGCAGCCTTGGAGTGAAGGAGTTACATAAAATAAAAATAAAAATAGAATAGAAAAAGAAATACTGTATTTACAACTCTTAACAAAAAATGAACAATATGGACAGAAACTGTTAAATATTAAATATTTGTGAATAAAATAGAATGGAATTACATGAGTTGCTGTGAGCACAGCTTAATAAATATCAAGTTATTGCACAGTGACCCGGTTAGACAGTCAGGATATTGCACGCATTGTAGTAAAATTAGAGTGAGGTGTGGTTGGTGGACGTATGTGCATTCCGTATGATAATTGCCTGTGGAAAAAAGCTGTTTCTTAGTCTGTTTGTCCTGGTTCTGATGGACCTGTACCTCCTTCCAGAGGGCAGCAGTTCAAACAGAGGGAAAGCAGAATGGGTGGAGTTAGTGGTGATGCTAGTCACTCTGCTGAGGCAGCGAGACTGGTAAATGTCCTTCAGTGAGGGGAGGGGGCAGCCGATGATCCTCTGCGCTGTCTTTACCACTCTCTGGAGACTCTGCCGTTCTGCTTCAGTGCAGTGGGAAAACCACACTGTGATGCCATAGGACAGAATGCTCTCAATGGTTGAGCGGTAGAACGTTACCAGCAGCTCCTGGCTGACGTCGTTCCTCCTAAGTTTTCTCAGGAAGTGCAGGCGTTGCTGGGCCTTCCTGATGACAGTCATGGTGTTGTTAGACCATGTGAGGTCAGCAGAGATGGTGGTGCCCAGGAGGGTGAAGCTGTGGACCCTCTCCACACAGTTTCCATCGATGTAGAGTGGGGGTGGATCTGTTCTGTTTTTTCTGAAGTCCAGGATGATCTCCTTGGTCTTGGTGGTGTTCAGGATGAGGTTATTAGCCTGACACCACCTTGAGAGTTTCAGGACTTCGTCTCTGTAGGCCGTCTCGTCGTCCCCAGAGATCAGCCCCACCACAGTAGTGTCGTCTGCAAACTTCACCACGGTGTTGCTGGTGTGGGCTGGTCTGCAGTCTGCTGTGTACAGTGTATACAGCAGAGGACTCAGCACACATCCCTGTGTGGAGCCTGTGCTCAGCGTCCGGGTGGAGGAGAGGTGGGGGTCAAGTTTGACTGTCTGTGGTCTGTTTGTCAGGAAGTCCTTGATCCACGAGCAGGTGAGTGGGTGGAGTCCTAGTTCAGACAGTTTGTTGACCAGAATGTCAGGAATGATTGTGTTAAAGGCTGAGCTATAGTCCACAAAGAGCATCCTGGCGTAGGTGTCTCTGTGTTCCAGGTGGCTCAGCGCAGTGTGGAGGGTGATGGAAATGGCATCATCCGTTGATCTGTTTGCTTTGTAAGCAAACTGGTGGGGGACGAAGATTGGAGGGAGGGAGTCTTTGATGTGTCCCAGGAGCAGCCGCTCCAGACACTTTGTGATGACAGCAGTGAGTGCAACTGGGCGGAAGTCCGTGAGGAAGGCTGTGGATGAGGACTTTTTGGGTATCGGGATGATAGTGGATGACTTCAGGCAAGCAGGGATGAAAGCCTGAGCTAGCGACAGGTTGAAGATTTTTGTGAAGACCTGGGAGAGTTGATCGGCGCAGGCCCGCAGAACCTTTCCGGGAACTCCATCAGGTCCCGCCGCTTTCCTGGGGTTTACCCTGCTGAACATCCGTGCCATCCGTGCCACGTCCATAAAGGCATTGTTTTTATATTTAGAGCTCTAAGCAACCAAACAGTTGTCTATATAAAAGAGCTTTTACAATTGTGCACTTTTAGCAGGCTGAAAAAATTATCTTTTTAAAATTGCCATTTCAAATTTGGGTTTTAAATTTTGTGTTCCATTTTTCTGTGCTTGTATTGGAAGGATTTGTTATTATTTTGTTTAAAAGTGCTACATATTGTATATACACATAATTTATTTAGAGAAATTTGCTATACGTTGTGTTTTTTGGTTTTGTAGTTTAATTTCATTGGATTTATATTAAGGAAAAGAAGTTGCAGCATTGATTAAAAAAGGATAAAAGAGACATTTACTGTCTAAGTCTTATGTTACATCTGTAGAACTGTACTGAGAGTTGGGTTTTGTTTTGGAGCACATTCATATGTTTTGTTTTTAAAAAAAAAAGATAAAATATTAGGTTAATTGCATTTTACATGACTAGAAAAGCAATGATTATTCATAAAAATCTATGAAAGACATACAAAACAAATGAAAAAGCAGTCTGCCCTCCCTCTTGTGTCTAAACTCTTGTCACCTCACTTCTGGGTTAGTTAGCATATGAACTGGCAGCTGGTGTGTGTGTGTGGGGGGGGGGGGGGGGTGAAATTTGACTCCAGCAACAGGGATGATTGAGGAGCAGGCTGCAGCATGAGGAAAAGACTTAAGCATGTAAGAGGAAATGACATCCTACAGTTGACCAGTTCATTTTATATCTGTAAAGAATATTCAAGAAGCATTTAGACATGTTCAGCTATATGCGTGTGAAACTTGGTGTGGATATTTGAAGCATAAGTAATTTTAAAACACACTTGTTTGGAGTCCAGACGGAAAAAGCACAGGTTTTGGGATGAATCAGGATTTTTTTAAAATCATCTGTTTCACCTGGACTTCTGAAAAAAATATGGAAGGCAGCAAACACAGATCCCTACATTTAAAAAAATAAATGGTGTTGATATATGATGATTAAGTTATGAAAAAAAATAGGTGTTTGTAGTTTTGCCTAAAAAGACGTTTTCGGACCTTTTTGGATGTAATGCTCTCTAAGATGTCACCTGTAACTTCAATCATTCTGAATTTTTTTAGGAAGCAGTAGCACATAAATGCCTATGAAAGTTGAATTCTTGGTGCTGATAACCTAAACAGAATTTATGCTAAAAATCTTTGTTCAGTCCAAAATTTCATTAAAAAAATCAAGTGATGAAGTTTCTCGTAGACCCTATAGTGTTACATATCAAAGCTGGAGGTTATTAAAGGCATCTAATTCTGAAATCTCAGCTTCCTGAGACAAACGGCTGATTTATAATAAATTTCTATTATTTGGGTGCACATAATCGACCACTTCCTGTTACGCAGGCACCGTCAGGTGTACACCCATGAAACTTTACATGATGAGAGAGGACCCTTCTGAGTATCTCCAGTTTTAATTTCATGCACATCGGACAAAGCAAAGAGAAAATACAGGGCAGAATGTGCCCAATGCAATAACTAGGTGGCGCTATAGAGCTCGTCCAAGATTGTCATATCCATGGGTTCAGAATAGAAGCTTCATCATATCCATTGAATTTCAGTGAGATTGGACAAGGAATGTGCACGTGAGAGCAACTTTTGTGTGCATAGCGAGATGCCCAACTTTGCCGCTCTGTCACGACCACACCCCCGCATTGAAAGTTATGGTTTTTTGTCAGAGTAAACTTCAATGGCTTTTCAACAGGTGGACGTCATTTTCAGGTGTGTCGGCTCATCCTACTCGGAGTAGTGATGCTCCAAGTAAAACATGTCATTTCCTCTTGCCAGCAGGTGGCGCTACACTTTTTCCAGATTTTTTCACTGCAGATGTGTTCAGAGTCAGACTACAATCATGCACATCAATTTTGGATCAGATTGGATTATGCATGGCTGAGTAATGGCCATTTTTCTTTTCATGGCGTGTTTTCGAAACGACCTCCAATTTTGACGCGCCGCCATGGTCACAAACATCCATAAAAACTTAAAAGCTTTGCAATTTAACATCGGACATGTGTCTAGTTTACAAAACCAAAGTTTGGAGTCATTACTCTCAAATCTCTAGGAGGAGTTCGTTCTAGAGCGAGGCCTGCGAATGACCAAAATACAGCAAAAATGACATATTGTCATCAAAATATCAGACTTCCTGTGCGACTGACAGCTTGGTCCCAAGAGACTTTTTTGTAGGTTTCTATCCGATGAACATGCCCTGTTAAAATCAGGTTTGTACTATAAAGCATATGGAGGTGCTCGCGAAAACAAATTTTGCAGGTGGCGCTATCGAGCCATTTTTGTTTACCTATGCCGTTCTCCTATAAAATATGAAATTTTTCGCGACTCCTGATGTGTATACAAAATTTGGTGAGTTTTGGGGTATGTTAAAGGCCTCAAAAAGGCGACTCTTCCGTCGGAAGAAAAAGAATAATAATAATTAAAGCTACAAGTAGCATTTAGCGGGCCCGAGCACGTGCGACCGCATGGCACGAGCGACCGCCCCGTGAGCAACGCCCTGCTCGAGCCATTCTCGTCGTTTTTTCTTGTCCATTCTGGAGCTCCAAGCTATTGTTAATACGACAGCAGCCTGGGGGGGGGGGGGGGGCTGTAATCTGTTGCCTTAAGGGACAAAGACTTTTGCATATAGCATGAAAAAAATTCAAGCAATGATGATAATTGCTATCACTGTCCCTAAGGATGAGAACAATAGAACTCATTCAATTTCCACTACAATGTCTAGATGAGTGTCAGCTATGTCTGATAACTTGGCCAATTAGCTGGACCGGGATCTTGCAAAGTGCAGGTGGTTAACGTCCAGTGTGATGAGTCTGTGGACGGCAACAGTACAGCATAGCTTTTGGTTTCCACAAGAGAAGAACTCCTGACACATCTGCCCTAACAGACAACTACAAGAGGAGTTGAAATGTATAACACAGTGAAGGAGTTTTTGTGCAGAAAAAGGTACAATTAGAAAAGCTGGTAGCAGTGACTGCAGATGGGACTCCTGCTATGATCAATAGACAAACAGGTTTCATCACTCACTGTAAAGCTGACCCAGACTTTCCAAAATGTCTGCATTACTGCTGCGTCATTCACCAGCAGGCCTTATGTGCAGAAGTGATTGGCTCTTGACATATAATGACTCTTATTCTGAAAATCGTAAACAACCTCAGCTGCAAAGCAAAACAGCACAGGATTTTTAAGGTGCTATTGGAGGAGATGTCTGTTGAATATGGTGAATATGAACATTGTGAATCTGAACTTGCATTCTTGACTGACATTACTGGAAAACTAAACCACTTGATCTGCGAGCTGCAAGACAATGGCAAAACTATTTTTTTTTTTTGACCAGCCTGCCTGAGCCAGTGTTTTTCTTGTGGGGATCTTTTCTGCCAGGGCTTGTCAGCTTGGTCAGTGGATGTTGCTGCAGTTGTCTCCCTTGCTGGGACAGCTGGAGTTAAACACAGCAGCTCACGGCTCTGAAGTGGACCCCGTTGCTGTCCCAGTCTGGATGGGCACTGTGGCGGTGTTCCAATGGCCAGGCTGGCTCCTGGTATAAAGAGATTCCCAAATACCATTTCCTAACCGCAGAGCCAAGGATGTGTTTACATGTTTAGGTCAAAAATGTGATGGACAGCTTCATGTTGTCTAAACATGCCACCCTGTTATTAATCCAGTTGATATGGTTCTCCATCTGTGTCTAGGTGATAGAAAAGCATTTTTTTTATATTTAGAGCTCTAAGCAAACAAACAGTTGTCTATATAAAAGAGCTTTTACAATTGTGCACTTTTAGCAGGTCTCTGAGTTCATGTGACCAATGTATGGTGGATTTTCACAGACCTTGTTTAAAACTGAAGGTGAGAGAGACTTAGAGAAATGGCTTCATTGTTCTGGAGTTCTTTGTTTCATCCACAGAAGAGTAGAATTGGTGATTGATTTTGAAAAGCTGCTGAAAAAAGTATCTTTTCAAATTGCAATTTCTAACTTGGGTTTTACATTTTGTGTTCCATTTTTTGTGCTTTATTTGGGAAGCATTTGTTATTTGTTTGGTGTTTTTAAGGTTCTGCAAATATACACATCATTTTTTAGAGACATTTGTTATCAGTTGTGTTTGTTGATTTGTAGTTTAATTTCATTGGATGTATAGATGTCGTGTGGGGGGGAGGCTCGAGAGCAGGTAGGACCCAGGCGCAGAGACGGGAGGCAAACGGGTTCAGGGCAAGTGGGTTTATTTAACTAACAAAAAGCGCTGCAGAGCAGGATGACAAAACTAAAAACAAAAACTTACTGTGGCATGGCAAGGGACATGGACGCCAGACAAGAAGACGTGATCAACATGAGCAGAAGTTAATGGACCAGCACAGGAGGAAGGCAGAGACAAGACTTATATACAGACAGGGCAGACAAGACACAGGTGAACACGATTAGGGCAGATGGGGACCAAAGGAAGTAAAACTCAAAAACATGACAAGACAGGAAACCTTTCAAAATAAAACAGGAAACAGAACCAAACAAGACAGAACAAGAACTAAAGCGAAAAAAAAGACAACAAACTGAAACCATGACAATAGAAAGGAAAAGAAGTTCAAACATTGATTAGAAAAAAGGATATAAGAGATAAAAAAAAAGAAAAAGGAAAAGAAAAAAGATAAAATATTGATTTAATTGCATTTTGAATGAATAAAAAACAATGATTAATAGAATCAGAAATCAGAAAAAGTTTTATTGCCAGGTTCAGTAGAGCGCACTTTACAAAACGAGGAATTTGACTTGGTGTATAGTGCAATTAAGAATAAGTTAAAAATTAAGTTAACAACAACAACACACTATATACAGTAGAGTAAGGTGAATTAAAGTGGGAGTACAGATGGGCTGGGATGGTGGGGCCTGTAAGTGGCACCGACAGTCCTTTGGTGGGCGGGGGGGGGGGGGGGGGGGGGGGTCACCTGGGGGAGTTGGGGTACTGTTCAGCAGGCTGACTGCAGTGGGGAAGAAGCTGTTCTTGTGGCGCGAGGTCCTGGTCCTGATGGACCGGAGCCTCTTGCCAGAAGGGAGGGGCCGAAAGAGATTATGTCCTGGATGAGAGGGGTTGGCTACAATCCTGGCTGCCCGCCTCCAGGTCCTGGAGATGTGCAGCTCCTGGAGAGACGGGAGGTGGCAGCCGATCACCTTCTCTGCTGAGTGGATGACGCGTTGCAGCTTGGCCTTGTCTCTGGCCGTGGCCGCAGCGAACCAGACTGTGATGGAGGACGTGAGGGTGGATTCGATGATGGCGGTGTAAAAGTCTACCAGCATCTTTTCAGGGAGGTGAAACTTCTTCAGCTGCCTCAGGAAGTACATCCTCTGCTGGACCTTCTTAGTGATGGAGCTGATGTTCTGCTCCCACTTGAGGTCCTGGCTGATGATGGTTCCCAGGAAGCAGAAGGACTCCACAGAGGTCACCGGGGAGTCACAGAGGATGACAGGGGGGAGGGGGGCTGGGGCCTTCCTGAAGTCCACTGTCATCTCCACTGTCTTCAGAGCATTAAGCTCCAGGTTGTTAGCGCTGCACTATGACACCAGCCTGGCTATTTCACTCCTGTAGGCCGACTCATCTCCGTCAGAGATGAGGCCGATGAGTGTGGTGTCGTCAGCAAACTTCAGGAGTTTGACAGACAGGTGACCAGCTGTGCAGCTGTTTGTGTACAGGGAGAGTAACAGGGGTGAAAGGACACAGCCCTGGGGGGATCCGGTGCTTGTGGTCCGAGTATCTGAGACGAGCTTCCCCAGCCTCACATACTGCTGTCTGTCCGTCAGGAAGTCTGTGATCCACCTGCAGGTGGAGTCAGGCACATTCATCTTGGAGAGTTTTTAATACTAAGTCTAGACAGATTTAACACAGGTTTTTGGATGAAAAAGGATTTTTTATAAATCATCTGTTACACTTTTAAGTCTGAAAAAAATATGGAAGGCAGCAAACACAGATCCCTACCGTTTTTAATTTTTTTGTGCTGATATTTGAAAGATAAGTTATGCAAAAAAATAGGTGTTTGCAGTTTTGCCTAAAAAGACGTTTTCGGACCTTTTTGGATCAAATGTTGTCTAAAAGTTCACCTGTAACTTCAATCATTCTGAATTTTTTTAGGAAAACTAAACCACTTCAACTGTGATCTGCAAGGCAATGGTAAAACTATATTTTTTATGGAACAGCCTGCAGTGTTTCTTGTGGGGATCTTTTCTGCCAGGGCTTGCCGGCTTGGTCGGTGGTTGTTGCTGTTACCAATCCAGTTGATATGGTTCTCCATCTGTGTCTAAGTGATATAATCAGAATCAGAATCGTTTATTGTCATTGTACATGGGGATACAATGAAATTGCAGCAGCCTTGGAGTGAAGGAGTTACATAAAATAAAAATAAAAATAGAATAGAAAAAGAAATACTGTATTTACAACTCTTAACAAAAAATGAACAATATGGACAGAAACTGTTAAATATTAAATATTTGTGAATAAAATAGAATGGAATTACATGAGTTGCTGTGAGCACAGCTTAATAAATATCAAGTTATTGCACAGTGACCCGGTTAGACAGTCAGGATATTGCACGCATTGTAGTAAAATTAGAGTGAGGTGTGGTTGGTGGACGTATGTGCATTCCGTATGATAATTGCCTGTGGAAAAAAGCTGTTTCTTAGTCTGTTTGTCCTGGTTCTGATGGACCTGTACCTCCTTCCAGAGGGCAGCAGTTCAAACAGAGGGAAAGCAGAATGGGTGGAGTTAGTGGTGATGCTAGTCACTCTGCTGAGGCAGCGAGACTGGTAAATGTCCTTCAGTGAGGGGAGGGGGCAGCCGATGATCCTCTGCGCTGTCTTTACCACTCTCTGGAGACTCTGCCGTTCTGCTTCAGTGCAGTGGGAAAACCACACTGTGATGCCATAGGACAGAATGCTCTCAATGGTTGAGCGGTAGAACGTTACCAGCAGCTCCTGGCTGACGTCGTTCCTCCTAAGTTTTCTCAGGAAGTGCAGGCGTTGCTGGGCCTTCCTGATGACAGTCATGGTGTTGTTAGACCATGTGAGGTCAGCAGAGATGGTGGTGCCCAGGAGGGTGAAGCTGTGGACCCTCTCCACACAGTTTCCATCGATGTAGAGTGGGGGTGGATCTGTTCTGTTTTTTCTGAAGTCCAGGATGATCTCCTTGGTCTTGGTGGTGTTCAGGATGAGGTTATTAGCCTGACACCACCTTGAGAGTTTCAGGACTTCGTCTCTGTAGGCCGTCTCGTCGTCCCCAGAGATCAGCCCCACCACAGTAGTGTCGTCTGCAAACTTCACCACGGTGTTGCTGGTGTGGGCTGGTCTGCAGTCTGCTGTGTACAGTGTATACAGCAGAGGACTCAGCACACATCCCTGTGTGGAGCCTGTGCTCAGCGTCCGGGTGGAGGAGAGGTGGGGGTCAAGTTTGACTGTCTGTGGTCTGTTTGTCAGGAAGTCCTTGATCCACGAGCAGGTGAGTGGGTGGAGTCCTAGTTCAGACAGTTTGTTGACCAGAATGTCAGGAATGATTGTGTTAAAGGCTGAGCTATAGTCCACAAAGAGCATCCTGGCGTAGGTGTCTCTGTGTTCCAGGTGGCTCAGCGCAGTGTGGAGGGTGATGGAAATGGCATCATCCGTTGATCTGTTTGCTTTGTAAGCAAACTGGTGGGGGACGAAGATTGGAGGGAGGGAGTCTTTGATGTGTCCCAGGAGCAGCCGCTCCAGACACTTTGTGATGACAGCAGTGAGTGCAACTGGGCGGAAGTCCGTGAGGAAGGCTGTGGATGAGGACTTTTTGGGTATCGGGATGATAGTGGATGACTTCAGGCAAGCAGGGATGAAAGCCTGAGCTAGCGACAGGTTGAAGATTTTTGTGAAGACCTGGGAGAGTTGATCGGCGCAGGCCCGCAGAACCTTTCCGGGAACTCCATCAGGTCCCGCCGCTTTCCTGGGGTTTACCCTGCTGAACATCCGTGCCATCCGTGCCACGTCCATAAAGGCATTGTTTTTATATTTAGAGCTCTAAGCAACCAAACAGTTGTCTATATAAAAGAGCTTTTACAATTGTGCACTTTTAGCAGGCTGAAAAAATTATCTTTTTAAAATTGCCATTTCAAATTTGGGTTTTAAATTTTGTGTTCCATTTTTCTGTGCTTGTATTGGAAGGATTTGTTATTATTTTGTTTAAAAGTGCTACATATTGTATATACACATAATTTATTTAGAGAAATTTGCTATACGTTGTGTTTTTTGGTTTTGTAGTTTAATTTCATTGGATTTATATTAAGGAAAAGAAGTTGCAGCATTGATTAAAAAAGGATAAAAGAGACATTTACTGTCTAAGTCTTATGTTACATCTGTAGAACTGTACTGAGAGTTGGGTTTTGTTTTGGAGCACATTCATATGTTTTGTTTGTAAAAAAAAAAGATAAAATATTAGGTTAATTGCATTTTACATGACTAGAAAAGCAATGATTATTCATAAAAATCTATGAAAGACATACAAAACAAATGAAAAAGCAGTCTGCCCTCCCTCTTGTGTCTAAACTCTTGTCACCTCTCTTCTGGGTTAGTTAGCATATGAACTGGCAGCTGGTGTGTGTGGGGGGGGGGGGGGGGTGAAATTTGACTCCAGCAACAGGGATGATTGAGGAGCAGGCTGCAGCATGAGGAAAAGACTTAAGCATGTAAGAGGAAATGACATCCTACAGTTGACCAGTTCATTTTATATCTGTAAAGAATATTCAAGAAGCATTTAGACATGTTCAGCTATATGCGTGTGAAACTTGGTGTGGATATTTGAAGCATAAGTAATTTTAAAACACACTTGTTTGGAGTCCAGACGGAAAAAGCACAGGTTTTGGGATGAATCAGGATTTTTTTAAAATCATCTGTTTCACCTGGACTTCTGAAAAAAATATGGAAGGCAGCAAACACAGATCCCTACATTTAAAAAAATAAATGGTGTTGATATATGATGATTAAGTTATGAAAAAAAATAGGTGTTTGTAGTTTTGCCTAAAAAGACGTTTTCGGACCTTTTTGGATGTAATGCTCTCTAAGATGTCACCTGTAACTTCAATCATTCTGAATTTTTTTAGGAAGCAGTAGCACATAAATGCCTATGAAAGTTGAATTCTTGGTGCTGATAACCTAAACAGAATTTATGCTAAAAATCTTTGTTCAGTCCAAAATTTCATTAAAAAAATCAAGTGATGAAGTTTCTCGTAGACCCTATAGTGTTACATATCAAAGCTGGAGGTTATTAAAGGCATCTAATTCTGAAATCTCAGCTTCCTGAGACAAACGGCTGATTTATAATAAATTTCTATTATTTGGGTGCACATAATCGACCACTTCCTGTTACGCAGGCACCGTCAGGTGTACACCCATGAAACTTTACATGATGAGAGAGGACCCTTCTGAGTATCTCCAGTTTTAATTTCATGCACATCGGACAAAGCAAAGAGAAAATACAGGGCAGAATGTGCCCAATGCAATAACTAGGTGGCGCTATAGAGCTCGTCCAAGATTGTCATATCCATGGGTTCAGAATAGAAGCTTCATCATATCCATTGAATTTCAGTGAGATTGGACAAGGAATGTGCACGTGAGAGCAACTTTTGTGTGCATAGCGAGATGCCCAACTTTGCCGCTCTGTCACGACCACACCCCCGCATTGAAAGTTATGGTTTTTGTCAGAGTAAATTTCAATGGCTTTTCAACAGGTGGACGTCATTTTCAGGTGTGTCGGCTCATCCTACTCGGAGTAGTGATGCTCCAAGTAAAACATGTCATTTCCTCTTGCCAGCAGGTGGCGCTACACTTTTTCCAGATTTTTTCACTGCAGATGTGTTCAGAGTCAGACTACAATCATGCACATCAATTTTGGATCAGATTGGATTATGCATGGCTGAGTAATGGCCATTTTTCTTTTCATGGCGTGTTTTCGAAACAACGTCGAATTTCTACGCGCCGCCACGGTCACAAACAACCGTAAAAACTTAAAAGCTTCGCAATTTAACATCGGACATGTGTTTATTTTACAAAACCAAAGTTTGGAGTCATTATTCACAAATCTCTAGGAGGAGTTCGTTCTAGAAGGAGGCCTGCAAATGTCCAAAATAGAGCAAAAATGACATATTGACATCAATATAGCAGACTTCCTGTGCAACTGACAGCTTGGTACCTACAGACTTTTTTGTAGGTTTCCATCTGATGAACATGCCCTGAAAAAATCAAGCTTGTACGTTAAAGCGTATGCGGGGCGTCGGGGCAAAAGTCATTGTAGGTGGCGCTGTCGAGCCGTTTTTGCGCGCCCATGCCAATTTCTCATAAAATATGAAATTTTTCGCGACTCCTGATGTGTGTGCCAAATTTGGTGAGTTTTGGGGTATGTTAAAGGCCTCAAAAATGCGATTCTTCCGGCGGAAGAAAAATAATAATAATTAAAGCTACAAGTAGCATTTAGCGGGCCCGAGCACGTGCGACCGCACGGCACGAGCGACCGCCCCGTGAGCAACGCCCTGCTCGAGCCATTCTCGTCGTTTTTTCTTGTCCATTCTGGAGCTCCAAGCTATTGTTAATACGACAGCAGCCGGGGGGGGGGGGGGGGGGGGGGGGGGGGGGGGGGCTGTAATCTGTTGCCTTAAGGGACAAAGACTTTTGCATATAGCATGAAAAAAATTCAAGCAATGATGATAATTGCTATCACTGTCCCTAAGGATGAGAACAATAGAACTCATTCAATTTCCACTACAATGTCTAGATGAGTGTCAGCTATGTCTGATAACTTGGCCAATTAGCTGGACCGGGATCTTGCAAAGTGCAGGTGGTTAACGTCCAGTGTGATGAGTCTGTGGACGGCAACAGTACAGCATAGCTTTTGGTTTCCACAAGAGAAGAACTCCTGACACATCTGCCCTAACAGACAACTACAAGAGGAGTTGAAATGTATAACACGGTGAAGGAGTTTTTGTGCAGAAAAAGGTACAATTAGAAAAGCTGGTAGCAGTGACTGCAGATGGGACTCCTGCTATGATCAATAGACAAACAGGTTTCATCACTCACTGTAAAGCTGACCCAGACTTTCCAAAATGTCTGCATTACTGCTGCGTCATTCACCAGCAGGCCTTATGTGCAGAAGTGATTGGCTCTGGACATATAATGACTCTTATTCTGAAAATCGTAAACAACCTCAGCTGCAAAGCAAAACAGCACAGGATTTTTAAGGTGCTATTGGAGGAGATGTCTGTTGAATATGGTGAATATGAACATTGTGAATCTGAACTTGCATTCTTGACTGACATTACTGGAAAACTAAACCACTTGATCTGCGAGCTGCAAGACAATGGCAAAACTATTTTTTTTTTGACCAGCCTGCCTTAGCCAGTGTTTTTCTTGTGGGGATCTTTTCTGCCAGGGCTTGTCAGCTTGGTCAGTGGATGTTGCTGCAGTTGTCTCCCTTGCTGGGACAGCTGGAGTTAAACACAGCAGCTCACGGCTCTGAAGTGGACCCCGTTGCTGTCCCAGTCTGGATGGGCACTGTGGCGATGTTCCAATGGCCAGGCTGGCTCCTGGTATAAAGAGATTCCCAAATACCATTTCCTAACCGCAGAGCCAAGGATGTGTTTACATGTTTAGGTCAAAAATGTGATGGACAGCTTCATGTTGTCTAAACATGCCACCCTGTTATTAATCCAGTTGATATGGTTCTCCATCTGTGTCTAGGTGATAGAAAAGCATTTTTTTTATATTTAGAGCTCTAAGCAAACAAACAGTTGTCTATATAAAAGAGCTTTTACAATTGTGCACTTTTAGCAGGTCTCTGAGTTCATGTGACCAATGTATGGTGGATTTTCACAGACCTTGTTTAAAACTGAAGGTGAGAGAGACTTAGAGAAATGGCTTCATTGTTCTGGAGTTCTTTGTTTCATCCACAGAAGAGTAGAATTGGTGATTGATTTTGAAAAGCTGCTGAAAAAAGTATCTTTTTCAAATTGCAATTTCTAACTTGGGTTTTACATTTTGTGTTCCATTTTTTGTGCTTTAATTGGGAAGCATTTGTTATTTGTTTGGTGTTTTTAAGGTTCTGCAAATATACACATCATTTTTTAGAGACATTTGTTATCAGTTGTGTTTGTTGATTTGTAGTTTAATTTCATTGGATGTATAGATGTCGTGTGGGGGGGAGGCTCGAGAGCAGGTAGGACCCAGGCGCAGAGACGGGAGGCAAACGGGTTCAGGGCAAGTGGGTTTATTTAACTAACAAAAAGCGCTGCAGAGCAGGATGACAAAACTAAAAACAAAAACTTACTGTGGCATGGCAAGGGACATGGACGCCAGACAAGAAGACGTGATCAACATGAGCAGAAGTTAATGGACCAGCACAGGAGGAAGGCAGAGACAAGACTTATATACAGACAGGGCAGACAAGACACAGGTGAACACGATTAGGGCAGATGGGGACCAAAGGAAGTAAAACTCAAGAAACATGACAAGACAGGAAACCTTTCAAAATAAAACAGGAAACAGAACCAAACAAGACAGAACAAGAACTAAAGCGAAAAAAAAAGACAACAAACTGAAACCATGACAATAGAAAGGAAAAGAAGTTCAAACATTGATTATAAAAAAGGATATAAGAGATAAAAAAAAAAGAAAAAGGAAAAGAAAAAAGATAAAATATTGATTTAATTGCATTTTGAATGAATAAAAAACAATGATTAATAGAATCAGAAATCAGAAAAAGTTTTATTGCCAGGTTCAGTAGAGCGCACTTTACAAAACGAGGAATTTGACTTGGTGTATAGTGCAATTAAGAATAAGTTAAAAATTAAGTTAACAACAACAACACACTATATACAGTAGAGTAAGGTGAATTAAAGTGGGAGCACAGATGGGCTGGGATGGTGGGGCCTGTAAGTGGCACCGACAGTCCTTTGGTGGGCGGGGGTGGGTGGGGGAGGGGGGGTCACCTGGGGGAGTTGGGGTACTGTTCAGCAGGCTGACTGCAGTGGGGAAGAAGCTGTTCTTGTGGCGCGAGGTCCTGGTCCTGATGGACCGGAGCCTCTTGCCAGGAGGGAGGGGCCGAAAGAGATTATGTCCTGGATGAGAGGGGTTGGCTACAATCCTGGCTGCCCGCCTCCAGGTCCTGGAGATGTGCAGCTCCTGGAGAGACGGGAGGTGGCAGCCGATCACCTTCTCTGCTGAGTGGATGACGCGTTGCAGCTTGGCCTTGTCTCTGGCCGTGGCCGCAGCGAACCAGACTGTGATGGAGGACGTGAGGGTGGATTCGATGATGGCGGTGTAAAAGTCTACCAGCATCTTTTCAGGGAGGTGAAACTTCTTCAGCTGCCTCAGGAAGTACATCCTCTGCTGGACCTTCTTAGTGATGGAGCTGATGTTCTGCTCCCACTTGAGGTCCTGGCTGATGATGGTTCCCAGGAAGCAGAAGGACTCCACAGAGGTCACCGGGGAGTCACAGAGGATGACAGGGGGGAGGGGGGCTGGGGCCTTCCTGAAGTCCACTGTCATCTCCACTCTCTTCAGAGCATTAAGCTCCAGGTTGTTAGCGCTGCACTATGACACCAGCCTGGCTATTTCACTCCTGTAGGCCGACTCATCTCCGTCAGAGATGAGGCCGATGAGTGTGGTGTCGTCAGCAAACTTCAGGAGTTTGACAGACAGGTGACCAGCTGTGCAGCTGTTTGTGTACAGGGAGAGTAACAGGGGTGAAAGGACACAGCCCTGGGGGGATCCGGTGCTTGTGGTCCGAGTATCTGAGACGAGCTTCCCCAGCCTCACATACTGCTGTCTGTCCGTCAGGAAGTCTGTGATCCACCTGCAGGTGGAGTCAGGCACATTCATCTTGGAGAGTTTTTAATACTAAGTCTAGACAGATTTAACACAGGTTTTTGGATGAAAAAGGATTTTTTATAAATCATCTGTTACACTTTTAAGTCTGAAAAAAATATGGAAGGCAGCAAACACAGATCCCTACCGTTTTTAATTTTTTTGTGCTGATATTTGAAAGATAAGTTTTGCAAAAAAATAGGTGTTTGCAGTTTTGCCTAAAAAGACGTTTTCGGACCTTTTTGGATCAAATGTTGTCTAAAAGTTCACCTGTAACTTCAATCATTCTGAATTTTTTTAGGAAAACTAAACCACTTCAACTGTGATCTGCAAGGCAATGGTAAAACTATATTTTTTATGGAACAGCCTGCAGTGTTTCTTGTGGGGATCTTTTCTGCCAGGGCTTGCCGGCTTGGTCGGTGGTTGTTGCTGTTACCAATCCAGTTGATATGGTTCTCCATCTGTGTCTAAGTGATATAATCAGAATCAGAATCGTTTATTGTCATTGTACATGGGGATACAATGAAATTGCAGCAGCCTTGGAGTGAAGGAGTTACATAAAATAAAAATAAAAATTGAATAGAAAAAGAAATACTGTATTTACAACTCTTAACAAAAAATGAACAATATGGACAGAAACTGTTAAATATTAAATATTTGTGAATAAAATAGAATGGAATTACATGAGTTGCTGTGAGCACAGCTTAATAAATATCAAGTTATTGCACAGTGACCCGGTTAGACAGTCAGGATATTGCACGCATTGTAGTAAAATTAGAGTGAGGTGTGGTTGGTGGACGTATGTGCATTCCGTATGATAATTGCCTGTGGAAAAAAGCTGTTTCTTAGTCTGTTTGTCCTGGTTCTGATGGACCTGTACCTCCTTCCAGAGGGCAGCAGTTCAAACAGAGGGAAAGCAGAATGGGTGGAGTTAGTGGTGATGCTAGTCACTCTGCTGAGGCAGCGAGACTGGTAAATGTCCTTCAGTGAGGGGAGGGGGCAGCCGATGATCCTCTGCGCTGTCTTTACCACTCTCTGGAGACTCTGCCGTTCTGCTTCAGTGCAGTGGGAAAACCACACTGTGATGCCATAGGACAGAATGCTCTCAATGGTTGAGCGGTAGAACGTTACCAGCAGCTCCTGGCTGACGTCGTTCCTCCTAAGTTTTCTCAGGAAGTGCAGGCGTTGCTGGGCCTTCCTGATGACAGTCATGGTGTTGTTAGACCATGTGAGGTCAGCAGAGATGGTGGTGCCCAGGAGGGTGAAGCTGTGGACCCTCTCCACACAGTTTCCATCGATGTAGAGTGGGGGTGGATCTGTTCTGTTTTTTCTGAAGTCCAGGATGATCTCCTTGGTCTTGGTGGTGTTCAGGATGAGGTTATTAGCCTGACACCACCTTGAGAGTTTCAGGACTTCGTCTCTGTAGGCCGTCTCGTCGTCCCCAGAGATCAGCCCCACCACAGTAGTGTCGTCTGCAAACTTCACCACGGTGTTGCTGGTGTGGGCTGGTCTGCAGTCTGCTGTGTACAGTGTATACAGCAGAGGACTCAGCACACATCCCTGTGTGGAGCCTGTGCTCAGCGTCCGGGTGGAGGAGAGGTGGGGGTCAAGTTTGACTGTCTGTGGTCTGTTTGTCAGGAAGTCCTTGATCCACGAGCAGGTGAGTGGGTGGAGTCCTAGTTCAGACAGTTTGTTGACCAGAATGTCAGGAATGATTGTGTTAAAGGCTGAGCTATAGTCCACAAAGAGCATCCTGGCGTAGGTGTCTCTGTGTTCCAGGTGGCTCAGCGCAGTGTGGAGGGTGATGGAAATGGCATCATCCGTTGATCTGTTTGCTTTGTAAGCAAACTGGTGGGGGACGAAGATTGGAGGGAGGGAGTCTTTGATGTGTCCCAGGAGCAGCCGCTCCAGACACTTTGTGATGACAGCAGTGAGTGCAACTGGGCGGAAGTCCGTGAGGAAGGCTGTGGATGAGGACTTTTTGGGTATCGGGATGATAGTGGATGACTTCAGGCAAGCAGGGATGAAAGCCTGAGCTAGCGACAGGTTGAAGATTTTTGTGAAGACCTGGGAGAGTTGATCGGCGCAGGCCCGCAGAACCTTTCCGGGAACTCCATCAGGTCCCGCCGCTTTCCTGGGGTTTACCCTGCTGAACATCCGTGCCATCCGTGCGACGTCCATAAAGGCATTGTTTTTATATTTAGAGCTCTAAGCAACCAAACAGTTGTCTATATAAAAGAGCTTTTACAATTGTGCACTTTTAGCAGGCTGAAAAAATTATCTTTTTAAAATTGCCATTTCAAATGTGGGTTTTAAATTTTGTGTTCCATTTTTCTGTGCTTGTATTGGAAGGATTTGTTATTATTTTGTTTAAAAGTGCTACATATTGTATATACACATAATTTATTTAGAGAAATTTGCTATACGTTGTGTTTTTTGGTTTTGTAGTTTAATTTCATTGGATTTATATTAAGGAAAAGAAGTTGCAGCATTGATTAAAAAAGGATAAAAGAGACATTTACTGTCTAAGTCTTATGTTACATCTGTAGAACTGTACTGAGAGTTGGGTTTTGTTTTGGAGCACATTCATATGTTTTGTTTGTAAAAAAAAAAGATAAAATAATAGGTTAATTGCATTTTACATGACTAGAAAAGCAATGATTATTCATAAAAATCTATGAAAGACATACAAAACAAATGAAAAAGCAGTCTGCCCTCCCTCTTGTGTCTAAACTCTTGTCACCTCACTTCTGGGTTAGTTAGCATATGAACTGGCAGCTGGTGTGTGTGTGTGTGGGGGGGGGGGGGGGGGGGTGAAATTTGACTCCAGCAACAGGGATGATTGAGGAGCAGGCTGCAGCATGAGGAAAAGACTTAAGCATGTAAGAAGAAATGACATCCTACAGTTGACCAGTTCATTTTATATCTGTAAAGAATATTCAAGAAGCATTTAGACATGTTCAGCTATATGCGTGTGAAACTTGGTGTGGATATTTGAAGCATAAGTAATTTTAAAACACACTTGTTTGGAGTCCAGACGGAAAAAGCACAGGTTTTGGGATGAATCAGGATTTTTTTAAAATCATCTGTTTCACCTGGACTTCTGAAAAAAATATGGAAGGCAGCAAACACAGATCCCTACATTTAAAAAAATAAATGGTGTTGATATATGATGATTAAGTTATGAAAAAAAATAGGTGTTTGTAGTTTTGCCTAAAAAGACGTTTTCGGACCTTTTTGGATGTAATGCTCTCTAAGATGTCACCTGTAACTTCAATAATTCTGAATTTTTTTAGGAAGCAGTAGCACATAAATGCCTATGAAAGTTGAATTCTTGGTGCTGATAACCTAAACAGAATTTATGCTAAAAATCTTTGTTCAGTCCAAAATTTCATTAAAAAAATCAAGTGATGAAGTTTCTCGTAGACCCTATAGTGTTACATATCAAAGCTGGAGGTTATTAAAGGCATCTAATTCTGAAATCTCAGCTTCCTGAGACAAACGGCTGATTTATAATAAATTTCTATTATTTGGGTGCACATAATCGACCACTTCCTGTTACGCAGGCACCGTCAGGTGTACACCCATGAAACTTTACATGATGAGAGAGGACCCTTCTGAGTATCTCCAGTTTTAATTTCATGCACATCGGACAAAGCAAAGAGAAAATACAGGGCAGAATGTGCCCAATGCAATAACTAGGTGGCGCTATAGAGCTCGTCCAAGATTGTCATATCCATGGGTTCAGAATAGAAGCTTCATCATATCCATTGAATTTCAGTGAGATTGGACAAGGAATGTGCACGTGAGAGCAACTTTTGTGTGCATAGCGAGATGCCCAACTTTGCCGCTCTGTCACGACCACACCCCCGCATTGAAAGTTATGGTTTTTTGTCAGAGTAAACTTCAATGGCTTTTCAACAGGTGGACGTCATTTTCAGGTGTGTCGGCTCATCCTACTCGGAGTAGTGATGCTCCAAGTAAAACATGTCATTTCCTCTTGCCAGCAGGTGGCGCTACACTTTTTCCAGATTTTTTCACTGCAGATGTGTTCAGAGTCAGACTACAATCATGCACATCAATTTTGGATCAGATTGGATTATGCATGGCTGAGTAATGGCCATTTTTCTTTTCATGGCGTGTTTTCGAAACAACGTCGAATTTCTACGCGCCGCCACGGTCACAAACAACCGTAAAAACTTAAAAGCTTCGCAATTTAACATCGGACATGTGTTTATTTTACAAAACCAAAGTTTGGAGTCATTATTCACAAATCTCTAGGAGGAGTTCGTTCTAGAAGGAGGCCTGCAAATGTCCAAAATAGAGCAAAAATGACATATTGACATCAATATAGCAGACTTCCTGTGCAACTGACAGCTTGGTACCTACAGACTTTTTTGTAGGTTTCCATCTGATGAACATGCCCTGAAAAAATCAAGCTTGTACGTTAAAGCGTATGCGGGGCGTCGGGACAAAAGTCATTGTAGGTGGCGCTGTCGAGCCGTTTTTGCGCGCCCATGCCAATTTCTCATAAAATATGAAATTTTTCGCGACTCCTGATGTGTGTGCCAAATTTGGTGAGTTTTGGGGTATGTTAAAGGCCTCAAAAATGCGATTCTTCCGGCGGAAGAAAAATAATAATAATTAAAGCTACAAGTAGCATTTAGCGGGCCCGAGCACGTGCGACCGCTTGGCACGAGCGACCGCCCCGTGAGCAACGCCCTGCTCGAGCCATTCTCGTCGTTTTTTCTTGTCCATTCTGGAGCTCCAAGCTATTGTTAATACGACAGCAGCCTGGGGGGGGGGGGGGGGGGGGGGGGGGGGCTGTAATCTGTTGCCTTAAGGGACAAAGACTTTTGCATATAGCATGAAAAAAATTCAAGCAATGATGATAATTGCTATCACTGTCCCTAAGGATGAGAACAATAGAACTCATTCAATTTCCACTACAATGTCTAGATGAGTGTCAGCTATGTCTGATAACTTGGCCAATTAGCTGGACCGGGATCTTGCAAAGTGCAGGTGGTTAACGTCCAGTGTAATGAGTCTGTGGACGGCAACAGTACAGCATAGCTTTTGGTTTCCACAAGAGAAGAACTCCTGACACATCTGCCCTAACAGACAACTACAAGAGGAGTTGAAATGTATAACACGGTGAAGGAGTTTTTGTGCAGAAAAAGGTACAATTAGAAAAGCTGGTAGCAGTGACTGCAGATGGGACTCCTGCTATGATCAATAGACAAACAGGTTTCATCACTCACTGTAAAGCTGACCCAGACTTTCCAAAATGTCTGCATTACTGCTGCGTCATTCACCAGCAGGCCTTATGTGCAGAAGTGATTGGCTCTGGACATATAATGACTCTTATTCTGAAAATCGTAAACAACCTCAGCTGCAAAGCAAAACAGCACAGGATTTTTAAGGTGCTATTGGAGGAGATGTCTGTTGAATATGGTGAATATGAACATTATGAATCTGAACTTGCATTCTTGACTGACATTACTGGAAAACTAAACCACTTGATCTGCGAGCTGCAAGACAATGGCAAAACTATTTTTTTTTGACCAGCCTGCCTGAGCCAGTGTTTTTCTTGTGGGGATCTTTTCTGCCATGGCTTGTCAGCTTGGTCAGTGGATGTTGCTGCAGTTGTCTCCCTTGCTGGGACAGCTGGAGTTAAACACAGCAGCTCACGGCTCTGAAGTGGACCCCGTTGCTGTCCCAGTCTGGATGGGCACTGTGGCGATGTTCCAATGGCCAGGCTGGCTCCTGGTATAAAGAGATTCCCAAATACCATTTCCTAACCGCAGAGCCAAGGATGTGTTTACATGTTTAGGTCAAAAATGTGATGAACAGCTTCATGTTGTCTAAACATTCCACCCTGTTATTAATCCAGTTGATATGGTTCTCCATCTGTGTCTAGGTGATAGAAAAGCATTTTTTTTATATTTAGAGCTCTAAGCAAACAAACAGTTGTCTATATAAAAGAGCTTTTACAATTGTGCACTTTTAGCAGGTCTCTGAGTTCATGTGACCAATGTATGGTGGATTTTCACAGACCTTGTTTAAAACTGAAGGTGAGAGAGACTTAGAGAAATGGCTTCATTGTTCTGGAGTTCTTTGTTTCATCCACAGAAGAGTAGAATTGGTGATTGATTTTGAAAAGCTGCTGAAAAAAGTATCTTTTCAAATTGCAATTTCTAACTTGGGTTTTACATTTTGTTTTCCATTTTTTGTGCTTTATTTGGGAAGCATTTGTTATTTGTTTGGTGTTTTTAAGGTTCTGCAAATATACACATCATTTTTTAGAGACATTTGTTATCAGTTGTGTTTGTTGATTTGTAGTTTAATTTCATTGGATGTATAGATGTCGTGTGGGGGGGAGGCTCGACAGCAGGTAGGACCCAGGCGCAGAGACGGGAGGCAAACGGGTTCAGGGCAAGTGGGTTTATTTAACTAACAAAAAGCGCTGCAGAGCAGGATGACAAAACTAAAAACAAAAACTTACTGTGGCATGGCAAGGGACATGGACGCCAGACAAGAAGACGTGATCAACATGAGCAGAAGTTAATGGACCAGCACAGGAGGAAGGCAGAGACAAGACTTATATACAGACAGGGCAGACAAGACACAGGTGAACACGATTAGGGCAGATGGGGACCAAAGGAAGTAAAACTCAAAAACATGACAAGACAGGAAACCTTTCAAAATAAAACAGGAAACAGAACCAAACAAGACAGAACAAGAACTAAAGCGAAAAAAAAGACAACAAACTGAAACCATGACAATAGAAAGGAAAAGAAGTTCAAACATTGATTATAAAAAAGGATATAAGAGATAAAAAAAAAGAAAAAGGAAAAGAAAAAAGATAAAATATTGATTTAATTGCATTTTGAATGAATAAAAAACAATGATTAATAGAATCAGAAATCAGAAAAAGTTTTATTGCCAGGTTCAGTAGAGCGCACTTTACAAAACGAGGAATTTGACTTGGTGTATAGTGCAATTAAGAATAAGTTAAAAATTAAGTTAACAACAACAACACACTATATACAGTAGAGTAAGGTGAATTAAAGTGGGAGCACAGATGGGCTGGGATGGTGGGGCCTGTAAGTGGCACCGACAGTCCTTTGGTGGGCGGGGGGGGGGGGGGGGGGGGTCACCTGGGGGAGTTGGGGTACTGTTCAGCAGGCTGACTGCAGTGGGGAAGAAGCTGTTCTTGTGGCGCGAGGTCCTGGTCCTGATGGACCGGAGCCTCTTGCCAGAAGGGAGGGGCCGAAAGAGATTATGTCCTGGATGAGAGGGGTTGGCTACAATCCTGGCTGCCCGCCTCCAGGTCCTGGAGATGTGCAGCTCCTGGAGAGACGGGAGGTGGCAGCCGATCACCTTCTCTGCTGAGTGGATGACGCGTTGCAGCTTGGCCTTGTCTCTGGCCGTGGCCGCAGCGAACCAGACTGTGATGGAGGACGTGAGGGTGGATTCGATGATGGCGGTGTAAAAGTCTACCAGCATCTTTTCAGGGAGGTGAAACTTCTTCAGCTGCCTCAGGAAGTACATCCTCTGCTGGACCTTCTTAGTGATGGAGCTGATGTTCTGCTCCCACTTGAGGTCCTGGCTGATGATGGTTCCCAGGAAGCAGAAGGACTCCACAGAGGTCACCGGGGAGTCACAGAGGATGACAGGGGGGAGGGGGGCTGGGGCCTTCCTGAAGTCCACTGTCATCTCCACTCTCTTCAGAGCATTAAGCTCCAGGTTGTTAGCGCTGCACTATGACACCAGCCTGGCTATTTCACTCCTGTAGGCCGACTCATCTCCGTCAGAGATGAGGCCGATGAGTGTGGTGTCGTCAGCAAACTTCAGGAGTTTGACAGACAGGTGACCAGCTGTGCAGCTGTTTGTGTACAGGGAGAGTAACAGGGGTGAAAGGACACAGCCCTGGGGGGATCCGGTGCTTGTGGTCCGAGTATCTGAGACGAGCTTCCCCAGCCTCACATACTGCTGTCTGTCCGTCAGGAAGTCTGTGATCCACCTGCAGGTGGAGTCAGGCACATTCATCTTGGAGAGTTTTTAATACTAAGTCTAGACAGATTTAACACAGGTTTTTGGATGAAAAAGGATTTTTTATAAATCATCTGTTACACTTTTAAGTCTGAAAAAAATATGGAAGGCAGCAAACACAGATCCCTACCGTTTTTAATTTTTTTGTGCTGATATTTGAAAGATAAGTTATGCAAAAAAATAGGTGTTTGCAGTTTTGCCTAAAAAGACGTTTTCGGACCTTTTTGGATCAAATGTTGTCTAAAAGTTCACCTGTAACTTCAATCATTCTGAATTTTTTTAGGAAAACTAAACCACTTCAACTGTGATCTGCAAGGCAATGGTAAAACTATATTTTTTATGGAACAGCCTGCAGTGTTTCTTGTGGGGATCTTTTCTGCCAGGGCTTGCCGGCTTGGTCGGTGGTTGTTGCTGTTACCAATCCAGTTGATATGGTTCTCCATCTGTGTCTAAGTGATATAATCAGAATCAGAATCGTTTATTGTCATTGTACATGGGGATACAATGAAATTGCAGCAGCCTTGGAGTGAAGGAGTTACATAAAATAAAAATAAAAATAGAATAGAAAAAGAAATACTGTATTTACAACTCTTAACAAAAAATGAACAATATGGACAGAAACTGTTAAATATTAAATATTTGTGAATAAAATAGAATGGAATTACATGAGTTGCTGTGAGCACAGCTTAATAAATATCAAGTTATTGCACAGTGACCCGGTTAGACAGTCAGGATATTGCACGCATTGTAGTAAAATTAGAGTGAGGTGTGGTTGGTGGACGTATGTGCATTCCGTATGATAATTGCCTGTGGAAAAAAGCTGTTTCTTAGTCTGTTTGTCCTGGTTCTGATGGACCTGTACCTCCTTCCAGAGGGCAGCAGTTCAAACAGAGGGAAAGCAGAATGGGTGGAGTTAGTGGTGATGCTAGTCACTCTGCTGAGGCAGCGAGACTGGTAAATGTCCTTCAGTGAGGGGAGGGGGCAGCCGATGATCCTCTGCGCTGTCTTTACCACTCTCTGGAGACTCTGCCGTTCTGCTTCAGTGCAGTGGGAAAACCACACTGTGATGCCATAGGACAGAATGCTCTCAATGGTTGAGCGGTAGAACGTTACCAGCAGCTCCTGGCTGACGTCGTTCCTCCTAAGTTTTCTCAGGAAGTGCAGGCGTTGCTGGGCCTTCCTGATGACAGTCATGGTGTTGTTAGACCATGTGAGGTCAGCAGAGATGGTGGTGCCCAGGAGGGTGAAGCTGTGGACCCTCTCCACACAGTTTCCATCGATGTAGAGTGGGGGTGGATCTGTTCTGTTTTTTCTGAAGTCCAGGATGATCTCCTTGGTCTTGGTGGTGTTCAGGATGAGGTTATTAGCCTGACACCACCTTGAGAGTTTCAGGACTTCGTCTCTGTAGGCCGTCTCGTCGTCCCCAGAGATCAGCCCCACCACAGTAGTGTCGTCTGCAAACTTCACCACGGTGTTGCTGGTGTGGGCTGGTCTGCAGTCTGCTGTGTACAGTGTATACAGCAGAGGACTCAGCACACATCCCTGTGTGGAGCCTGTGCTCAGCGTCCGGGTGGAGGAGAGGTGGGGGTCAAGTTTGACTGTCTGTGGTCTGTTTGTCAGGAAGTCCTTGATCCACGAGCAGGTGAGTGGGTGGAGTCCTAGTTCAGACAGTTTGTTGACCAGAATGTCAGGAATGATTGTGTTAAAGGCTGAGCTATAGTCCACAAAGAGCATCCTGGCGTAGGTGTCTCTGTGTTCCAGGTGGCTCAGCGCAGTGTGGAGGGTGATGGATACGGCATCATCCGTTGATCTGTTTGCTTTGTAAGCAAACTGGTGGGGGACGAAGATTGGAGGGAGGGAGTCTTTGATGTGTCCCAGGAGCAGCCGCTCCAGACACTTTGTGATGACAGCAGTGAGTGCAACTGGGCGGAAGTCCGTGAGGAAGGCTGTGGATGAGGACTTTTTGGGTATCGGGATGATAGTGGATGACTTCAGGCAAGCAGGGATGAAAGCCTGAGCTAGCGACAGGTTGAAGATTTTTGTGAAGACCTGGGAGAGCTGATCGGCGCAGGCCCGCAGAACCTTTCCGGGAACTCCATCAGGTCCCGCCGCTTTCCTGGGGTTTACCCTGCTGAACATCCGTGCCATCCGTGCCACGTCCATAAAGGCATTGTTTTTATATTTAGAGCTCTAAGCAACCAAACAGTTGTCTATATAAAAGAGCTTTTACAATTGTGCACTTTTAGCAGGCTGAAAAAATTATCTTTTTAAAATTGCCATTTCAAATTTGGGTTTTAAATTTTGTGTTCCATTTTTCTGTGCTTGTATTGGAAGGATTTGTTATTATTTTGTTTAAAAGTGCTACATATTGTATATACACATAATTTATTTAGAGAAATTTGCTATACGTTGTGTTTTTTGGTTTTGTAGTTTAATTTCATTGGATTTATATTAAGGAAAAGAAGTTGCAGCATTGATTAAAAAAGGATAAAAGAGACATTTACTGTCTAAGTCTTATGTTACATCTGTAGAACTGTACTGAGAGTTGGGTTTTGTTTTGGAGCACATTCATATGTTTTGTTTGTAAAAAAAAAAGATAAAATATTAGGTTAATTGCATTTTACATGACTAGAAAAGCAATGATTATTCATAAAAATCTATGAAAGACATACAAAACAAATGAAAAAGCAGTCTGCCCTCCCTCTTGTGTCTAAACTCTTGTCACCTCACTTCTGGGTTAGTTAGCATATGAACTGGCAGCTGGTGTGTGTGTGGGGGGGGGGGGGGGTGAAATTTGACTCCAGCAACAGGGATGATTGAGGAGCAGGCTGCAGCATGAGGAAAAGACTTAAGCATGTAAGAGGAAATGACATCCTACAGTTGACCAGTTCATTTTATATCTGTAAAGAATATTCAAGAAGCATTTAGACATGTTCAGCTATATGCGTGTGAAACTTGGTGTGGATATTTGAAGCATAAGTAATTTTAAAACACACTTGTTTGGAGTCCAGACGGAAAAAGCACAGGTTTTGGGATGAATCAGGATTTTTTTAAAATCATCTGTTTCACCTGGACTTCTGAAAAAAATATGGAAGGCAGCAAACACAGATCCCTACATTTAAAAAAATAAATGGTGTTGATATATGATGATTAAGTTATGAAAAAAAATAGGTGTTTGTAGTTTTGCCTAAAAAGACGTTTTCGGACCTTTTTGGATGTAATGCTCTCTAAGATGTCACCTGTAACTTCAATCATTCTGAATTTTTTTAGGAAGCAGTAGCACATAAATGCCTATGAAAGTTGAATTCTTGGTGCTGATAACCTAAACAGAATTTATGCTAAAAATCTTTGTTCAGTCCAAAATTTCATTAAAAAAATCAAGTGATGAAGTTTCTCGTAGACCCTATAGTGTTACATATCAAAGCTGGAGGTTATTAAAGGCATCTAATTCTGAAATCTCAGCTTCCTGAGACAAACGGCTGATTTATAATAAATTTCTATTATTTGGGTGCACATAATCGACCACTTCCTGTTACGCAGGCACCGTCAGGTGTACACCCATGAAACTTTACATGATGAGAGAGGACCCTTCTGAGTATCTCCAGTTTTAATTTCATGCACATCGGACAAAGCAAAGAGAAAATACAGGGCAGAATGTGCCCAATGCAATAACTAGGTGGCGCTATAGAGCTCGTCCAAGATTGTCATATCCATGGGTTCAGAATAGAAGCTTCATCATATCCATTGAATTTCAGTGAGATTGGACAAGGAATGTGCACGTGAGAGCAACTTTTGTGTGCATAGCGAGATGCCCAACTTTGCCGCTCTGTCACGACCACACCCCCGCATTGAAAGTTATGGTTTTTTGTCAGAGTAAACTTCAATGGCTTTTCAACAGGTGGACGTCATTTTCAGGTGTGTCGGCTCATCCTACTCGGAGTAGTGATGCTCCAAGTAAAACATGTCATTTCCTCTTGCCAGCAGGTGGCGCTACACTTTTTCCGGATTCTTTCACTGCAGATGTGTTCAAAGTCAGACTACAATCATGCATATCAACTTTGGATCAGATTGGATTTTGCATGGCTGAGTAATGGCCATTTTTCTTTTCATGGCGTGTTTTCGAAATGACCTCCAAGTTCGACGCGCCGCCACGGTCACAAACATCCGTAATACCTTTAAAGCTTCGCAATTTAACATCGGACATGTGTTTAGTTTACAAAACCAAAGTTTGGAGTCATTATTCATAAATCTCTAGGAGGAGTTCGTTCTAGAAGGAGGCCTACAAATGTCCAAAATAGAGCAAAAATGACATATTGACACCAATATAGCAGACTTCCTGTGCGACTGACAGCTTGGTACCAAGAGACTTTTTTGTAGGTTTCCGTCTGATGAACATGTCCTGAAAAAATCAAGCTTGTATGTCAAAGCATATGCGGGGGCTCGGGACAAATGTCACTGTAGGTGGCGCTGTCGAGCCGTTTTTGTGCGCCCATGCCAATCTCCTGTAAAATACGAAATTTTTCGCGACTCCTGATGTGTGTGCCAAATTTGGTGAGTTTTGGGGTATGTTAAAGGCCTCAAAAAGGTGACTCTTCCGTCGGAAGAAAAAGAATAATAATAATTAAAGCTACAAGTAGCATTTAGCGGGCCCGAGCACGTACGACCGCCTGGCACGAGCGACCGCCCCGTGAGCAACGCCCTGCTCGAGCCATTCTCGTCGTTTTTTCTTGTCCATTCTGGAGCTCCAAGCTAATGTTAATACGACAGCAGCCTGGGGGGGGGGGGGGGGGGGGCTGTAATCTGTTGCCTTAAGGGACAAAGACTTTTGCATATAGCATGAAAAAAATTCAAGCAATGATGATAATTGCTATCACTGTCCCTAAGGATGAGAACAATAGAACTCATTCAATTTCCACTACAATGTCTAGATGAGTGTCAGCTATGTCTGATAACTTGGCCAATTAGCTGGACCGGGATCTTGCAAAGTGCAGGTGGTTAACGTCCAGTGTAATGAGTCTGTGGACGGCAACAGTACAGCATAGCTTTTGGTTTCCACAAGAGAAGAACTCCTGACACATCTGCCCTAACAGACAACTACAAGAGGAGTTGAAATGTATAACACGGTGAAGGAGTTTTTGTGCAGAAAAAGGTACAATTAGAAAAGCTGGTAGCAGTGACTGCAGATGGGACTCCTGCTATGATCAATAGACAAACAGGTTTCATCACTCACTGTAAAGCTGACCCAGACTTTCCAAAATGTCTGCATTACTGCTGCGTCATTCACCAGCAGGCCTTATGTGCAGAAGTGATTGGCTCTGGACATATAATGACTCTTATTCTGAAAATCGTAAACAACCTCAGCTGCAAAGCAAAACAGCACAGGATTTTTAAGGTGCTATTGGAGAAGATGTCTGTTGAATATGGTGAATATGAACATTGTGAATCTGAACTTGCATTCTTGACTGACATTACTGGAAAACTAAACCACTTGATCTGCGAGCTGCAAGACAATGGCAAAACTATTTTTTTTTGACCAGCCTGCCTGAGCCAGTGTTTTTCTTGTGGGGATCTTTTCTGCCAGGGCTTGTCAGCTTGGTCAGTGGATGTTGCTGCAGTTGTCTCCCTTGCTGGGACAGCTGGAGTTAAACACAGCAGCTCACGGCTCTGAAGTGGACCCCGTTGCTGTCCCAGTCTGGATGGGCACTGTGGCGATGTTCCAATGGCCTGGCTGGCTCCTGGTATAAAGAGATTCCCAAATACCATTTCCTAACCGCAGAGCCAAGGATGTGTTTACATGTTTAGGTCAAAAATGTGATGGACAGCTTCATGTTGTCTAAACATGCCACCCTGTTATTAATCCAGTTGATATGGTTCTCCATCTGTGTCTAGGTGATAGAAAAGCATTTTTTTTTATATTTAGAGCTCTAAGCAAACAAACAGTTGTCTATATAAAAGAGCTTTTACAATTGTGCACTTTTAGCAGGTCTCTGAGTTCATGTGACCAATGTATGGTGGATTTTCACAGACCTTGTTTAAAACTGAAGGTGAGAGAGACTTAGAGAAATGGCTTCATTGTTCTGGAGTTCTTTGTTTCATCCACAGAAGAGTAGAATTGGTGATTGATTTTGAAAAGCTGCTGAAAAAAGTATCTTTTTCAAATTGCAATTTCTAACTTGGGTTTTACATTTTGTGTTCCATTTTTTGTGCTTTAATTGGGAAGCATTTGTTATTTGTTTGGTGTTTTTAAGGTTCTGCAAATATACACATCATTTTTTAGAGACATTTGTTATCAGTTGTGTTTGTTGATTTGTAGTTTAATTTCATTGGATGTATAGATGTCGTGTGGGGGGGAGGCTCGAGAGCAGGTAGGACCCAGGCACAGAGACGGGAGGCAAACGGGTTCAGGGCAAGTGGGTTTATTTAACTAACAAAAAGCGCTGCAGAGCAGGATGACAAAACTAAAAACAAAAACTTACTGTGGCATGGCAAGGGACATGGACGCCAGACAAGAAGACGTGATCAACATGAGCAGAAGTTAATGGACCAGCACAGGAGGAAGGCAGAGACAAGACTTATATACAGACAGGGCAGACAAGACACAGGTGAACACGATTAGGGCAGATGGGGACCAAAGGAAGTAAAACTCAAGAAACATGACAAGACAGGAAACCTTTCAAAATAAAACAGGAAACAGAACCAAACAAGGCAGAACAAGAACTAAAGCGAAAAACAAGACAACAAACTGAAACCATGACAATAGAAAGGAAAAGAAGTTCAAACATTGATTATAAAAAAGGATATAAGAGATAAAAAAAAAAGAAAAAGGAAAAGAAAAAAGATAAAATATTGATTTAATTGCACTTTGAATGAATAAAAAACAATGATTAATAGAATCAGAATCAGAAATCAGAAAAAGTTTTATTGCCAGGTTCAGTAGAGCGCACTTTACAAAACGAGGAATTTGACTTGGTGTATAGTGCAATTAAGAATAAGTTAAAAATTAAGTTAACAACAACAACACACTATATACAGTAGAGTAAGGTGAATTAAAGTGGGAGCACAGATGGGCTGGGATGGTGGGGCCTGTAAGTGGCACCGACAGTCCTTTGGTGGGCGGGAGGGGGGGTCACCTGGGGGAGTTGGGGTACTGTTCAGCAGGCTGACTGCAGTGGGGAAGAAGCTGTTCTTGTGGCGCGAGGTCCTGGTCCTGATGGACCGGAGCCTCTTGCCAGAAGGGAGGGGCCGAAAGAGATTATGTCCTGGATGAGAGGGGTTGGCTACAATCCTGGCTGCCCGCCTCCAGGTCCTGGAGATGTGCAGCTCCTGGAGAGACGGGAGGTGGCAGCCGATCACCTTCTCTGCTGAGTGGATGACGCGTTGCAGCTTGGCCTTGTCTCTGGCCGTGGCCACAGCGAACCAGACTGTGATGGGAGACGTGAGGGTGGATTCGATGATGGCGGTGTAAAAGTCTACCAGTATCTTTTCAGGGAGGTGAAACTTCTTCAGCTGCCTCAGGAAGTACATCCTCTGCTGGACCTTCTTAGTGATGGAGCTGATGTTCTGCTCCCACTTGAGGTCCTGGCTGATGATGGTTCCCAGGAAGCAGAAGGACTCCACAGAGGTCACCGGGGAGTCACAGAGGATGACAGGGGGGAGGGGGGCTGGGGCCTTCCTCAAGTCCACTGTCATCTCCACTGCCTTCAGAGCATTAAGCTCCAGGTTGTTAGCGCTGCACTATGACACCAGCCTGGCTATTTCACTCCTGTAGGCCGACTCATCTCCGTCAGAGATGAGGCCGATGAGTGTGGTGTCGTCAGCAAACTTCAGGAGTTTGACAGACAGGTGACCAGCTGTGCAGCTGTTTGTGTACAGGGAGAGTAACAGGGGTGAAAGGACACAGCCCTGGGGGGATCCGGTGCTTGTGGTCCGAGTATCTGAGACGAGCTTCCCCAGCCTCACATACTGCTGTCTGTCCGTCAGGAAGTCTGTGATCCACCTGCAGGTGGAGTCAGGCACATTCATCTTGGAGAGTTTTTAATACTAAAGATGTATGAAAGACATACCGAAAAAATATGTCTTTCAGTGTTTAACTGGCTGTCTTTGGATTATGCATGCCTGAATAATGGCCATTCTTACTTCTCATCTCTCTGTTCACTGCTTGCTAATTTACATAGAAGCAGGGGTCCCAGCAGGAGGGGGCGGGCTTGTAACACGACTCCTTCAGCAGAGCCAGGCTGAGAGAGGCTTTGACATGTAAGATGTTAGATGTTAGAATGCCAGATGTTAGAATGACCAGTTCATTTTATATCTATGAAAATATTCAGGTAGCTATGGGACATGTTTAGCTATAGGTCTGTGAAAATTGGTGTCGATTGTTGAAACATAAGTTACCATAAAAAAATGTTTGTTTGGAGTCTAGACAGATTTAACACAGGTTTTTGGATGAAAAAGGATTTTTTATAAATCATCTGTTACACTTTTAAGTCTGAAAAAAATATGGAAGGCAGCAAACACAGATCCCTACCGTTTTTAATTTTTTTGTGCTGATATTTGAAAGATAAGTTATGCAAAAAAATAGGTGTTTGCAGTTTTGCCTAAAAAGACGTTTTCGGACCTTTTTGAATGAAATGTTGTCTAAAAGTTCACCTGTAACTTCAATAATTCTGAATTTTTTTAGGAAGCAGTAGCACATAAATGCCTATGAAAGTTGAATTCTTGGTGCTGATAACCTAAACAGAATTTATGCTAAAAATCTTTGTTCAGTCCAAAATTTCATTAAAAAAATCAAGTGATGAAGTTTCTCGTAGACCCTATAGTGTTACATATCAAAGCTGGAGGTTATTAAAGGCATCTAATTCTGAAATCTCAGCTTCCTGAGACAAACGGCTGATTTATAATAAATTTCTATTATTTGGGTGCACATAATCGACCACTTCCTGTTACGCAGGCACCGTCAGGTGTACACCCATGAAACTTTACATGATGAGAGAAGACCCTTCTGAGTATCTCCAGTTTTAATTTCATGCACATCGGACAAAGCAAAGAGAAAATACAGGGCAGAATGTGCCCCATGCAATAACTAGGTGGCGCTATAGAGCTCGTCCAAGATTGTCATATCCATGGGTTCAGAATAGAAGCTTCATCATATCCATTGAATTTCAGTGAGATTGGACAAGGAATGTGCACGTGAGAGCAACTTTTGTGTGCATAGCGAGATGCCCAACTTTGCCGCTCTGTCACGACCACACCCCCGCATTGAAAGTTATGGTTTTTTGTCAGAGTAAACTTCAATGGCTTTTCAACAGGTGGACGTCATTTTCAGGTGTGTCGGCTCATCCTACTCGGAGTAGTGATGCTCCAAGTAAAACATGTCATTTCCTCTTGCCAGCAGGTGGCGCTACACTTTTTCCAGATTTTTTCACTGCAGATGTGTTCAGAGTCAGACTACAATCATGCACATCAATTTTGGATCAGATTGGATTATGCATGGCTGAGTAATGGCCATTTTTCTTTTCATGGCGTGTTTTCGAAACGACCTCCAATTTTGACGCGCCGCCATGGTCACAAACATCCATAAAAACTTAAAAGCTTCGCAATTTAACATCGGACATGTGTCTAGTTTACAAAACCAAAGTTTGGAGTTATTACTCTCAAATCTCTAGGAGGAGTTCGTTCTAGAGCGAGGCCTGCAAATGACCAAAATACAGCAAAAATGACATATTGTCATCAAAATATCAGACTTCCTGTGCGACTGACAGCTTGGTCCCAAGAGACTTTTTTGTAGGTTTCTATCTGATGAACATGCCCTGTTAAAATCAGGTTTGTACTATAAAGCATATGGAGGTGCTCGCGAAAACAAATTTTGCAGGTGGCGCTATCGAGCCATTTTTGTTTACCTATGCCGTTCTCCCATAAAATATGAAATTTTTCGCGACTCCTGATGTGTATACAAAATTTGGTGAGTTTTGGGGTATGTTAAAGGCCTCAAAAAGGCGACTCTTCCGTCGGAAGAAAAAGAATAATAATAATTAAAGCTACAAGTAGCATTTAGCGGGCCCGAGCACGTGCGACCGCATGGCACGAGCGACCGCCCCGTGAGCAACGCCCTGCTCGAGCCATTCTCGTCGTTTTTTCTTGTCCATTCTGGAGCTCCAAGCTATTGTTAATACGACAGCAGCCTGGGGGGGGGGGGGGGGCTGTAATCTGTTGCCTTAAGGGACAAAGACTTTTGCATATAGCATGAAAAAAATTCAAGCAATGATGATAATTGCTATCACTGTCCCTAAGGATGAGAACAATAGAACTCATTCAATTTCCACTACAATGTCTAGATGAGTGTCAGCTATGTCTGATAACTTGGCCAATTAGCTGGACCGGGATCTTGCAAAGTGCAGGTGGTTAACGTCCAGTGTGATGAGTCTGTGGACGGCAACAGTACAGCATAGCTTTTGGTTTCCACAAGAGAAGAACTCCTGACACATCTGCCCTAACAGACAACTACAAGAGGAGTTGAAATGTATAACACGGTGAAGGAGTTTTTGTGCAGAAAAAGGTACAATTAGAAAAGCTGGTAGCAGTGACTGCAGATGGGACTCCTGCTATGATCAATAGACAAACAGGTTTCATCACTCACTGTAAAGCTGACCCAGACTTTCCAAAATGTCTGCATTACTGCTGCGTCATTCACCAGCAGGCCTTATGTGCAGAAGTGATTGGCTCTGGACATATAATGACTCTTATTCTGAAAATCGTAAACAACCTCAGCTGCAAAGCAAAACAGCACAGGATTTTTAAGGTGCTATTGGAGGAGATGTCTGTTGAATATGGTGAATATGAATATGGTGAATCTGAACTTGCATTCTTGACTGACATTACTGGAAAACTAAACCACTTGATCTGCGAGCTGCAAGACAATGGCAAAACTATTTTTTTTTGACCAGCCTGCCTGAGCCAGTGTTTTTCTTGTGGGGATCTTTTCTGCCAGGGCTTGTCAGCTTGGTCAGTGGATGTTGCTGCAGTTGTCTCCCTTGCTGGGACAGCTGGAGTTAAACACAGCAGCTCACGGCTCTGAAGTGGACCCCGTTGCTGTCCCAGTCTGGATGGGCACTGTGGCGATGTTCCAATGGCCAGGCTGGCTCCTGGTATAAAGAGATTCCCAAATACCATTTCCTAACCGCAGAGCCAAGGATGTGTTTACATGTTTAGGTAAAAAATGTGATGGACAGCTTCATGTTGTCTAAACATGCCACCCTGTTATTAATCCAGTTGATATGGTTCTCCATCTGTGTCTAGGTGATAGAAAAGCATTTTTTTTTATATTTAGAGCTCTAAGCAAACAAACAGTTGTCTATATAAAAGAGCTTTTACAATTGTGCACTTTTAGCAGGTCTCTGAGTTCATGTGACCAATGTATGGTGGATTTTCACAGACCTTGTTTAAAACTGAAGGTGAGAGAGACTTAGAGAAATGGCTTCATTGTTCTGGAGTACTTTGTTTCATCCACAGAAGAGTAGAATTGGTGATTGATTTTGAAAAGCTGCTGAAAAAAGTATCTTTTTCAAATTGCAATTTCTAACTTGGGTTTTACATTTTGTGTTCCATTTTTTGTGCTTTAATTGGGAAGCATTTGTTATTTGTTTGGTGTTTTTAAGGTTCTGCAAATATACACATCATTTTTTAGAGACATTTGTTATCAGTTGTGTTTGTTGATTTGTAGTTTAATTTCATTGGATGTATAGATGTCGTGTGGGGGGGAGGCTCGAGAGCAGGTAGGACCCAGGCGCAGAGACGGGAGGCAAACGGGTTCAGGGCAAGTGGGTTTATTTAACTAACAAAAAGCGCTGCAGAGCAGGATGACAAAACTAAAAACAAAAACTTACTGTGGCATGGCAAGGGACATGGACGCCAGACAAGAAGACGTGATCAACATGAGCAGAAGTTAATGGACCAGCACAGGAGGAAGGCAGAGACAAGACTTATATACAGACAGGGCAGACAAGACACAGGTGAACACGATTAGGGCAGATGGGGACCAAAGGAAGTAAAACTCAAGAAACATGACAAGACAGGAAACCTTTCAAAATGAAACAGGAAACAGAACCAAACAAGACAGAACAAGAACTAAAGCGAAAAAAAAGACAACAAACTGAAACCATGACAATAGAAAGGAAAAGAAGTTCAAACATTGATTATAAAAAAGGATATGAGATAAAAAAAAAAGAAAAAGGAAAAGAAAAAAAATAAAATATTGATTTAATTGCATTTTGAATGAATAAAAAACAATGATTAATAGAATCAGAATCAGAATCAGGAATCAGAAAAAGTTTTATTGCCAGGTTCAGTAGAGCGCACTTTACAAAACGAGGAATTTGACTTGGTGTATAGTGCAATTAAGAATAAGTTAAAAATTAAGTTAACAACAACAACACACTATATACAGTAGAGTAAGGTGAATTAAAGTGGGAGCACAGATGGGCTGGGATGGTGGGGCCTGTAAGTGGCACCGACAGTCCTTTGGTGGGCGGGGGGGGGGGGGGGGGTCACCTGGGGGAGTTGGGGTTCTGTTCAGCAGGCTGGCTGCAGTGGGGAAGAAGCTGTTCTTGTGGCGCGAGGTCCTGGTCCTGATGGACCGGAGCCTCTTGCCAGAAGGGAGGGGCCGAAAGAGATTATGTCCTGGATGAGAGGGGTTGGCTACAATCCTGGCTGCCCGCCTCCAGGTCCTGGAGATGTGCAGCTCCTGGAGAGACGGGAGGTGGCAGCCGATCACCTTCTCTGCTGAGTGGATGACGCGTTGCAGCTTGGCCTTGTCTCTGGCCGTGGCCGCAGCGAACCAGACTGTGATGGAGGACGTGAGGGTGGATTCGATGATGGCGGTGTAAAAGTCTACCAGCATCTTTTCAGGGAGGTGAAACTTCTTCAGCTGCCTCAGGAAGTACATCCTCTGCTGGACCTTCTTAGTGATGGAGCTGATGTTCTGCTCCCACTTGAGGTCCTGGCTGATGATGGTTCCCAGGAAGCAGAAGGACTCCACAGAGGTCACCGGGGAGTCACAGAGGATGACAGGGGGGAGGGGGGCTGGGGCCTTCCTGAAGTCCACTGTCATCTCCACTGTCTTCAGAGCATTAAGCTCCAGGTTGTTAGCGCTGCACTATGACACCAGCCTGGCTATTTCACTCCTGTAGGCCGACTCATCTCCGTCAGAGATGAGGCCGATGAGTGTGGTGTCGTCAGCAAACTTCAGGAGTTTGACAGACAGGTGACCAGCTGTGCAGCTGTTTGTGTACAGGGAGAGTAACAGGGGTGAAAGGACACAGCCCTGGGGGCATCCGGTGCTTGTGGTCCGAGTATCTGAGACGAGCTTCCCCAGCCTCACATACTGCTGTCTGTCCGTCAGGAAGTCTGTGATCCACCTGCAGGTGGAGTCAGGCACATTCATCTTGGAGAGTTTTTAATACTAAAGATGTATGAAAGACATACCGAAAAAATATGTCTTTCAGTGTTTAACTGGCTGTCTTTGGATTATGCATGCCTGAGTAATGGCCATTCCTACTCCTCATCTCTCTGTTCACTGCTTGCTAATTTACATAGAAGCAGGGGTCCCAGCAGGAGGGGGCGGGGTTGTAACACGACTCCTTCAGCAGAGCCAGGCTGAGAAAGCCTTTGACATGTAAGATGTTAGATGTTAGAATGCTAGATGTTAGAATGACCAGTTCATTTTATATCTATGAAAATATTCAGGGAGCTATGGGACATGTTCAGCTATAGGTGTGTGAAAATTGGTGTCGATTGTTGAAACATAAGTTACCATAAAAAAATGTTTGTTTGGAGTCTAGACAGATTTAACACAGGTTTTTGGATGAAAAAGGATTTTTTATAAATCATCTGTTACACTTTTAAGTCTGAAAAAAATATGGAAGGCAGCAAACACAGATCCCTACCGTTTTTAATTTTTTTGTGCTGATATTTGAAAGATAAGTTATGCAAAAAAATAGGTGTTTGCAGTTTTGCCTAAAAAGACGTTTTCGGACCTTTTTGGATCAAATGTTGTCTAAAAGTTCACCTGTAACTTCAATCATTCTGAATTTTTTTAGGAAAACTAAACCACTTCAACTGTGATCTGCAAGGCAATGGTAAAACTATATTTTTTATGGAACAGCCTGCAGGGTTTCTTGTGGGGATCTTTTCTGCCAGGGCTTGCCGGCTTGGTCGGTGGTTGTTGCTGTTACCAATCCAGTTGATATGGTTCTCCATCTGTGTCTAAGTGATAAAATCAGAATCAGAATCGTTTATTGTCATTGTACATGGGGATACAATGAAATTGCAGCAGCCTTGGAGTGAAGGAGTTACATAAAATAAAAATAAAAATAGAATAGAAAAAGAAATACTGTATTTACAACTCTTAACAAAAAATGAACAATATGGACAGAAACTGTTAAATATTAAATATTTGTGAATAAAATAGAAAGGAATTACAGGAGTTGCTGTGAGCACAGCTTAATAAATATCAAGTTATTGCACAGTGACCCGGTTAGACAGTCAGGATATTGCACGCATTGTAGTAAAATTAGAGTGAGGTGTGGTTGGTGGACGTATGTGCATTCCGTATGATAATTGCCTATGGAAAAAAGCTGTTTCTTAGTCTGTTTGTCCTGGTTCTGTTGGACCTGTACCTCCTTCCAGAGGGCAGCAGTTCAAACAGAGGGAAAGCAGAATGGGTGGAGTTAGTGGTGATGCTAGTCACTCTGCTGAGGCAGCGAGACTGGTAAATGTCCTTCAGTGAGGGGAGGGGGCAGCCGATGATCCTCTGCGCTGTCTTTACCACTCTCTGGAGACTCTGCCGTTCTGCTTCAGTGCAGTGGGAAAACCACACTGTGATGCCATAGGACAGAATGCTCTCAATGGTTGAGCGGTAGAACGTTACCAGCAGCTCCTGGCTGACGTCGTTCCTCCTAAGTTTTCTCAGGAAGTGCAGGCGTTGCTGGGCCTTCCTGATGACAGTCATGGTGTTGTTAGACCATGTGAGGTCAGCAGAGATGGTGGTGCCCAGGAGGGTGAAGCTGTGGACCCTCTCCACACAGTTTCCATCGATGTAGAGTGGGGGTGGATCTGTTCTGTTTTTTCTGAAGTCCAGGATGATCTCCTTGGTCTTGGTGGTGTTCAGGATGAGGTTATTAGCCTGACACCACCTTGAGAGTTTCAGGACTTCGTCTCTGTAGGCCGTCTCGTCGTCCCCAGAGATCAGCCCCACCACAGTAGTGTCGTCTGCAAACTTCACCACGGTGTTGCTGGTGTGGGCTGGTCTGCAGTCTGCTGTGTACAGTGTGTACAGCAGAGGACTCAGCACACATCCCTGTGTGGAGCCTGTGCTCAGCGTCCGGGTGGAGGAGAGGTGGGGGTCAAGTTTGACTGTCTGTGGTCTGTTTGTCAGGAAGTCCTTGATCCACGTGCAGGTGAGTGGGTGGAGTCCTAGTTCAGACAGTTTGTTGACCAGAATGTCAGGAATGATTGTGTTAAAGGCTGAGCTATAGTCCACAAAGAGCATCCTGGCGTAGGTGTCTCTGTGTTCCAGGTGGCTCAGCGCAGTGTGGAGGGTGATGGAAATGGCATCATCCGTTGATCTGTTTGCTTTGTAAGCAAACTGGTGGGGGACGAAGATTGGAGGGAGGGAGTCTTTGATGTGTCCCAGGAGCAGCCGCTCCAGACACTTTGTGATGACAGCAGTGAGTGCAACTGGGCGGAAGTCCGTGAGGAAGGCTGTGGATGAGGACTTTTTGGGTATCGGGATGATAGTGGATGACTTCAGGCAAGCAGGGATGAAAGCCTGAGCTAGCGACAGGTTGAAGATTTTTGTGAAGACCTGGGAGAGTTGATCGGCGCAGGCCCGCAGAACCTTTCCGGGAACTCCATCAGGTCCCGCCGCTTTCCTGGGGTTTACCCTGCTGAACATCCGTGCCATCCGTGCCACGTCCATAAAGGCATTGTTTTTATATTTAGAGCTCTAAGCAACCAAACAGTTGTCTATATAAAAGAGCTTTTACAATTGTGCACTTTTAGCAGGCTGAAAAAATTATCTTTTTAAAATTGCCATTTCAAATTTGGGTTTTAAATTTTGTGTTCCATTTTTCTGTGCTTGTATTGGAAGGATTTGTTATTATTTTGTTTAAAAGTGCTACATATTGTATATACACATAATTTATTTAGAGAAATTTGCTATAGGTTGTGTTTTTTGGTTTTGTAGTTTAATTTCATTGGATTTATATTAAGGAAAAGAAGTTGCAGCATTGATTAAAAAAGGATAAAAGAGACATTTACTGTCTAAGTCTTATGTTACATCTGTAGAACTGTACTGAGAGTTGGGTTTTGTTTTGGAGCACATTCATATGTTTTGTTTGTAAAAAAAAAAGATAAAATATTAAGTTAATTGCATTTTACATGACTAGAAAAGCAATGATTATTCATAAAAATCTATGAAAGACATACAAAACAAATGAAAAAGCAGTCTGCCCTCCCTCTTGTGTCTAAACTATTGTCACCTCACTTCTGGGTTAGTTAGCATATAAACAGGCAGCTGGTGTGTGTGTGTGTGGGGGGGGGGGGGGGGGGGTGAAATTTGACTCCAGCAACAGGGCGGATTGAGGAGCAGGCTGCAGCATGAGGAATAGGCTGAAGCATGTAAGAGGAAATGACATCCTACAGTTGACCAGTTCATTTTATATCTGTAAAGAATATTCAAGAAGCATTTAGACATGTTCAGCTATATGCGTGTGAAACTTGGTGTGGATATTTGAAGCATAAGTAATTTTAAAACACACTTGTTTGGAGTCCAGACGGAAAAAGCACAGGTTTTGGGATGAATCAGGATTTTTTTAAAATCATCTGTTTCACCTGGACTTCTGAAAAAAATATGGAAGGCAGCAAACACAGATCCCTACATTTAAAAAAATAAATGGTGTTGATATATGATGATTAAGTTATGCAAAAAAATAGGTGTTTGCAGTTTTGCCTAAAAAGACGTTTTCGGACCTTTTTGGATGAAATGTTGAATAAAAGTTCACCTGTAACTTCAATCATTCTGAATTTTTTTAGGAAGCAGTAGCACATAAATGCCTATGAAAGTTGAATTCTTGGTGCTGATAACCTAAACAGAATTTATGCTAAAAATCTTTGTTCAGTCCAAAATTTCATTAAAAAAATCAAGTGATGAAGTTTCTCGTAGACCCTATAGTGTTACATATCAAAGCTAGAAATTATTAAAGGCATCTTATTCTGAAATCTCAGCTTCCTGAGACAAATGGCTGAATTATAATAAATTTCTATTATTTGGGTGCACATAATCGACCACTTCCTGTTACGCAGGCACCGTCAGATGTACACCCATGAAACTTTACATGATGAGGGAGGACCCTTCTGAGTATCTCCAGTTTTAATTTCATGCACATCGGACAAAGCAAAGAGAAAATACAGGGCAGAATGTGCCTCATGCAATAACTAGGTGGCGCTATAGAGCTCGTCCAAGATTGTCATATCCATGGGTTCAGAATGGAAGTTTCATCATATCCATTGAATTTCAGTGAGATTGGACAAGGAATGTGCACATGAGAGCAACTTTTGTGTGCATGGCGAGATGCCCAACTTTGCCGCTCTGTCACGACCACACCCCCGCATTGAAAGTTATGGTTTTTTGTCAGAGTAAACTTCAATGGCTTTTCAACAGGTGGACATCATTTTGAGGTGTGTCGGCTCATCCTACTTGGAGCAGTGATGCTCCAAGTCAAACATGTCATTTCCTCTTGCCAGCAGGTGGCGCTACACTTTTTCCAGATTCTTTCACTGCAGATGTGTTCAGAGTCAGACTACAATCATGCATATCAATTTTGGATCAGATTGGATTATGCATGGCTGAGTTATGGCCATTTTTCTTTTCATGGCGTGTTTTCGAAACAACGTCGAATTTCTACGCGCCGCCACGGTCACAAACAACCGTAAAAACTTAAAAGCTTCGCAATTTAACATTGGACATGTGTTTAGTTTACAAAACCAAAGTTTGGAGTCATTATTCACAAATCTCTAGGAGGAGTTCGTTCTAGAAGGAGGCCTGCAAATGTCCAAAATAGAGCAAAAATGACATATTGACCTCAATATAGCAGACTTCCTGTGCGACTGACAGCTTGGTACCTACAGACTTTTTTGTAGGTTTCCATCTGAAGAACATGCCCTGAAAAAATCAAGCTTATACGTTAAAGCATATGCGGGGCGTCGGGACAAAAGTCAGTGTAGGTGGCGCTGTGGAGCCATTTTTGCGCACCCATGCCAATTTCTCATAAAATACGAAATTTTTCGCGACCCCTGATGTGTGTGCCAAATTTGGTGAGTTTTGGGGTATGTTAAAGGCCTCAAAAATGCGATTCTTCCGGCGGAAGAAAAATAATAATAATTAAAGCTACAAGTAGCATTTAGCGGGCCCGAGCACGTGCGACCGCCTGGCACGAGCGACCGCCCCGTGAGCAACGCCCTGCTCGAGCCATTCTCGTCGTTTTTTCTTGTCCATTCTGGAGCTCCAAGCTATTGTTAATATGACAGCAGCCGGGGGGGGGGGGGGGGGGGGGGGGGGCTGTAATCTGTTGCCTTAAGGGACAAAGACTTTTGCATATAGCATGAAAAAAATTCAAGCAATGATGATAATTGCTATCACTGTCCCTAAGGATGAGAACAATAGAACTCATTCAATTTCCACTACAATGTCTAGATGAGTGTCAGCTATGTCTGATAACTTGGCCAATTAGCTGGACCGGGATCTTGCAAAGTGCAGGTGGTTAACGTCCAGTGTGATGAGTCTGTGGATGGCAACAGTACAGCATAGCTTTTGGTTTCCACAAGAGAAGAACTCCTGACACATCTGCCCTAACAGACAACTACAAGAGGAGTTGAAATGTATAACACGGTGAAGGAGTTTTTGTGCAGAAAAAGGTACAATTAGAAAAGCTGGTAGCAGTGACTGCAGATGGGACTCCTGCTATGATCAATAGACAAACAGGTTTCATCACTCACTGTAAAGCTGACCCAGACTTTCCAAAATGTCTGCATTACTGCTGCGTCATTCACCAGCAGGCCTTATGTGCAGAAATGATTGGCTCTGGACATATAATGACTCTTATTCTGAAAATCGTAAACAACCTCAGCTGCAAAGCAAAACAGCACAGGATTTTTAAGGTGCTATTGGAGGAGATGTCTGTTGAATATGGTGAATATGAACATTGTGAATCTGAACTTGCATTCTTGACTGACATTACTGGAAAACTAAACCACTTGATCTGCGAGCTGCAAGACAATGGCAAAACTATTTTTTTTTTGACCAGCCTGCCTTAGCCAGTGTTTTTCTTGTGGGGATCTTTTCTGCCAGGGCTTGTCAGCTTGGTCAGTGGATGTTGCTGCAGTTGTCTCCCTTGCTGGGACAGCTGGAGTTAAACACAGCAGCTCACGGCTCTGAAGTGGACCCCGTTGCTGTCCCAGTCTGGATGGGCACTGTGGCGATGTTCCAATGGCCAGGCTGGCTCCTGGTATAAAGAGATTCCCAAATACCATTTCCTAACCGCAGAGCCAAGGATGTGTTTACATGTTTAGGTCAAAAATGTGATGGACAGCTTCATGTTGTCTATTGATGTAAGTTTAAACCTAAACATGCCACCCTGTTATTAATCCAGTTGATATGGTTCTCCATCTGTGTCTAGGTGATAGAAAAGCATTTTTTTTATATTTAGAGCTCTAAGCAAACAAACAGTTGTCTATATAAAAGAGCTTTTACAATTGTGCACTTTTAGCAGGTCTCTGAGTTCATGTGACCAATGTATGGTGGATTTTCACAGACCTTGTTTAAAACTGAAGGTGAGAGAGACTTAGAGAAATGGCTTCATTGTTCTGGAGTTCTTTGTTTCATCCACAGAAGAGTAGAATTGGTGATTGATTTTGAAAAGCTGCTGAAAAAAGTATCTTTTTCAAATTGCAATTTCTAACTTGGGTTTTACATTTTGTGTTCCATTTTTTGTGCTTTAATTGGGAAGCATTTGTTATTTGTTTGGTGTTTTTAAGGTTCTGCAAATATACACATCATTTTTTAGAGACATTTGTTATCAGTTGTGTTTGTTGATTTGTAGTTTAATTTCATTGGATGTATAGATGTCGTGTGGGGGGGAGGCTCGAGAGCAGGTAGGACCCAGGCACAGAGACGGGAGGCAAACGGGTTCAGGGCAAGTGGGTTTATTTAACTAACAAAAAGCGCTGCAGAGCAGGATGACAAAACTAAAAACAAAAACTTACTGTGGCATGGCAAGGGACATGGACGCCAGACAAGAAGACGTGATCAACATGAGCAGAAGTTAATGGACCAGCACAGGAGGAAGGCAGAGACAAGACTTATATACAGACAGGGCAGACAAGACACAGGTGAACACGATTAGGGCAGATGGGGACCAAAGGAAGTAAAACTCAAGAAACATGACAAGACAGGAAACCTTTCAAAATAAAACAGGAAACAGAACCAAACAAGGCAGAACAAGAACTAAAGCGAAAAACAAGACAACAAACTGAAACCATGACAATAGAAAGGAAAAGAAGTTCAAACATTGATTATAAAAAAGGATATAAGAGATAAAAAAAAAAGAAAAAGGAAAAGAAAAAAGATAAAATATTGATTTAATTGCACTTTGAATGAATAAAAAACAATGATTAATAGAATCAGAATCAGAAATCAGAAAAAGTTTTATTGCCAGGTTCAGTAGAGCGCACTTTACAAAACGAGGAATTTGACTTGGTGTATAGTGCAATTAAGAATAAGTTAAAAATTAAGTTAACAACAACAACACACTATATACAGTAGAGTAAGGTGAATTAAAGTGGGAGCACAGATGGGCTGGGATGGTGGGGCCTGTAAGTGGCACCGACAGTCCTTTGGTGGGCGGGAGGGGGGGTCACCTGGGGGAGTTGGGGTACTGTTCAGCAGGCTGACTGCAGTGGGGAAGAAGCTGTTCTTGTGGCGCGAGGTCCTGGTCCTGATGGACCGGAGCCTCTTGCCAGAAGGGAGGGGCCGAAAGAGATTATGTCCTGGATGAGAGGGGTTGGCTACAATCCTGGCTGCCCGCCTCCAGGTCCTGGAGATGTGCAGCTCCTGGAGAGACGGGAGGTGGCAGCCGATCACCTTCTCTGCTGAGTGGATGACGCGTTGCAGCTTGGCCTTGTCTCTGGCCGTGGCCACAGCGAACCAGACTGTGATGGGAGACGTGAGGGTGGATTCGATGATGGCGGTGTAAAAGTCTACCAGTATCTTTTCAGGGAGGTGAAACTTCTTCAGCTGCCTCAGGAAGTACATCCTCTGCTGGACCTTCTTAGTGATGGAGCTGATGTTCTGCTCCCACTTGAGGTCCTGGCTGATGATGGTTCCCAGGAAGCAGAAGGACTCCACAGAGGTCACCGGGGAGTCACAGAGGATGACAGGGGGGAGGGGGGCTGGGGCCTTCCTCAAGTCCACTGTCATCTCCACTGCCTTCAGAGCATTAAGCTCCAGGTTGTTAGCGCTGCACTATGACACCAGCCTGGCTATTTCACTCCTGTAGGCCGACTCATCTCCGTCAGAGATGAGGCCGATGAGTGTGGTGTCGTCAGCAAACTTCAGGAGTTTGACAGACAGGTGACCAGCTGTGCAGCTGTTTGTGTACAGGGAGAGTAACAGGGGTGAAAGGACACAGCCCTGGGGGGATCCGGTGCTTGTGGTCCGAGTATCTGAGACGAGCTTCCCCAGCCTCACATACTGCTGTCTGTCCGTCAGGAAGTCTGTGATCCACCTGCAGGTGGAGTCAGGCACATTCATCTTGGAGAGTTTTTAATACTAAAGATGTATGAAAGACATACCGAAAAAATATGTCTTTCAGTGTTTAACTGGCTGTCTTTGGATTATGCATGCCTGAATAATGGCCATTCTTACTTCTCATCTCTCTGTTCACTGCTTGCTAATTTACATAGCAGGGGTCCCAGCAGGAGGGGGCGGGCTTGTAACACGACTCCTTCAGCAGAGCCAGGCTGAGAGAGGCTTTGACATGTAAGATGTTAGATGTTAGAATGCCAGATGTTAGAATGACCAGTTCATTTTATATCTATGAAAATATTCAGGTAGCTATGGGACATGTTTAGCTATAGGTCTGTGAAAATTGGTGTCGATTGTTGAAACATAAGTTACCATAAAAAAATGTTTGTTTGGAGTCTAGACAGATTTAACACAGGTTTTTGGATGAAAAAGGATTTTTTATAAATCATCTGTTACACTTTTAAGTCTGAAAAAAATATGGAAGGCAGCAAACACAGATCCCTACCGTTTTTAATTTTTTTGTGCTGATATTTGAAAGATAAGTTATGCAAAAAAATAGGTGTTTGCAGTTTTGCCTAAAAAGACGTTTTCGGACCTTTTTGAATGAAATGTTGTCTAAAAGTTCACCTGTAACTTCAATAATTCTGAATTTTTTTAGGAAGCAGTAGCACATAAATGCCTATGAAAGTTGAATTCTTGGTGCTGATAACCTAAACAGAATTTATGCTAAAAATCTTTGTTCAGTCCAAAATTTCATTAAAAAAATCAAGTGATGAAGTTTCTCGTAGACCCTATAGTGTTACATATCAAAGCTGGAGGTTATTAAAGGCATCTAATTCTGAAATCTCAGCTTCCTGAGACAAACGGCTGATTTATAATAAATTTCTATTATTTGGGTGCACATAATCGACCACTTCCTGTTACGCAGGCACCGTCAGGTGTACACCCATGAAACTTTACATGATGAGAGAAGACCCTTCTGAGTATCTCCAGTTTTAATTTCATGCACATCGGACAAAGCAAAGAGAAAATACAGGGCAGAATGTGCCCCATGCAATAACTAGGTGGCGCTATAGAGCTCGTCCAAGATTGTCATATCCATGGGTTCAGAATAGAAGCTTCATCATATCCATTGAATTTCAGTGAGATTGGACAAGGAATGTGCACGTGAGAGCAACTTTTGTGTGCATAGCGAGATGCCCAACTTTGCCGCTCTGTCACGACCACACCCCCGCATTGAAAGTTATGGTTTTTTGTCAGAGTAAACTTCAATGGCTTTTCAACAGGTGGACGTCATTTTCAGGTGTGTCGGCTCATCCTACTCGGAGTAGTGATGCTCCAAGTAAAACATGTCATTTCCTCTTGCCAGCAGGTGGCGCTACACTTTTTCCAGATTTTTTCACTGCAGATGTGTTCAGAGTCAGACTACAATCATGCACATCAATTTTGGATCAGATTGGATTATGCATGGCTGAGTAATGGCCATTTTTCTTTTCATGGCGTGTTTTCGAAACGACCTCCAATTTTGACGCGCCGCCATGGTCACAAACATCCATAAAAACTTAAAAGCTTCGCAATTTAACATCGGACATGTGTCTAGTTTACAAAACCAAAGTTTGGAGTTATTACTCTCAAATCTCTAGGAGGAGTTCGTTCTAGAGCGAGGCCTGCAAATGACCAAAATACAGCAAAAATGACATATTGTCATCAAAATATCAGACTTCCTGTGCGACTGACAGCTTGGTCCCAAGAGACTTTTTTGTAGGTTTCTATCTGATGAACATGCCCTGTTAAAATCAGGTTTGTACTATAAAGCATATGGAGGTGCTCGCGAAAACAAATTTTGCAGGTGGCGCTATCGAGCCATTTTTGTTTACCTATGCCGTTCTCCCATAAAATATGAAATTTTTCGCGACTCCTGATGTGTATACAAAATTTGGTGAGTTTTGGGGTATGTTAAAGGCCTCAAAAAGGCGACTCTTCCGTCGGAAGAAAAAGAATAATAATAATTAAAGCTACAAGTAGCATTTAGCGGGCCCGAGCACGTGCGACCGCATGGCACGAGCGACCGCCCCGTGAGCAACGCCCTGCTCGAGCCATTCTCGTCGTTTTTTCTTGTCCATTCTGGAGCTCCAAGCTATTGTTAATACGACAGCAGCCTGGGGGGGGGGGGGGGGCTGTAATCTGTTGCCTTAAGGGACAAAGACTTTTGCATATAGCATGAAAAAAATTCAAGCAATGATGATAATTGCTATCACTGTCCCTAAGGATGAGAACAATAGAACTCATTCAATTTCCACTACAATGTCTAGATGAGTGTCAGCTATGTCTGATAACTTGGCCAATTAGCTGGACCGGGATCTTGCAAAGTGCAGGTGGTTAACGTCCAGTGTGATGAGTCTGTGGACGGCAACAGTACAGCATAGCTTTTGGTTTCCACAAGAGAAGAACTCCTGACACATCTGCCCTAACAGACAACTACAAGAGGAGTTGAAATGTATAACACGGTGAAGGAGTTTTTGTGCAGAAAAAGGTACAATTAGAAAAGCTGGTAGCAGTGACTGCAGATGGGACTCCTGCTATGATCAATAGACAAACAGGTTTCATCACTCACTGTAAAGCTGACCCAGACTTTCCAAAATGTCTGCATTACTGCTGCGTCATTCACCAGCAGGCCTTATGTGCAGAAGTGATTGGCTCTGGACATATAATGACTCTTATTCTGAAAATCGTAAACAACCTCAGCTGCAAAGCAAAACAGCACAGGATTTTTAAGGTGCTATTGGAGGAGATGTCTGTTGAATATGGTGAATATGAATATGGTGAATCTGAACTTGCATTCTTGACTGACATTACTGGAAAACTAAACCACTTGATCTGCGAGCTGCAAGACAATGGCAAAACTATTTTTTTTTGACCAGCCTGCCTGAGCCAGTGTTTTTCTTGTGGGGATCTTTTCTGCCAGGGCTTGTCAGCTTGGTCAGTGGATGTTGCTGCAGTTGTCTCCCTTGCTGGGACAGCTGGAGTTAAACACAGCAGCTCACGGCTCTGAAGTGGACCCCGTTGCTGTCCCAGTCTGGATGGGCACTGTGGCGATGTTCCAATGGCCAGGCTGGCTCCTGGTATAAAGAGATTCCCAAATACCATTTCCTAACCGCAGAGCCAAGGATGTGTTTACATGTTTAGGTAAAAAATGTGATGGACAGCTTCATGTTGTCTAAACATGCCACCCTGTTATTAATCCAGTTGATATGGTTCTCCATCTGTGTCTAGGTGATAGAAAAGCATTTTTTTTTATATTTAGAGCTCTAAGCAAACAAACAGTTGTCTATATAAAAGAGCTTTTACAATTGTGCACTTTTAGCAGGTCTCTGAGTTCATGTGACCAATGTATGGTGGATTTTCACAGACCTTGTTTAAAACTGAAGGTGAGAGAGACTTAGAGAAATGGCTTCATTGTTCTGGAGTACTTTGTTTCATCCACAGAAGAGTAGAATTGGTGATTGATTTTGAAAAGCTGCTGAAAAAAGTATCTTTTTCAAATTGCAATTTCTAACTTGGGTTTTACATTTTGTGTTCCATTTTTTGTGCTTTAATTGGGAAGCATTTGTTATTTGTTTGGTGTTTTTAAGGTTCTGCAAATATACACATCATTTTTTAGAGACATTTGTTATCAGTTGTGTTTGTTGATTTGTAGTTTAATTTCATTGGATGTATAGATGTCGTGTGGGGGGGAGGCTCGAGAGCAGGTAGGACCCAGGCGCAGAGACGGGAGGCAAACGGGTTCAGGGCAAGTGGGTTTATTTAACTAACAAAAAGCGCTGCAGAGCAGGATGACAAAACTAAAAACAAAAACTTACTGTGGCATGGCAAGGGACATGGACGCCAGACAAGAAGACGTGATCAACATGAGCAGAAGTTAATGGACCAGCACAGGAGGAAGGCAGAGACAAGACTTATATACAGACAGGGCAGACAAGACACAGGTGAACACGATTAGGGCAGATGGGGACCAAAGGAAGTAAAACTCAAGAAACATGACAAGACAGGAAACCTTTCAAAATGAAACAGGAAACAGAACCAAACAAGACAGAACAAGAACTAAAGCGAAAAAAAAGACAACAAACTGAAACCATGACAATAGAAAGGAAAAGAAGTTCAAACATTGATTATAAAAAAGGATATGAGATAAAAAAAAAAGAAAAAGGAAAAGAAAAAAAATAAAATATTGATTTAATTGCATTTTGAATGAATAAAAAACAATGATTAATAGAATCAGAATCAGAATCAGGAATCAGAAAAAGTTTTATTGCCAGGTTCAGTAGAGCGCACTTTACAAAACGAGGAATTTGACTTGGTGTATAGTGCAATTAAGAATAAGTTAAAAATTAAGTTAACAACAACAACACACTATATACAGTAGAGTAAGGTGAATTAAAGTGGGAGCACAGATGGGCTGGGATGGTGGGGCCTGTAAGTGGCACCGACAGTCCTTTGGTGGGCGGGGGGGGGGGGGGGGGTCACCTGGGGGAGTTGGGGTTCTGTTCAGCAGGCTGGCTGCAGTGGGGAAGAAGCTGTTCTTGTGGCGCGAGGTCCTGGTCCTGATGGACCGGAGCCTCTTGCCAGAAGGGAGGGGCCGAAAGAGATTATGTCCTGGATGAGAGGGGTTGGCTACAATCCTGGCTGCCCGCCTCCAGGTCCTGGAGATGTGCAGCTCCTGGAGAGACGGGAGGTGGCAGCCGATCACCTTCTCTGCTGAGTGGATGACGCGTTGCAGCTTGGCCTTGTCTCTGGCCGTGGCCGCAGCGAACCAGACTGTGATGGAGGACGTGAGGGTGGATTCGATGATGGCGGTGTAAAAGTCTACCAGCATCTTTTCAGGGAGGTGAAACTTCTTCAGCTGCCTCAGGAAGTACATCCTCTGCTGGACCTTCTTAGTGATGGAGCTGATGTTCTGCTCCCACTTGAGGTCCTGGCTGATGATGGTTCCCAGGAAGCAGAAGGACTCCACAGAGGTCACCGGGGAGTCACAGAGGATGACAGGGGGGAGGGGGGCTGGGGCCTTCCTGAAGTCCACTGTCATCTCCACTGTCTTCAGAGCATTAAGCTCCAGGTTGTTAGCGCTGCACTATGACACCAGCCTGGCTATTTCACTCCTGTAGGCCGACTCATCTCCGTCAGAGATGAGGCCGATGAGTGTGGTGTCGTCAGCAAACTTCAGGAGTTTGACAGACAGGTGACCAGCTGTGCAGCTGTTTGTGTACAGGGAGAGTAACAGGGGTGAAAGGACACAGCCCTGGGGGCATCCGGTGCTTGTGGTCCGAGTATCTGAGACGAGCTTCCCCAGCCTCACATACTGCTGTCTGTCCGTCAGGAAGTCTGTGATCCACCTGCAGGTGGAGTCAGGCACATTCATCTTGGAGAGTTTTTAATACTAAAGATGTATGAAAGACATACCGAAAAAATATGTCTTTCAGTGTTTAACTGGCTGTCTTTGGATTATGCATGCCTGAGTAATGGCCATTCCTACTCCTCATCTCTCTGTTCACTGCTTGCTAATTTACATAGAAGCAGGGGTCCCAGCAGGAGGGGGCGGGGTTGTAACACGACTCCTTCAGCAGAGCCAGGCTGAGAAAGCCTTTGACATGTAAGATGTTAGATGTTAGAATGCTAGATGTTAGAATGACCAGTTCATTTTATATCTATGAAAATATTCAGGGAGCTATGGGACATGTTCAGCTATAGGTGTGTGAAAATTGGTGTCGATTGTTGAAACATAAGTTACCATAAAAAAATGTTTGTTTGGAGTCTAGACAGATTTAACACAGGTTTTTGGATGAAAAAGGATTTTTTATAAATCATCTGTTACACTTTTAAGTCTGAAAAAAATATGGAAGGCAGCAAACACAGATCCCTACCGTTTTTAATTTTTTTGTGCTGATATTTGAAAGATAAGTTATGCAAAAAAATAGGTGTTTGCAGTTTTGCCTAAAAAGACGTTTTCGGACCTTTTTGGATCAAATGTTGTCTAAAAGTTCACCTGTAACTTCAATCATTCTGAATTTTTTTAGGAAAACTAAACCACTTCAACTGTGATCTGCAAGGCAATGGTAAAACTATATTTTTTATGGAACAGCCTGCAGGGTTTCTTGTGGGGATCTTTTCTGCCAGGGCTTGCCGGCTTGGTCGGTGGTTGTTGCTGTTACCAATCCAGTTGATATGGTTCTCCATCTGTGTCTAAGTGATAAAATCAGAATCAGAATCGTTTATTGTCATTGTACATGGGGATACAATGAAATTGCAGCAGCCTTGGAGTGAAGGAGTTACATAAAATAAAAATAAAAATAGAATAGAAAAAGAAATACTGTATTTACAACTCTTAACAAAAAATGAACAATATGGACAGAAACTGTTAAATATTAAATATTTGTGAATAAAATAGAAAGGAATTACAGGAGTTGCTGTGAGCACAGCTTAATAAATATCAAGTTATTGCACAGTGACCCGGTTAGACAGTCAGGATATTGCACGCATTGTAGTAAAATTAGAGTGAGGTGTGGTTGGTGGACGTATGTGCATTCCGTATGATAATTGCCTATGGAAAAAAGCTGTTTCTTAGTCTGTTTGTCCTGGTTCTGTTGGACCTGTACCTCCTTCCAGAGGGCAGCAGTTCAAACAGAGGGAAAGCAGAATGGGTGGAGTTAGTGGTGATGCTAGTCACTCTGCTGAGGCAGCGAGACTGGTAAATGTCCTTCAGTGAGGGGAGGGGGCAGCCGATGATCCTCTGCGCTGTCTTTACCACTCTCTGGAGACTCTGCCGTTCTGCTTCAGTGCAGTGGGAAAACCACACTGTGATGCCATAGGACAGAATGCTCTCAATGGTTGAGCGGTAGAACGTTACCAGCAGCTCCTGGCTGACGTCGTTCCTCCTAAGTTTTCTCAGGAAGTGCAGGCGTTGCTGGGCCTTCCTGATGACAGTCATGGTGTTGTTAGACCATGTGAGGTCAGCAGAGATGGTGGTGCCCAGGAGGGTGAAGCTGTGGACCCTCTCCACACAGTTTCCATCGATGTAGAGTGGGGGTGGATCTGTTCTGTTTTTTCTGAAGTCCAGGATGATCTCCTTGGTCTTGGTGGTGTTCAGGATGAGGTTATTAGCCTGACACCACCTTGAGAGTTTCAGGACTTCGTCTCTGTAGGCCGTCTCGTCGTCCCCAGAGATCAGCCCCACCACAGTAGTGTCGTCTGCAAACTTCACCACGGTGTTGCTGGTGTGGGCTGGTCTGCAGTCTGCTGTGTACAGTGTGTACAGCAGAGGACTCAGCACACATCCCTGTGTGGAGCCTGTGCTCAGCGTCCGGGTGGAGGAGAGGTGGGGGTCAAGTTTGACTGTCTGTGGTCTGTTTGTCAGGAAGTCCTTGATCCACGTGCAGGTGAGTGGGTGGAGTCCTAGTTCAGACAGTTTGTTGACCAGAATGTCAGGAATGATTGTGTTAAAGGCTGAGCTATAGTCCACAAAGAGCATCCTGGCGTAGGTGTCTCTGTGTTCCAGGTGGCTCAGCGCAGTGTGGAGGGTGATGGAAATGGCATCATCCGTTGATCTGTTTGCTTTGTAAGCAAACTGGTGGGGGACGAAGATTGGAGGGAGGGAGTCTTTGATGTGTCCCAGGAGCAGCCGCTCCAGACACTTTGTGATGACAGCAGTGAGTGCAACTGGGCGGAAGTCCGTGAGGAAGGCTGTGGATGAGGACTTTTTGGGTATCGGGATGATAGTGGATGACTTCAGGCAAGCAGGGATGAAAGCCTGAGCTAGCGACAGGTTGAAGATTTTTGTGAAGACCTGGGAGAGTTGATCGGCGCAGGCCCGCAGAACCTTTCCGGGAACTCCATCAGGTCCCGCCGCTTTCCTGGGGTTTACCCTGCTGAACATCCGTGCCATCCGTGCCACGTCCATAAAGGCATTGTTTTTATATTTAGAGCTCTAAGCAACCAAACAGTTGTCTATATAAAAGAGCTTTTACAATTGTGCACTTTTAGCAGGCTGAAAAAATTATCTTTTTAAAATTGCCATTTCAAATTTGGGTTTTAAATTTTGTGTTCCATTTTTCTGTGCTTGTATTGGAAGGATTTGTTATTATTTTGTTTAAAAGTGCTACATATTGTATATACACATAATTTATTTAGAGAAATTTGCTATAGGTTGTGTTTTTTGGTTTTGTAGTTTAATTTCATTGGATTTATATTAAGGAAAAGAAGTTGCAGCATTGATTAAAAAAGGATAAAAGAGACATTTACTGTCTAAGTCTTATGTTACATCTGTAGAACTGTACTGAGAGTTGGGTTTTGTTTTGGAGCACATTCATATGTTTTGTTTGTAAAAAAAAAAGATAAAATATTAAGTTAATTGCATTTTACATGACTAGAAAAGCAATGATTATTCATAAAAATCTATGAAAGACATACAAAACAAATGAAAAAGCAGTCTGCCCTCCCTCTTGTGTCTAAACTATTGTCACCTCACTTCTGGGTTAGTTAGCATATAAACAGGCAGCTGGTGTGTGTGTGTGTGGGGGGGGGGGGGGGGGGGTGAAATTTGACTCCAGCAACAGGGCGGATTGAGGAGCAGGCTGCAGCATGAGGAATAGGCTGAAGCATGTAAGAGGAAATGACATCCTACAGTTGACCAGTTCATTTTATATCTGTAAAGAATATTCAAGAAGCATTTAGACATGTTCAGCTATATGCGTGTGAAACTTGGTGTGGATATTTGAAGCATAAGTAATTTTAAAACACACTTGTTTGGAGTCCAGACGGAAAAAGCACAGGTTTTGGGATGAATCAGGATTTTTTTAAAATCATCTGTTTCACCTGGACTTCTGAAAAAAATATGGAAGGCAGCAAACACAGATCCCTACATTTAAAAAAATAAATGGTGTTGATATATGATGATTAAGTTATGCAAAAAAATAGGTGTTTGCAGTTTTGCCTAAAAAGACGTTTTCGGACCTTTTTGGATGAAATGTTGAATAAAAGTTCACCTGTAACTTCAATCATTCTGAATTTTTTTAGGAAGCAGTAGCACATAAATGCCTATGAAAGTTGAATTCTTGGTGCTGATAACCTAAACAGAATTTATGCTAAAAATCTTTGTTCAGTCCAAAATTTCATTAAAAAAATCAAGTGATGAAGTTTCTCGTAGACCCTATAGTGTTACATATCAAAGCTAGAAATTATTAAAGGCATCTTATTCTGAAATCTCAGCTTCCTGAGACAAATGGCTGAATTATAATAAATTTCTATTATTTGGGTGCACATAATCGACCACTTCCTGTTACGCAGGCACCGTCAGATGTACACCCATGAAACTTTACATGATGAGGGAGGACCCTTCTGAGTATCTCCAGTTTTAATTTCATGCACATCGGACAAAGCAAAGAGAAAATACAGGGCAGAATGTGCCTCATGCAATAACTAGGTGGCGCTATAGAGCTCGTCCAAGATTGTCATATCCATGGGTTCAGAATGGAAGTTTCATCATATCCATTGAATTTCAGTGAGATTGGACAAGGAATGTGCACATGAGAGCAACTTTTGTGTGCATGGCGAGATGCCCAACTTTGCCGCTCTGTCACGACCACACCCCCGCATTGAAAGTTATGGTTTTTTGTCAGAGTAAACTTCAATGGCTTTTCAACAGGTGGACATCATTTTGAGGTGTGTCGGCTCATCCTACTTGGAGCAGTGATGCTCCAAGTCAAACATGTCATTTCCTCTTGCCAGCAGGTGGCGCTACACTTTTTCCAGATTCTTTCACTGCAGATGTGTTCAGAGTCAGACTACAATCATGCATATCAATTTTGGATCAGATTGGATTATGCATGGCTGAGTTATGGCCATTTTTCTTTTCATGGCGTGTTTTCGAAACAACGTCGAATTTCTACGCGCCGCCACGGTCACAAACAACCGTAAAAACTTAAAAGCTTCGCAATTTAACATTGGACATGTGTTTAGTTTACAAAACCAAAGTTTGGAGTCATTATTCACAAATCTCTAGGAGGAGTTCGTTCTAGAAGGAGGCCTGCAAATGTCCAAAATAGAGCAAAAATGACATATTGACCTCAATATAGCAGACTTCCTGTGCGACTGACAGCTTGGTACCTACAGACTTTTTTGTAGGTTTCCATCTGAAGAACATGCCCTGAAAAAATCAAGCTTATACGTTAAAGCATATGCGGGGCGTCGGGACAAAAGTCAGTGTAGGTGGCGCTGTGGAGCCATTTTTGCGCACCCATGCCAATTTCTCATAAAATACGAAATTTTTCGCGACCCCTGATGTGTGTGCCAAATTTGGTGAGTTTTGGGGTATGTTAAAGGCCTCAAAAATGCGATTCTTCCGGCGGAAGAAAAATAATAATAATTAAAGCTACAAGTAGCATTTAGCGGGCCCGAGCACGTGCGACCGCCTGGCACGAGCGACCGCCCCGTGAGCAACGCCCTGCTCGAGCCATTCTCGTCGTTTTTTCTTGTCCATTCTGGAGCTCCAAGCTATTGTTAATATGACAGCAGCCGGGGGGGGGGGGGGGGGGGGGGGGGCTGTAATCTGTTGCCTTAAGGGACAAAGACTTTTGCATATAGCATGAAAAAAATTCAAGCAATGATGATAATTGCTATCACTGTCCCTAAGGATGAGAACAATAGAACTCATTCAATTTCCACTACAATGTCTAGATGAGTGTCAGCTATGTCTGATAACTTGGCCAATTAGCTGGACCGGGATCTTGCAAAGTGCAGGTGGTTAACGTCCAGTGTGATGAGTCTGTGGATGGCAACAGTACAGCATAGCTTTTGGTTTCCACAAGAGAAGAACTCCTGACACATCTGCCCTAACAGACAACTACAAGAGGAGTTGAAATGTATAACACGGTGAAGGAGTTTTTGTGCAGAAAAAGGTACAATTAGAAAAGCTGGTAGCAGTGACTGCAGATGGGACTCCTGCTATGATCAATAGACAAACAGGTTTCATCACTCACTGTAAAGCTGACCCAGACTTTCCAAAATGTCTGCATTACTGCTGCGTCATTCACCAGCAGGCCTTATGTGCAGAAATGATTGGCTCTGGACATATAATGACTCTTATTCTGAAAATCGTAAACAACCTCAGCTGCAAAGCAAAACAGCACAGGATTTTTAAGGTGCTATTGGAGGAGATGTCTGTTGAATATGGTGAATATGAACATTGTGAATCTGAACTTGCATTCTTGACTGACATTACTGGAAAACTAAACCACTTGATCTGCGAGCTGCAAGACAATGGCAAAACTATTTTTTTTTTGACCAGCCTGCCTTAGCCAGTGTTTTTCTTGTGGGGATCTTTTCTGCCAGGGCTTGTCAGCTTGGTCAGTGGATGTTGCTGCAGTTGTCTCCCTTGCTGGGACAGCTGGAGTTAAACACAGCAGCTCACGGCTCTGAAGTGGACCCCGTTGCTGTCCCAGTCTGGATGGGCACTGTGGCGATGTTCCAATGGCCAGGCTGGCTCCTGGTATAAAGAGATTCCCAAATACCATTTCCTAACCGCAGAGCCAAGGATGTGTTTACATGTTTAGGTCAAAAATGTGATGGACAGCTTCATGTTGTCTATTGATGTAAGTTTAAACCTAAACATGCCACCCTGTTATTAATCCAGTTGATATGGTTCTCCATCTGTGTCTAGGTGATAGAAAAGCATTTTTTTTATATTTAGAGCTCTAAGCAAACAAACAGTTGTCTATATAAAAGAGCTTTTACAATTGTGCACTTTTAGCAGGTCTCTGAGTTCATGTGACCAATGTATGGTGGATTTTCACAGACCTTGTTTAAAACTGAAGGTGAGAGAGACTTAGAGAAATGGCTTCATTGTTCTGGAGTTCTTTGTTTCATCCACAGAAGAGTAGAATTGGTGATTGATTTTGAAAAGCTGCTGAAAAAAGTATCTTTTTCAAATTGCAATTTCTAACTTGGGTTTTACATTTTGTGTTCCATTTTTTGTGCTTTAATTGGGAAGCATTTGTTATTTGTTTGGTGTTTTTAAGGTTCTGCAAATATACACATCATTTTTTAGAGACATTTGTTATCAGTTGTGTTTGTTGATTTGTAGTTTAATTTCATTGGATGTATAGATGTCGTGTGGGGGGGAGGCTCGAGAGCAGGTAGGACCCAGGCGCAGAGACGGGAGGCAAACGGGTTCAGGGCAAGTGGGTTTATTTAACTAACAAAAAGTGCTGCAGAGCAGGATGACAAAACTAAAAACAAAAACTTACTGTGGCATGGCAAGGGACATGGACGCCAGACAAGAAGACGTGATCAACATGAGCAGAAGTTAATGGACCAGCACAGGAGGAAGGCAGAGACAAGACTTATATACAGACAGGGCAGACAAGACACAGGTGAACACGATTAGGGCAGATGGGGACCAAAGGAAGTAAAACTCAAGAAACATGACAAGACAGGAAACCTTTCAAAATAAAACAGGAAACAGAACCAAACAAGACAGAACAAGAACTAAAGCGAAAAAAAAAGACAACAAACTGAAACCATGACAATAGAAAGGAAAAGAAGTTCAAACATTGATTATAAAAAAGGATATAAGAGATAAAAAAAAAAGAAAAAGGAAAAGAAAAAAGATAAAATATTGATTTAATTGCATTTTGAATGAATAAAAAACAATGATTAATAGAATCAGAAATCAGAAAAAGTTTTATTGCCAGGTTCAGTAGAGCGCACTTTACAAAACGAGGAATTTGACTTGGTGTATAGTGCAATTAAGAATAAGTTAAAAATTAAGTTAACAACAACAACACACTATATACAGTAGAGTAAGGTGAATTAAAGTGGGAGCACAGATGGGCTGGGATGGTGGGGCCTGTAAGTGGCACCGACAGTCCTTTGGTGGGCGGGGGGGGGGGGGGGAGGGGGGGTCACCTGGGGGAGTTGGGGTACTGTTCAGCAGGCTGACTGCAGTGGGGAAGAAGCTGTTCTTGTGGCGCGAGGTCCTGGTCCTGATGGACCGGAGCCTCTTGCCAGGAGGGAGGGGCCGAAAGAGATTATGTCCTGGATGAGAGGGGTTGGCTACAATCCTGGCTGCCCGCCTCCAGGTCCTGGAGATGTGCAGCTCCTGGAGAGACGGGAGGTGGCAGCCGATCACCTTCTCTGCTGAGTGGATGACGCGTTGCAGCTTGGCCTTGTCTCTGGCCGTGGCCGCAGCGAACCAGACTGTGATGGAGGACGTGAGGGTGGATTCGATGATGGCGGTGTAAAAGTCTACCAACATCTTTTCAGGGAGGTGAAACTTCTTCAGCTGCCTCAGGAAGTACATCCTCTGCTGGACCTTCTTAGTGATGGAGCTGATGTTCTGCTCCCACTTGAGGTCCTGGCTGATGATGGTTCCCAGGAAGCAGAAGGACTCCACAGAGGTCACCGGGGAGTCACAGAGGATGACAGGGGGGAGGGGGGCTGGGGCCTTCCTGAAGTCCACTGTCATCTCCACTGTCTTCAGAGCATTAAGCTCCAGGTTGTTAGCGCTGCACTATGACACCAGCCTGGCTATTTCACTCCTGTAGGCCGACTCATCTCCGTCAGAGATGAGGCCGATGAGTGTGGTGTCGTCAGCAAACTTCAGGAGTTTGACAGACAGGTGACCAGCTGTGCAGCTGTTTGTGTACAGGGAGAGTAACAGGGGTGAAAGGACACAGCCCTGGGGGGATCCGGTGCTTGTGGTCCGAGTATCTGAGACGAGCTTCCCCAGCCTCACATACTGCTGTCTGTCCGTCAGGAAGTCTGTGATCCACCTGCAGGTGGAGTCAGGCACATTCATCTTGGAGAGTTTTTAATACTAAGTCTAGACAGATTTAACACAGGTTTTTGGATGAAAAAGGATTTTTTATAAATCATCTGTTACACTTTTAAGTCTGAAAAAAATATGGAAGGCAGCAAACACAGATCCCTACCGTTTTTAATTTTTTTGTGCTGATATTTGAAAGATAAGTTATGCAAAAAAATAGGTGTTTGCAGTTTTGCCTAAAAAGACGTTTTCGGACCTTTTTGGATCAAATGTTGTCTAAAAGTTCACCTGTAACTTCAATCATTCTGAATTTTTTTAGGAAAACTAAACCACTTCAACTGTGATCTGCAAGGCAATGGTAAAACTATATTTTTTATGGAACAGCCTGCAGTGTTTCTTGTGGGGATCTTTTCTGCCAGGGCTTGCCGGCTTGGTCGGTGGTTGTTGCTGTTACCAATCCAGTTGATATGGTTCTCCATCTGTGTCTAAGTGATATAATCAGAATCAGAATCGTTTATTGTCATTGTACATGGGGATACAATGAAATTGCAGCAGCCTTGGAGTGAAGGAGTTACATAAAATAAAAATAAAAATAGAATAGAAAAAGAAATACTGTATTTACAACTCTTAACAAAAAATGAACAATATGGACAGAAACTGTTAAATATTAAATATTTGTGAATAAAATAGAATGGAATTACATGAGTTGCTGTGAGCACAGCTTAATAAATATCAAGTTATTGCACAGTGACCCGGTTAGACAGTCAGGATATTGCACGCATTGTAGTAAAATTAGAGTGAGGTGTGGTTGGTGGACGTATGTGCATTCCGTATGATAATTGCCTGTGGAAAAAAGCTGTTTCTTAGTCTGTTTGTCCTGGTTCTGATGGACCTGTACCTCCTTCCAGAGGGCAGCAGTTCAAACAGAGGGAAAGCAGAATGGGTGGAGTTAGTGGTGATGCTAGTCACTCTGCTGAGGCAGCGAGACTGGTAAATGTCCTTCAGTGAGGGGAGGGGGCAGCCGATGATCCTCTGCGCTGTCTTTACCACTCTCTGGAGACTCTGCCGTTCTGCTTCAGTGCAGTGGGAAAACCACACTGTGATGCCATAGGACAGAATGCTCTCAATGGTTGAGCGGTAGAACGTTACCAGCAGCTCCTGGCTGACGTCGTTCCTCCTAAGTTTTCTCAGGAAGTGCAGGCGTTGCTGGGCCTTCCTGATGACAGTCATGGTGTTGTTAGACCATGTGAGGTCAGCAGAGATGGTGGTGCCCAGGAGGGTGAAGCTGTGGACCCTCTCCACACAGTTTCCATCGATGTAGAGTGGGGGTGGATCTGTTCTGTTTTTTCTGAAGTCCAGGATGATCTCCTTGGTCTTGGTGGTGTTCAGGATGAGGTTATTAGCCTGACACCACCTTGAGAGTTTCAGGACTTCGTCTCTGTAGGCCGTCTCGTCGTCCCCAGAGATCAGCCCCACCACAGTAGTGTCGTCTGCAAACTTCACCACCGTGTTGCTGGTGTGGGCTGGTCTGCAGTCTGCTGTGTACAGTGTATACAGCAGAGGACTCAGCACACATCCCTGTGTGGAGCCTGTGCTCAGCGTCCGGGTGGAGGAGAGGTGGGGGTCAAGTTTGACTGTCTGTGGTCTGTTTGTCAGGAAGTCCTTGATCCACGAGCAGGTGAGTGGGTGGAGTCCTAGTTCAGACAGTTTGTTGACCAGAATGTCAGGAATGATTGTGTTAAAGGCTGAGCTATAGTCCACAAAGAGCATCCTGGCGTAGGTGTCTCTGTGTTCCTGGTGGCTCAGCGCAGTGTGGAGGGTGATGGAAATGGCATCATCCGTTGATCTGTTTGCTTTGTAAGCAAACTGGTGGGGGACGAAGATTGGAGGGAGGGAGTCTTTGATGTGTCCCAGGAGCAGCCGCTCCAGACACTTTGTGATGACAGCAGTGAGTGCAACTGGGCGGAAGTCCGTGAGGAAGGCTGTGGATGAGGACTTTTTGGGTATCGGGATGATAGTGGATGACTTCAGGCAAGCAGGGATGAAAGCCTGAGCTAGCGACAGGTTGAAGATTTTTGTGAAGACCTGGGAGAGTTGATCGGCGCAGGCCCGCAGAACCTTTCCGGGAACTCCATCAGGTCCCCCCGCTTTCCTGGGGTTTACCCTGCTGAACATCCGTGCCATCCGTGCCACGTCCATAAAGGCATTGTTTTTATATTTAGAGCTCTAAGCAACCAAACAGTTGTCTATATAAAAGAGCTTTTACAATTGTGCACTTTTAGCAGGCTGAAAAAATTATCTTTTTAAAATTGCCATTTCAAATTTGGGTTTTAAATTTTGTGTTCCATTTTTCTGTGCTTGTATTGGAAGGATTTGTTATTATTTTGTTTAAAAGTGCTACATATTGTATATACACATAATTTATTTAGAGAAATTTGCTATACGTTGTGTTTTTTGGTTTTGTAGTTTAATTTCATTGGATTTATATTAAGGAAAAGAAGTTGCAGCATTGATTAAAAAAGGATAAAAGAGACATTTACTGTCTAAGTCTTATGTTACATCTGTAGAACTGTACTGAGAGTTGGGTTTTGTTTTGGAGCACATTCATATGTTTTGTTTGTAAAAAAAAAAGATAAAATATTAGGTTAATTGCATTTTACATGACTAGAAAAGCAATGATTATTCATAAAAATCTATGAAAGACATACAAAACAAATGAAAAAGCAGTCTGCCCTCCCTCTTGTGTCTAAACTCTTGTCACCTCACTTCTGGGTTAGTTAGCATATGAACTGGCAGCTGGTGTGTGTGTGTGTGTGTGGGGGGGGGGGGGGGTGAAATTTGACTCCAGCAACAGGGATGATTGAGGAGCAGGCTGCAGCATGAGGAAAAGACTTAAGCATGTAAGAGGAAATGACATCCTACAGTTGACCAGTTCATTTTATATCTGTAAAGAATATTCAAGAAGCATTTAGACATGTTCAGCTATATGCGTGTGAAACTTGGTGTGGATATTTGAAGCATAAGTAATTTTAAAACACACTTGTTTGGAGTCCAGACGGAAAAAGCACAGGTTTTGGGATGAATCAGGATTTTTTTAAAATCATCTGTTTCACCTGGACTTCTGAAAAAAATATGGAAGGCAGCAAACACAGATCCCTACATTTAAAAAAATAAATGGTGTTGATATATGATGATTAAGTTATGAAAAAAAATAGGTGTTTGTAGTTTTGCCTAAAAAGACGTTTTCGGACCTTTTTGGATGTAATGCTCTCTAAGATGTCACCTGTAACTTCAATCATTCTGAATTTTTTTAGGAAGCAGTAGCACATAAATGCCTATGAAAGTTGAATTCTTGGTGCTGATAACCTAAACAGAATTTATGCTAAAAATCTTTGTTCAGTCCAAAATTTCATTAAAAAAATCAAGTGATGAAGTTTCTCGTAGACCCTATAGTGTTACATATCAAAGCTGGAGGTTATTAAAGGCATCTAATTCTGAAATCTCAGCTTCCTGAGACAAACGGCTGATTTATAATAAATTTCTATTATTTGGGTGCACATAATCGACCACTTCCTGTTACGCAGGCACCGTCAGGTGTACACCCATGAAACTTTACATGATGAGAGAGGACCCTTCTGAGTATCTCCAGTTTTAATTTCATGCACATCGGACAAAGCAAAGAGAAAATACAGGGCAGAATGTGCCCAATGCAATAACTAGGTGGCGCTATAGAGCTCGTCCAAGATTGTCATATCCATGGGTTCAGAATAGAAGCTTCATCATATCCATTGAATTTCAGTGAGATTGGACAAGGAATGTGCACGTGAGAGCAACTTTTGTGTGCATGGCGAGATGCCCAACTTTGCCGCTCTGTCACGACCACACCCCCGCATTGAAAGTTATGGTTTTTTGTCAGAGTAAACTTCAATCGCTTTTCAACAGGTGGATGTCATTTTCAGGTGTGTCGGCTCATCCTACTCAGAGCAGTGATGCTCCAAGTAAAACATGTCATTTCATCTTGCCAGCAGGTGGCGCTACACTTTTTCCAGATTCTTTCACTGCAGATGTGTTCAGAGTCAGACTACAATCATGCATATCAATTTTGGATCAGATTGGATTATGCATGGCTGAGTTATGGCCATTTTTCTTTTCATGGCGTGTTTTCGAAACAACGTCGAATTTCTACGCGCTGCCACGGTCACAAACAACCGTAAAAACTTAAAAGCTTCGCAATTTAACATTGGACATGTGTTTAGTTTACAAAACCAAAGTTTGGAGTCATTATTCACAAATCTCTAGGAGGAGTTCGTTCTAGAAGGAGGCCTGCAAATGTCCAAAATAGAGCAAAAATGACATATTGACCTCAATATATCAGACTTCCTGTGCGAGTGACAGGTGGGTCCTTTCAGACTTTTTTGTAGGTCTCCATCTGAAGAACATGCCCTGTAAAAATCAAGCTTGTACGTTAAAGCATATGCGGGGCGTCGGGACAAAAGTCAGTGTAGGTGGCGCTGTGGAGCCATTTTTGCGCACCCATGCCAATTTCTCATAAAATACGAAATTTTTCGCGACCCCTGATGTGTGTGCCAAATTTGGTGAGTTTTGGGGTATGTTAAAGGCCTCAAAAATGCGATTCTTCCGGCGGAAGAAAAATAATAATAATTAAAGCTACAAGTAGCATTTAGCGGGCCCGAGCACGTGCGACCGCATGGCACGAGCGACCGCCCCGTGAGCAACGCCCTGCTCGAGCCATTCTCGTCGTTTTTTCTTGTCCATTCTGGAGCTCCAAGCTATTGTTAATACGACAGCAGCCTGGGGGGGGGGGGGGGGGGCTGTAATCTGTTGCCTTAAGGGACAAAGACTCTTGCATATAGCATGAAAAAAATTCAAGCAATGATGATAATTGCTATCACTGTCCCTAAGGATGAGAACAATAGAACTCATTCAATTTCCACTACAATGTCTAGATGAGTGTCAGCTATGTCTGATAACTTGGCCAATTAGCTGGACCGGGATCTTGCAAAGTGCAGGTGGTTAACGTCCAGTGTGATGAGTCTGTGGACGGCAACAGTACAGCATAGCTTTTGGTTTCCACAAGAGAAGAACTCCTGACACATCTGCCCTAACAGACAATTACAAGAGGAGTTGAAATGTATAACACGGTGAAGGAGTTTTTGTGCAGAAAAAGGTACAATTAGAAAAGCTGGTAGCAGTGACTGCAGATGGGACTCCTGCTATGATCAATAGACAAACAGGTTTCATCACTCACTGTAAAGCTGACCCAGACTTTCCAAAATGTCTGCATTACTGCTGCGTCATTCACCAGCAGGCCTTATGTGCAGAAGTGATTGGCTCTGGACATATAATGACTTATTCTGAAAATCGTAAACAACCTCAGCTGCAAAGCTAAACAGCACAGGATTTTTAAGGTGCTATTGGAGGAGATGTCTGTTCAATATGGTGAATATGAACATTGTGAATCTGAACTTGCATTCTTGACTGACATTACTGGAAAACTAAACCACTTGATCTGCGAGCTGCAAGACAATGGCAAAACTTTTTTTTTTTGACCAGCCTGCCTGAGCCAGTGTTTTTCTTGTGGGGATCTTTTCTGCCAGGGCTTGTCAGCTTGGTCAGTGGATGTTGCTGCAGTTGTCTACCTTGCTGGGACAGCTGGAGTTAAACACAGCAGCTCACGGCTCTGAAGTGGACCCCGTTGCTGTCCCAGTCTGGATGGGCACTGTGGCGATGTTCCAATGGCCAGGCTGGCTCCTGGTATAAAGAGATTCCCAAATACCATTTCCTAACCGCAGAGCCAAGGATGTGTTTACATGTTTAGGTCAAAAATGTGATGGACAGCTTCATGTTGTCTAAACATGCCACCCTGTTATTAATCCAGTTGATATGGTTCTCCATCTGTGTCTAGGTGATAGAAAAGCATTTTTTTTATATTTAGAGCTCTAAGCAAACAAACAGTTGTCTATATAAAAGAGCTTTTACAATTGTGCACTTTTAGCAGGTCTCTGAGTTCATGTGACCAATGTATGGTGGATTTTCACAGACCTTGTTTAAAACTGAAGGTGAGAGAGACTTAGAGAAATGGCTTCATTGTTCTGGAGTTCTTTGTTTCATCCACAGAAGAGTAGAATTGGTGATTGATTTTGAAAAGCTGCTGAAAAAAGTATCTTTTTCAAATTGCAATTTCTAACTTGGGTTTTACATTTTGTGTTCCATTTTTTGTGCTTTAATTGGGAAGCATTTGTTATTTGTTTGGTGTTTTTAAGGTTCTGCAAATATACACATCATTTTTTAGAGACATTTATTATCAGTTGTGTTTGTTGATTTGTAGTTTAATTTCATTGGATGTATAGATGTCGTGTGGGGGGGAGGCTCGAGAGCAGATAGGACCCAGGCGCAGAGACGGGAGGCAAACGGGTTCAGGGCAAGTGGGTTTATTTAACTAACAAAAAGCGCTGCAGAGCAGGATGACAAAACTAAAAACAAAAACTTACTGTGGCATGGCAAGGGACATGGACGCCAGACAAGAAGACGTGATCAACATGAGCAGAAGTTAATGGACCAGCACAGGAGGAAGGCAGAGACAAGACTTATATACAGACAGGGCAGACAAGACACAGGTGAACACGATTAGGGCAGATGGGGACCAAAGGAAGTAAAACTCAAGAAACATGACAAGACAGGAAACCTTTCAAAATAAAACAGGAAAAAGAACCAAACAAGACAGAACAAGAACTAAAGCGAAAAAAAAGACAACAAACTGAAACCATGACAATAGAAAGGAAAAGAAGTTCAAACATTGATTATAAAAAAGGATATAAGAGATAAAAAAAAAGGAAAAGAAAAAAGATAAAATATTGATTTAATTGCATTTTGAATGAATAAAAAACAATGATTAATAGAATCAGAATCAGAATCAGGAATCAGAAAAAGTTTTATTGCCAGGTTCAGTAGAGCGCACTTTACAAAACGAGGAATTTGACTTGGTGTATAGTGCAATTAAGAATAAGTTAAAAATTAAGTTAACAACAACAACACACTATATACAGTAGAGTAAGGTGAATTAAAGTGGGAGCACAGATGGGCTGGGATGGTGGGGCCTGTAAGTGGCACCGACAGTCCTTTGGTGGGCGGGGGGGGGAGGGGGGGTCACCTGGGGGAGTTGGGGTTCTGTTCAGCAGGCTGGCTGCAGTGGGGAAGAAGCTGTTCTTGTGGCGCGAGGTCCTGGTCCTTATGGACCGGAGCCTCTTGCCAGAAGGGAGGGGCCGAAAGAGATTATGTCCTGGATGAGAGGGGTTGGCTACAATCCTGGCTGCCCGCCTCCAGGTCCTGGAGATGTGCAGCTCCTGGAGAGACGGGAGGTGGCAGCCGATCACCTTCTCTGCTGAGTGGATGACGCGTTGCAGCTTGGCCTTGTCTCTGGCCGTGGCCGCAGCGAACCAGACTGTGATGGAGGACGTGAAGGTGGATTCGATGATGGCGGTGTAAAAGTCTACCAGCATCTTTTCAGGGAGGTGAAACTTCTTCAGCTGCCTCAGGAAGTACATCCTCTGCTGGACCTTCTTAGTGATGGAGCTGATGTTCTGCTCCCACTTGAGGTCCTGGCTGATGATGGTTCCCAGGAAGCAGAAGGACTCCACAGAGGTCACCGGGGAGTCACAGAGGATGACAGGGGGGAGGGGGGCTGGGGCCTTCCTGAAGTCCACTGTCATCTCCACTGTCTTCAGAGCATTAAGCTCCAGGTTGTTAGCGCTGCACTATGACACCAGCCTGGCTATTTCACTCCTGTAGGCCGACTCATCTCCGTCAGAGATGAGGCCGATGAGTGTGGTGTCGTCAGCAAACTTCAGGAGTTTGACAGACAGTTGACCAGCTGTGCAGCTGTTTGTGTACAGGGAGAGTAACAGGGGTGAAAGGACACAGCCCTGGGGGGATCCGGTGCTTGTGGTCCGAGTATCTGAGACGAGCTTCCCCAGCCTCACATACTGCTGTCTGTCCGTCAGGAAGTCTGTGATCCACCTGCAGGTGGAGTCAGGCACATTCATCTTGGAGAGTTTTTAATACTAAAGATGTATGAAAGACATACCGAAAAAATATGTCTTTCAGTGTTTAACTGGCTGTCTTTGGATTATGCATGCCTGAGTAATGACCATTCTTACTCCTCATCTCTCTGTTCACTGCTTGCTAATTTACATAGCAGGGGTCCCAGCAGGAGGGGGCGGGGTTGTAACACGACTCCTTCAGCAGAGCCAGGCTGAGAGAGGCTTTGACATGTAAGATGTTAGATGTTAGAATGCCAGATGTTAGAATGACCAGTTCATTTTATATCTATGAAAATATTCAGGGAGCTATGGGACATGTTCAGCTTTAGGTCTGTGAAAATTGGTGTCGATTGTTGAAACATAAGTTACCATAAAAAAATGTTTGTTTGGAGTCTAGACAGATTTAACACAGGTTTTTGGATGAAAAGGATTTTATATAAATCATCTGTTACACTTTTAAGTCTGAAAAAAATATGGAAGGCAGCAAACACAGATCCCTACCGTTTTTAATTTTTTTGTGCTGATATTTGAAAGATAAGTTATGCAAAAAAATAGGTGTTTGCAGTTTTGCCTAAAAAGACGTTTTCGGACCTTTTTGGATGTAATGCTCTCTAAGATGTCACCTGTAACTTCAATCATTCTGAATTTTTTTAGGAAGCAGTAGCACATAAATGCCTATGAAAGTTGAATTCTTGGTGCTGATAACCTAAACAGAATTTATGCTAAAAATCTTTGTTCAGTCCAAAATTTCATTAAAAAAATCAAGTGATGAAGTTTCTCGTAGACCCTATAGTGTTACATATCAAAGCTGGAGGTTATTAAAGGCATCTAATTCTGAAATCTCAGCTTCCTGAGACAAACGGCTGATTTAAAATAAATTTCTATTATTTGGGTGCACATAATCGACCACTTCCTGTTACGCAGGCACCGTCAGGTGTACACCCATGAAACTTGACATGATGAGAGAGGACCCTTCTGAGTATCTCCAGTTTTAATTTCATGCACATCGGACAAAGCAAAGAGAAAATACAGGGCAGAATGTGCCCAATGCAATAACTAGGTGGCGCTATAGAGCTCGTCCAAGATTGTCATATCCATGGGTTCAGAATAGAAGCTTCATCATATCCATTGAATTTCAGTGAGATTGGACAAGGAATGTGCACGTGAGAGCAACTTTTGTGTGCATAGCGAGATGCCCAACTTTGCCGCTCTGTCACGACCACACCCCCGCATTGAAAGTTATGGTTTTTTGTCAGAGTAAACTTCAATGGCTTTTCAACAGGTGGACGTCATTTTCAGGTGTGTCGGCTCATCCTACTCGGAGCAGTGATGCTCCAAGTAAAACATGTCATTTCCTCTTGCCAGCAGGTGGCGCTACACTTTTTCCAGATTTTTTCACTGCAGATGTGTTCAGAGTCAGACTACAATCATGCACATCAATTTTGGATCAGATTGGATTATGCATGGCTGAGTAATGGCCATTTTTCTTTTCATGGCGTGTTTTCGAAACGACCTCCAATTTTGACGCGCCGCCATGGTCACAAACATCCATAAAAACTTAAAAGCTTTGCAATTTAACATCGGACATGTGTTTAGTTTACAAAACCAAAGTTTGGAGTCATTATTCATAAATCTCTAGGAGGAGTTCGTTCTAGAAGGAGGCCTACAAATGTCCAAAATAGAGCAAAAATGACATATTGACACCAATATAGCAGACTTCCTGTGCGACTGACAGCTTGGTACCAAGAGACTTTTTTGTAGGTTTCCATCTGATGAACATGTCCTGTAAATATCAAGCTTGTATGTTAAAGAACATGGCGGGGCTCTCAAAAACAAACATGGTAGGTGGCGCTATTGAGCCGTTTTTTGTTCACCCATGCAAGTGCTGTGTATCTAAGTTGGAGATATGTAAGAGGCCTCTCATTCTGAAATCTCAGCCTCGTGATACAAACGGCTGATTTTTTATGAATTTTTAATTATCTGACTGCAACGCAATCAACCACTTCCTGTTTGGTGGGGGCTTGCGCAGGCACCGTCAGGTGTACACCCATGAAACTTTAGACGATGAGAGAAGACCCTTATGAGTATCTCCTGTTGTAATTTTATGAATGTCGGACAAATCACAGAGAAAAGATAGGTCAGAATGTGACATAAAATGTATTTGTCAATATCTAGGTGGCGCTATGGAGCTCGTCCAAGATTGTCATATCCATGGGTTCAGAATGGAAGCCTCATCACCTCTATTGAATTTCAGTGAGATTGGACAAGGAATGTGCACGTGAGAGCAACTTTTGTGTGCATGGCGAGACGCCCAACTTCGCCGCTCTGTCACGACCACACCCCCGCATTGAAAGTTATGGCTTTTTATCAGAGTAAACATCAATGGCTTTTCAACAGGTGGACATCATTTTGAGGTGTGTCGGCTCATCCTACTTGGAGCAGTGATGCTCCAAGTAAAACATGTCATTTCCTTTTACCAGCAGGTGGCGCTACACCTATTCCAGATTCTTCCACTGCAGATGTGTTCAAAGTCAGACTACAATCATGCATATCAACTTTGGATCTTATTGGATTTTGCATGGCTGAGTAATGGCCATTTTTCTTTTCATGGCGTGTTTTCAAAATTACCTCCATTTTCGACGCGCCGCCACGGTCACAAACAACCGTAAAAACGTAAAAGCTTCGCAATTTAACATCGGACATGTGTTTAGTTTACAAAACCAAAGTTTGGAGTCATTATTCACAAATCTCTAGGAGGAGTTCGCTCTAGAGTGAGGCCTGCAAATGTCCAAAATGAAGCAAAAATGACATATTGACCTCAATATATCAGACTTCCTGTGCGAGTGACAGGTGGGTCCTTTCAGACTTTTTTGTAGGTCTCCATCTGAAGAACATGCCCTGTAAAAATCAAGCTTGTACGTTAAAGCGTATGCGGGGCGTCGGGACAAAAGTCACTGTAGGTGGCGCTATCAAGCCGTTTTTCTGCGCCCATGCCAATCTCCTATAAAATACGAAATTTTTCGCGACTCCTGATGTGTGTGCCAAATTTGGTGAGTTTTGGGGTATGTTAAAGGCCTCAAAAAGGCGACTCTTCCGGTAGAATAATAATAATAATAATAATTAAAGCTACAAGTAGCATTTAGCGGGCCCGAGCACGTGCGACCGCACGGCACGAGCGACCGCCCCGTGAGCAACGCCCTGCTCGAGCCATTCTCGTCGTTTTTTCTTGTCCATTCTGGAGCTCCAAGCTATTGTTAATACGACAGCAGCCTGGGGGGGGGGGGGGGGGGGGGGGCTGTAATCTGTTGCCTTAAGGGACAAAGACTTTTGCATATAGCATGAAAAAAATTCAAGCAATGATGATAATTGCTATCACTGTCCCTAAGGATGAGAACAATAGAACTCATTCAATTTCCACTACAATGTCTAGATGAGTGTCAGCTATGTCTGATAACTTGGCCAATTAGCTGGACCGGGATCTTGCAAAGTGCAGGTGGTTAACGTCCAGTGTGATGAGTCTGTGGACGGCAACAGTACAGCATAGCTTTTGGTTTCCACAAGAGAAGAACTCCTGACACATCTGCCCTAACAGACAACTACAAGAGGAGTTGAAATGTATAACACGGTGAAGGAGTTTTTGTGCAGAAAAAGGTACAATTAGAAAAGCTGGTAGCAGTGACTGCAGATGGGACTCCTGCTATGATCAATAGACAAACAGGTTTCATCACTCACTGTAAAGCTGACCCAGACTTTCCAAAATGTCTGCATTACTGCTGCGTCATTCACCAGCAGGCCTTATGTGCAGAAGTGATTGGCTCTGGACATATAATGACTCTTATTCTGAAAATCGTAAACAACCTCAGCTGCAAAGCAAAACAGCACAGGATTTTTAAGGTGCTATTGGAGGAGATGTCTGTTGAATATGGTGAATATGAACATTGTGAATCTGAACTTGCATTCTTGACTGACATTACTGGAAAACTAAACCACTTGATCTGCGAGCTGCAAGACAATGGCAAAACTATTTTTTTTTTGACCAGCCTGCCTTAGCCAGTGTTTTTCTTGTGGGGATCTTTTCTGCCAGGGCTTGTCAGCTTGGTCAGTGGATGTTGCTGCAGTTGTCTCCCTTGCTGGGACAGCTGGAGTTAAACACAGCAGCTCACGGCTCTGAAGTGGACCCCGTTGCTGTCCCAGTCTGGATGGGCACTGTGGCGATGTTCCAATGGCCAGGCTGGCTCCTGGTATAAAGAGATTCCCAAATACCATTTCCTAACCGCAGAGCCAAGGATGTGTTTACATGTTTAGGTCAAAAATGTGATGGACAGCTTCATGTTGTCTAAACATGCCACCCTGTTATTAATCCAGTTGATATGGTTCTCCATCTGTGTCTAGGTGATAGAAAAGCATTTTTTTTATATTTAGAGCTCTAAGCAAACAAACAGTTGTCTATATAAAAGAGCTTTTACAATTGTGCACTTTTAGCAGGTCTCTGAGTTCATGTGACCAATGTATGGTGGATTTTCACAGACCTTGTTTAAAACTGAAGGTGAGAGAGACTTAGAGAAATGGCTTCATTGTTCTGGAGTACTTTGTTTCATCCACAGAAGAGTAGAATTGGTGATTGATTTTGAAAAGCTGCTGAAAAAAGTATCTTTTTCAAATTGCAATTTCTAACTTGGGTTTTACATTTTGTGTTCCATTTTTTGTGCTTTAATTGGGAAGCATTTGTTATTTGTTTGGTGTTTTTAAGGTTCTGCAAATATACACATCATTTTTTAGAGACATTTGTTATCAGTTGTGTTTGTTGATTTGTAGTTTAATTTCATTGGATGTATAGATGTCGTGTGGGGGGGAGGCTCGAGAGCAGGTAGGACCCAGGCGCAAAGACGGGAGGCAAACGGGTTCAGGGCAAGTGGGTTTATTTAACTAACAAAAAGTGCTGCAGAGCAGGATGACAAAACTAAAAACAAAAACTTACTGTGGCATGGCAAGGGACATGGACGCCAGACAAGAAGACGTGATCAACATGAGCAGAAGTTAATGGACCAGCACAGGAGGAAGGCAGAGACAAGACTTATATACAGACAGGGCAGACAAGACACAGGTGAACACGATTAGGGCAGATGGGGACCAAAGGAAGTAAAACTCAAGAAACATGACAAGACAGGAAACCTTTCAAAATAAAACAGGAAACAGAACCAAACAAGACAGAACAAGAACTAAAGCGAAAAAAAAAGACAACAAACTGAAACCATGACAATAGAAAGGAAAAGAAGTTCAAACATTGATTATAAAAAAGGATATAAGAGATAAAAAAAAAGAAAAAGGAAAAGAAAAAAGATAAAATATTGATTTAATTGCATTTTGAATGAATAAAAAACAATGATTAATAGAATCAGAAATCAGAAAAAGTTTTATTGCCAGGTTCAGTAGAGCGCACTTTACAAAACGAGGAATTTGACTTGGTGTATAGTGCAATTAAGAATAAGTTAAAAATTAAGTTAACAACAACAACACACTATATACAGTAGAGTAAGGTGAATTAAAGTGGGAGCACAGATGGGCTGGGATGGTGGGGCCTGTAAGTGGCACCGACAGTCCTTTGGTGGGCGGGGGGGGGGGGGGGGGGGTCACCTGGGGGAGTTGGGGTACTGTTCAGCAGGCTGACTGCAGTGGGGAATAAGCTGTTCTTGTGGCGCGAGGTCCTGGTCCTGATGGACCGGAGCCTCTTGCCAGGAGGGAGGGGCCGAAAGAGATTATGTCCTGGATGAGAGGGGTTGGCTACAATCCTGGCTGCCCGCCTCCAGGTCCTGGAGATGTGCAGCTCCTGGAGAGACGGGAGGTGGCAGCCGATCACCTTCTCTGCTGAGTGGATGACGCGTTGCAGCTTGGCCTTGTCTCTGGCCGTGGCCGCAGCGAACCAGACTGTGATGGAGGACGTGAGGGTGGATTCGATGATGGCGGTGTAAAAGTCTACCAGCATCTTTTCAGGGAGGTGAAACTTCTTCAGCTGCCTCAGGAAGTACATCCTCTGCTGGACCTTCTTAGTGATGGAGCTGATGTTCTGCTCCCACTTGAGGTCCTGGCTGATGATGGTTCCCAGGAAGCAGAAGGACTCCACAGAGGTCACCGGGGAGTCACAGAGGATGACAGGGGGGAGGGGGGCTGGGGCCTTCCTGAAGTCCACTGTCATCTCCACTGTCTTCAGAGCATTAAGCTCCAGGTTGTTAGCGCTGCACTATGACACCAGCCTGGCTATTTCACTCCTGTAGGCCGACTCATCTCCGTCAGAGATGAGGCCGATGAGTGTGGTGTCGTCAGCAAACTTCAGGAGTTTGACAGACAGGTGACCAGCTGTGCAGCTGTTTGTGTACAGGGAGAGTAACAGGGGTGAAAGGACACAGCCCTGGGGGGATCCGGTGCTTGTGGTCCGAGTATCTGAGACGAGCTTCCCCAGCCTCACATACTGCTGTCTGTCCGTCAGGAAGTCTGTGATCCACCTGCAGGTGGAGTCAGGCACATTCATCTTGGAGAGTTTTTAATACTAAAGATGTATGAAAGACATACCGAAAAAATATGTCTTTCAGTGTTTAACTGGCTGTCTTTGGATTATGCATGCCTGAGTAATGACCATTCTTACTCCTCATCTCTCTGTTCACTGCTTGCTAATTTACATAGCAGGGGTCCCAGCAGGAGGGGGCGGGGTTGTAACACGACTCCTTCAGCAGAGCCAGGCTGAGAGAGGCTTTGACATGTAAGATGTTAGATGTTAGAATGCCAGATGTTAGAATGAGCAGTTCATTTTATATCTATGAAAATATTCAGGGAGCTATGGGACATGTTCAGCTTTAGGTCTGTGAAAATTGGTGTTGATTGTTGAAACATAAGTTACCATAAAAAAATGTTTGTTTGGAGTCTAGACAGATTTAACACGGGTTTTTGGATGAAAAGGATTTTTTATAAATCATCTGTTACACTTTTAAGTCTGAAAAAAATATGGAAGGCAGCAAACACAGATCCCTACCGTTTTTATTTTTTTTGTGCTGATATTTGAAAGATAAGTTATGCAAAAAAATAGGTGTTTGCAGTTTTGCCTAAAAAGACGTTTTCGGACCTTTTTGGATGAAATGTTCTCTAAAAGTTCACCTGTAACTTCAATCATTCTGAATTTTTTTAGGAAGCAGTAGCACATAAATGCCTATGAAAGTTGAATTCTTGGTGCTGATAACCTAAACAGAATTTATGCTAAAAATCTTTGTTCAGTCCAAAATTGTATAGGAAAAAAAGAGGTATGAAGTTTCTCATAGACCCTATTGTGTTACATATCAAAGCTGGAGGTTATTAAAGGCATCTAATTCTGATATCTCAGCTTCCTGAGACAAACGGCTGATTTATAATAAATTTCTATTATTTGGGTGCACATAATCGACCACTTCCTGTTACGCAGGCACCGTCAGGTGTACACCCATGAAACTTCAGATTATGAGAGAGGACCCTTCTGAGTATCTCCAGTTTTAATTTCATGCACATCGGACAAAGCAAAGAGAAAATACAGGGCAGAATGTGCCCCATACAATAACTAGGTGGCGCTATAGAGCTCGTCCAAAGTTGTCATATCCATGGGTTCAGAATGGAAGCTTCATCATATCCATTGAAATTCAGTGAGATTGGACAAGGAATGGGCACATGAGAGCAACATTTGTGTGCATGGCGAGACGCCCAACTTTGCCGCTCTGTCAAGACCACACCCCTGCGTTGAAAGATATGTTTTTTATCAGAGTAAACTTCAATGGTTTTTCAACAGGTGGACGTCATTTTGAGGTGTGTCGGCCCATCCTACTTGGAGCAGTGATGCTCCAAGTAAAACATGTCATTTCCTGTTGTCAGCAGGTGGCGCTACACCTTTTCCGTATTCTTCCACTCCAGATGTGTTCAGAGTCAGACTACAATCATGCATACCAATTTGGGATCAAATTGGATTATGCATGGCTGAGTAATGGCCATTTTTCTTTTCATGGCGTGATTTCGAAACGCCTTCGAATTTTGACGTGCCGCCACGGTCACAAACAACCATAAAAACTTAAAAGCTTCGCAATTTAACATCAAACATGTGTCTAGTTTACAAAACCAAAGTTTGGAGTCATTGTTCACAAATCTCTAGGAGGAGTTCGTTCTAGAACGAGGCCTGCAAATGACCAAAACACAGCAAAAATGACATATTGACATCAATATAGCAGACTTCCTGTGCAACTGACAGCTTGGTCCCAAGAGACTTTTTTGTAGGTTTCCATCTGATGAACATGTCCTGTAAATATCAAGCTTGTATGTTAAAGAACATGGCGGGGCTCGCGAAAACAAACATTGTAGGTGGCGCTATTGAGTCATTTTTGTGCACCCATGCGAGAGCTGTATATCTAAGGTGGAGATATGTAAGAGACATCTCATTCTGAAATCTCAGCCTCGTGATACAAACGGTTGATTTTTTATGAATTTTTAATTATCTGACTGCAACGCAATCAACCACTTCCTGTTTGGCGGTGGCTTGCGCAAGCACCGTCAGGTGTACGCCCATGAAACTTTAAACAATGAGAGAAGACCCTTGTGAGTATCTGCTGTTGTAATTTTATGAACGTCTGACAAAGCACAGAGAAAAGATAGGTCAAAATGTGACAAAAAATGTATTTGTTTATATCTAGGTGGCGCTATGGAGCTCGTCCAAGATTGTCATATCCATGGTTTCAGAATGGAAGCATCATCATCTCCATCGAATTTAAGTGAGATCGTACAAGGAATGTGCACGTGAGAGCAACTTTTGTGTGCATGGCGAGACGCCCAACTTCGCCGCTCTGTCACGACCACACCCCCGCATTGAAAGTTATGGCTTTTTGTCAGAGTAAACTTCAATGGCTTTTTAACAGGTGGATATCATTTTGAGGTGTGTCGGCTCATCCTACTTGGAGCAGTGATGCTCCAAGTCAAACATGTCATTTCCTCTTGCCAGCAGGTGGCGCTACACCTGTTCCGGATTCTTCCACTGCAGATGTGTTCAGAGTCAGACTGCAATCATGCACATAAATTTTGGATCAAATTGGATTATGCATGGCTGAATAATGGCCATTTTTCTTTTCATGGCGTGTTTTCAAAATGACCTCGAATTTTGACGCGCCGCCACGGTCACAAACAACCGTAAAAACTTAAAAGCTTCGCAATTTAACATCGGACATGGGTCTAGTTTACAAAACCAAAGTTTGAAGTCATTATTCATAAATCTCTAGGAGGAGTTCGTTCTAGAACGAGACCTGCAAATGTCCAAAATGCAGCAAAAATGACATATTGACATCAATATAGCAGACTTCCTGTGCAACTGACAGCTTGGTCCCAAGAGACTTTTTTGTAGGTTTCCATCTGATGGACATTCCTTGAAAAAATCAAGCTTGTATGTCAAAGCATGTGGCGGGGCTCGCCAAAACAAATTTTGTAGGTGGCGCTATCGAGCCATTTTTGTGCACCCATGTCAGTCTCCCATAAAATATAAAATTTTTCGCGACTCCTGATGTGTGTGCGAAATTTGGTGAGTTTTGGGGTATGTTAAAGGCCTCAAAAAGGCGACTGTTCCGTCGGAAGAAAAATAATAATAATAATAATCCGAGTAAATACAATAGGGTCCTTGCACTACGTGCTCGGGCCCTAATAATAATAATAATAATAAACATTCGAATTACAATAGGGTCCTTGCACTCCGTGCTCGGGCCCTAATAAACCTAACAGATACAATAGGGTCCTTGCACTCCGTGCTCGGGCCCTAATAATAAACCTAACAGATACAATAGGGTCCTTGCACTCCGTGCTCGGGCCCTAATAAACCTAACAGATACAATAGGGTCCTTGCACTCCGTGCTCGGGCCCTAATAACTCTTACAGATACAATAGGGTCCTTGCACTCCGTGCTCGGGCCCTAATAACTCTTACAGATACAATAGGGTCCTTGCACTCCGTGCTCGGGCCCTAATAAACCTAACAGATACAATAGGGTCCTTGCACTCCGTGCTCGGGCCCTAATTAGGGCCCGAGCACGGAGTGCAAGGACCCTATTGTATCTGTTAGGTTTATTAGGGCCCGAGCACGGAGTGCAAGGACCCTATTGTATCTGTTAGGTTTATTATTATTAGGGCCCGAGCACGGAGTGCAAGGACCCTATTGTATCTGTTAGGTTTATTAGGGCCCGAGCACGGAGTGCAAGGACCCTATTGTATCTGTAAGAGTTATTATTATTATTATTATTATTCTTTTTCTTCCGACGGAAGAGTCGCCTTTTTGAGGCCTTTAACATACCCCAAAACTCACCAAATTTGGCACACACATCAGGAGTCGCGAAAAATTTCGTATTTTACAGGAGATTGGCATGGGCGCACAAAAACGGCTCGACTGCGCCACCTACAGTGACATTTGTCCCGAGCCCCCGCATATGCTTTGACATACAAGCTTGATTTTTTCAGGACATGTTCATCAGATGGAAACCTACAAAAAAGTCTCTTGGTACCAACCTGTCAGTCGCACAGGAAGTCTGCTATATTGGTGTCAATATGTAATTTTTGCTCTATTTTGGACATTTGTAGGCCTCCTTCTAGAACGAACTCCTCCTAGAGATTTGTGAATAATGACTCCAAACTTTGGTTTTGTAAACTAAACACATGTCCGATGTTAAATTGCGAAGCTTTAAAGGTATTACGGATGTTTGTGACCGTGGCGGCGCGTCGAACTTGGAGGTCATTTTGAAAACACGCCATGAAAAGAAAAATGGCCATTACTCAGGCATGCAAAATCCAATCTGATCCAAAATTGATGTGCATGATTGTAGTCTGACTCTGAACACATCTGCAGTGAAAAAATCTGGAAAAAGTGTAGCGCCACCTGCTGGCAAGAGGAAATGACATGTTTTACTTGGAGCATCACTACTCCGAGTAGGATGAGCCGACACACCTGAAAATGACGTCCACCTGTTGAAAAGCCATTGAAGTTTACTCTGACAAAAAACCATAACTTTCAATGCGGGGGTGTGGTCGTGACAGAGCGGCAAAGTTGGGCATCTCGCTATGCACACAAAAGTTGCTCTCACGTGCACATTCCTTGTCCAATCTCACTGAAATTCAATGGATATGATGAAGCTTCTATTCTGAACCCATGGATATGACAATCTTGGACGAGCTCTATAGCGCCACCTAGTTATTGCATTGGGCACATTCTGCCCTGTATTTTCTCTTTGCTTTGTCCGATGTGCATGAAATTAAAACTGGAGATACTCAGAAGGGTCCTCTCTCATCATGTAAAGTTTCATGGGTGTACACCTGACGGTGCCTGCGTAACAGGAAGTGGTCGATTATGTGCACCCAAATAATAGAAATTTATTATAAATCAGCCGTTTGTCTCAGGAAGCTGAGATTTCAGAATTAGATGCCTTTAATAACCTCCAGCTTTGATATGTAACACTATAAGGTCTACGAGAAACTTCATCACTTGATTTTTTTAATGAAATTTTGGACTGAACAAAGATTTTTAGCATAAATTCTGTTTAGGTTATCAGCACCAAGAATTCAACTTTCATAGGCATTTATGTGCTACTGCTTCCTAAAAAAATTCAGAATGATTGAAGTTACAGGTGACATCTTAGAGAGCATTACATCCAAAAAGGTCCGAAAACGTCTTTTTAGGCAAAACTGCAAACACCTATTTTTTTGCATAACTTATCTTTCAAATATCAGCACAAAAAAATTAAAAACGGTAGGGATCTGTGTTTGCTGCCTTCCATATTTTTTTCAGACTTAAAAGTGTAACAGATGATTTATAAAAAATCCTTTTTCATCCAAAAACCTGTGTTAAATCTGTCTAGACTCCAAACAAACATTTTTTTATGGTAACTTATGTTTCAACAATCGACACCAATTTTCACAGATCTATAGCTAAACATGTCCCATAGCTACCTGAATATTTTCATAGATATAAAATGAACTGGTCATTCTAACATCTGGCATTCTAACATCTAACATCTTACATGTCAAAGCCTCTCTCAGCCTGGCTCTGCTGAAGGAGTCGTGTTACAACCCCGCCCCCTCCTGCTGGGACCCCTGCTATGTAAATTAGCAAGCAGTGAACAGAGAGATGAGGAGTAAGAATGGCCATTATTCAGGCATGCATAATCCAAAGACAGCCAGTTAAACACTGAAAGACATATTTTTTCGGTATGTCTTTCATACATCTTTAGTATTAAAAACTCTCCAAGATGAATGTGCCTGACTCCACCTGCAGGTGGATCACAGACTTCCTGACGGACAGACAGCAGTATGTGAGGCTGGGGAAGCTCGTCTCAGATACTCGGACCACAAGCACCGGATCCCCCCAGGGCTGTGTCCTTTCACCCCTGTTACTCTCCCTGTACACAAACAGCTGCACAGCTGGTCACCTGTCTGTCAAACTCCTGAAGTTTGCTGACGACACCACACTCATCGGCCTCATCTCTGACGGAGATGAGTCGGCCTACAGGAGTGAAATAGCCAGGCTGGTGTCATAGTGCAGCGCTAACAACCTGGAGCTTAATGCTCTGAAGACAGTGGAGATGACAGTGGACTTCAGGAAGGCCCCAGCCCCCCTCCCCCCTGTCATCCTCTGTGACTCCCCGGTGACCTCTGTGGAGTCCTTCTGCTTCCTGGGAACCATCATCAGCCAGGACCTCAAGTGGGAGCAGAACATCAGCTCCATCACTAAGAAGGTCCAGCAGAGGATGTACTTCCTGAGGCAGCTGAAGAAGTTTCACCTCCCTGAAAAGATGCTGGTAGACTTTTACACCGCCATCATCGAATCCACCCTCACGTCCTCCATCACAGTCTGGTTCGCTGCGGCCACGGCCAGAGACAAGGCCAAGCTGCAACGCGTCATCCACTCAGCAGAGAAGGTGATCGGCTGCCACCTCCCGTCTCTCCAGGAGCTGCACATCTCCAGGACCTGGAGGCGGGCAGCCAGGATTGTAGCCAACCCCTCTCATCCAGGACATAATCTCTTTCGGCCCCTCCCTTCTGGCAAGAGGCTCCGGTCCATCAGGACCAGGACCTCGCGCCACAAGAACAGCTTCTTCCCCACTGCAGCCAGCCTGCTGAACAGAAACCCAACTCCCCCAGGTGACCCCCCCTCCCCCCCCCGCCCACCAAAGGACTGTCGGTGCCACTTACAGGCCCCACCATCCCAGCCCATCTGTGCTCCCACTTTAATTCACCTTACTCTACTGTATATAGTGTGTTGTTGTTGTTAACTTAATTTTTAACTTATTCTTAATTGCACTATACACCAAGTCAAATTCCTCGTTTTGTAAAGTGCGCTCTACTGAACCTGGCAATAAAACTTTTTCTGATTCCTGATTCTGATTCTGATTCTATTAATCATTGTTCTTTATTCATTCAAAATGCAATTAAATCAATATTTTATCTTTTTTCTTTTCCTTTTTCTTTTTTTTTATCTCTTATATCCTTTTTTATAATCAATGTTTGAACTTCTTTTCCTTTCTATTGTCATGGTTTCAGTTTGTTGTCTTTTTTTTCGCTTTAGTTCTTGTTCTGTCTTGTTTGGTTCTGTTTCCTGTTTTATTTTGAAAGGTTTCCTGTCTTGTCATGTTTCTTGAGTTTTACTTCCTTTGGTCCCCATCTGCCCTAATCGTGTTCACCTGTGTCTTGTCTGCCCTGTCTGTATATAAGTCTTGTCTCTGCCTTCCTCCTGTGCTGGTCCATTAACTTCTGCTCATGTTGATCACGTCTTCTTGTCTGGCGTCCATGTCCCTTGCCATGCCACAGTAAGTTTTTGTTTTTAGTTTTGTCATCCTGCTCTGCAGCGCTTTTTGTTAGTTAAATAAACCCACTTGCCCTTAACCCGTTTGCCTCCCGTCTCTGCGCCTGGGTCCTACCTGCTCTCGAGCCTCCCCCCCACACAGTGGCGCCACCAGGGGGTGGCCAGGGGTGGCCACGGCCACCCCTCTCCGACACCTGGCCACCCCAGTGGCCACCCCAGTAGCCACTATAAGCTGTGGTAGCATCAGTTGTGCGTTTCATCCCAAATGCACAGCCAGCAAGCGGGCAAGTCGCTCTGATCACCTAAACCGGCCCTCACCCCCTCCCCTCCCTGCTGCCTTTGAGTGCGCAGACATCTACAGAGGAGCCGCTGGACGCAGAATGAATAAGACGCGTGGTTTACTTCCGCGTTCGAACCCTCAGATCCTCCGGGCCGGTCAGACAAAAGAACCAGTCTCAGTCACTAAAGATGAACTTTCTTTATTACTTTTTCCTTAAGTCCAAAACGGCGACTGACCGCGCGTGTATGCGCTCCACACCCTCACACGCGCTCTCCCCCCTATCTTCCTGCATCGCGCGAGCACCGGTTTCAGCACGCGCACACACGCGTGCGCGCGAGAACGCACGCACGCACACACAATCACACATCCCAAAATGCTACGTTTCTTTTCCTGTTAAATATTTTCCGTGGGTCTTTAACAATCTGTTTACTGTACTTTAGATCTGTATTGATAGATAGATAGATAGATAGATAGATAGATAGATAGATAGATAGATAGATAGATAGATAGATGACTTTATTAATCCCACAATGGGGAAATTTCAATCTGTGGCAGCAACACAACATTCAGAAATAATCTATATAATATAACATCAATAAAGGACATCACAAATGACATTTATATTAAATAATTAAAAATATCACTAAAATTATTATCAAAAATTAGATTCTTATTAAATAAAGAAATAAATATTAAATATTAAATAAATACAGCTGCAAAGGTGTAAAAAACATGTGGTCTGCAAAACATGTAAACCCAGTGTGCAAATACTTGGTGCAAATACATCATCAGCGGTGGTGGATGTGTCATTACTTTTTATTAATAAGTAAACAAAGGATGTCCCTGTCACAAGCCACTTATTTTCATGGCACTATTTAAGCACTGGTTGTTGTGTTACCGCAACATTTTGATGTGTTTTTGTTTCCACAGAGTTACCTATAGTCATTAGTTGATGCTTGTGTCTGTCCATTTTCAGAGAATGAAGAGAAATTCAACATATATTCTTATTTTAAGAATAAAATTGCAGCAGAAGGAGTGAGAGATGGTAGGGGAGCAACAGAGGAGTAATGAGGAGGAGGAAGATGAGACAGAGCAGCATGAATGACAGAAGAGAATGAGGAAGACAAAGATGAGACGGCATCAGACGAGGGACAGTCAGCATCATTGGTCAGAGAAACAAGGCAGAACTCAGTATAAGTAGGGGCTCCACCTGTTCCTGGACCAACTGGTGAAGTTAGAATTATGTTACCCTAATAATAAAAATGTTTCATGATTATTAGTCTGAATAGAAATGTCAACAGATATACCGTATTTTCCGGACTATAAGTCGCACTTTTTTTCATAGTTTGGCAAGGGGTGCGACTTATACTCCGCAGCGACTTATATTAGAAATAAATTGAAATAAATACATTGTTAACCCTCCTGTTATGTTCATTTGTGAGGAACAGAGATGATGTTTCTGGGTATGCGTTTGAGGTATGTTAAGTGTTAAGAGTATGTTAAGTGACTCAGAGAATCAGCAAACTTTTTTTTACAGTAAGATCTTGAAGGCTAACAACATAATATTCTATTTTCCAATGATTTCATAAATTCAGAAATGCAATAAAAGTGAAAACTTTTTGCTACAAATACAGGCTGAAAACAGAGTATTAGTTGGCCAATGATGCTTCATGAAAAGAATAAATAAATAAGTTTGAGAAAAGATTACTGTGAAATTATTAGATAAACAGTCTGCTATGATTGTGTCATATAAGGTTGTGAAAGTTAAAATGCGACTTATAGTCCAGTGCGACTTATCTGTGTTTTTTTCTACTTTATAATGCATTTTTAGGCTGGTGCGACTTATACTCCGGTGCGACTTATAGTCCGGAAAATACGGTAATAAATAATTAGAAGGATATTTTTATTATTATTTCAGAACAACAGATTTCATTTTTTGTTTATTATAGATATCTCTCAGTCAAGAGCCGAACACCCCAAGCAGACACACCAAAGCATTAAATATAAACAAAAAAATATATATATATATCAGTAGTAGTATCTACTATAAGTTCATGTTCTACAAAATATCAGTAGGCATTTATCTTTCTGTTGGTTTTCTAAAGGTTGTTTTACTACGTTTGGTAGAATGAATTTTAAAAATATAGCTCATGGTTTTTGTGGGGTGCCACCCCAAGATTTAATGTGGCCCCCTACCGGCCACCCCCATGAAAAATTTCTGGAGGCGCCACTGCCCCCACACGACATCTATACATCCAATGAAATTAAACTACAAATCAACAAACACAACTGATAACAAATGTCTCTAAAAAATGATGTGTATATTTGCAGAACCTTAAAAACACCAAACAAATAACAAATGCTTCCCAATTAAAGCACAAAAAATGGAACACAAAATGTAAAACCCAAGTTAGAAATTGCAATTTGAAAAAGATACTTTTTTCAGCAGCTTTTCAAAATCAATCACCAATTCTACTCTTCTGTGGATGAAACAAAGAACTCCAGAACAATGAAGCCATTTCTCTAAGTCTCTCTCACCTTCAGTTTTAAACAAGGTCTGTGAAAATCCACCATACATTGGTCACATGAACTCAGAGACCTGCTAAAAGTGCACAATTGTAAAAGCTCTTTTATATAGACAACTGTTTGTTTGCTTAGAGCTCTAAATATAAAAAAAAATGCTTTTCTATCACCTAGACACAGATGGAGAACCATATCAACTGGATTAATAACAGGGTGGCATGTTTAGACAACATGAAGCTGTCCATCACATTTTTGACCTAAACATGTAAACACATCCTTGGCTCTGCGGTTAGGAAATGGTATTTGGGAATCTCTTTATACCAGGAGCCAGCCTGGCCATTGGAACATCGCCACAGTGCCCATCCAGACTGGGACAGCAACGGGGTCCACTTCAGAGCCGTGAGCTGCTGTGTTTAACTCCAGCTGTCCCAGCAAGGTAGACAACTGCAGCAACATCCACTGACCAAGCTGACAAGCCCTGGCAGAAAAGATCCCCACAAGAAAAACACTGGCTCAGGCAGGCTGGTCAAAAAAAAATAGTTTTGCCATTGTCTTGCAGCTCGCAGATCAAGTGGTTTAGTTTTCCAGTAATGTCAGTCAAGAATGCAAGTTCAGATTCACAATGTTCATATTCACCATATTCAACAGACATCTCCTCCAATAGCACCTTAAAAATTCTGTGCTGTTTTGCTTTGCAGCTGAGGTTGTTTACGATTTTCAGAATAAGAGTCATTATATGTCCAGAGCCAATCACTTCTGCACATAAGGCCTGCTGGTGAATGACGCAGCAGTAATGCAGACATTTTGGAAAGTCTGGGTCAGCTTTACAGTGAGTGATGAAAACTGTTTGTCTATTGATCATAGCAGGAGTCCCATCTGCAGTCACTGCTACCAGCTTTTCTAATTGTACCTTTTTCTGCACAAAAACTCCTTCACCGTGTTATACATTTCAACTCCTCTTGTAGTTGTCTGTTAGGGCAGATGTGTCAGGAGTTCTTCTCTTGTGGAAACCAAAAGCTATGCTGTACTGTTGCCGTCCACAGACTCATCACACTGGACGTTAACCACCTGCACTTTGCAAGATCCCGGTCCAGCTAATTGGCCAAGTTATCAGACATAGCTGACACTCATCTAGACATTGTAGTGGAAATTGAATGAGTTCTATTGTTCTCATCCTTAGGGACAGTGATAGCAATTATCATCATTGCTTGAATTTTTTTCATGCTATATGCAAAAGTCTTTGTCCCTTAAGGCAACAGATTACAGCCCCCCCCCCCCCCCCCCCCCCCCCGGCTGCTGTCGTATTAACAATAGCTTGGAGCTCCAGAATGGACAAGAAAAAACGACGAGAATGGCTCGAGCAGGGCGTTGCTCACGGGGCGGTCGCTCATGCCATGCGGTCGCACGTGCTCGGGCCCGCTAAATGCTACTTGTAGCTTTAATTATTATTATTTTTCTTCCGCCGGAAGAATCGCATTTTTGAGGCCTTTAACATACCCCAAAACTCACCAAATTTGGCACACACATCAGGGGTCGCGAAAAATTTCGTATTTTATGAGAAATTGGCATGGGTGCGCAAAAATGGCTCGACAGCGCCACCTACAGTGACTTTTGTCCCGACGCCCCGCATACGCTTTAACGTACAAGCTTGATTTTTACAGGGCATGTTCTTCCGATGGAGACCTACAAAAAAGTCTGAAAGGACCCACCTGTCACTCGCACAGGAAGTCTGATATATTGAGGTCAATATGTCATTTTTGCTCTATTTTGGACATTTGCAGGCCTCCTTCTAGAACGAACTCCTCCTAGAGATTTGTGAATAATGACTCCAAACTTTGGTTTTGTAAACTAGACACATGTCCGATGTTAAATTGCAAAGCTTTTAAGTTTTTACAGAAGTTTGTGACCGTGGCGGCGCGTAGAAATTCGACCTTGTTTCGAAAACACGCCATGAAAAGAAAAATGGCCATTACTCAGCCATGCATAATCCAATCTGATCAAAAATTGATATGCATGATTGTAGTCTGACTCTGAACACATCTGCAGTGAAAGAATCCGGAAAAAGTGTAGCGCCACCTGCTGGCAAGATGAAATGACATGTTTTACTTGGAGCATCACTGCTCTGAGTAGGATGAGCCGACACACCTGAAAATGACATCCACCTGTTGAAAAGCCATTGAAGTTTACTCTGACAAAAAACCATAACTTTCAATGCGGGGGTGTGGTCGTGACAGAGCGGCAAAGTTGGGCATCTCGCTATGCACACAAAAGTTGCTCTCACGTGCACATTCCTTGTCCAATCTCACTGAAATTCAATGGATATGATGAAGCTTCTATTCTGAACCCATGGATATGACAATCTTGGACGAGCTCTATAGCGCCACCTAGTTATTGCATTGGGCACATTCTGCCCTGTATTTTCTCTTTGCTTTGTCCGATGTGCATGAAATTAAAACTGGAGATACTCAGAAGGGTCCTCTCTCATCATGTAAAGTTTCATGGGTGTACACCTGACGGTGCCTGCGTAACAGGAAGTGGTCGATTATGTGCACCCAAATAATAGAAATTTATTATAAATCAGCCGTTTGTCTCAGGAAGCTGAGATTTCAGAATTAGATGCCTTTAATAACCTCCAGCTTTGATATGTAACACTATAGGGTCTACGAGAAACTTCATCACTTGATTTTTTTAATGAAATTTTGGACTGAACAAAGATTTTTAGCATAAATTCTGTTTAGGTTATCAGCACCAAGAATTCAACTTTCATAGGAATTTATGTGCTACTGCTTCCTAAAAAAATTCAGAATGATTGAAGTTACAGGTGACATCTTAGAGAGCATTACATCCAAAAAGGTCCGAAAACGTCTTTTTAGGCAAAACTGCAAACACCTATTTTTTTGCATAACTTATCTTTCAAATATCAGCACAAAAAAATTAAAAACGGTAGGGATCTGTGTTTGCTGCCTTCCATATTTTTTTCAGACTTAAAAGTGTAACAGATGATTTATAAAAAATCCTTTTCACCCAAAAACCTGTGTTAAATCTGTCTAGACTCCAAACAAACATTTTTTTATGGTAACTTATGTTTCAACAATCGACACCAATTTTCACAGACCTAAAGCTGAACATGTCCCATAGCTCCCTGAATATTTTCATAGATATAAAATGAACTGGTCATTCTAACATCTGGCATTCTAACATCTAACATCTTACATGTCAAAGCCTCTCTCAGCCTGGCTCTGCTGAAGGAGTCGTGTTACAACCCCGCCCCCTCCTGCTGGGACCCCTGCTATGTAAATTAGCAAGCAGTGAACAGAGAGATGAGGAGTAAGAATGGTCATTACTCAGGCATGCATAATCCAAAGACAGCCAGTTAAACACTGAAAGACATATTTTTTCGGTATGTCTTTCATACATCTTTAGTATTAAAAACTCTCCAAGATGAATGTGCCTGACTCCACCTGCAGGTGGATCACAGACTTCCTGACGGACAGACAGCAGTATGTGAGGCTGGGGAAGCTCGTCTCAGATACTCGGACCACAAGCACCGGATCCCCCCAGGGCTGTGTCCTTTCACCCCTGTTACTCTCCCTGTACACAAACAGCTGCACAGCTGGTCACCTGTCTGTCAAACTCCTGAAGTTTGCTGACGACACCACACTCATCGGCCTCATCTCTGACGGAGATGAGTCGGCCTACAGGAGTGAAATAGCCAGGCTGGTGTCATAGTGCAGCGCTAACAACCTGGAGCTTAATGCTCTGAAGACAGTGGAGATGACAGTGGACTTCAGGAAGGCCCCAGCCCCCCTCCCCCCTGTCATCCTCTGTGACTCCCCGGTGACCTCTGTGGAGTCCTTCTGCTTCCTGGGAACCATCATCAGCCAGGACCTCAAGTGGGAGCAGAACATCAGCTCCATCACTAAGAAGGTCCAGCAGAGGATGTACTTCCTGAGGCAGCTGAAGAAGTTTCACCTCCCTGAAAAGATGCTGGTAGACTTTTACACCGCCATCATCGAATCCACCCTCACGTCCTCCATCACAGTCTGGTTCGCTGCGGCCACGGCCAGAGACAAGGCCAAGCTGCAACGCGTCATCCACTCAGCAGAGAAGGTGATCGGCTGCCACCTCCCGTCTCTCCAGGAGCTGCACATCTCCAGGACCTGGAGGCGGGCAGCCAGGATTGTAGCCAACCCCTCTCATCCAGGACATAATCTCTTTCGGCCCCTCCCTTCTGGCAAGAGGCTCCGGTCCATCAGGACCAGGACCTCGCGCCACAAGAACAGCTTCTTCCCCACTGCAGTCAGCCTGCTGAACAGTACCCCAACTCCCCCAGGTGACCCCCCCTCCCCCCCCGCCCACCAAAGGACTGTCGGTGCCACTTACAGGCCCCACCATCCCAGCCCATCTGTGCTCCCACTTTAATTCACCTTACTCTACTGTATATAGTGTGTTGTTGTTGTTAACTTAATTTTTAACTTATTCTTAATTGCACTATACACCAAGTCAAATTCCTCGTTTTGTAAAGTGCGCTCTACTGAACCTGGCAATAAAACTTTTTCTGATTTCTGATTCTATTAATCATTGTTTTTTATTCATTCAAAATGCAATTAAATCAATATTTTATCTTTTTTCTTTTCCTTTTTCTTTTTTTTTATCTCTTATATCCTTTTTTATAATCAATGTTTGAACTTCTTTTCCTTTCTATTGTCATGGTTTCAGTTTGTTGTCTTTTTTTCGCTTTAGTTCTTGTTCTGTCTTGTTTGGTTCTGTTTCCTGTTTTATTTTGAAAGGTTTCCTGTCTTGTCATGTTTTTGAGTTTTACTTCCTTTGGTCCCCATCTGCCCTAATCGTGTTCACCTGTGTCTTGTCTGCCCTGTCTGTATATAAGTCTTGTCTCTGCCTTCCTCCTGTGCTGGTCCATTAACTTCTGCTCATGTTGATCACGTCTTCTTGTCTGGCGTCCATGTCCCTTGCCATGCCACAGTAAGTTTTTGTTTTTAGTTTTGTCATCCTGCTCTGCAGCGCTTTTTGTTAGTTAAATAAACCCACTTGCCCTGAACCCGTTTGCCTCCCGTCTCTGCGCCTGGGTCCTACCTGCTGTCGAGCCTCCCCCCCACACGACATCTATACATCCAATGAAATTAAACTACAAATCAACAAACACAACTGATAACAAATGTCTCTAAAAAATGATGTGTATATTTGCAGAACCTTAAAAACACCAAACAAATAACAAATGCTTCCCAAATAAAGCACAAAAAATGGAACACAAAATGTAAAACCCAAGTTAGAAATTGCAATTTGAAAAGATACTTTTTTCAGCAGCTTTTCAAAATCAATCACCAATTCTACTCTTCTGTGGATGAAACAAAGAACTCCAGAACAATGAAGCCATTTCTCTAAGTCTCTCTCACCTTCAGTTTTAAACAAGGTCTGTGAAAATCCACCATACATTGGTCACATGAACTCAGAGACCTGCTAAAAGTGCACAATTGTAAAAGCTCTTTTATATAGACAACTGTTTGTTTGCTTAGAGCTGTAAATATAAAAAAAAATGCTTTTCTATCACCTAGACACAGATGGAGAACCATATCAACTGGATTAATAACAGGGTGGCATGTTTAGACAACATGAAGCTGTCCATCACATTTTTGACCTAAACATGTAAACACATCCTTGGCTCTGCGGTTAGGAAATGGTATTTGGGAATCTCTTTATACCAGGAGCCAGCCTGGCCATTGGAACATCGCCACAGTGCCCATCCAGACTGGGACAGCAACGGGGTCCACATCAGAGCCGTGAGCTGCTGTGTTTAACTCCAGCTGTCCCAGCAAGGGAGACAACTGCAGCAACATCCACTGACCAAGACGGCAAGCCCTGGCAGAAAAGATCCCCACAAGAAAAACACTGGCTCAGGCAGGCTTGTCAAAAAAAAATAGTTTTGCCATTGTCTTGCAGCTCGCAGATCAAGTGGTTTAGTTTTCCAGTAATGTCAGTCAAGAATGCAAGTTCAGATTCGCAATGTTCATATTCACCATATTCAACAGACATCTCCTCCAATAGCACCTTAAAAATCCTGTGCTGTTTTGCTTTGCAGCTGAGGTTGTTTACGATTTTCAGAATAAGAGTCATTATATGTCCAGAGCCAATCACTTCTGCACATAAGGCCTGCTGGTGAATGACGCAGCAGTAATGCAGACATTTTGGAAAGTCTGGGTCAGCTTTACAGTGAGTGATGAAACCTGTTTGTCTATTGATCATAGCAGGAGTCCCATCTGCAGTCACTGCTACCAGCTTTTCTAATTGTACCTTTTTCTGCACAAAAACTCCTTCACCGTGTTATACATTTCAACTCCTCTTGTAGTTGTCTGTTAGGGCAGATGTGTCAGGAGTTCTTCTCTTGTGGAAACCAAAAGCTATGCTGTACTGTTGCCGTCCACAGACTCATCACACTGGACGTTAACCACCTGCACTTTGCAAGATCCCGGTCCAGCTAATTGGCCAAGTTATCAGACATAGCTGACACTCATCTAGACATTGTAGTGGAAATTGAATGAGTTCTATTGTTCTCATCCTTAGGGACAGTGATAGCAATTATCATCATTGCTTGAATTTTTTTCATGCTATATGCAAAAGTCTTTGTCCCTTAAGGCAACAGATTACAGCCCCCCCCCCCCCCCCCCCCCCAGGCTGCTGTCGTATTAACAATAGCTTGGAGCTCCAGAATGGACAAGAAAAAACGACGAGAATGGCTCGAGCAGGGCGTTGCTCACGGGGCGGTCGCTCGTGCCATGCGGTCGCACGTGCTCGGGCCCGCTAAATGCTACTTGTAGCTTTAATTATTATTATTTTTCTTCTGCCGGAAGAATCGCATTTTTGAGGCCTTTAACATACCCCAAAACTCACCAAATTTGGCACACACATCAGGGGTCGCGAAAAATTTCGTATTTTATGAGAAATTGGCATGGGTGCGCAAAAATGGCTCGACAGCGCCACCTACACTGACTTTTGTCCCGACGCCCCGCATACGCTTTAACGTACAAGCTTGATTTTTTCAGGGCATGTTCATCAGATGGAAACCTACAAAAAAGTCTGTAGGTACCAAGCTGTCAGTCGCACAGGAAGTCTGCTATATTGATATCAATATGTCATTTTTGCTCTATTTTGGACATTTGCAGGCCTCCTTCTAGAACGAACTCCTCCTAGAGATTTGTGAATAATGACTCCAAACTTTGGTTTTGTAAACTAGACACATGTCCGATGTTAAATTGCAAAGCTTTTAAGTTTTTACAGAAGTTTGTGACCGTGGCGGCGCGTAGAAATTCGACGTTGTTTCGAAAACACGCCATGAAAAGAAAAATGGCCATAACTCAGCCATGCATAATCCAATCTGATCAAAAATTGATATGCATGATTGTAGTCTGACTCTGAACACATCTGCAGTGAAAGAATCTGGAAAAAGTGTAGCGCCACCTGCTGGCAAGAGGAAATGACATGTTTGACTTGGAGCATCGGATGAGCCGACACACCTGAAAATGACGTCCACCTGTTGAAAAGCCATTGAAGTTTACTCTGACAAAAAACCATAACTTTCAATGCGGGGGTGTGGTCGTGACAGAGCGGCAAAGTTGGGCATCTCGCTATGCACACAAAAGTTGCTCTCACGTGCACATTCCTTGTCCAATCTCACTGAAATTCAATGGATATGATGAAGCTTCTATTCTGAACCCATGGATATGACAATCTTGGACGAGCTCTATAGCGCCACCTAGTTATTGCATTGGGCACATTCTGCCCTGTATTTTCTCTTTGCTTTGTCCGATGTGCATGAAATTAAAACTGGAGATACTCAGAAGGGTCCTCTCTCATCATGTAAAGTTTCATGGGTGTACACCTGACGGTGCCTGCGTAACAGGAAGTGGTCGATTATGTGCACCCAAATAATAGAAATTTATTATAAATCAGCCGTTTGTCTCAGGAAGCTGAGATTTCAGAATTAGATGCCTTTAATAACCTCCAGCTTTGATATGTAACACTATAGGGTCTACGAGAAACTTCATCACTTGATTTTTTTAATGAAATTTTGGACTGAACAAAGATTTTTAGCATAAATTCTGTTTAGGTTATCAGCACCAAGAATTCAACTTTCATAGGCATTTATGTGCTACTGCTTCCTAAAAAAATTCAGAATGATTGAAGTTACAGGTGACATCTTAGAGAGCATTACATCCAAAAAGGTCCGAAAACGTCTTTTTAGGCAAAACTACAAACACCTATTTTTTTTCATAACTTAATCATCATATATCAACACCATTTATTTTTTCAAATGTAGGGATCTGTGTTTGCTGCCTTCCATATTTTTTTCAGAAGTCCAGGTGAAACAGATGATTTTAAAAAAATCCTGATTCATCCCAAAACCTGTGCTTTTTCCGTCTGGACTCCAAACAAGTGTGTTTTAAAATTACTTATGCTTCAAATATCCACACCAAGTTTCACACGCATATAGCTGAACATGTCTAAATGCTTCTTGAATATTCTTTACAGATATAAAATGAACTGGTCAACTGTAGGATGTCATTTCCTCTTACATGCTTAAGTCTTTTCCTCATGCTGCAGCCTGCTCCTCAATCATCCCTGTTGCTGGAGTCAAATTTCACCCCCCCCCCCCCCCACACACACACACCAGCTGCCAGTTCATATGCTAACTAACCCAGAAGTGAGGTGACAAGAGTTTAGACACAAGAGGGAGGGCAGACTGCTTTTTCATTTGTTTTGTATGTCTTTCATAGATTTTTATGAATAATCATTGCTTTTCTAGTCATGTAAAATGCAATTAACCTAATATTTTATCTTTTTTTTTTACAAACAAAACATATGAATGTGCTCCAAAACAAAACCCAACTCTCAGTACAGTTCTACAGATGTAACATAAGACTTAGACAGTAAATGTCTCTTTTATCCTTTTTTAATCAATGCTGCAACTTCTTTTCCTTAATATAAATCCAATGAAATTAAACTACAAAACCAAAAAACACAACGTATAGCAAATTTCTCTAAATAAATTATGTGTATATACAATATGTAGCACTTTTAAACAAAATAATAACAAATCCTTCCAATACAAGCACAGAAAAATGGAACACAAAATTTAAAACCCAAATTTGAAATGGCAATTTTAAAAAGATAATTTTTCAGCCTGCTAAAAGTGCACAATTGTAAAAGCTCTTTTATATAGACAACTGTTTGGTTGCTTAGAGCTCTAAATATAAAAACAATGCCTTTATGGACGTGGCACGGATGGCACGGATGTTCAGCAGGGTAAACCCCAGGAAAGCAGTTGGACCTGATGGAGTTCCCGGAAAGGTTCTGCGGGCCTGCGCCGATCAACTCTCCCAGGTCTTCACAAAAATCTTCAACCCGTCGCTAGCTCAGGCTTTCATCCCTGCTTGCCTGAAGCAATGACGTCACAACCCCTGATTGGGAAAAGTTTCTTGTGAGAATTATCTAACAGAATCACCCACAAAACATTTTTTTAACACAGACATAACACAAAGAAGACAACACACCACCACTTTGGGATTGGAATGTAATTTTATTAGATTTTAACCCTTTGGAATCAAACTAAAAACGGAGCTGTCTGATTGGTCCATGGGAGAACTCATGCCAATGGGGCAGAAACCCAACAGCCAGAATGTTCCCTAACGGACTAATGATCAATACAATAATTACTATAAAATGTTCTACACATACATACGGAACTAAACGAAGTAGAACATCTATTATTTCATGAAAACAATAACATGTAATCAACCTACTTCATCAAATACGAACGATAAAAGGCATGCTGGGAAACCATGAGTGAAGCAGCTGGTCAAGACATTGATCTCAGGGTGTATTCATCTCAGCCGTCCCTCTGCTCGACCCCTGCTGGACGACTGGAGAATCACACCCCACAGAGTATTTTGCTAAAGCCTGCCGAATTTGAGCAAATCAGTTCTTTTTAGAACTTCCTCATTTCCTCTACACTTCGATCTTCGACGCCCCTGACCAGCAAGGAAGACTACCGGACCCCCAGTGAGAAGAACTCGACCCGGTTAGACGCGCCGCACCAGGACGCCTTCAGTTTGACTGTAGGTTTGTCACCACCATTTTGAATTTCCCCGCGACTTGTAAACGAACCGTTACTTTAAATCGACCATCGAACCTTTTTTACATGGCCACAATGACTACTCACCTTCTGATAATCAATTTTATTGAATAAAAAACCGTAAAAGTTGTTTAAAATCGATAAGACGAACGTAAATAATTTGACCTTTTACTTCGTTGAACCGGGAGTGATCGCTTCCATTATGATGCGAACGTAAGTTTTAAAGACTTTTTAAAGCAAACCAACCGACGAATTTTCTTTTTAAACGGACACAAACGTACAAAATGACATGTAGAATCGATTCTGATCGACAAACAACAAGTTTCTATCCGTTTCAGAGATCGTTTTTTTGTAGTCTATCCAATCGCGGTCAAGTGAGCCGACATCTGTGGAAGTGCGGTCACGCCAGCCGTCACTGACTCTTTGCATGCGCGTTTACATCACAGTTTACGGTACACACGTCCAGCGAGCTGGAAAGACGGCATAAGCGCTGATATCACCCATATCAGTTACCCATTATAGAAATGACATGTACTGTACTCTGAAATAAATGAGAGTTATTGCATGCCCTGTATGGTTATTTAATGTAAAAATGTTTTCATTTGGATTGCATGTCTGTTCATTCCATAATAAACCACCAGAAATAACGTGTTTTGTCTGAAATATAATCAATCAGACACATTCTAAAAGTGAGATTTAACACTGACAAGAGTGTTTTGTGGGTTGTTGAGCATGACATGGAATGGTTCACATGTTCTATTATGACTATGTAAGAGGAAGCCTGAATTGGTCTAATATGTCAATATCTTTACTTTTCTACAGTCAATTTTCATCAAACTTGCTGTGATGATCATGAACATCATTACCAACAATAATCCAGTGAAAGTTTTGCGTCACCTTTGAAAAAAGTGGTATTTTGGATGGTTCACATGTTTTACTTTAACCACAAAGGCTGGATGCTTAGGAGAACTATAACTTTAATTTCTCTGATATTCTCCAGTCATTTTTCTTCAAAATTGCTGGGATGATCATGAACATCATTATTAACCATAATCCACTGAAAGTTTTGTGTCACCTTTGAAAGAAGTGGTATTTTGAATGGTTCAAATGTTCAACTATGACTATGTATGAGGGAGGATGAATTAGACTATAATGTCAATATCTCTAATACTCTCCAGTCAATTTTCATCAAACTTGCTGTGATGATCATGAACATCATTACCAACAATAATCCAGTGAAAGTTTTGCGTCACCTTTTGATAAAGTGCCCTTTTGAATGGTTCACAAGTTTTATTTTAACTATACAAGCAGGATGCTTAGGTGTACTATAATGTCAAAATCTCTAATTTTCTCCAGTCAATTTTCTTCAAACTTGCTGTGATGTTAGTAAACATTATTACCAACAATAATCCAGTGAAAGTTTTGCGTCACCTTACAAAAAAGTAGCATTTTGTAAGGTTTACATATTACACACTGTCTGTGAATGAGGAGACCCGAATTGTTCTATAACTTTAATATCTCTAATTTTCTCCAGTCATTTTTCTTCAAACTTGCTGTGATGTTAGTAAACATTATTAACAACAATAATCCAGTGAAAGTTTTGTGTCACCTTTTGATAAAGTGCCCTTTTGAATGGTTCACAAGTTTTATTTTAACTATACAAGCAGGATGCTTAGGTGTACTATAATGTCAAAATCTCTGATTTTCTCCAGTCATTTTTCTTCAAACTTGCTGTGATGTTAGTGAACATCATTACCAACCATAATCCAGTGGAAGTTTTGCGTCACCTTTTGATAAAAAGCCCTTTTGTATGGTTCACATATTACACTTTAACTACATTTGACGGAGCCTGTATTAGACTATAATGTCAATATCTTTCATTTTCTCCAGTCACTTTCCTTCAAACTTGCTGTAATGATCATGAACATTATTACCAATAATAATCCAGTGAAAGTTTAGCGTCACCTTAAATGTAGCAACTTTAGAAAGAGTTGACAGGACCAGATGTGATTTTACTTGGAGTTTCTTCATTTCTGCTTGATTCCATTCCATGTCATGCTCAACAACCCACAAAACACTCTTGTCAGTGTTAAATCTCACTTTTAGAATGTGTCTGATTGATTATATTTCAGACAAAACACGTTATTTCTGGTGGTTTATTATGGAATGAACAGACATGCAATCCAAATGAAAACATTTTTACATTAAATAACCATACAGGGCATGCAATAACTCTCATTTATTTCAGAGTACAGTACATGTCATTTCTATAATGGGTAACTGATATAGGTGATATCAGCGCTTATGCCGTCTTTCCAGCTCGCTGGACGTGTGTACCGTAAACTATGATGTAAACGCGCATGCAAAGAGTCAGTGACGGCTGGCGTGACCGCACTTCCACAGATGTCGGCTCACTTGACCGCGGTTCTATCCACCATCTTTGTAGTTCTCGTTGAATTATTCGAACATTGTTTTTACGGTTTTTAAACCACATTAACAAGCGAAACTCCTTTCTAATTGATTAAATACATGTCAGTTCACATATAATACCTTTTAAATGCCTGCTGACCCGTGAGTATTTCCACTGAAGATCAGTTCCAACCTATTTTGTACTTTTTAGGTTTTAGGTTCAATTTTCAGTGTTTAATAATCTCATATAGGACACATGTTAAATTTATTTGTGTATAAATGTTTTCAAATAGTCAATTATTAGTGTATGGCAGCCACTATGAATATATTTGCAGGAACACACACAGATCTTAAAATGGCTGCTTGGCCTGCTGATTGATTTTAAAGTTCTTAGTAGTTTATAAATATTTTTATGGTCTTGGGCCTTCATATTTATCTGATATGATTTTAAAGTATGAGCCCCTGTGGACCCTGAGGTCCTCTGATACAGGCCTTTTGGTTATCCCACACACGGCAAGGCCTCATTCAGTTGTAATGGACCTCCTCTATGGATTAGCCTCCCAAAGAGCATTTAGCATTTTATGTCTATTAAAGTTTATGTACTTATTTTTTTTTAATAAATGTTAATTTTTGTTATTTCTTTTACATTTTATTTGTAACTCCAGAGTTTTCCTCTGAGGGATCTTCCACACCAGTGACTGAGCCTTTGTCTCGACAACAAAGAGAGAGGAGCTGTTTGCTGGTTTTTCCAGAGCACCTTTTTTTTGTAAGCCATTAAAGAGTTTGGTAAAGGTAAGTTAAATTTGCAGTGTTATAGGACACATGTTACATTTATTTGTGTAGAACTATTTTCCAATAGTCTGAATATATTGTTTTATGTTTTTGATTATGGGTCTGTGTGGTATAAATGTATTGCTTTATGTATACATAATAGAAATGAGAATCTTATTTTAATGGTGGTTTCATTTTTATATCTTTTTTTTAGATGCCACGAAAGAAGGGATTTAATATGCGTCGCACCAAAGTGTGCAAGGTTCAGGAAGAAGGTAAAACTTCTGGTTGTGTGTGTCAGGAGCAAATACAGAAGCCTTTGATTTCTGGAATGAAAGTAAGATTAACAAATTCAAGTGATAGTACAACATCACTTACATGTTGTGTTGTGGCTGCAATCAACCATGTTGTTGCTCCAGTGTGTACATGGAGGGACGCTGATGTTGATAATATTAGAAATGAAGGTGTGCAGTTGGTTTGTTCATTTAATGGAAGTGATGGATGTATAAACAATTCCAAAAAGTTATTCAAGGTTTCTGAAAAGCTCAGTGTGTTTGGAAGAATTTGGGATGTTGCTATCAATGAGCCTGTGTATTCTAGTGATTCAAAGAGTGAAGATTTTTCACTGTTGTATGAAATGATGCAGGAGCGACTGATGGAGGAAGATCTGTGTTTGTTGGATTTGCAGGGTTTCGTTTGTGCTGTCATTCATCACAAAGAGTATTTTGTTGTGGTTGATTGTGGTGCACGAGATTCATCTGGAATGTTTTCTAATATTGGAACATCTGTGGCTGTTTTCAACAGTTGCTTTAATGACTTGATGTTGCACATTTGGAACTTGAAAAAGTCTTTGAATGCAGAATGGTTTGGCATTAGTTCAATGTTTGTGAAAGAAGCTTCTTGGGATGGGTGTAATAATACATTTGGTTTGGGAGCAGAGGATGCACGTGTGAATCAGTCAGTTTTGGGCAAAAGACAGACTGGTTTTATAAAAGAACATGTTCAGGAGTTAAATGACAAAATTGTGGTTGGCGAACAATGTAAAGTGTTAATGGAATGCAAAAATTCATTGAAAATTGGAAAAAAGGGCAATAATTTAAAAAAAAAATCATCTTCAGTGATTTTAAATGAAAACAATTGTAACAGATTTGACACAGAACGTTGTGTAAGGGGATCTTTTCATCAAGGAGATCGGCAGCTTCAAAACAGAGGTGTGCAGTGCATGGCAATAGCCCTGGTGAGTTTGGCTAAACACACAGATCGTAGTGTTTTTGAGTGGGAGGCAACAGACTTGGACCATGTTGTGTTTCTTGGTGATCAGCTGTACTCCTCGGTGTGTGAAAACAAAATCATCCCTGGAAATTTGAAGTTTTTGTCAGTACCTGATTTGCCCATGGATTCTGAAATTGATGGTAAATTATTTAAGTTTGAATATGGTGAATATGTTTCTGGGATTGTTAATGTGAGTAATGGTAAATTTGTTGACAGTGGTGAAGTGATAACTCTTAAAAAGGGACTGGAGCACATGCTTGTCAAGTATAAAACATGTTTTTTGACCATAGGCAGTAGTACTTGTGCTGTTATTTCAGAAAACGGCCATTATGCTGTGGTGGATTCACATGCACGCAGTGGTACTGGAATGGCAGATGTAAATGGAAGAAGTATTATCATGTACCTTCCTAGTCTTAATGATTTATACAATTATATTTGTTGCTTGAGTATTTCACTTGCAGGGAAAGAAATGGCTTTTGAAATTGCATCCGTTGCTGCGACTGACAATGATCATAGTGAGAAAAATAAACAAAGTGTGCTTGAGAAGGATTGTAAAACTGGATTAAATACTGAGTCACAGTTTGGTTTTGGGTGCAGTTTAGATGTTCAAACTAGTTCCTTACCGTTGCCTGAAAGTAACAGAAAGCGTAAGCTTTTAACTGGGCAATGTGAATCAAAGAAGACAAAATGGTATGATGCTAATGAAGCTAGTTTGGATGTTGAGTTTATTGGTGAAGTTTCATCAAAGAAACTTGAGTTTTATCCTGTTGATTTTGATGTTACACAAGCATTGTGTAAACAACTGAATGTGCATTGTGAAAACACTGCATGTGCTAACCCTCTAGAGGTTGGCATGTTGGGAATTCCATGTCAAACTGATCATATAGTAGCTGATGGCAATTGCTTTTTTAGGGCTGTGTCCAAAGTTATTAGTGGTACTGAGAAAAATCACATAAAGTTAAGACGTTCAGTTGTTACACATTTACAAAAAAATGTTGGAAATTATAGTTCTCTTTTGAGATCTGAAAATATGTCTGTGGATGAATATCTCAATGTTTCTAAAATGAGATTTTCTGGTAGTTGGGCTACAGAGGTTGAAATTCAAGCTACAGCTGACTACTTGGGTGTGAGTGTGTATACGTATCACAATGAACGTTGGTTGAAATATGCCTGTCAACGTAAAGCTATCTCTAAACAAGGCATATATCTGCAAAATATAAATGAGTGTCATTATGAAGTTGTAACTTGCGTTCAAATTTTTCAGCAGCAGCGTTGTTTTGGGTTTTGTAAATCTATGGAAAATAATATTTTGGGTCATATGAGGCAATGTAAAAGGAACTCAGAAATGCTTTCAGAAGGAGATTGCAAGAGTGTTAAACATAGCAGGTCTGAAGTTGGTGATTGTAACGATGTTTTGTGTAGTGCATTGGTTAACAATGATCACCAAAACAGTGAAATTGTGCAAAGTAATAATTTAGTTGAAAGTGTTTTCAGTTTTCATCCATTGTCATTCGAGTCTGCAGTTTTGTTGTCAAAACATCTGGATTTGGATTTTGTGAAGCAGAATGAAGACATTCCAACTAATAATGTTACGCTTGGTTCTATTTGTAAGACAGAGGTCCTATTAAATGATGGCAATAGTTTTTTCCGAGCTATTTCTCGAGTCATTAGTGGTTCTGAAAAGTGTCATAGAAGAGTTCGACTGGCTGTTGTTAAGTTTATGCTAAAAAATAGTGACATTCATATGAAGTTGCTTTGTCAAGGATATGCCACAGTGTCTGAGTACATTCTGAAGTCACGTATGAAATATGTTGGCAGTTTTGTATCTGAGATTGATATTCAAGCTACTTCAAATTTTTTGGGAGTAGAAATTTTTGTACACAATGGTAGCATATGGAGAAAGTATAATCCTGTGAACAAAATACTTGGAAATCAAGCAATTTATTTGCGGGAATGTGATAAATATTTTGAGGTTGTTGTTTGTGTTCATTGTAGTGGTAAAGCTGGATGTGCCAATTGGTGTAAAAGCAATAGTATTTGTTCTGAGAAACCACTGCTTAGACGCCGTTCTTTTCAACCATATGTTACTTGTGATTCAGTTGCTGAATCTTCTTTTTCAAAGTATCTAAAAAAAAGGAAATCGTTTTACCAGAAAGTGCAGTATCAAATAATTGAACTGCATAAACAGAAGAAAAAAGATATAAGTAAAAGGAAATATGCATCTGATTCTTTGCATAGATCCAGAGCATTGGAATTGAGTAAAATAAATTATAAGGAAAATGCTATCTATAGAATGTGTGTTAAACAACGTAGTTCTGCAAAATATAGAACTGATGTATTACACAGAGATCGTGTTAAAAATTTGAGTAAAAACAAGTATAAATGTGATTTGTTACACAAACATAATGTTAAGGAAAGGAGTAAAAGAAAATATCAGAGTAATGATACTCATAGAGAAAATGTTAAAGCATTGAGTTCTAGAAAATATCAGAGTAATGATACTCATAGAGAAAATGTTAAAGCACTGAGTTCTAGAAAATATCATCAAGATCCTCACTTTAGGAAAAGTGTGGTGGATGGGATCAAATATAAGCGACAATTGAATAAAAAACAGTTGGAAGAGTTTGATGTTGTTATGAAACAATTTTTGGATAAAGTTAAAGATGGACCTGGGTTTGTTTGTTGTGTATGTCATAGGTTGTTATTTGAACATCAAGTCTTACATTGTAAAAAAGAGTCGTACAGTAATGCAGGACTTGGACTTATCGCTGATCAATGTATCACGTCTGATTATTTGCATATCTGTAAAGGAAACTGCTCAAAAAATTGTGAATGGATGAAAACATCAAGAAGTAAATTGTGGATTTGTTACACGTGCCATGCTAAAATCAAAAAAGGTAAAGTACCAGCTGAGAGTGTTAAAAATAACTTAGAACTTGAACCTATACCAGCAGAATTGGCATGTTTAAATCAATTAGAACAACATTTAATAGCATTACATATTCCATTTATGAAACTGTTGGCATTGCCCAAAGGTGGGCAGAATGGCGTGCATGGACCTATTACTTGTGTTCCTGCAAATACTGAACAAACAACTTATTTGTTACCACGCATGTCTATTGAGGGTTCTCTTGTGCCTGTGAAATTAAAACGGAAGCTTACTTATAAAGGACATTATGAATATCAGTATGTTGATTCGGAACGTGTTAAGCAGGCTTTACAGTTTTTACAAAGCCATAATTCTTATTATAACAACGTGAAATTTAATAATGATTGGATTAATGGTTTTTGTAAAGAAACATCTGATGTGGTAGAAAAAGATGTTGAATGCACTGCAAATGTTGACGATTCAAATGTTTTAGGAGATGAACTTCTGCATGATAGACAGCAGCATTGCATGTTCCAGGACACTTGTCTAATGCCAGTAGACATTGGTCAAGAGGCTTTGGATCAATATTTTGATCACATTTTGAATGTAGCTCCCGCTGAAGGCAATAGTCCGGTGAAGTTGTTGTCCGATATTACAAATGAGGCTAAATGTTTTCCTGTGTTGTTTCCTAAGGGTGGACCAACATTTCATGATGGAAGACAACATCCTTTAACTCTATCACGATATTTTAACAACAGGATTCTTAATGCTGATTGTCGTTTTGCACAAAATGTGGAATATATTTTTTTTGCCCAATATATGACAGAATTAGAAAAGGTCGTTTCAAATGTTTCGATTGCAGTAAGAAAAGGTAAGTATGATTTTAAAAATAAACGAGTAGTTACTGGAGAGTTGTTGAATAGTGATGATTCTATTAAAAGGATGTTGGAATTTGATGATGGGTACAGATTTTTAAAACCAATCAGAGGTACGCCAGCATTTTGGCAGGCGGCCCAGAAAGACCTCATGGCTTGTGTGAGGCAGCTTGGAATCCCCACATGGTTCTGTTCATTTTCTTCAGCTGATATGCGGTGGAAGAATTTACTTTCCTGCATTCTGAAGCACGAAGGTAGAACTGAAACTGTGGAGCAGTTGGAATGGGCAGACAGATGTGAGCTTTTGCGTCGTAATCCTGTCACTGCTGCTCGGATGTTTGATTTTCGTTGGCATTGTTTTCTGAAAGAGGTTCTTATGTCGCCTGCATGTCCTATAGGAAAAATTAAGGATTTTTTTTATAGGGTGGAGTTTCAGCAACGAGGCTCACCACATCTTCATTGCCTGTTTTGGATAGAGGATGCACCTGTAATTGACAGAAATACAGATGCTGAAGTGATTGCATTTATTGATCGTTATGTGACTTGTGAGTTACCATCAAATATTGACTTACTGGAAATTGTTACATCTGTGCAAAAACACTCTGAAACACATGCGAAAACATGTAAAAAAAAAGGAACTGTGTGTCGTTTTAATTTTCCTAGACCACCTTCTGCACGTACGTTCATATCACGTAGCACAAGTGCTGAAGAGACACAGTCTTGTCAATGTGTGTTATCAGAGAAAGAGTCTTGCAACTGTAAAGAAAATGCACAGACACAGCAATTGAAGAAAAAAGAGGCTTCTGCATTGATTGCACACATTAAAGCTGCTCTCTCAGCTGATGGGCCAACTTATGACAATGTTGAAGATTTGTTTGGATCTGTTGGGTTAAACCAAAGCACATTTGAAACTGCATATAACTGTTGTGCTCGGAAAACCCATGTTGTGCTGAAACGTCAGATCAATGAAGTTTGGATTAATCAATATAGCAAGCCACTGTTAAAATGCTGGAATGCTAATATGGATATACAGTTTGTTGTCGACGCATATGCATGTGTTGTGTACATCATTTCTTACATCTCTAAATCAGAGAAGGAAATGGGTTTATTATTGCAGTGTGCACAAAAGGAAGCAAGCAGGGATGGAAATGCTTCTGCCAAAGAGAGTCTAAAAACATTAGGCAGTACATATTTGCACAACAGAGATGTATCTGCTCAAGAAAGTGTTTATAGACTGACAAATGCACATTTGAAAGAGTGCTCTCGGAAAGTTGTGTTTCTTCCTGTTGGTGAAAATACTGTTAAAATGAGTTTACCGTTAAAAGTACTAAAAGAAAAAGCATCAAAGCATTCTGTTAGTACAGATGATATGTGGATGACAAGCATTGTGGATAGATATAAGAACAGACCTAAGAGTGATGATTTTCCTTCAATGTGTTTAGCAGTATTTGCTTCCGAATTTCGTGTGTTGTCAAAAAATGAAAGTGCTGCTAAGCGAATAAAGTTGAACAACAACACTGGATATGTTGTGAAAAGAACCCGCACACAACCTGCTGTTGTACGTTACGTTAAGTTCTCTGAAACAAAACAGCCTGAACTGTTTTATCAAAGCAATCTGCAGTTGTTTTTGCCATACTACAGCGATAGCCAGCTGAAACCTCAAGGTTTTGAAACGTATCAAGACTTTTTTCATAAGGGCACGATAAGACTTGGTAATTCAGGTCTGCAGTTGGTAAAGTCCGTGGTAACATTAAACAGAAGTAAATTTGAAATTGATGGTGATAAATTGGTTAATGCTCAGCAAGGGATAGATAATGCTGGTGTAGTTGAAGATGGCTGGTGTGAATTATGCCCTGAGCAAGAATTGGAAAGACTTGAGTGTCAAGAGTTGTTGCAGAACCAAAAAAGTGTAGATGATGAACAGGAATTTGATATTCCTGATTTAAGAGTTTCAGCTCAACATAGCCATTTCTTTCAACTGAATAAAACAAAAATGCCTCGTAGTGATGGCTTGGCTTTAATTCGCTCTTTAAATGAAATTCAGATGGATATTTTTTACCAAGTGAGAAAATGGTGTGTGGAAAAGGTTTTGGGAAAAAAGCCAGAACCATTCCACCTGTTCATAACAGGAGGTGCAGGGACTGGTAAAACTCACCTAATTAAAGCAATACAATATGAATCAAATAGACTATTGTCTCCTCTTTGTCGTCATGTAGATGACATCTGTGTTTTGTTGACAGCTCCCACAGGAATTGCTGCGTTTAATGTACAAGCAAGTACTATACACAACACTTTCTGTATTGGTAAAGATGTCCGCTTACCTTACACACCACTGGGTGAGGAAAAATTAAATTCTTTACGTGCCATTTACAGCAGTTTACAGATTTTGATAATTGATGAAATATCCATGGTAGATCATAATTTATTAGCATATATTCATGGGCGTCTGAGGCAAATAAAGCAAACTGGTAACTCTGCATTGTTTGGAAATGTTTGTATTATTGCAGTTGGGGATTTCTTTCAATTACCTCCAGTGAGAGGAAAACCATTGTATGTAGAAAATGTGGGTATGGATCTTTGGTGTGGTGTGTTTAAAATTGTTTGCCTGGAAACCATTGTACGCCAAAAAGATCAGGAATTTGCCAAATTACTCGGCAGAGTTAGGACACGATGCAAAGGTACTGAAATGTTAAAAAGTGATATCCAACAATTGAAGTCACGTGAAACGGGAGAAGGCAGCGCTGCTTTACATATTTTCCCAACTAATGGTCAAGTAAATCAACATAATTTAACCCATCTACATTCATCCTGTCCAGATTATGTAACTATTAAAGCTCAAGATTATGTAAATTGTAAGGAAACAGGTAGACAAGTGTTACTAAGTGGTAATCATTCAAACGCTAACAATACTTGTTTAGCAGGAAGACTTCTTTTGGGGAAAAATGCACGTGTCATGCTTTGTAAAAATGTTGATGTGGCAGATGGTCTTGTCAATGGTGCATGTGGAATTGTGACTGATATTGTCTATAGAAACTCTGACTTTCCACAAATTGTTTTTGTGAATTTTGATAATAAAGACATTGGAAGACAACGGAAGAAACAGTATGAAAATCATCCAGGGCTTGTCTCAGGTTCTGTAGCCATTGTTCCAGAAGAGGAACGACTCACAGGAAGAGGTGGTCTGAGACGTCAGTTTCCTCTAAAACTTGCTTGGGCTTGTACTGTTCATAAAGTTCAGGGTCTTACCATTGATAATGTTGTTGTGTCTTTGAAAAAAACCTTTGCTCCTGGGCAGGCTTATGTTGCATTAAGCCGCGTAACAAGTTTGTCTGGTTTAATTATTCAAGATTTTAAGGAACAGGCCATTTATTGTAACAAAACAGTTTCTGAATATGTGGCAAACATGCCTCAATATCTAATAAATAAAGAAAATCTCACTTCTAGTTCATGTGACTTTAGCATTTTCCTTATGAATGTGCAAAATTTAGAGTGGCATGTAAAGGACTTAGCTTTGTGCACAAAACAGTTACATGCTAACTGCATAGCTGTAACTGAAACATGGCTTCCAAATGCCCCTTTTACTGATGCATTGAACATCAGTGGCTACAATTTTTATAGTATGCCACGCTCACTGTCTTATAGTGGAGTAGATCCTAGACTGAATGTCATTAAAGGCTTAAAACATGGTGGTGTTGGAATGTACACCGTTGAAAATATCCTGTTTGAACATGTAGAGGTACAAAGTGTAGATATTGAATGTTTAGTGCACAGATTTATTAAATCGAACATAGTCGTGGCAGTTCTGTATCGTCCACCATCATATGCCATTTCATTATTTAGAGAGAACCTTAAGAAATTAGTCGATCTGTTGGAGCCCCTGGGTGATACCATTGCTATAATGGGTGATTTCAATGACAATCTAGTAAACTCGAAGACAATAACTGATTTCATGGCACATAAAGGTTTTATTCAACTGGTTTCTGAAAACACAACGTTAAAAAATACGATAATCGATCATGTGTACTTAAAAACAACAAAATATAAAGTCGAATGTACAGTTGTACAAACATACTTTAGTGATCATGATGGGATTCTTTGTCGTTTTAAACATGTAAGTGACTGTTGATGATTGTGGCGAAGGAGAAAGGGACATCTTTATCTCTTTTAAGTCACAAACGTCTGACTTAATATAAAACGTCAAATGTTGAACTAAATACATGCTGGTGTCAGTTATTGTGGCGAAGGAGGCGGGGAGAAATGACGCATCTGCGACATTTTTATCTCTGTTAAGTCACAAACATCTGACTTAATGTAAAACGTCAAATGTTGAACTAAATACATGCTGGTGTCAGTTATTGTGGCGAAGGAGGCGGGGAGAAATGACGCATCTGCGACATTTTTATCTCTGTTAAGTCACAAACATCTGACTAAATGTAAAACGTCAAATGTTGAACTAAATACATGCTGGTGTCAGTTATTGTGGCGAAGGAGGCGGGGAGAAATGACGCATCTGCGACATTTTTATCTCTGTTAAGTCACAAAAATCTGACTTAATGTAAAACGTCAAATGTTGAACTAAATACATGCTGGTGTCAGTTATTGTGGCGAAGGAGGCGGAGAGAAATGACGCATCTGCGACATTTTTATCTCTGTTAAGTCACAAACATCTGACTTAATGTAAAACGTCAAATGTTGAACTAAATACATGCTGGTGTCAGTTATTGTGGCGAAGGAGGCGGGGAGAAATGACGCATCTGCGACATTTTTATCTCTGTTAAGTCACAATCCTCTGACTTTATGGAAATGTGGTTTCTTTTCCTGCATCTTGAATACATATTAGGCATTACAAATTTACATTTTTTTTCTGTAGTTAGCAATTGAGTAAAGAATCAAAATGCTTTTTTTTTGCATATTTCTAAATTTCAAACCATCTGATGTACAAACATATTCGAAGTACTTAAAAAGTACTTTAGAAAGTAATTGAAATTTATGTATCTATTGCATTCCTATGGCCTAGTTATTCATGATGCAGGTTTTGCTTTCCTTGCCATGTGACCTCAAAAAAAGCAAAAGACATTGGTAATGGTACTCCCAGTTACTGGGATGGGGTTCGATTCCCTACAATGTCCATGTTCTGAGGTCACATAAACACTTTTTTAATGTTAGTGCATATATGTGTCTTCATGAAATAACTCTCGTCTATTTTTAATCATAGAGAAATTTCTATAAATCTCGTCATAGGAACATCCCCACAGTAACCACCCTGACTGGAACATCAACGTGGTCCACTTCACAGCCGTGAGGCTGCAAAGTTAAACTCCAGCTGCCCCAGCAAGTGTGACAACTGCAGCAACAACCACCGACCAAGCCCTGACAGAAAAGATCCCCACAAGGAACACTGCAGGCTGTTCCATGAAAAATATAGTTTTGCCATTGCCTTGCAGATCACAGTTCAAGTGATTTAGTTTTCCAGTAATATCAGTCAAACTGCGAGTTCAGATTTACCATATTCATATTAACCATATTCAGCAGACTGCTCCTCCAATAGCACCTTAAAAATCCTGTGATGTTTAGCTTTGCAGCTGAGGTTGATTTCACAATAGGAGTCATCATGTGTCTAGAGCCAATCACTTCTGCACATAGGGCCTACTGGTGAATGACGCAGCAGTAATGAAGACATTTTGGGAAGTCTGGGTCAGCTTTACAGTGAGTGATGAAACCCGTTTTTCTATTGATCATAGCAGGAGCCCTGTCTGCAGTCACTGCTACCAGCTTTTCTAAAGGTACCTTTTTCTGCACAAAAATTCCTTCACCATGTTATACATTTCAACTCCTCTTGTAGTTGTCTGTTAGGGCAGTTGTGTCAAGAGTTCTTCTCTTGTGGACTCCAAAAGTTTGTACTGCTGCTGTCCACAGACTCATCACATTGGACATCAAACCACCTGCACTTTGTAAGATCCCAGTCCAGCTAATTAACCAAGTTATCAGACATAGCTGACACTTGTCTAAATATTGTAGTAAAAATTAGAAGAGTTCAATTGTTCTCATCCTTAGGGACAGTGATGGCAATTATCATCATTGATTGTTTCTCAAACTGAAAACAACAAGCAACAGAATACAGTTCCCCCCCCCACCCCCCCCCACCCCCACCCCCCACAGGCTGCTGTCATGTTAACATTAGCTTGGAGCTCCAGAAAAGAACAAGAAAGAACAAAGAGAATGGCTCGAACAAGGCGTTGCTCACGGGGCGGTCGCTCGTGCCAGGCGGTCGCACGTGCTCGGGCCCGCTAAATGCTACTTGTAGCTTTAATTATTATTATTTTTCTTCCGCCGGAAGAATCGCATTTTTGAGGCCTTTAACATACCCCAAAACTCACCAAATTTGGCACACACATCAGGAGTCGCGAAAAATTTCATATTTTATGAGAAATTGGCATGGGCGCACAAAAACGGCTCGACAGCGCCACCTACAGTGACATTTGTCCCGAGCCCCCGCATATGCTTTGACATACAAGCTTGATTTTTTCAGGGCATGTTCATCAGATGGAAACCTACAAAAAAGTCTGTAGGTACCAAGCTGTCAGTTGCACAGGAAGTCTGCTATATTGATGTCAATATGTCATTTTTGCTCTATTTTGGACATTTGCAGGCCTCCTTCTAGAACGAACTCCTCCTAGAGATTTGTGAATAATGACTCCAAACTTTGGTTTTGTAAAATAAACACATGTCCGATGTTAAATTGCGAAGCTTTTAAGTTTTTACGGTTGTTTGTGACCGTGGCGGCGCGTAGAAATTCGACGTTGTTTCGAAAACACGCCATGAAAAGAAAAATGGCCATTACTCAGCCATGCATAATCCAATCTGATCCAAAATTGATGTGCATGATTGTAGTCTGACTCTGAACACATCTGCAGTGAAAAAATCTGGAAAAAGTGTAGCGCCACCTGCTGGCAAGAGGAAATTACATGTTTTACTTGGAGCATCACTACTCCGAGTAGGATGAGCCGACACACCTGAAAATGACGTCCACCTGTTGAAAAGCCATTGAAGTTTACTCTGACAAAAAACCATAACTTTCAATGCGGGGGTGTGGTCGTGACAGAGCGGCAAAGTTGGGCATCTCGCTATGCACACAAAAGTTGCTCTCACGTGCACATTCCTTGTCCAATCTCACTGAAATTCAATGGATATGATGAAGCTTCTATTCTGAACCCATGGATATGACAATCTTGGACGAGCTCTATAGCGCCACCTAGTTATTGCATTGGGCACATTCTGCCCTGTATTTTCTCTTTGCTTTGTCCGATGTGCATGAAATTAAAACTGGAGATACTCAGAAGGGTCCTCTCTCATCATGTAAAGTTTCATGGGTGTACACCTGACGGTGCCTGCGTAACAGGAAGTGGTCGATTATGTGCACCCAAATAATAGAAATTTATTATAAATCAGCCGTTTGTCTCAGGAAGCTGAGATTTCAGAATTAGATGCCTTTAATAACCTCCAGCTTTGATATGTAACACTATAGGGTCTACGAGAAACTTCATCACTTGATTTTTTTAATGAAATTTTGGACTGAACAAAGATTTTTAGCATAAATTCTGTTTAGGTTATCAGCACCAAGAATTCAACTTTCATAGGCATTTATGTGCTACTGCTTCCTAAAAAAATTCAGAATTATTGAAGTTACAGGTGACATCTTAGAGAGCATTACATCCAAAAAGGTCCGAAAACGTCTTTTTAGGCAAAACTACAAACACCTATTTTTTTTCATAACTTAATCATCATATATCAACACCATTTATTTTTTTAAATGTAGGGATCTGTGTTTGCTGCCTTCCATATTTTTTTCAGAAGTCCAGGTGAAACAGATGATTTTAAAAAAATCCTGATTCATCCCAAAACCTGTGCTTTTTCCGTCTGGACTCCAAACAAGTGTGTTTTAAAATTACTTATGCTTCAAATATCCACACCAAGTTTCACACGCATATAGCTGAACATGTCTAAATGCTTCTTGAATATTCTTTACAGATATAAAATGAACTGGTCAACTGTAGGATGTCATTTCCTCTTACATGCTTAAGTCTTTTCCTCATGCTGCAGCCTGCTCCTCAATCATCCCTGTTGCTGGAGTCAAATTTCACCACCACCCCCCCCCCCCCACACACACACACCAGCTGCCAGTTCATATGCTAACTAACCCAGAAGTGAGGTGACAAGAGTTTAGACACAAGAGGGAGGGCAGACTGCTTTTTCATTTGTTTTGTATGTCTTTCATAGATTTTTATGAATAATCATTGCTTTTCTAGTCATGTAAAATGCAATTAACCTAATATTTTATCTTTTTTTTTTACAAACAAAACATATGAATGTGCTCCAAAACAAAACCCAACTCTCAGTACAGTTCTACAGATGTAACATAAGACTTAGACAGTAAATGTCTCTTTTATCCTTTTTTAATCAATGCTGCAACTTCTTTTCCTTAATATAAATCCAATGAAATTAAACTACAAAACCAAAAAACACAACGTATAGCAAATTTCTCTAAATAAATTATGTGTATATACAATATGTAGCACTTTTAAACAAAATAATAACAAATCCTTCCAATACAAGCACAGAAAAATGGAACACAAAATTTAAAACCCACATTTGAAATGGCAATTTTAAAAAGATAATTTTTTCAGCCTGCTAAAAGTGCACAATTGTAAAAGCTCTTTTATATAGACAACTGTTTGGTTGCTTAGAGCTCTAAATATAAAAACAATGCCTTTATGGATGTGGCACGGATGGCACGGTTGTTCAGCAGGGTAAACCCCAGGAAAGCGGCGGGACCTGATGGAGTTCCCGGAAAGGTTCTGCGGGCCTGCGCCGATCAACTCTCCCAGGTCTTCACAAAAATCTTCAACCTGTCGCTAGCTCAGGCTTTCATCCCTGCTTGCCTGAAGTCATCCACTATCATCCCGATACCCAAAAAGTCCTCATCCACAGCCTTCCTCACGGACTTCCGCCCAGTTGCACTCACTGCTGTCATCACAAAGTGTCTGGAGCGGCTGCTCCTGGGACACATCAAAGACTCCCTCCCTCCAATCTTCGTCCCCCACCAGTTTGCTTACAAAGCAAACAGATCAACGGATGATGCCATTTCCATCACCCTCCACACTGCGCTGAGCCACCTGGAACACAGAGACACCTACGCCAGGATGCTCTTTGTGGACTATAGCTCAGCCTTTAACACAATCATTCCTGACATTCTGGTCAACAAACTGTCTGAACTAGGACTCCACCCACTCACCTGCTCGTGGATCAAGGACTTCCTGACAAACAGACCACAGACAGTCAAACTTGACCCCCACCTCTCCTCCACCCGGACGCTGAGCACAGGCTCCACACAGGGATGTGTGCTGAGTCCTCTGCTGTATACACTGTACACAGCAGACTGCAGACCAGCCCACACCAGCAACACCGTGGTGAAGTTTGCAGACGACACTACTGTGGTGGGGCTGATCTCTGGGGACGACGAGACGGCCTACAGAGACGAAGTCCTGAAACTCTCAAGGTGGTGTCAGGCTAATAACCTCATCCTGAACACCACCAAGACCAAGGAGATCATCCTGGACTTCAGAAAAAACAGAACAGATCCACCCCCACTCTACATCGATGGAAACTGTGTGGAGAGGGTCCACAGCTTCACCCTCCTGGGCACCACCATCTCTGCTGACCTCACATGGTCTAACAACACCATGACTGTCATCAGGAAGGCCCAGCAACGCCTGCACTTCCTGAGAAAACTTAGGAGGAACGACGTCAGCCAGGAGCTGCTGGTAACGTTCTTCCGCTCAACCATTGAGAGCATTCTGTCCTATGGCATCACAGTGTGGTTTTCCCACTGCACTGAAGCAGAACGGCAGAGTCTCCAGAGAGTGGTAAAGACAGCGCAGAGGATCATCGGCTGCCCCCTCCCCTCACTGAAGGACATTTACCAGTCTCGCTGCCTCAGCAGAGTGACTAGCATCACCACTAACTCCACCCATTCTGCTTTCCCTCTGTTTGAACTGCTGCCCTCTGGAAGGAGGTACAGGTCCATCAGAACCAGGACAAACAGACTAAGAAACAGCTTTTTTCCACAGGCAATTATCATACGGAATGCACATACGTCCACCAACCACACCTCACTCTAATTTTACTACAATGCGTGCAATATCCTGACTGTCTAACCGGGTCACTGTGCAATAACTTGATATTTATTAAGCTGTGCTCACAGCAACTCATGTAATTCCATTCTATTTTATTCACAAATATTTAATATTTAACAGTTTCTGTCCATATTGTTCATTTTTTGTTAAGAGTTGTAAATACAGTATTTCTTTTTCTATTCTATTTTTATTTTTATTTTATGTAACTCCTTCACTCCAAGGCTGCTGCAATTTCATTGTATCCCCATGTACAATGACAATAAACGATTCTGATTCTGATTATATCACTTAGACACAGATGGAGAACCATATCAACTGGATTGGTAACAGCAACAACCACCGACCAAGCCGGCAAGCCCTGGCAGAAAAGATCCCCACAAGAAACACTGCAGGCTGTTCCATAAAAAATATAGTTTTACCATTGCCTTGCAGATCACAGTTGAAGTGGTTTAGTTTTCCTAAAAAAATTCAGAATGATTGAAGTTACAGGTGAACTTTTAGACAACATTTGATCCAAAAAGGTCCGAAAACGTCTTTTTAGGCAAAACTGCAAACACCTATTTTTTGCATAACTTATCTTTCAAATATCAGCACAAAAAAATTAAAAACGGTAGGGATCTGTGTTTGCTGCCTTCCATATTTTTTTCAGACTTAAAAGTGTAACAGATGATTTATAAAAAATCCTTTTTCATCCAAAAACCTGTGTTAAATCTGTCTAGACTTAGTATTAAAAACTCTCCAAGATGAATGTGCCTGACTCCACCTGCAGGTGGATCACAGACTTCCTGACGGACAGACAGCAGTATGTGAGGCTGGGGAAGCTCGTCTCAGATACTCGGACCACAAGCACCGGATCCCCCCAGGGCTGTGTCCTTTCACCCCTGTTACTCTCCCTGTACACAAACAGCTGCACAGCTGGTCACCTGTCTGTCAAACTCCTGAAGTTTGCTGACGACACCACACTCATCGGCCTCATCTCTGACGGAGATGAGTCGGCCTACAGGAGTGAAATAGCCAGGCTGGTGTCATAGTGCAGCGCTAACAACCTGGAGCTTAATGCTCTGAAGACAGTGGAGATGACAGTGGACTTCAGGAAGGCCCCAGCCCCCCTCCCCCCTGTCATCCTCTGTGACTCCCCGGTGACCTCTGTGGAGTCCTTCTGCTTCCTGGGAACCATCATCAGCCAGGACCTCAAGTGGGAGCAGAACATCAGCTCCATCACTAAGAAGGTCCAGCAGAGGATGTACTTCCTGAGGCAGCTGAAGAAGTTTCACCTCCCTGAAAAGATGTTGGTAGACTTTTACACCGCCATCATCGAATCCACCCTCACGTCCTCCATCACAGTCTGGTTCGCTGCGGCCACGGCCAGAGACAAGGCCAAGCTGCAACGCGTCATCCACTCAGCAGAGAAGGTGATCGGCTGCCACCTCCCGTCTCTCCAGGAGCTGCACATCTCCAGGACCTGGAGGCGGGCAGCCAGGATTGTAGCCAACCCCTCTCATCCAGGACATAATCTCTTTCGGCCCCTCCCTCCTGGCAAGAGGCTCCGGTCCATCAGGACCAGGACCTCGCGCCACAAGAACAGCTTCTTCCCCACTGCAGTCAGCCTGCTGAACAGTACCCCAACTCCCCCAGGTGACCCCCCCTCCCCCCCCGCCCACCAAAGGACTGTCGGTGCCACTTACAGGCCCCACCATCCCAGCCCATCTGTGCTCCCACTTTAATTCACCTTACTCTACTGTATATAGTGTGTTGTTGTTGTTAACTTAATTTTTAACTTATTCTTAATTGCACTATACACCAAGTCAAATTCCTCGTTTTGTAAAGTGCGCTCTACTGAACCTGGCAATAAAACTTTTTCTGATTTCTGATTCTATTAATCATTGTTTTTTATTCATTCAAAATGCAATTAAATCAATATTTTATCTTTTTTCTTTTCCTTTTTCTTTTTTTTTTATCTCTTATATCCTTTTTTATAATCAATGTTTGAACTTCTTTTCCTTTCTATTGTCATGGTTTCAGTTTGTTGTCTTTTTTTTTCGCTTTAGTTCTTGTTCTGTCTTGTTTGGTTCTGTTTCCTGTTTTATTTTGAAAGGTTTCCTGTCTTGTCATGTTTCTTGAGTTTTACTTCCTTTGGTCCCCATCTGCCCTAATCGTGTTCACCTGTGTCTTGTCTGCCCTGTCTGTATATAAGTCTTGTCTCTGCCTTCCTCCTGTGCTGGTCCATTAACTTCTGCTCATGTTGATCACGTCTTCTTGTCTGGCGTCCATGTCCCTTGCCATGCCACAGTAAGTTTTTGTTTTTAGTTTTGTCATCCTGCTCTGCAGCACTTTTTGTTAGTTAAATAAACCCACTTGCCCTGAACCCGTTTGCCTCCCGTCTCTGCGCCTGGGTCCTACCTGCTCTCGAGCCTCCCCCCCACACGACATCTATACATCCAATGAAATTAAACTACAAATCAACAAACACAACTGATAACAAATGTCTCTAAAAAATGATGTGTATATTTGCAGAACCTTAAAAACACCAAACAAATAACAAATGCTTCCCAATTAAAGCACAAAAAATGGAACACAAAATGTAAAACCCAAGTTAGAAATTGCAATTTGAAAAAGATACTTTTTTCAGCAGCTTTTCAAAATCAATCACCAATTCTACTCTTCTGTGGATGAAACAAAGAACTCCAGAACAATGAAGCCATTTCTCTAAGTCTCTCTCACCTTCAGTTTTAAACAAGGTCTGTGAAAATCCACCATACATTGGTCACATGAACTCAGAGACCTGCTAAAAGTGCACAATTGTAAAAGCTCTTTTATATAGACAACTGTTTGTTTGCTTAGAGCTCTAAATATAAAAAAAATGCTTTTCTATCACCTAGACACAGATGGAGAACCATATCAACTGGATTAATAACAGGGTGGCATGTTTAGACAACATGAAGCTGTCCATCACATTTTTGACCTAAACATGTAAACACATCCTTGGCTCTGCGGTTAGGAAATGGTATTTGGGAATCTCTTTATACCAGGAGCCAGCCTGGCCATTGGAACATCGCCACAGTGCCCATCCAGACTGGGACAGCAACGGGGTCCACTTCAGAGCCGTGAGCTGCTGTGTTTAACTCCAGCTGTCCCAGCAAGGGAGACAACTGCAGCAACATCCACTGACCAAGCTGACAAGCCCTGGCAGAAAAGAACCCCACAAGAAAAACACTGGCTAAGGCAGGCTGGTCAAAAAAAAAATAGTTTTGCCATTGTCTTGCAGCTCGCAGATCAAGTGGTTTAGTTTTCCAGTAATGTCAGTCAAGAATGCAAGTTCAGATTCACAATGTTCATATTCACCATATTCAACAGACATCTCCTCCAATAGCACCTTAAAAATCCTGTGCTGTTTTGCTTTGCAGCTGAGGTTGTTTACGATTTTCAGAATAAGAGTCATTATATGTCCAGAGCCAATCACTTCTGCACATAAGGCCTGCTGGTGAATGACGCAGCAGTAATGCAGACATTTTGGAAAGTCTGGGTCAGCTTTACAGTGAGTGATGAAACCTGTTTGTCTATTGATCATAGCAGGAGTCCCATCTGCAGTCACTGCTACCAGCTTTTCTAATTGTACCTTTTTCTGCACAAAAACTCCTTCACCGTGTTATACATTTCAACTCCTCTTGTAATTGTCTGTTAGGGCAGATGTGTCAGGAGTTCTTCTCTTGTGGAAACCAAAAGCTATGCTGTACTGTTGCCGTCCACAGACTCATCACACTGGACGTTAACCACCTGCACTTTGCAAGATCCCGGTCCAGCTGATTGGCCAAGTTATCAGACATAGCTGACACTCATCTAGACATTGTAGTGGAAATTGAATGAGTTCTATTGTTCTCATCCTTAGGGACAGTGATAGCAATTATCATCATTGCTTGAATTTTTTTCATGCTATATGCAAAAGTCTTTGTCCCTTAAGGCAACAGATTACAGCCCCCCCCCCCCCCCCCCAGGCTGCTGTCGTATTAACAATAGCTTGGAGCTCCAGAATGGACAAGAAAAAACGACGAGAATGGCTCGAGCAGGGCGTTGCTCACGGGGCGGTCGCTCGTGCCGTGCGGTCGCACGTGCTCGGGCCCGCTAAATGCTACTTGTAGCTTTAATAATAATAATAACTCTAACAGATACAATAGGGTCCTTGCACTCCGTGCTCGGGCCCTAATAAACCTAACAGATACAATAGGGTCCTTGCACTCCGTGCTCGGGCCCTAATAAACCTAACAGATACAATAGGGTCCTTGCACTCCGTGCTCGGGCCCTAATAAACCTAACAGATACAATAGGGTCCTTGCACTCCGTGCTCGGGCCCTAACAAGACACTAGAAACACACATGTCCACATACACCATTAAATAACTCATTTACTATTATTCATCATAAATAAACATATAAGTTCTTTTGGATGTAGTCTATGACACAATACAAACATATAAAACCACCCTGCTTTACTTTACTTAACTTTTATTTTCTTTATTTTATTTTATTTGATTAAAAAAAAAAACTGTAAATTGATAAATTATCTACAATAATGAAACCGTTTGTACAGTCAACATGTGATGTGAACCCAACACTGATGTACAACTGTCCAGTTCACGGGTCTGAACATAAAGTTGTGTTTCTGAGTTCTTTGGCTGCCCGCAGCGCAACAAAGCTTCCTCTGTGATTCTGAGAAGAGTTCAGTTTGTTCATCATGAGGCCAAACAAGATCAGACTTTGAGTTCAAGACTTTGTCCAAACTTCAAGGCCTTGAAGAAATGATAGTTGAAGCAGTTGATGTCGTCCATGCTGCCTTCAGAATGCGTCACAAACATATTTGAAGAAAGATTAAAAGACAGACATACAAAAAGAAAAATGCATTGTTGGTTGTATTGGCACACGGCATTTGGAAAGACTTTTTTCTTAGTTTTCTAAGAGAGAAGGAACAAAAAGTTGACATAAATGCTCCATCCTTGGTTCAATGAAAAACTGCTCCATCAGGTTTCCTGAAAAAAACAAAAAACATGTAGTTTGTCTAAAAATGTGACAAAAAGGGTTAATAAATACTAAACAAAGCTAAAACATTTACAGGATCAAATCAGAGTGATGCTGATCACGTTCATTGTTTACCATATTATCTCCACAGCGTTGTGCAAATCCATAGATTAATGTGAATAAATCCAATAAAATATTAGAAAACAAACCTCTCTGGTTTCCCATCAGTTCAGTGGAACATGCAGTGAGAGTATTGTATCAAATCAAATGGATATAATTGGCCTAATTCCCCTGAAGCTGCTGTAATAACCTGTGGTGTAAAACACGTTTTGTAATTCTCACAGCCCAACATGATTTTGAAGTGCCACCAATGAAATAAGACAGAATGTTGAACCACATCTAAAATCACTGTGGCAGCTTATAGAAAGACTGAAATTAGATTTGATTTGTTTCTGAATAGAATGAAGAGAAATGCAAAATAAGAGTAAACACGGTGTTCAAAGCAGACGCTGACAGGTCTGTGCTGCCTCTGCATGGGCCATGAAAACAGGGTCACTGCTCAATTATCAGCTCACATTCATCCAAACATCACATTCATTCATGATACTAATGATACCAAAAACATGAAAGAAGCAAGGGATGCAAAATGAAAGGTTTAATATCAGCTCCTTACTCAAACAAACTCTTAAAGTCCCATTTGTTCCTATTTCTAAGGCGTATAATGTAAATCTAAAAGATGCTTTATTTTGTGGCCCTGGAGGTTTTCACCCTGATGCATTAAGTTGAGCTTGATGTAAGTCATAAAAAAAATGTTTTTTATGAAAACACTTTGAATGACGCAACATTGAGAAAGCTGTTTAGATCATGGAGCCCCGCCTGTCTGATTGTGGAATTCAGCAGCTTCTTAAATTTAAAGAAGATACCTCAAACACTTTTGAAGAAGACAAAATTAGAACAAAAAAAAAAATGTCGTCACGTTTTTCCAAATGCTAAATTTTGCAGTTCAAACGGTAGCCAGCAGCCACAGACGATACTCTAATAAAACAGACAGAGAAGACTTGTGAAAGCTAATGAAGGTCTTCCTGTAATGAAGCAGCAAGGATAAAACTGAACGAACCAACGGAGGAGCTGACCTGTGTCTTCATAATCTCTAAAGGGCTTCATTTAATGACAAAAAGCCCGTTTGCTCATAAAAGCTGCTCCATTTGAGGCCCAATGTGACAGGAAACCTGCATGTTTAAACGGAATCTCTTACAGATTTTTTTCATTGTGAATTAAACTGAATCTATACAGTTTAAAGTATTAAATATTTCCCAGAAAAGAAAAAATTAATCACAGTTTAAAGTGGTTGAATGGCATATACTGTACTTGTATAGCGCTTTTCTACAGTCCTCAAAGGCCCAAAGTGCTCCACAGTCACATTCGCCCACTCAGGACAGCTCCACTGCCATCACTGGTTCCAACCTCCCAGAGGCAACGTGGGGTTCAGCGTCTTGCCCAAGGACACTTCAACATAATGGCGGGTAAGGCAGGAATTGAGCCCTATCAGTACAACACAATCCACCATCATCCGATGACTTTAGTTCCAATTTTCTGTTGGATTTCAACAACATCTCGTTACAAACCCCTCCTAAAATGGAGACGTCCTCTGATGTTTTCAAGCAAAACACTCAGACTCAATGTATTTGGATAAACGTGTGATCTCACATGTCCGGCTGAACGGACGGAGCTGCTGAGTAACACGACAAAAACACACAATCCGTTAATCTCCCTCTAGCTCAAAGAAGGAAATTGGACCGGCGTCTGCAGCTGCAAAGGTTACTGAAGAAATCAGTCATTTGAGATTATTACTATTGGCTTTTTGGTTCATGTTTTTCTTGAAAAGCAAGAACTCACAGAGTCTGGTTCTCTGAGTCTTCAACTTGGTTGACCACTTTTTGAAAAGTGTTCTTTACTTTTTCTGAGACAAAAAGACAATCCTTAGACTTTAGACAACAATGGTGGTAGCAGGTTTGTACACGTCCTTTGGTGTTTTTCACTGTTAGAAGGTGACACCAAGCAAACCAGAAAGCACCTGCACAGTAACATGTCCATAAGGTCACACAGTTCTTACATTTCAGACGACTTTCAGAAGGAAAAAAACAAACATTCTGTAATAAGATTTATTGCTTTTTGCAAATTAAAAAAGTCTGATTTCTAGAATTATATGCAATTATTTGCATACAAATTGACATTATTACTGTACACATGAAGCAAGCAATATTGGTTGATGAATGTGAGTTGCCGTAGATACTTCACACAAATTGATACTGGACCATTGTGCACACATCTAATGAGATATTGCTCAGATTGCCTTAGGGTCTGCAGCTCCATAAAAGTCTCTGGGAGTCAAGGAATTATGTGTTTTCCAGTCTACACTGTATCACCTCGTGTGAATATGTATTTTAGCGAGCCCATATGTTGGTCGTTATAATTATAAGTTTTAATTGGATTGCCAGTATGTTGCTGCAGAGTTCTATGAGGTCCAGCAGCAGAAACTAATTAACTTCATAAATCTTCCTTTCCTCTGAAATGCATGTCGAGTGTTCATTACTTAGTGAAGCTGTTAGATAGACGCAAAACATGTTCATCTGTTTGAAAAAATGAAAACATACTGCTCCTGTTTCATGTAACCGCACAGCTGAAAAAATGCAGAGTCGGCAAGAAAACGCACAGTTTAGCACCTGTAGCTTCAAATGGAACCGTTTTCTGTAAAACTAAAAGAACACATCTATTTTTTATGTCTAAGTATTTGTAAACATGAAATCTGTCATTTGACCTTCATCTTGGCAGGATGTGATGTCATCGAAGGGAGTTTTTCCTAAACTTGACAAACCGTCTTGCTGCGCAGTGGTGCAGTGGTTAGCGCTTTTGCCTCACAGCAAGAAGGCCCCCAGTTCAAGTCCCGGCTGGGGGACCTGAACCAGAACAGCAATGGGGGACCTTTGTGTGTGGAGTTTGGATGTTTTCCCCGTGCATGCGTGGGTTCTCTCAGACCGTCCAAAAACAGGCTTAATTGGTTACTCTAAATTGAGTGTGATTGGGTGTGTCATTGTGACCCTGCGACAGACTGGCGACCTGTTCAGGATGTCCCCTGCCTTCGCCCATAAGTGGCCGGGATAGGCTCCAGCAGCCCCGTGACCCCGAAAGGGAACAAATGGAAGAAGATGAATGAATGAATGAATGAATGAATGAATGAATGAATGAATGAATGAATGAATGAATGAATGAATTAATTAATTAATTGACAAACTGACTTGTAGCAAAAAAAAGAAATTCTTAGCTGTTGTACAGCTAAGAATTGAACAGGCTTTCAGTTAAAAGGACACAGGCTGAAATAAATAAAGTGGAATAAAACAGCTGTTCTTCATGATGGGGGGCTAAATCTTTTGAAATGAGGGCTGTTCTGTTCCTTGCAGAGCCTCTTTCTGTGATCAAACCTGAATGTTCGTCTTCATGTCTCCTAAACGACGAGATCGAAACACATTTTAGCTAAAAGGCTTCATTTGATCCCACTGAGACACGAGCTGCCATCACAGCGTTTCCACTGACGCCGTTTCTGGACGCAGATGTTGATGTTGTGGCTGTTGGCGTTGGATTAAGCTGTGTGCACGGACATCGCCGCTTGGAGGTGTCATGTTGTGATTTATGTGAGAGGGAAAAAGGGAAATGTGGGAAATGTGGACAATTTTCTTTACAGTTTTTGAACGCTTGTCTCTTTTTGTGACACGGAAACCCAAGAAAATTGATACAGAATAAATGATCAGAACACTTAAAGTGGAGACAAATTAGTGCTGTTGAGCTCTGAACAACTCCAACATACAAGAGCGTGACGCTGTGGTTTCACACGGCTAGGCCAGCAGAGGCCTTCAAAGCAGCTGCTAACAGATGTGGACATGAGTAAAGGCACGTTAGAGTCTGAGCTTTTGGATTTAAGTCCACCCTGTGATTAAGCTCCCGCGTTTGAATACCCATCAACTGTTGTCACACACACATAAAAAAAAGAACAATAATAAAAAGAAAGTCAGATTTACTGTAATGCAGACACTTTACCTGCTTTACTTCTGCTGGCTTTTAGAGAATATTCAAAATCCCTTGAGTGAAAAGGCCTTTCATTGGACAACTCTAGGAAAGTAGTTCAGACAGAACATTAAAAGTGTGTATGTGTGTGTGTGTCTATAATTTAAAGAGACTTGTATCCTGGTGACAATGACAGAAAAATGAACATCGTGGTAACACAGCCAGTTTCATTTCTCTCAGCACATGAGGAATGATTTATAACCCACTCTGTAAAACGTCTGTTTTAAAAAGAACAAGTCACTCAAATTGGGCACATAAATGCAGGTTAGTGGAGAAAGTGGCACAGAATGTAAATATTTAAGAAGTACAAGACGCTTTTGGAAAAGAGTTCTACCAGTTTTGGCCTGCCCAGCAATAGTAATCCATGAGAGAACATTTTGAGACGTTTGATACATTGAAGAGGAGAATGTGTCAATCATGTGAGGGGGAGTGGGAAGTTTAGCAAATCGGGTTTTATTTCTTCTTTTGAATGACTAAAGAGAGAATTTGTGACAAACTAGGGCAGAAATGCAGTGATACGTGTCTCTCAGGACACATGCGATGATGACAAAGAATTCCTGAACAAGACATGAATGTTTCAAAGACGCCTCGGCACACTGAGGAATGAACAGGACAAACGTTTTAAGTGAAAGCATCTGGACATTCAGTCCTATTACAAACGCGTTCTCAAATATTAAAACAGAACAACCAGAAGACAATTCAGCTATTATTTAGGGCTGAAACATAAATGGACCAATCAAGTATCTGTCATTCAAGCTTCTAAAATGTAACTTTGCTCGTGGAGGTCTTTGTGAAAGCCCCTCTGACAAAGACCTCCGTTTATCATTTCATCGGATTAAATATTCATCGGATTAAATAAAACAGCAGGTCATCAGATGAAGGGAGCATCTATCCACCTGCTTGTCTCTTTGAACCAGGTCATCCATCTGCAGAACAAAAACTGATTTCTCTAGAAGACTCCCTTGACCAGTAAAACATGTGAACCTTTAACCACACAGATGTGGCGGGCCACACCTACAGGTAACCAGGTACAGAATAACAGTTCCGACACAAGCGGCTCCAAAATACTGTTTTTTTTTTTATTTCCCGACTATTCCAAATGTGGTGGGATGAGCTAATTGAGCCACAGGTGTGGTCACTCATCTTGGTTCTGCTGATGAGCACCTGGCCCGCTACAAAAGAGGACTGAGCTCTGCCTGAGTTCCTGCTGAGACTGCCTCCTGTTCTCTGGGTTCCTGCTCCTCTGTCAGTGCAGTGAGTATCTTAACCCCTTGTCACACAGCATATCGGTGGGTGACAGGAAGGGGCGAAGTGGATGGAGTGCATCGCTCCCTGCCCCTCCCTTTAGGTGCGATCAGCACTGACCGGGTGTTTGATGGAACCCTCCGCCGCCGCCGCTGCTGCTGTACAGAGTTTTAGTCCTTTTTGTGGAAGTGTGTCCGTAGGTGTTCTCTACACGCCCCCCCCCCCCCCCCCCATCCACTTTGGTGGTCCAACGAGGGAGTCTGACGGCGGCGTCTGCTCCCCCCCCCCCCCCCCCCACACACACACACACACTTCATCTACGGCCAACCACGTGACTGTGCTGGTGCTCCTGGGAGTTGGAGGCCGGTAGTGACGTGTGTGTGTGTGTGTGTGTGTGTGTGTGTGTGTGTGTGTGTGTGTGGGTGTCTACCGCTTCCTGACCACCTGTAACAAAAGGACTCTGGTACACAAACTCTGGGACTTCACTGGTTTGCTGTGTTTTGCTTGTTTGCACCCATACCCCTGCATGTTACGGGGTATGGTTTGTTCTGTTCCAGTCTTGTTGGTGTACCCGTGCTATCAACAGGTGAGCTTGAGGCCCTTAATGTTATTTGTTTAACTCTGTTTTAATTATTTATATGAGGCTCTTGCTGGCTTTATCCGTATTTACCCTGTTTTTAATTATTGCTATTAAAACTTTTTTTTTTTTTTTTTTTTTTTTTAAGCCAGAACCATGTCTCCACCTGGTGCAGTCCTTAATTTTGTTTGGCGTGCCTGAACCGCTCGTGTTGCCACACAAAGAAAAGAAACCGCATTAATTCCTGGTTTGATTTGGTCGTGAAGCAAATAGAAAAATCCCCAACAAGATCACAGCAATACATGTTCACCATTTAAACTAACACGTTTGTCACATCATTGAGAAATTTAAACTCACAGAAAAATGATGGCAAATGACCGTGTCTGACCGGCGCTGCCTAACCCACGAGCAACCCTCACAAAATAAAATTGAACAACGCCAAACAAATGTGTTTGGAATAAAAAAAAAACACGCAGCCTCACAGAACACCTCGCTAGCCTCGCCTGTTAGCTCTTTCAATCAAACGCGCCGCTTTTTCCGGTGTCACAGGCCGCCACGCACCTTCGTACCCCCGCAGGACTCCAGCCTATTCCAGCTATTACTCTCCAAAAGCCAAGCTTATTCCGGTGCCTCGCCACAATCTCAAACACTTTTGACCGAAGCTCACATGCTGAGCCAGGACCGCCAAGCTGCCATGTTGGTAGAACTTCCCACCTGTGATGACGTGCTGGCTGGTGAGTCTCAAAAAAAAAAAAAAAAAAAAACACACCTTGCCACTCACTGGTTCCTCCCAGCATCAACAACTTTAAGTGTAGCCCCCCTGACCTGGTAACATAGAAATCCCTTTGACTCATCGTAACTCTGTTTTCACAATCGGCCTAGATCCACTGATTCTGAGAAGTATTTGAACAACGTTAAGAAAATACCAAATATTTTTACAGTAATCACAAGTTGAGTTTTGAATGTTTACCACCTGAGACACGTATTGAAAAAACGGGTTTAAGAATCAAATCACTCTGATGTGATACACAGCCGTCCAGCTCCGGGGAAAGGACTCAAGAGGAAAGAAAACACAATCATTTGATTTTTTTTTAATTGATGAAATACACTTTTATTTTCAGGTTTTTTATGTTTTGCCGGGGCAGCACGTTTATATTTGTATGATTTTGACAGGATATACATATTTAAGGTTCAAGTGGATTTTTCCGCACCGATTTTCCTTTTAATCATTAGTTTAAAAAGTTTCCTTTTTTTAGTCTAAAAGTTTAGCTTTAGTGTGTTCAATAAATGTTTATCCTGTTTGGCCCCCTGTGCGATTGAGTTTGACAGCCTGGTAGTACCAGTCTAGAAAATTCAAACATTTGTCTTAATTTGTGTGTGAAATGGCCAATGATTCATAGGGATTTATGTCCTTATAGGAAAACCTCTTGTCACAAAAACAGCCAAACAATTATGCTACATTAGTAAATGTTGTTCTTATCGCTGTTTTTTGTGTTTGAGCGTTTTAAATACTCTATTTCTTGTACAAGCTTAAAATAAAGACGGTGAAAATAAATCTTAATGACATCAAAGAAAAAGAGCAAAACAAAGATGATGCCTTTTAAGGACATGGATTTCTATAGTGTACTTATACAGAATAAATATATACACGTGTATATTGTAGGAGACTGTGGTTCCACCGTAACAGATGGAGCTGTTGGAGAGGCCTCATGGGTAAATGTGTGGAAATAGGGAACTGATGAAATAAAACAATTTCAAACCAATTGCAATTGATTAATAAATATAGAAAAGAAACAACCATGCTAGCTCTGGCATGATGCATGCTTTTATTGTGAAAAAGAACAGGACAAATGAAGACCAGGTCTTTTGTGAAGACCAGGTCTTTTGTGACTCCCCATCGAAGGCTTTTATTTTTGATTCTGGTCCGTTGTTTTGGGGAAATGTAAAAATGAAATGATAAGAACAGATAAATGGAATAAAGATCTCAGCAAATGTTTTTCTTTAAGCTGCAACAAACGTGCAAAACTCCATCTGAGTTGAACTGATGGAGTTTCTAGTGTAGCAGCGACTGAATTGCAGTAATTAAAGTCTGTCCTGTGATAAACATCCTGGGGGGGGCAGGACCGTCTGCCTTAAAACCCGCCTGCAGCTCGTTTGTAACGGTTTTTCACACAGCTGCCTAGTTTTTCAGTGTCTGCATTGATTTTCTTCAGACCTCTTGAAGGGAACAAGTGTTGTGGCTGCATCCATTTAGAACTTTGGTGAAAGACGGCTGATGGAAGGGATTCAAACTTCTCTTTTATTCCTCACTGTTTTCTTTTAGACATTTAGTTTATATTTTAAAAAAAAGATTAAAACAATAATTTACAGGGAGGAAAAAAAACGGTTTTCACTTTGACAGTATCGTTTGGAATGCATTTTTTACCAAATCAGAACTACAAAAACACCGTTTTTATAATCCTTTTAAAAAAAAAAAAATCTTATTCATGGTCTTATATGTGTTCTCAAATATTAAAACAGAACAACCAGAAGGAAATTCAGCTATTATTTAGGGCTGAGACATAAATAAACCAACAGGTATTACAATGGTCACCCAAAATGACACTGCCAGGCCCTAACCCCCCCAGTGCCCGGTGGGTCAGACTGAATGTGGGATCGCCAAGATCCTGAAGCCCCATCAGCCTCAAAAAGAACCACAAGGATCCTGTGTTGTCTGATTTGGTACGGTCCAGACAGTCCAATCCACAGAAATGGATCCTACCCATCGGGACTTGCAGGGGCTTGTCTGGGAGGTTGAGCGGTACCGGTTAAACTCAGTTTAAGGGGTGGGGGCTCGACGCCCCTCAAAGAGTAGTGAAAACTCAGCTGAGGTCAGTGAGCATTCATGAGGAGCAGTAAGGTTTCATGCTCTCCATCTTATCCATCCACTGGGGGAGCGGGGAGCCGCCCTCAGCAGCTATCGGGAACCATTTGGTGGTTTGACACCCCCCCCCCCCCCCCCTCAACAAATGTCCGTCTGACATCTGAACCTTTGCCCTCACAACGTTTAGTGTTTTTTACAACTTTTCCAAAAGACTAAATGCATTTTATTGCTAGTTATGTCTTTAAGGTTTTAGTTCTTGTGCACATCTGCTGGATCATTAGTCCTCACTTTTTGATTCATTTTCTGATTTTTCTTCTTTTCACAGACATTTCCTAATTCTTTTGTCATTCTGTGTGTCTTTCTTTACATCAACACTACCAAACAGGATTCAAATTGTACAAATGTACCATGATTAAGATAAGATAAGATATTCTTTATTGATCCCACATTGGGCAAATTCAATTGTCACAGCAGTTCCAAAAAGCAGAGAAAAGTGCAGCAATGCGCAAAAGTGAGGGGTCTTCCAAAATGTGCAAGTATACAAATACAAAAATGTGCAAAAATAGAAAAAGTAAAAAGTAAGTAAGAACTTATGTACACTATTACAACATAACACTAAACACATAACATAACACTAAAATTAAATAAATCAAGTAAAAACACAGAATATACAGATGAGCTATGGATGTATGATAACCGGTTTGTACATCATATTTAAACTGTGGCATTGTACAATCTCACAGCTGTTGGGATGAATGACCTGCAGAACCGTTCCTTCCTGCATGGGGGGTGTAACAGTCTGCCACTGAAGGAGCTGTTCAGTGCCTCCACTGTCTGATGTAGTGGGTGAGAGGTGTTGTCCATGATGGATGTTAACTTGGCCAACATCCTCCTTTCACCCACTTCCTCCACAAAGTCCAGTGGACAGTCCAGGACAGAACTGGCCCTCCTGACCAGCTTGTTAAGTCTCTTCCTGTCCCGGTCTGTGCTGCCTGCTCCCCAACAGGCCACGGCGTAGTGGATAACAGAGGCCCCCACAGAGTCATAAAATGTCCTTAAGAGAGGCCTGCACATTAGGGCGAAGCTTCCCTACATTTAGAAATGACACTTTGTATGATTTTGTTTCATTTACAAACTAACAAAACGTCTTGACGTCTGACCCAACAGCTTTCAGTGCAGCTTAATGAGGCAAAGGCGAGGTGGGGAAGTGAGACACACTTAATTATTCAGCAAACTGCTGCTTCCCAGCATCAGAGTGACACAAGCTCCACCGCAGTCAGTCAAAAGCCAACACCCCGCTCTTCAGGCCGCCGGCTGAAGGAAAACGTTGCTGTGCTGCCGGGGAAGGAGCAGAGGATTCTTCGCTTTAATTCACCGTCTGAGCTCAGCTCCTAACCTTCATCACACCTCAGCGGCGTGCATGGTTGAGCAGGGCTGTCCGCTCTTACACGAGCACGGTAACAAGCAGCCGGTTATTTATGCCTTTAATGATCAATTAGACGGCACAGATGACACGAAATATGAGACGAGAGTCCAAACTGGACAGACAGGATGCATCTAATGACTTAAACGGACTCAAGCTGACACTGAACTAAAGAAGCAACGAGACACCAATGGAAGAAACTGACAAAAGATTTATGAAATTAAAACTACCTCAACAAAAAGTCATCAAGTGTTTGGTTTTTAGTTTAGAGTGTAAAGAAAGTATTGTTCAAGCAAAACCTGAAATGTCCATCATGTCCCCAAACAGACAAAGTATTTCCAAAGAAGTTCAGCTTCAGTCAATCTCATCTTTGAACTGCTTCTTTACAACAGAAATGCTGACATTAGAGAAACTAAATGTTTGTGTCTTCCACTGATGTAAAGGATAATAACAGTAAAACACAATAAAAATAGTGAGACATGTTAGCATCAGATCCCGATTAGAAACGGAGATATCTTTGTTTTTTCTGCTGCTAATAACTTTGTCATTTCATAGAAAACCCTAAAAATGTTTGTGACGTGAAGCGAAACAGCCAATCGGCTTTAATGCTGAGTTCTGCCTGATGCGTGAGGGAGGAGCCAGCACCAAAGCTTTTCACAGCCTTTTACTGCCGCGGTGGAAGACGTACTCCCTGACTGCTAAAGCCGGTCTATACTTTTCACTTTGTTTCGGTTTTTTCTCTTATTTTTGAACATTAAAGTTCAAATGTGGCTCTTTAGCTCAAAAGCAGCATTTCAATTTAAGGCTCATTTATTGATAGAAAATTGCTTTAGGAGAACGAGGCGGAGACAATGGAGGGGCGGCGGCCTCAAGATGAACCTTTACCTTGAAGCCGAACCATCCACCTGGAGACGCACGCGTCCCTGACGACTTCAGGACAGGGCGGCTAATTTGGATTTGACGTCAAGGTCCACAAACATGATTGATCCGGAAAAGCAGCCATTTGTAAAAAAAAACATTGTACATTCTGAGCAGTGAGCAGAAAGGTTTTAGTTTATTTAGTGTTTGATGCTGACAGAGGTGACGTCCTGTTCTTTGCCATGCATGCTAACCGTTGGATGATGTTTAAAAATGTCTTTACCAGGCCCGCTTCCAGGAAAAAGGTAATTCAATCTTCTCATGTCAAGTGTGACCCTGCACAACACTTGTCTGTGAAAGTCGACGCGCTTTTGACCAGCATGACCACATGCACAGACATGTTTATCCAGGACTGAAATGACTGGGTTTCTGCTGCTGCCTGCTCTCTATCGACTAGAATCCTCCACGATGAAACAAGAAGGTGGAGGTCAAACACAAATCCAGCGTTTAACCATCAATATGAAGAAATGTTTTACAGAGAGATGAAGTGAAAGAATGGAGGGATGAAGGGTTTGAGGAGAAGAGTGATGAACTAATGAAAAAGAGGAGCTAAAATGACCTCTTGTGACCCTGCAAAGCTCCAGTTTACTTTTGTAATCTCCCACAGAGCAGCTTAGAGGGATATTCACACGCCTGCTTCTGCAGATTTAAGAAAGGTGACACCTGAAAGGATCGGATTCCTTCCCTGAAATAAATGTCAGACTTCTGCTCTGGTGGTCCTGCCGGCTTTGTTACGAGCAGTTCAATGGCACTTCGTGAGACTTCACTAAACAAACACGCACCGGCCTCAAACTGGATCATCCGACGTTTCAACCCAAACTGAAGTATGGAAACGGGGGCTTCCATGCTTTACTAACTGTTGGGAAAAGCTGAAGTTGGGACCAAACGGGGCTGCTGTGGGGGTGGTATTATGATTATGATCGGGGTGTGTAGAAGATGCTTTATTGCATACTTTTATTACAAAAAGTGGCGTAAAATGAATGTGGAGAGTCATTAAGCATTTGGCTGAAGAACGTTTTTACTCTTTGAACAAAATGTAAGTTATTAATGCAGCTGATCTAAGCATAATCTGTGTTCCACTGGAGCTGCTGCGTGTAGAAGTACGTTCACTAGAGTGTTAGAACGGATGCCGTTAGATGCATAGATGTTAACAACATTAACCAGCATTGTTTCCTGAGAAAATCCTCCTTACTGCCAACTCCAGAGCAGCCGGCATGAGCGGGCAAACGTTAAACGGCTCATTCTATAAGCCAAAAATGACATTTAACGTGCACTTTTTAGAAACATTTCTAGATAAATATTACAAAACTCTGATCATTTTTAACCTGATTCAAGGAATCACTTTGTTTCTAATAGCAACAGAAATAAAGCAAATACATTTGCTTTACTTGTCTTACAATTAGAAACCCTTTGATGCACAACATGGGTCAAAAGTGACCCGGCTGAGTTTTTATTTTTGATATCTTTGCAATACATTAATATTATCATTCAAGGTTTTCTTCATTAACTTGTTTCAGACACAAGATTATTTTATGTTTTCATTTCTTACTTTTTGAATAAAAACTGTTTTTGTATCACTACCCCTCTAATGTGCAACATGTGTACAAAAATGACCCATATTCATTTTTCTATTTCTTATATGGTTCAGTATTTAAATTTTATAACTTTGAAAAAAATTATATTTAACCATTTATTCTTCCATATATGTCATAAATATCTTGTTTTTGTTTGCAGCAAATAATCATTTTCCTTTTTCTTTCTTAAGGTACAAGCATAGCTTTTGCATTTCTACCTCAACGTTTCACACATGGGTCACAAAAGACCCAAGTGCATTTGCTAGCTCTATAGACAGAGGTCAGTACAGTTCTTATCTTTCCATCTCTCAATACATGTAAGTATTGTTTTTTTTTCTTTGTTAGAAAGATACACGTAATTATTAGCTAGCACAGATGCACACATGCCGTTCTTTTAATCACAGGTAATGTCACCATAGCAACCACTTCTGAGACTTTTCTCTCCAGTGTTTCATGTTTGTTTTGGGAGAAATTCTAGATGGAAGCAACATTTTCCATTGAAGTCTGATGTACCGGTGGTGTAGGACTCCGGATGCAGTCTGAGACCAGTTATTCATGAAACAAATAGCATTTTCCTCTAAAACATGTCATTTCCTGTTGATTTAATGATGTGACTAACGTGTCCAGGTTGTGTTTTATCTGTTGTCTGTTATTTTGTGCATCTTTGTGGTTTGGAAATGCACTCTAACCCCCTGCTGATATGATATTTCACCAACAATAAGCTCCTTAAGATGAGGTCAGCACCTTCAGTCACTTCCTAAAAAATGACTTCCGTTATCTTTTCCTCTTAATGTCCATACAAATGTTCCTATTTGTTTATTAATTATTTCATAAACTGATGGTATAACTAAATCATCATTTTTTGGAACATATTTTTATTCTGTAGTAACTGTTTAACAGCCAAAAGCGATCGGTTTGCTCTCCAACCTTCTCGACTTTCTCCATCTTCGCCTGACTCATTATTGTTGACCTGGCAGTAGAACCAGAAAACCTGTTTCATGAACAACCACATCCAAGGTGTTGAACGGCAACAGCAAGGTGCTGCTGTGAGATATGGGAGAACTCTGGAGGGTTTTTATCCTGCAGCAGGAAAAAAAGAAACGGAAATGCAAGGAGATCAGCTGAGTCTGTCACGCTGCATAACCACAGAAGAAAGGAGGAATGTTAGCAACATGACATTAAAGTCAAAACTCCAGCTCCCATTGGTTTTTGTGTTTTCATCTAGAAAGACCACACAACGTTACCCTTGCTGTAAAAGGAGCTCAAGATGGTTAAAACAAATGTTGAAATTAGACCAAATGATGTCACTAGTTTTTTTGAATGACCAGGATGTAATCCTGCAGGTTTTTCTGGTTTTTGGTTAAGTTACAATTCTCTGAGTTATGATGTATCCTAAAGTATTTCTTTGGTTTGTCTGCTCTGGATGTGTCCATGCATCATGAAAGCCTTCAGCTCCTTTGAATTATCACAATGGCTGCAACAAATAAGCGCTCTCTCCCGCCATTTTTCCAGCTTCGCAGTTACTTAAGCTTCCACATAGTCTGACCCTGGAGCTGTCTGCACTTGAAATCTCATTTCTCCAGTGTAGTAAAGACGGGCTCACTCTGGTGAAAGGAGTAATAACCACAGAAGATGGTGAGTCACGCAGCTTGAGCACTTTATGGACAGTCCTCATATGAAGATGCATCGGCATGTGCACCTTTGCCTGAGATGAATCACGGCGGAACGGAAAGCATAACAATATGCTGATGAGTGATGGACAGGGCAGAAGATTGAAGGGGATGCAGAGTGTTTTCATTGGCAGGTGATGAGCTTATTGATCAACGCTGGCGTTTTGAGAGCTCCAGTGGAAGCGGCACCTCAGAACTAACTGTACTTTCTTTCCCTTCAGCTGTTTGCATATTATGAGTCATGAAACATTGTGGCAGGTAATTCTAACAGACCTAAGGTCCATACATTTTTCATATGATTCATTTTCTCCTGCAGCAGCGTGGTGTCTGAATAAAACAAATTACACTCTCCTTTAGAGGAGACCCCCACACACACACACACACACATATCTCAGTTTGTAAAAATCAGAGCTGATTTCCTTCCTCAATTGAACAAAAGCTGTGAAAAAAAAAGATTTAAAAGGGCATTCATCAAAAACCTCCAATTAGTCTGTGATATGAGGCTTTGAAACACACCTCGTCGCAGCCCTGGAGTGGAAAGTTCACTAGGGGAGGTGGGGGTCGCCGGTACAGTTTTTTTCAAGGACTGATGAAGATAAAGCTGGCCTGTTGGATTTATAGACTCCAGAGTAAAGGCAGGTTTACTCACATCAGTTAACTTTAAAAAGGATTCAAATCAGACAGAAATGTGGTCTCAGCAAAGCCGTGGTAACGTGAACCCGTACGGATTGTCCGGTCCATGGAGGGTCATAGCGTGGAGAGGCTGTGTCTCAAGGGGGAGTCATGAAAATGGAACGTGTTGTTGTGCGTGTTGGAAGTGCATCATGAAAGATTCATGCAGGAAGTTAGACGCACTTACGACTTACGGATGATGCGTATGGCGTCCTTACGAGTGCTGCCTCCTTATTCACGTTCTTTAAAGATTCATGTAATTCATTGTTTTGTACTGTGTCACACAGATTGTGTTTTAATGCAGGGCCTTCAAACTCCTGTCTTCTCCTGGATCAGGTGTGTTCCACCAGAAGAAACATTTCCCAATCCACTCTCATGTAAACATATTTAGATTTTATTCTAAACATAAATATATGCACATGCTGGTTTCACAGATCTTTTTGATGTAAATCGCTCATTTCCTTATTTTTACATCTATGAGGAAGGTGACTGTTACTTTTTTGGTTTTCTTTAAAAAGATATTTTGATTTTAGTACTGTTTAAAGGGATTTTTAAAAGTGTGTTTTTGTATTGCCTGGTGTTTAGATGCATGAATGAACCTCACAGAGCTTCAAACTTCACTTTGTCTTAAACATGTTGAGGTTGCTGTCATTGGACAATGGCTTTACTTTAGCAGAATCCAGTGAGTGACATGAGGGATCATCCATCTGGTTAGAGTGGGGCAAAAAAGTATTTAGTCAGCCTCCACTTGAGCAAATTCTCACATAAAAAGATGAGAGAGGCCTTTGATTTTCATCACAGGTAAACCTCAACTATGAGAGGCACAAAGAAAATAAAAATCCAGAAAATCATATAGCTGGATTTAAAAAAAATGTATTTGTAAACTATGCTGGAAAATAAGTATTTTCTCCCCTACAAACTAACAAGATTTCTGGCTCTCACAGACCTCTAACTTTTTTCTGGAAGAGGATCCTCTGTCCTCCATTCCATCTGGGCTCCTCGCTAGATCTCACCCCGTGGGGTCAGAATGATCACAAGAACGGTGAGCAAAGATCCCAGAACCCCACGGGGGACCTAGTGAATGACCTGCAGAGAGCTGGGACCAAAGCAACAAAGGCTACCATCAGTAACACACTACACCACCAGGGACTCAAACCCTGCAGGGCCAGACGTGTCCCCCTGCTAAAGCCGGTACATGTGCAGAACCGTCTACAGTCTGCTAGAGAGCATTTGGAGGATCCAGAAGAGGATTGGGAGAATGTCCTATGGTCAGATGAAACCACAATAGAACTTTTTGGTAAGAACTCTACTGTTTGGAGGAGAAAGAATGCTGAGTTGTATCCAATGAACACCATAGCTACTGTAAAGCATGGGGGTGGAAGCATCATGCCATGGGGCTGTTTTTCAGCAAAGGGACCAGGACGACTGATCCGTGTAAAGGAAAGAATGAATGGGGCCATGTATGGTCAGATTTTGAGTGAAAACCTCCTTCCATCAGCATTGAAGATGAAACGTGGCTGAGTCTTTTAGCACGACAACCATCCCACGACAAATTTCCCATGCGTGGGATCAATAAAGTATTTCTAATTCTGATCCCAAACACATGTTGCCCGGGTAACGAAGGAGTGGCTTCATAAGAAGCATTTCAAGGTCCTGGAATGGCCTAGCCACTCTCCAGGTCTCAACCCCATAGAAAGTCTTTGGAGGGAGTTCAAAGTCTGTGTTACCCAACGACTGCCCCAAACATCAGTGCTGTAGAGGAGATCTGCATGGAGGAATGGACCAAAATACCAGCAACAGTTTGTGAAAATCGTGTGAAATCTAACAGAAAACGCTTGACTGCTGTCATTGTTAACACAGGGTATAAAACAAAGTATTGAATTCAACTTTTGTTCTCTCTCTGTACTTAGTTCCACTATAATTTACAAATAAATTCTTTAAAAATCAGACTATGTTGCTTTCTGGATTTGTTTTCTCATTTTATCTCTCACAGAGGTATATCTATGGCCTCTGTGATGCTGTTTTTGTAATTTTTCAGACATTTGAAAACTGTTCTTCCCTGCTCAATTATATGTTTTAATCATTTAAACGGGATACTTCATTCCTCCTCTCATGCTCACTGTTTCCATCTCTCATAGAGGACTGCAGAGATGCTCCAAAGACCATTAAAGAGCTATTTATTGAAAAAGGGGTACCCGGCAATTCTGATGCACTATCCCCTCATTGTACTACAACATTAAAACCAGCTTTATTTGCAGTCTGAAACCAGCGGCATTGCATAGTTTGCACCATGGTCATCCTGTACGACAGACAAAAGTGAAACCAGACCAACCAGGACCACATGAAACATAAAGAATGCTTATAGTGTAAACCAAATCAGTTTGTGACATTTGTAACATACTCGCACACTGACTGATTAAAGGATGTCTCTGCATCATGTGACCTTCCCCCAAATGTGTTTTTTTTCCATAAAACAGCTTCTATTATTGGTTGAACTTCCAGAAGTTTCCTGACTCTTTCTCAGCTCTTCTTTAGCTTCTCAGTGATCTTTGCATCTCATGGTTACACATAGGAGTCTTTCAGTTTGAAGTCCACAGCACCAAAACATTCCAACCATGTGGATCAGCGTCCCTCTCCAGTCTTACCTGTGGACATCAGAGATGCATAAACTCACAGTCTTGGAGGAGAGACTTCTTGAAAACCAACATCTTAGATTAAGAGGTGCTTCTTACTTTTTTTTTTATACATGAGGGTCTCCTAATGCAAACAATGAATGGTTTAAGTATCAGCAATGAACTTTGCAACATGTTTTTTCTCAAAACAAACTCAGAATTTTTGACCAGGAATAGTCATTTTTTTTTGCAAGAAAAATGTCATCTTCAGCTAAAAAAATTAAATAAAAAGCAGGCTGTTGCCATGACTACAGGTAAAATGTTTGACAACATCATTTCTGATGTGATTCTTTTATCTTTTTCATTTCTTCCCCTCCAATGTGGAGCCGTGGTCGTTGAAGAAGCTTTAAGCGGTTGGATTACGCTTTTTGTTTTGGTCATCCGGTTGTCTACCAGCCACTAATTCTGCCGTCTGAAGCGTCAAACCCAAACCATGACCTTTTCCTCACCGTCTCCCACTAATCATGCCCACTTCAGCCCCGGCACAGCGGCTGTGAAGCCCACCAGTAATCAGGGGTTTTTGGACGTGCTGTGTGTGGACAGTATGCTGATGATCCGTCTCCCTGCCTTCACTTCCCTCCTGCTCCTAAATTAGGGCTCACGTTAGCCAACCAGTTATCCCTTCATTATCCCAACAGCCAGAATTGAAGGCTGGAATTTAGGGAACATCAAGAGACAGACAGACAGACAGACAGAAAGCTGACAGCACAGACTTCACCTGTCAGTGAGCAGAGCTGCAGATAAAACATCAAGCTAAACAAATCTAAAGTGTTGTTCTTATTTAGCAGCATTTAAACACAGAGCGGCACTGCAGAGCTCCTCAGTGACAGCTAGAGATTCATTTGACAGCTGCATTTCCCACATGAATGAGTCAGGTGTGGGCTTTCCGCGCTTTAGAGGAGGATTGCTTTGGTTTGCATATTCTGAGACATAACTCACATGCACTAATTAAGTATAAATACAGTAGTCCATCATGGAAATAGGATGCAGTTCATTTCTGAATGCTAAACCCTTCCACTAGCTGTCATTTTACCTTAATAATCCTAACAGAAGAAAAGCAAAAACATAAATACTTCATATCGAACTTTGCACTTTTAAGAGCCAAAAGTTTTTAATATATTTGAAGAGAAAAAATCTAATTACAATCTTAATTTCCATGCTCAGACCTTGAAATTATTAAAAGAACAGGTGAGAGTGATGAGTCAAAGGGTTGCTTCTAATCTTAACGACAAGCATTATGGAGAAATGTTATTCGCTAAGATTAAACCGGATTTAAATAATATAATTTGTGTCGCTTTAACATGAATTTTACATTAAGATGCTTGAGAGTTGCCCACATGCCACAGATCAAAACAATTTTTACTAGGAGTAATTTCTGTGTTTCAATAAGGAATTATCCCCCTGGATGAAATATTCATCAGCGGCTGTAGGTTGAGTGGGTTTTTCTGTGTTTCTGCAATGGAAATGAAAAAAACAAGGCTCCATTTGGTTTCTGTCGATTTTTTTGACATAAAAGGGAAAAATAAATAAGGAGGAAGTAGGTTAAAGATTTGGGGAAACAGCAAACACCAGCATTTGACCTTTTAACCCTTCAAAATGGTAACCGCTTTTTCATCACATCATGCTCCCACGTCTGCATAAAACGTAGTTGTGAATTCAATAACCTGGAACTTTATACCTCAAACTGGAGTTTGTTGTGATCAACCAGCTTTCCATGGGATCAATCTTCCCTCCGAGGGCTCGTCCTGCAGACGGGCTGTGGAAAACGGGTTTTTAAAAGCTTTCGTACAGAAAGACAAAGATGAAGAGGAGAGATGCCTCATCAGCTCTACAGCTGCACCCACATGGACGGCGTTGACACTACTGTCTTTTAACGCCGTCAGACGCACATTTAAAAACTGAATGCTCGTCCTCTCTGTACTGAGAAAAGAAAACGGCGAGTATCACTTTGGCCCCTCCCTCCTCTGCTCAGCGCCAACACAACACAAACGAGCCACTCTCATCATCGAGTGTGTGCATCTTTAGCGAGGTCTCTGCATTTGGTTGGAGAACACGGTGCTGCTGAGCGGGAAATACAGACGATTTCAACGTTTTTCTCAAATTGTTTTTAGACTTGGTTTTGTGTTCTTGATAAGATTTTTGTTTATTCACATTTTTATTTGGCCTTAGAAGATACGCTGCACTGCACCTTTGTTTTGGGTTTAATATATCACAAAGTCGATTCATTTATGTCGAAGTTTTACCTTATTATGAAAATCGTTATTTAACTTTAAAAATGAATGATCAAGATGCTGCTGAGCCGGTTCCTCCCAGCACTTTTTATTTACTTTTCCACGTCATTTCTTTCTGGCTTCAGCCCTTCTGCGTTTACCGCCGTACTCCCTTCATAAATTAAATAGTGTCAGTAATAACAATATTTGTGATAAATCCCATATTTTCTGAGACATTTTGCTGAAGGCCAACATTTTCCATTCACACCCTGCAGCAACGCTGGCAGCAGCTCGGTCCTCTGCTCGGACGCCGTCTCTGCCGGCATCACGGACGAGGAGGTGGCCAAACAGAGCCGCTGGACTCGATTTCAAGTCAGACGTCCAACATTGCATCAGGAAACTTGTTAGTCCTGCCGTGACATCATCCCAGCAAATAGCCGTTAATAAAGTTATGTACCTCCAACAGATCATTTAGGAAGATAGACGTTAAAATGTGAGAACAAAATGATTACAGTTTTATCTTTTTCTCATTTATAGCAATGTACTGTGTTGTTAAAGCAGGACTGCAGTGGTGTTTCACAGTTTTACTGTGAGCAAACGCCATATAACATGTTCATTACGAGAGATTTGTTCTCTGCTTTCATGACAAAAGTCACAAGTCATCCTCATTATCTCACAGGTTTGTGTAAAAACAACAAATCCCGTTCCTTTGAATCCCAATCACTGTTGTGTTTACACCACAGGAGTAAGTCATGAAAGTCTTGACCTGCTTCTGCCAAAAGAGAGAAACACTCGTTCAGATTGTCTGATGTAAGCTTCTAAAGGTCTTAGCTGGCTGATGTCATCAAAGATGGACCCCCGGTGGGGGCGCGCGGTCGCATTTTTCTGCTGACTTTGAAGCTGTTCCAGAGGCTGGACCTGTTCAGACCAGAGTCTCAGTCAGGCTCCTGTTTGGACAGAAACTGGATTCTGGTAAACCACGAAAAACTTTCACCAACACAAAACAAACAAATCCAGTTGAAATGTTGATAACAGCTCAGTGAGGTGCAGACGTTCAGCGTCGAAGTTGAACCAGCAGTGTGAATGTAGGACACAGAACACCGAAAGCTGGTTCAGGCCTCCTCCTCTGAGAAGGTTTTGGTCTTTTCAGCAGGACGCTCCCGTAGTGTCGTTTGAACTCCACAGCTTTTACGCCGGATAAATGACCACAGCTTTGTCTCGTCGCTTTTTTGTTTTAGTAAAAGTCGTTGATTCACATTGATCACAAAAACCGTCGAGGAGTTCTAGTAAGTCAAAGAGTTTGTCATTTTTGGTGATGCCAGCGACACCTTCAGTGTTGAAGGGTTTAAGATGGCCTTTTGTAAAGTCCACAACCCCCCATATTAGGATGCTACCCCCTCCGTACTTCACAGTGTTATAGTTAGGAGTTAATCCCTCCTCTTGAAGCATAACAGTGACTTTGTGTTGAAACTTTTTTTATTTTTGTTATTAACAGTCATTATAAACGTCTGAACCTCTTTGGTGTCTTTTGTATCATTTTAAAAGCAAGCATTTTTCCTCGTTAAACAGAAAACATTCTTCACTGCATTTGAGCAGAGAACATTTTTTATGTGTCACTGTCTTGAAAATGAGCAACTCAAATTTTTCAGAACCTGGGTTAATGAGAGGCAGATGCTGGCTCACACTTTTTGTACGACTGCACCAGATCCTTTGTATTTTCACCAGCATCTAGTGTGCTGAACATGCCCAGAGGTTATTCCAAAACCCTGCTCCACTTTCATTAATAATCAGTCATCAGGAGATGACCAGCTGCCACGTTCTGCAGCGACTCTGGAGACGCCTGTCTGTGATCTGGGCTGCAGAGATAAATGAAAACGCACGGCCAGGTGTACGGCAGAATCCCCAGCATGAAGCCAGCCGGGTCTGGTTGTAGGTCATCCATGGCTGGAGGTGCAGATGGATGTCTGTCTGACCTGCAGGATCAGTCACTCATTTCTTTATGGGGGGGTTCCTGCATCGCCTGTTGAGGGTCTTCATGTTCAGATACCAAGCTGCAGGTGGCACCTCACCGACAGAGTCTGAAGGGAATCAATTTATTTCCATCAAATGCAGACACTTCCATGGTTACTAGTTTCATGCAAAATGTCTTAAAAAACCTGTAGAGAATATTTATTTCTAAAAACAGTGAGAGGGAAACAGTTTGTCAATTTTTCCTTTTTAAGCCTGTTTTGACCAAAAGAAATGAAAATATCTGATTTTAAATTGTTTAATTTGCATTCTTGCTTTTTTTGTTTTAGATGTTTAAGCAACTTCTTTTTCTGTGAAAAACACAGAAAATCAGATTCAAAATACTTCAAGCTTGAAGCCTGAAAAGATATGAAGGAACCAAACAGAAAAAGGACAAATTAATTTAAGAGAAAAAACAAAGTCAAACAGGAGATTTTTCTAAACCAGACTTTATCGATGAATCACTTTCAGTTTCTACCATCCAACCAGCTCCGTCTGTCTGAGGCTGGTTGGAAGCTGCAGAACTAAAACTTGCAAATGCAAAGAACCCACACCACATTAGACCGTATTCAAGCCTGAAGTCGTGACAGCTTCCCCACGCCACCTGAAACAGGAAGTCGAATCTCTTTCATGCTGTTCCTGAAGCTGATGGTGGTTCGCCAACTCAAATCATCGACCTGTCACACGCGATGAATGCAGTAAATGAGCGTTGCGTCACGACACGCAGCTCCTAGGCGCAGACGAACTGCTAAAGGAAGGGAAGCGCTGCCTGTTATGCAGCGATAAAGGAGATAAAGATGCATGCCAGCTTAAGCTGACAACGGAAATAAATACGCAGCTACAACGGCCTTTCTGAACGTAGCCCAATCCTGCCTCATACATCTTACTTCACTTTGACAGCGTTGTCTTTCATGCAGTCTAGGTAGTGAGGTTCAGGTGCCATTAAATAATTGATATTCCTTTCAGTGAGGCAGCGGGACGTTTGACGGCCTTTCTTTCCAGAAACTTCTGAAATGTTAAGGTTTCAATTTAACCCCATAATTTAACCAAAAGATCCAAAGAATCGGGACGTCTTCTGGGATGCTTTCAGAGATTTATGTGGATTCACAACTAAAATAGAACAAACAGAATAAGTTCATCACAATCTTCATGAGCGAACGCAGCATGGATGGCTCTAAGCGGCTTACACGTCTGGTTTCTAGACGTTCCTGACAGCAGCTTCAGATCATGATCTCAAAGGAAAGAGGGCCATAGTGGATGCATTCTGAAAGATGCGACTTTTTCAGCAGGATCATGTTTGAAGCCAGGATATAATCTCTGAAATGCATATGAATCCATGTTAAGATAAATCCTGAACTCTCAAAGAGAAGAGGTTTTTATGACCGTTAAAAGGCTGACACTCTTCATTTATCCTTCAGAGGACTGATTTACAATTGATCAATATGCAGTTACATGCTCCTGATAAGGCTATGCAAAAGACAAACTTCTTTATATTTTGCTTTCTGTTGAGCTTAAACATGTAGGGATTTCTATTTAAATTCTGTTTAGACATTTTGATGCGTCTTTTCTCACAGCATTGTACATTTAATTCACACAATCAATTTTGACTTAAATCTAGGGATGGCCCGTTTGCCACGGACGCTCCGGCACTTGATTCACCTTCATGAAGCAGTTCAGCACAATGCTTTGGGGCCAAATGTCGACTAGCGCAGATCCATGGTTGATGACGTGCGGTCGTTTGGTCAAACCGGAGTTCCGACGTCACTTGTGTTTGAACTGTTGGGCGCCATTCTTTTTAAAAACAAATGAATCCCAAACAACGTTTCCCAACCAGTTCTGTTGTTTCCATGTCTCTGAATCAACGTCAGTTCACTTAACCAAGGCTCCTGGTAAAAAACGTTCTGCGGTTTGGGATCATTTTGACTTGGTTTCTCCTAAAAGGTGATACACTATTAACGTTATTTATAAAGGGGTGGTTTTATAAATCTATGATGGTGAAGAGATACAGTCACATCACAGTTAGCACAATGACAAAATTAGTAGCATTTGTCTCTGAAGGTCATGGGATCAACATTAGCATTTAACAATTTTGCCTTGCGCTTATTTTTTTAAATTTATTTTATGTTCTTTTAGTATCATCAACATTGTATCTTTTTATTTGTTTTATTATCATTTCCACATGGATGTGATACAACAGCAGAGTTAAAGGAGAAGATATACATCCAGTCTTCCACCAGATGTTCTATGTGGTTTCAAAGCCTGAATGGTTGCTTCATTTTTCCTGCAGTTACATGAACCCCGTGGAAGCTTCATGGGGCTTCGACTCCCATCCCTAATGTAGGGATTTCTGTTTAAATTCTGTTAGACATTTTGATGCATCCTTTTTTACAGCACTGTACATTTAATTCAAAACTAAAACACAAAAATGCCATTTAAAAAAAAAAAAATACAGAACTTCTGTGGGAAAAAACAAAACTGGGGAAACCTAAAGAGGACTGATCCGAACAACAGCCACCGAGGGTTTAAATGACAGAGAGGGAATTAGGAAACACAAATCAGCTGTGAAGATTACAAACTCACACCTGCTGTGTGACTTCAGGGAGGAAATGAAATGTAATCTCAAAGACTGAAGAAAATTACATCAAATCTTAAAAGAAAAAAAAGAATCACACACTTCTGATGTGTAAACACAACTGCTCACCTAAAAAACAACAGAGAATCAATGTGGTATGTTTTCTTTTGAGGATCCATGTCAATTCCTCCTAAAAAACAGATTCTCTCTGCTGAGAAGTGAGAAAACACTTAAAGCTGGAAGGTCCTTCAGCACAAAGACCTTCTGCAGGACTCTACAGGAGACATCAGCGATTGTTTATGTCTGCAGGATCTCTTTCCTCTGTTTTCCAGTCTTTTTCATGACATCGTAACAAAAACGTGGTGAATGCAGCCTTGATGAAAGCAGGATGTTTTGTTTCATAGAGCGGGATTAGGGTGTCACACGGCGTTTCCCTTTTATTTGGTCCTCTCCCTGCAGAGTTTAAAGCCATCACTCTTCTCTCCCCCACAGCTCAGCTGCTACTTCCATCCTTTCTCTTTCGTCTCGCTGCGGTGAAAATCACTCGTGCTGAAATAAGAAAAGAAAATATTAACTGACAACATAGTTTATTTTTCACAGAGGTTCACAAAAGGGTTTAACAGGGAAACAGCTGATGTCTTCTTTTTCCCAGACTTTTGACAGCTGTTAAAGGAAAACTGAAACTTTTTCTTTGATGGATTAATAAAAAAAGAAGAGATTTAAAGATTATAATTCTGATATTGGCATTAAAGAGCCTTGACCAGCAGCAGAATGAATTGACAGAAAACAAACACCTCCTTATTAAAAGAGAATATCATTGAAACGTCTCATCCACATTAGCGACGTTTGATCAGAAACCTGAGGAGAAACTCCCGGGATCAGCTGCTGAGACTCTCATGAGCTCTGACGGTCTCAGCTCCCGGCTTAACGCCGTCTGCCTGCAGAGCACGGCCTGCACAGCGTGGCAGCACAAAATATGACGCAATCATCATGAATTAGGAGGGAAAAGACGTCCGGGGTCGTGCCCTTTGTAGAATTCATTTGAGAGAGAAAAAAGCTTTGAAATCACTTTGAATCACTTTGGACATTCAGTGACAGATTTCAAACTTTATTTTTTCATATAAAACTTTGGAAAATTTAAATTACTTTTTTTTTTCTCTTGAGCATATCAGGTCAAAATATTCCTTTCAATGACATGAAAGCTTATTCATAGATTTAGTTACATTCCTTAAAGCTGGAGCCTCCCCAGCTTTGACCTGCTCACAGGTAGAAACACAAACAGATGAGGACAAGCGTGAAGGTTTAACAGAAACAAACTGACATGGAAATGAGAGGATTTCATCTGGTGTCATTCATGTTAGGAGTCAATCATGACTGCGAGGCTGAACCCCACCTTCACACAAACAGTACAGGTAGGTTCACGCATCTCCTACTGTAGGAGATGATTCATGGATCTGTCTGTTTTTTTCATTGATGAATGCTGATTGATAAGCAGTGATTTCTCTCCTCTTGCACAAACGCGGCTGCAGCAGGACGGATGAGCATGAATTAGTTTGCTGCGCAGCATTTACTGTGACATTTCCAACTCACTCCAAGCTCAGGCTGATGAAGAGGAGCGCCAACAATTTTTAAATCATCTTAACCAATCAGCCTCAGACTTGACATTTGTCACGGCTCTGTCCTGCGTCTAACTGTTGTTTCAGCTCAAGTGCAATCCAGTTCCTTTGTTCACATCGGTCCGCAGGAGACAGATTCCGGGCTTTAAGTCAGAGCTGTTAAAAAGCCAAAAAGTCTGCCTGAAAGGAAAAGGTGGAGCCTTCATGATTTGTAGAGTAGAAAAGGAAACAGGTGAACTCTTCACTCCATGTCTGAAACAGTTTGACAAGAAGCCGCTGCTCCGTTGAACCTGTATTCCCTTAATTCTCAGCAGTCATGACTTCATAAAAATGTGTTAAATTGTTTCTGCTGCACAGAAACGTAGAACTTTTGTCACTAATCTGTCAGACATATGACCTAAAGAGACTGATTTATTTTCTAAAACAGAGTAACCCGGTTTTTCCTTTCAAATCACAGTAAGAGTCACCATCTGAATAAAGACTGGCTTAGCAATAAACTGAAATTTTTACCAAAAAACCAAAACAAGTGCTGCATTTTGGAGTAAACATTTCTCTCCAAGTCTCTCAAACAGTAAAAACAACCTAACACATCTGCCAACAGACAAACAGAAAGTGTCAAAGCACAGAAACAGACATCCTTTTATTCAAACAATGAAGTAATTTCTGAATGTTTTGCATGTTGAACTGCAGTGATCCAGCCCCCCCACCTCCATTCACAGCTGATTTTAGTTAGCAATAATGAGCCCAGCTGCTGCTCCATTCCTCTCAGTCACTAGAAAAGTCTCAGTTGGAGGAATTGTTCTGTTTGACCACATGCATTTTGGTTTTGATTTTTTTATGCGATTAAGCCACCAAACCTTTGCCATGTATTTTATTTGTTGAGAAAAAGAAAAAACTTAATTGTCCTGATCTGTTCTCCTGTTTGTCCGTAAACAAAGATTAGAGAACGTATTTACAAAAGCATCCAAATGAAAAGAAGAAACGGCTTCACATGGACACAGGCTTTAGTGGCTTTCACAGTCGTTTACCTCATTTCTGAAGAACACGAGATTCGTTTGAACCGTTTTTGGGTCTGGAATTTCTGGACACCTTCTGTCCATCAGTTCCCCGTTAAAATCCGAAGGAGGATTTCTTGTCACACATGAAACCCCTGATGAGCAAACCTCTCTGCATCCTCCACACTGCAGCTCTATGAGCGCTGAAGCCTTTCCAGCTGCTCTGCCATCAACTTCATCTTTGGAAGATGATGTTGATGAAATCTGAGGCTCGGCTGAGTCATATCAGTCATATCTGCAGTTGACATGCTGTTGAAATGCTGCAGAACATCCCTTCATATGACTGTTGTCTGTTATCATTCAGGTTTTAAGTAAAAAAAAAAAAAAAACACTTCCCACCTGAGTTAAGAATTACTTTCTTTCAGCTGTAAGCCTAGTTTCCCTTTACTTTTTTTGTAACTCCCTTGTCACACATCTGCTTCTAAATTTGCAAAAATAAAATGACATTAAGTCAATACTAAAAACGTTGTTTAGCTTGCCTTGTTGACTGATAGACATGTCAGAGTGTTCTGCCCTGATTCTGTCGTTTCCTCATCTGCCTTTCACCACTTATTCAGCCTTAATGAAATGACTGGCTTAGGGTAGATGATGTCCTCCTTCAGAAAAGCTTCTGATGATCTGACCAGGATGGGAGCCATCAGGTCAGTCTGCCACCATAAACATCTGAACGGACCCTCAAACTTCCAGATTTTTAATAGAAAACACAATTTAATTTGTTACTGAGAAACGGTAAATTCAACTGTTGTAGTAGGTTTAGGGAATGTCATCTGGACTTGGTTTTAAAGTTAGAGGATGTTTCACCTCTTATCCAAGAGGCTTTGTCAATTCTGAATTAGCTCGTCGAAGAGCTGGTATATATGCGCTCATTGGGAGGAGTCAGACCTGAAACTGGATGGAATTGTCAACTTAGCCTACATGGTTTCTGGTCGTTAAGAGTCCTTTGTCCTCAGCTGGGGGTTGGGGAGCCAGTGACTCCCTCCCCAAACTGGTCATTTTCAGCTAATAACGACCCAGGTGGAACTGGTTTGGTTTGTTTAGGTTTCAAAACACTGCCGTAGATGGATGGAAGAATAAACCTGAGACCAGCATTCTTATTAAGAGAAGGTTTATCCTTCGTGAAAAAGAGGGCTTCTTTCACTCCTCGCTCAAACCATCCATATATACCAGCTCTTCGACCAGCTAATTCAGAATTGTCAAAGCCTCTTGGATAAGAGGTGAAACGTCTTCTAACTTTAAAAAACCAAGTCCAGATGACATCCCCTAAACCTACTACAATGGAATCAACCTGGATGAATGAGTCTTCATAGACAAAATTCAACTGGTTTAACTTTTGATGTGCATTCAACAGGTGTTTACTTTATATGTGGAGTTTGAAAATTGACTTGTGTAGAGACACATGAACGCAAAAGCTATAAACGCACAAGGCCGAAATGTACATATGCTCCTTTACATAGACTTTTATTTGGAAGCACTCACTGGCGTTAGTATTAACATTTCTTCTAACAGTAGCCCTGGTTTACAGGGGGTGTCTTAAAGGAACCTGGCCACCATTAGTAACAAACACCGGTGTTTACTGGAGACCGGCATCTATTAGAAACCGACCACAAATGGAAGATATACAGTAAGCAAAGACACCGCCATTTCCAACACTGCCTAAATACCCAATGAGGTAGCAAATCGCAACTGGATTAAATGACCAAAGACACAATGAACCGTCTCTAAAACAAGAATCTGACTGTTCTTAAATTATTTTTCTCAGACACGGTTTGTTTTTTGTCAAGCGTACCTTGCATGTTTCGGGGGAAGAATCTGACTATTTTACTTGAACTGAGTTGCATAGAAGTCATGAGTTTTGTAAGAACAACCACAAGACTGACAACCGAACATCTATGGCGAGATGGTTCTCGGAAGATCTAGTGGTTTTGGTACAGAGCTGCTAAAAAAGAGGCTCAGTGCGATGTGCTGATAACTAGTGGTTGTGGTTTTTTAGGGTAACACAAAAGTAAAACGCTGAACTAAATGTTTGCTTATAAATAATGCATTTAAATAGTTTTGGCTGCATTATTGTCATTTTTTTTATTGCCATACCATTATTGCCAAATTAAATATTTCTATATTTTGCACGATAAGTCTTTTTCTTACCCCCCTTGTTTGTCCAGTCGTTTGCAATCCCTTGTGGTCATAATGCCACTCCAGCATACAACCCCATAGAGGACAGCGCTGTCCACAATCCAGATAAAAGAGGAACAACATGTCGGTAAACACATCAAAGGACCCCAGCTTTCTCAGGAAGAACAGTCTACTCTGTCCTTTCTTGGTGGTCAAGGTGCACACCTCAGTACTTATAGGAGTCAACCACCTCGATTCTATCCCCATCGATGATCACTGGTTGGTGGGAGGACTTCCTACCAAAGGCAATGATCATCTCCTTGGTCTTTGAGGTGTTGAGCACAAGACTATTGTCCCTGCTCCAGGAGGTGAATCTGGTGATGAGCTCCCTATAAGTATGAATTTCATGTGTTAATGGATCTAAGCCACAGGTTGTTTCAGCACTGGGATGTGACTGTGCCCTTGTTGTGGGGGTAATGAGATGGTTCCTGTGTGTTGCAATGCGCCTCTGGCCAATATTGTAACCGTTCCTCCACTGAGCGAGGCTCTGGTTCTGTCAACTCCAGACTTTGATGGCTGTTTGGAACCTAATATTCCTGATATGATTGGACTGGTGGTTCCACATTCAGTGACCCTAAGTTGGGGAGGATATCAGTGTGGCTCACTGGAAATTGATTTAAAACAAAGACTCTTGTCGGGGAGCTGTACCTGCTGACTTAAGGCTGTGTCATACAATTTGCGCATTATCTATGGATGGAAACTGGTCATAGGTGAATCTATGTGGAAAAAGTGAGAATAGTTAAGGTTCTTTCATAAAGGAACCGCGCTAAAACCACATAAGAAAAGCAAAGAAACTGTGCAAAGAACACATAAACCTGCACTTCATTGAATTTCTTTATTTTAACATTCGGAGCACTGAGCAGAAATCACATAGCATCAGCACCATGGACAGGGCCTGCTTTGGGCCCTCCCCATGCTTTTTTTCAATTACAGTCAGAAGCCCCTGATCCGCAGCAGTTATAAGTGAAGTCTGTGTCACATTGCCGTTACATACAATCTGCGCATTGTCTACCAAAGAAATGTCGGTCTTTTGCGAGACATGCGTGATATGCGTGATACATAAGTGTTTCTTGCGTTAGTCATTCATCGATGTGCGTCTGTCAAGGGTCTCTGCTGACGTGTCTTTATGTGAAATCGGTTTTGAGCTGTTCAAAATTCTGTCGGTTGAGATTTCTGCAGTTCATGGGTTTTTTACATACACTTGTCGCACTTATGTTGTGCATCATACGCAACTGTGTGTGGTTTTTGCGAGATGCATACGCAAATTTAAGGAAAAACTCATCAGTCTCCTCACTCACACCATGGAGATCAAAACATGCTTATGACTGAATCACAGCATTTATCACATCAAGCACTTTTTGTACTTACACAGATTCATTTCCAGCATCACAAACTCCAAATCCTCACAAACAGCAGAGTTTATTAAAATACCTTTTCTGTGTAGCCCACACTTTGTGATGATACCATTAGCTAGAAAAGTGACCAGGTTTACTTAGCATTCACTTTTAAATAAGCACAGTTAAAGCGTGTTTCTTTTGCCTAAAGGCCGAGCTTAAAGGCTAAAAAGCGAGCATGGTGCCAAATTAATTAAAAAAAAAAAAACTTCACCCGTTAAGCCCTGGCTGATTACCCAAAATGTCCAGAAGTATCTCCCAGTTTGTCTAGTTAGACTCTATTTAATCCAAATGACAAATTTTGCTGTTTGAAAAAGTGTTAACTAATATTAATCCACTCCTGATTAAAAAATTACAGACTAAAATTTTAAAAGTACCAAGAACGAGAACAGATGGATTGTTAATTTTCACTGAAAATATTCAAATGTGCTTTTGACCAAAATAACACATCCAGAAAATTTAGAAGCTGTTTCAAAAAATAGTTTTTCATATTTCTTTTATGATTTTACCTGTTTGATTAAAAAAAACAATAATTAAAATAACTTAAGGGGAAAAAAAACTGCTTCATTTTTGAGTGAGAGGCAAACGAACCAAAAAACTCGGTGTATTCAGACTGGAAAAATTCCTTGGTCCAGAGCAAGTCCTGACACTTGAGTTTGGTCTGTAGTCATACTGCTGTCAAGCAGCATGTCCAGTTTCAAACCAAGGCTTGTAAACAAAACCATGTGACTTTCTTCAGTATTGGACAGGAATTATTGTTAGGCGGGGTAGAGTAACTAAAGGCAGAAATTATGGAAGTCCTGTACTTTTTTTCGTTAACCAATTTAGAGCGTCTGTATGAACGTCAGGTGCAACTCTTTTAATTTGCTGCTTTTGTCCAGTTTAGACCCGCTTACTGACAAGAAGAAAGCTAAGAAGCTGTTAAGTGTTTACGCCGTACAGATTGTCTGGAAAACAGTGAGAAGCAATGAGTGTCACGTTAAAAGTTTTTTTTGATGAGCCTCCATTCATCCGACCACATTTCAATGATTTGTTGTCTCATTGTGTTACAGCATTGTTTTAAGAGAATTCTGTTAAGGAATAACATTTCACATTTATTTGTTTGGAGGATAAGCCCCTTGAGATGTACCACCTCGTTTTTAAGGCGGTCCTCAAAAGACAACAAAATAAACAAATACCGACAGGTACAGTTGAGCAAACTTTACATCAAAAACCTAAGAAAGAACTTAAAGTATACAAGACAACAAACACACACACACACAGACATTCATACACACATCTTAACAGTTAGTTCAAGGGAAAGGGAGTAAAAAGGCAGAGAGTGACATTAAATTCAATAAAAAACAGTTACATGAGTGTTGAAGATGTTTTAAACAGGAGTTTCTAAATGCTATTGAGGTTAAAGAGCGAATGGATGGAGGAAGATTGTTCCAGTCAGACGGTGCTTTGTAATAAAATGACTATTTTCCAATTCATTTTTTAACTCTTGGAACAACAACAAAAATGTGATCTGCATGGCGCAAATTATAAAAATTCAATTAAATTCAGTTTTATTTGTATAGCCCAAGTTCACAACAACAGTCGTCTCAATGGGTTTTGTACTGGTAATTGTAAGATAAACATACAATTAAAAAGGATCATGAATGCATAGAATTCAATAGGATAATACTAAAACTTTAACTAAACTGACTAAACTAAACTGGCATCCCTGCCCTTAGACCACATGTCTCAAACTCAAGGCCCACAGGCAAAATGTGGCCCTCCATGTCATTTGATGTGGCCTGTGAGAGCAGAAGTTATTTTTTTAAAATGCAAATTGGTGTGTACTTATTCATATCTAGGGGGAATTGGACTTGAAATATCGAATGGGCAACTTTACATTAGGACTTAAACACTGTCCAAATAACCTAACCTGACAGAATCAAATGTAAAAGGATTTATGCTAGAATAACAAGCAAACATGTGTTTCTATGCAACTGGAATTGTAACTTTAAAATGTTATAATAAATAAATAAATGAGTCATTTAGCATTGAGGAGTTATGTTTATTTTTCATTACATTTAGTTACATGTATAAGTTATATATGTCCCTTTGAGGACAGACACTATGCTGATGTGGCCCTCGGTTAAAATGAGTTTGAATGTTTTGAACCATTTTAATGACGATTAATGGCGGTTGTGTGGGAATCATTGAGAAGAGATAATTAACTTTGGGTAAGATTTTCATTTTAACCGTGGCTACCTTGCCCATAAGGGACAAAGGCAGGTTGGTCCAGCGTGTTAGATCGTCCTGTATGCTTTTAGTAATGGGGTGTGGTTTAGCTGCACCAGTTCTGATAGTTTGGGGGAAAAGTAGATACCCAGATATTTGATATTTCCTGTTTTAACTGGAATTGTGAGTCTTTGTTCCATATTCCTGTTGAGTGGTAATAAAACAGACTTATTCCAATTAATGGAATAGTCTGATATGGAGGAGAATTCATTTATGATCATTGCTGTTTCATTTACAGAATGTAAATTCCTTAAAAACAGTAATATGTCATCCGCATAAAGACCAATTTTATGATGGCTGTGTTTGGTTTTTATTCCTATAATGCTCTCATTCTGTCTTATTGCTGCAGCTAAAGGCTCAATGAATATAGCAAAAAGAGAAGGAGAGAGTGGGCAGCCCTGTCTGGTTCCTCTTCCAAGAAAAAACCTGTTGGAAGTCTGTTTATTAGTTCTAACTGATGCATTGGGGTTGTGACATAATATTTTGATCCAATTGATGAATGCTTCTCCAAAACCAAACTTATGGAGGGCGGCAATAAGGAACTTCCAATCTACTCTGTCAAAGGCTTTTTCAGCATCCAGCGATAGTACCGTCATTTCCTGGTTTTCAATGGTGGCAAAGTCTATTATATTAACGAGTCTACGGACATTATCATCCGAGTGTCTGCCTTTGATGAATCCAGTTTGGTCGAAGTGAATTATGTGAGGAGTGATTTTTTTCTATTCTCTGTGCTAGTGCTTTGCGTTGCTCTTCCGGCGCGGCGGGGGGGCTGCTTTCCTGGCTGGGCTGGGGCGGCGCTCTCTTTCCCTCTGCGCCTCCCTGCTCTCTGGCTCTGGGGGCCCCGCGGCGGTCCTGCTGGCCCTGGCCTGGGTGGCGGTCTTGGTCGCCCGCGGGGCGGTTGTTCCCTGCCAGTTCCCGTGTGGCGTTGGGGGGATTCCGGCTGCGGCTGCCGCCGCTGCTGCGGCGGGGGTCTGGGTGTGGGGGTGGCTGGGCGCTCCTCCTCCTTCTTTTCACATTCCACCATCTATTTTATTTTATTTAATTTTTTTTTTTTTTTTATTTACCAAGGCTGTGTCCCACCAAGGTGGGGTAGCCTAGACAAGGCACACAATTTTAGCTCCCTCTGTCTCTTCCCCAAACCCTCCTCCTTCAGTGCGTGTGTGCGTGAGTGCGTGTGTGCGTATGTGCGTGAGACTGGTCTGAGAATCTCATCTATTTTAGAAGAACATAAACACTCACCTGAGCACAGGTGTTAGCTCACTTTGCACTAATAGTTTGCATGATTGAATGACTGAAAGATTTCACACTAGTTGGTTTAAAGGCATAGGTATGCGTTCGTGAACACTATCTGTTTTGTGTACATGTTGACATGTGAACTTTTTTTGCAGCTAGCAGGTGTGTTGATAATATTTGAGTGTGTCTGGACAGGCCCCGCCCTTTTTGTACTACATTTCAACTGTACCGTAATGATAAACAACCAGTAAACCTGTCTGCTTTATGCTGCTTCATGGTCTTACCCCCCCCCTCTCACTATCACCCCCCCCCCCCCCTCTCTAACATCCCTCTCTCTTCTTCCCCTCTTTCCTTTTCCGTCCGGTCCAACACCAAAGATTTTCAAACATGATTGGAATTAATAAAGTTTGGCCTCAATTACAAAAGGGGTTTATTCAGTCATACCTCTGGTTTGTCTGAAGATTAATAACCCCTCTTGTTAAAGCAAAATATGTCCAACACAAGAGGCCCTCAGCTCTCATCTGCCTGCCTAGCTGTTGGACAGGACAAGTTAAAAAAAAAAAAAAAGAGTTTGACACCCCTGCCTTAGACCCCCCTTCTCTGTAAGGAAATCTCCTTAAAAAAACGGATTGCAGACAAAACAAAGAAACCTCAGGGGTCTCCACATGAAGGAGGGATCCTCCCCCAGGACAGACAGGTGATGTACCAAAACTCTTTAGAGAAGAATTAGCTGAAATTAGCTGAAACTGAAAGGGAATTAGAAATTCAAACAATTAGATATTATTTGAGATATTCTGGGTAACTGAGGTTGATACATTTAAAGATGCACAATAGGCAGTGAAGTTGACATCGGGAGGATGAAGGAAGCCAGGACAGTTGCTGATATATTAGACAGTGGTGAGTTCTAAACAGACAACGGAGAATAAACCTACACAAGCTGTTATAACTCCCAGTCAGTGGTCTTAGATTAGTGAGAGTGGTGTTTTGATATATTATGTCAAGCCTATAGCCTAAATTAAGTCAAACCTTAATTTTCTCCACCTCAATGATGAAAAGACAGAGGTGATTGTCTTCGGTCCCAGTGGCAGCAGTTGGTCACACCCTAAAGCTCTGGGCTCTCTCACTCAATCGTTGAAATCTACTGTCACAAACTTAGGAGTGAAGATGGACACTGGTTTTAATTTGGACGAGCAGATCAGTTCAGTGGTGAGATCCAGCTTCTTTCAGTTAACGCAGCTGGCCAAAGTCAGATCATTTTTATCAAGAAAGCACTTTGAAACAGTAATCCACACCTTTGTTACAACTCTGCTATAGATTACTGTAACTCTCTTTAGGTTGGTGTCTCTCACTCATCCTTGTCTCGTCTCCAGCTGGTGCAGAACGCTGCTGCACGCTTGTTATCTGGAGCGTGGAAGAGAGAGCATATCACACCAGTTCTGGCTGCCTGTCCATTTTAGAGTTGGTTTTAAAATTCTTTTATTTGTTTTCAAGTCTTTAAATGGTCTGGCTCCGCCCACCTCTCAGCTGCTACATCTGCATTCCCCTTCCCGCTCACTTAGATCAGCTGACCAGCTGCTCCTGGATGAAGGACACGGCGGAAACTCAGAGGGGATGGGGCATTTGCCGTTGCAGGCCCCATTTTGTGGAATGCACTGCCTATGCAGGTTAGGCAGGCCCGTTCACCGAATGATTTGAAATCCAAGTGAAAAACTCACTTTTCTTCTTGGCTTTTAACTCAGTGTGAGTTGATGTTTTTATTTATTTTTATTAAATTTATTGATTTTAATGATTTAATGCTGTTTGTTTTAGTTGTTTTGTTTTTATCCTGCGTTGTTAAGCACTTTGGTCAGCTTCTGCTCTTTTAAAAGCACTTTATAAATAAAGTTTACTTGACTTATTCCTACTCTGTTTACATCACATGACCACCGGCCACCAGTTGTTCCGCTCCGAGGACGGATTGTATTCAGACGGGAATTTCAGAGCGAGCCAAAGCTCAGTCCAATTGGAAACAAACCAAGACCACCTCTAAAGATGGGTCCGAGAGCGGTTCCAGATCCCAAACCAGGATCCGCTTGGATGTAATCAGACTGAAAATTTGTTGTGGATTATTGAGGAAACAAATTCTGGTTCACTTTAACAGAACTAAATGTGTCTCTCACTAGTGCTGTAAAACTCTACCCAATGATTAACTAGGAAGCCTTTGTAAATACATATGCAACCCAGACAACCAAATCATTATCAAATATAGCTTTCAATTTATTCTTTATTCTTTTTTTCCCAGGAAAACAAAATGTTAACCCTGTTTCTGCCCCTAATTTGGCATCATTTGTCCCTATCAGAGTTGTATCTCGTACGTTTTTGTCTTATTACTTGTACATGTTATTTCTTTTGAGAATTTAATTTCAAACGAAATGTTGTCTTGTTTCATTTGTGTTCCTGCTGTAACATCTGCACCAAGAAACCCAACAATGCAGGCAGCCATGAAAACTCATTACGGTCAGTATATAATTCATGGACTCTGTTGTCTCATTTATTTATTTTTTAAATCAAAATGTTCAATAAAAATCCCAGATGCCTCCTAAAAAGATAGTAGTAGACATGCCGCAGACGTGATGCAATAAAACTACTAATCTTGCAGCAGTTTCCTGGATAATCCCTCTCAGCCATGCTGTTGTTGCAGACCAGGGCATTTCGGAGGGACAAACACCATTCTGAGGACTCTTCTAGGTTAATTACCCCCTGAGGAACTCGATGCAGCTTCCTATATCTTCAAGGCCTTTCTGCTTTTGCACTGCTAATAGAAGAATACCAAGGAGTGATACTCGGCTGTTGTTATAGCAACACTACCTGTGACATTTTACAAGGTGCTGCATTCAAGTATTCAACCAACAAGCGAACACTTGTCTGGACTGCTGAAAGCACATTTGCATATCTCAAGGTTCCTTCTGCAAAGACTCATGGGAATTCCTGAGACGACTGCTAGGAATTCAAAACTCTGATTTCATCAAAAAACTTCCAAGAAGTCATGGTTCTAGAAATGATAGATTTCTAAGTAAGTCTGGTATGACCAGCATTTTATAATACACAATTAGTAAAAAAAAAAAGAAGTTTGTTGTTCTTGTGGACAGAATAACCATGAATATCTTCATATAAATATATCAGACCTAAATTTCTATAGGCTCCATTATGTCCAGGTTTATTACATTCAATTTGTCTGTTTAAACACCAACAGCAAATGTTTTCATCTCATATTCTTTTTTGTAATTTATTTTTGTTGTACTCGTGAATTTTCGTATGTTCCTAATTACAACAGTAAGCTTTGAGCTACGGACACAGGGGGCGCTTGAGGCCAGTTCAGGAAGGCATGTGTAGCCCGTTGTGTTAAACCTGGACAGGCAAGGGAGGAGCTTCTTTTTCTGTTTCTACTGTTTACTAGCATGTGCTCACAGGTAGCAAATGTCAAAGCCGTGCAAATCTGGTGAATCTCGCTCAAGGCTTTTTCTGTCACAGCTCTATTCCGATATTTGAAAGACTTGGTTTCATAAAATTGTAACCAGACACAAAGGGCAATTATTTATTTCTTCTCCATGATCAATTGTCAAATTGTTCCATGAATTCAAGGTCGTGTCACTCAGCCACTACATACATTTTGTGCATTTTCCACGTATGAATTTTCGGTCAGTCATGATACATGCATGATATGCGTAACTCATAAGTGTTTCTTGCGTTTGTCATTCATCGACGTGCGCAGATGTCCATCGTGGGTTTTCGACGGACGGGTTTTTACGTGAATTTAGTTTTGAGCTGTTCAAAATTTTGGGGTTGGTTGAGAGTTACGCACTTGCATATTTTACTTAGTTTATACGTGTTTATTACACAAATTGAGCGAGATTTTTTCAAGATGCAAATTTGTGTCTCTCTACGACCGTTCCACATATGTAAATATTTGTTCACCTGCAAACAAATACTGGTGAACATTGGTGGTGCAGAACATAAGAATGGCCTTTCGTCAGCATGCTGGAACTGGAAGCTAAATGCATTATAAGAATCAATTGCATGGAATTAAGGACATCAGGTGATGAAAGCCAAATGCTGACAGCTGATGACCTGAGCTGGACAGTCTATATTTAGGCTCTTCATAAAATGAACCAGAAAAGCAGGTAAGATATAACATTTAGATTAGTCTAAAAAGAATTAAAGAAGAACTCAAAACTACTGTTTCAGTCCAACATTACTGGTTAATAATTATGATTGATGAGTTGTACAATAATTTGGAGGTCTTTAAACTGATTAGATGACCTTCATGGAGCCTAAACAATTAGCAAAATGGAGACACTCATGAGATCAAGTACAAATCCACAGATCAGTGGCAGCTTTTCCAAGACTCATGGAGAGACTAACCTCCAAGTTCCCTGAAAAGCAGCTTAAGTTTACCTGTAAGAGTGGCTGATGTTAATCCTGTTGGCCTGCTGCATATTGTGTTACTGTGATGTTTGCAGTTCTTCTCTGACATGAATGACACTTGTTTGTGACAAACCATAGTTTATGTTCAAGTTTTGTACTTTAGTTTTGTTTAAAATGTGGAATTTACGGTTTCCACGGTAACCGTCAGGTGTCACTGGGCTGCGTTTAACCCGGTCTGTGCTGCATTTTCTTCGTTAAACGTCTTCTTCAGCAGCTGAAAGCAGACTTGGATGTTTGTGGTGGAAACAGGAGCAGCATTTGTCTGTGGAAACATCAGCAAGCTCAGTGCTTCATCTGCCACGCCAATTCCAATTACAGCATTCATCGACGTCAAATATCGTCTGTCAGATTCTCCTTGCTCAATACCGCGTTGCCCAGAGGCTCCTTCATATGAAATGCAGACCACCCATGATGCTGTGAAGTTTAGAGGATATAGGCCTCTGTGTGTTTTCACTTCCTATGGATTGAACCCAAAAGCAGAAAACCTCTTTTCTGTAGAGTTTTACCGTCATTTAGTTTATAACGCACAAGAAAAGAAATCGACTTGCGTGCCCTCGACGATAACCTGGATAAACTAAATAAAAGGTGGCAACATTTTTTAGAAAAACTCTCAAAACAAATTAGAAACAACATATTTTGTCAGCCAACCACTGACAGGTAAGTAAATGGTAAATGGCGTGTACTTAAATAGCGCCTTTCTTCGTGTGTGTAATTTGGGGTGTTGTATTCTTCTAGATTAGGTGAACGATCATCCCTGAGAACGTCGATCCTTTTGGGCAATTGGCCCCTAGACAAGACCAAAGGTCACAGTGGTGACCCACGATTCAAAACGTAAGCCCACCTCTGGTGTAGAGGGTGCAGGTGAGGCGTTCCATAACTTAAAACTGTCATTACATGTCTTTGGAAAACTGGACTCATTTTTCTTTGTTCATACAAAGTTCCTTTTTTGTTCGTTCCTACAAGTAAACCAACAAAGATGCGGATTCTTTCTGTCCTCAAGAACTTTGTGTCAAACACTGTGGTTGTTTGGCCTCACCCCCCCCTTAAGAACTGCATTATACACCATGTTAATAGGTTTACCTCAACAGGACTCTGGCTGGATGGGAAGATGGTCAAAAAAGAGAAAACGTCAAAGAAAAATGCAAAAGGCTCCCAATAGAACCTTTGGTACTTCTTTCCTTTTTTTCTATTTCATAAAATTCTTCAGTTCCAGCAGAAATAAACATCTAAAAACTAATAAAACATCTAAAAAGTAAAAGTTATCCAAACAGCTTATTTTCTGTCCAACCAGCAAATTTTCTTTTTTAAAGAATCAAACTGACAGGTTTTCTGAGACAAAGAAGAAAATTAAAAGAAAGTTTTTTTATCTCTGAGGCACTAAACTTTTTTTGGGGAAAAAAATTGTCTGCGGAAGAATAGGAAAGTGGAGAAAATGACTGGTTCCATCTTTTGGTCATCAATGATTGAATCACAAAAGTAAACTTTGACAGTGAGGGCTTCTTTAAATGCACAGAACTGTGGGTAAGCACTTTGCAAAGGCCAGTAATTGCATGGTTGGTAGTTTGATCACATCAATTTATCATTTTGTGGGCGCCGTCAAACCGAAGGTTGTGTGTGCACGAGTGGGTGTGTGTTCTGTGTGGCGACAGCAAATGACCCTGTGCTAATGAGACAATACAACCTTTGGCTGTTTGACGGAAAAAAATAAAGAGAAATGCCAAAGTAGTTTAGCAGCCATTGGTGAATGTCGGTCTTTTTTTGACAGTCATACTCCATATTGGTATAAATAATAATGCAAAGACTCTATTTTGGGGGGGGCACAAAAACAAAAAAAACACATTCAACCTCAGTTCAGCTCGGATGAGACTGGCTGTTAACAGTTGCAGAAGGTTAAAAGACCAACAGCTTAAACGGAAACTGAAATTCCCAAAACATGGAATAATAAGGATGTTGAAAGGAACAAGATTTCCAGATGAAGAAGGACTCTTCCAGAGTTCACACCTCGCTCTCATCGGAGCGTGATGAGTCCCCGCGGGTTGATAAGAGGAGGCAGACGGGAGAGACAGAGCCCTGACCCCTGTGTGCAGTGACTAATGGCCCCCATGTTGCTCACTATATCTTGTGGGCAAAGCACGTCACCCAAGACAAACCCAACCGTGTGCAAGCTGGAGATTGCATAACCAAAGCCAGCCTGGACTTTCTGAGACAAAAACATTTGTAACCTCCAGTGTGTCCTTGTTTCCATGTATCCGTCTTTATAGTAATCCTGGTCCTTTTGGAGTACTTTGTAGTACTTTACAATTATCTGGAATAACTTACCTTTGAGACAGTTTTTTGTGGAATGCTGAACATCCGTTTTCTTAGCACAAACCCGACTTTTTTGTTTTCTTATTACACAATAATTTACAGTAGACCTGAACTGTACAAAAAAACTCCATTGTAGTGCATTAACTTTGTTTTGTGCTGAATTCACAAACAGTGTTTATATTTTACAGCAAAAATAAAAAGTATGTGGATAAAATAAAAATCTATAAATGCAATAGATTTCAGGTCAAAACAACCTCAAAATAACATTTATCTTACCTTACAAGGATCTTCCACCTCATCTGTATAGATTCTGAATTACCTACCTTTTTAATTTATATTCATGTTATGTTCATTTAAAATTAACAATTTCAAAGCTAAATAGTTTTTTTTAACCTTCTTGCAGTATGATGAATAAAACCTATATGAATTGAGTGGGGGGGGGGTTGTGTCATTTTGATGACAAAGGCACCGGAATGTTTAGAGACTCCTGCAGGATAGAAACACTGATTACTGCTGAAGCCTGAATGAGTCTGCAGCCAAATACAAACAGAAAGCAGATTTCACATTCAAGGTCATCATACCTTTGGAATAAACGCTCCATAAAACATCCTCATCACTGTGTTAAATGATTGGTTGTTTTTTTGTTTAGTTTTTAATAGTCTTCCTCATAATCCTCAGCAGAAATTCTGAACTTTGATTCCAAGCTTTAACTTTGAAATGTAGAGTTTGGATCATCTGATGTTGGCAGTCAGCTCCTCAATCTAGGACTGAATGAAGAACCAAGCAAACCTCAAAATCACCTAAAAAGGTGCATTTTGGAAATAATTCCCTGCTTTCTTTCCCTCCCATTAATCAAGTGTCCCTTTTTCCAAAGCTCTTTCCCATCTTTAGATGAGCTTAAAATCCCGTCAAACGTTTGGATTGAGGCATCTTGGGACGTCCACGTTTGGTTCCCACTTCCACACACACTCCACTGAAATGCATTAACATCTTTCTGGGTCAAACAATGAAAAACACCCAGCTGAAGGAAACGCTGAGGCTTTTCAGAACGAGATTGTCTCCTGATTGTATCTTTTAAATTTTCTGATAAGCTCAGGCGAATTGAAAATAGAAATGTATTTGAATGAAATTTTAGAAAATGTAATTAAATGAAGCTCTAAGTCCAGCTTCTGAAAGCCTGAGTTTTCCTCAAAGCTGAAGAAAATATTTCCAGCTGGAAAAGGGTCACATTCCAGCAAACACCGACTCCCCCAGACATAAAAGCCCCAGTGTTTAGAGACGATGCAATCTTGACATGATTGAGCCGCAGGTAAGGAGCGCAGGATTCAGAAAACGACAATTAGGCACAGGCGTAGCGTGGGATGATTCCACAGGGAAAATTGCAGTCAGATTGGAAGGCTAATGCTTTTTACAATGGGTCACAAATTGAGGAGAGGGGAGACCGGAAAGGTCACCCCGAAGCCTCTGATTGGCCTCAATCATCAGGAGTGACTGGGAGGCAGGATAATGGAGAGCATGCAGTGCAGGAGACGCACCAGCATCTTCTGCTGTGCCTCTCTGCTTTTTATAGACTCAAGTACCTGTGTCAGGGACATTCAGCATGTCGATTAGCTTTAATGTAAAGATAGATGCAAGTGGACGAACAGCAATTGGAGCTGCGTTTTCTAATGTAGCAGATGTGTGCTTAAGTGTCCTGTCAATATCAAGAGGAGCTCTGAAGGACACTTTATTGAGCATTGCAGCCACAGCAGCTGCGTAAAACTGCCCCACACTTTAGCCATTATATTTGAACTGTTGTGCAATGATTGGCTAATTTTATGGAGGGAGGGAGCCACTTCCCTCCCGCAGTACAATCAGTGCTCCGGAGCAGATCTGCTGCAGACGGTGACCTTGATGGTGTCCAGGAAAGACGAGCTGAACCCACAACACGCCCTGGCTCTCTGCAGCTAACGAGCCACGGTGCCGCTCAGCTTTATCTCCCTAATTAATGACGGAGACGTGACGGCGGCTTTCTGCAGACGCCGCCGTGGCAGAGAGAACTTCCGCGTGAAAACAATTACCTGGTGAAATATTAAAGATGTTTAAAAATACTTTCCACTGAAGTGCAAATTTGTGACTTGATTATTTTTGTTTGTGTTTACGTGCTTAGCTCATTAATATTCACATATCCTAATTACTAGAAAGGCTGTGCATGTAAACAAAAGTCACATGGTCCGCACAAGGATTTAATTAATCAACAGAACATTTTATTCATTAACAGAACAAATCCAGTTCATGCAGATTTCTCATCTTGAAACTCCTCACATTCTCGGTGGCCTTCAAAGCAATCAAAAATGGGGGGGGGGGGGGGGATCATATTTCAGAAGCTAATGAAAGGTTTGTTTTGGTTGAATTCATCCGGGCTGAGCTGATGCTGTAAAAGCTCCATTCCTGTTGGGTGAGATGCCAGAATTTACAGGCGGGAAATACAACTTAAGCTCCTGAAGGAGACATGAGTGAATTTAGGAAAAAAGAATTGGAACAGCGGTGACTTCTGATAAATCAATGTTCCTGCCCTGAGTCCATGCGTCTGACAGCAGAGGTGTTAGATTTTTGCCTCAGATATTCTCACTTCACTGACTCCACATTCTGCCAATTTATCAGACACCCTCAGTGCTGGGGATTGGACGAATGACGTTTTTGTATTTATTCTTCATGAATGGGTGGATTTATTCTCTAAAAACCCAGACTACAACCTCTTTGAAAACAAAATACAACCAGAAATACGATAACATGATGGAAAAAAGAACAATCTGAACATGTTTCTAGATGTTTTTCTGAGGGTGAAAAATTCTTCTGACTGTCAATTTTCTCAGGCAAACACTTCAACCACACTGACAGATAACCCCTTCTCCTCACAGACATATCTGCTGTTCCGGATTAAAGTTGAGTTTGACTTTGAGATCAAAGGCTTAAAAAATCCTTACTGGTTAGAGTGCAAAATCAAATCAGTCAATTTGAGTTCAGATCAATGCACCCCTGTCATGATTTCTGCTCCGATGGAGATCTGGATGACTTGTTCTCGTCTCCAGCGCTCTGTCCTCCAGCGCTGAGGAGTAACAAGGAGGTCAGGTGACATTCACACCCCCAGGTTTAATCGGCACCGCTTGCTTTGGTGTGAAAGGCTCACCTGAACTCTGAGGACCAAACAGGTGAAAACGAGGTTTTCCATTCACTTTGGAGTGGAAGCTCCACGAACCATCCAGAAGTCTAAAGGGAGTCCCAAGTGTCCTTACGGGTGAATATTGGATGTCTGCAGGTGACTAACAGGGTCTACAGCCTACAGTCCTGTGGGTAACCTGTATGGATAGACTCCTCATTGAATCTGTAGAAGAAAAAGTTTATTCACAATTTCTCTGTCTTTCAGGCCTCCTATGGCTGCTTAGGTATCACATGCACACCCCAAGTGTGCAGCTTTTGCGTCCGGTCAGTAAGGACCCAGCACTCACACCTTACTAACGACTAGAGTGTGGTGTAAGGACGCTGTACTCCAGTATCACCCAGAAGTCATAAGTGCATATAACTTCAATTCTCCTCATGAATACTGCACGATACACTTCCCACATGCACAACAAGGCTACATTCCATTTTCATGACGCCCCTTGAGGAGCCTGCAAGCCTCACCTGCACTCACCTTCAGATGCAGCCGCTCCTTTTTACGACCCTCTGGTCCCAGAAAACCCATAGCACTTGTACGGGTCAACTACCACTGTGAGGGTGTGTGACCATGAATTTAGGCACTAAAGAGTTTACTGTAAAAATCTGAAGAGTCACAAAAAAGTTTGAAATTACCACGTCAGAATGCGGATAAGAGGGGAGGGACAGTCACTAGTAAAGTCAGAGGATGAGCAGGAGGAGACAAAAACCAAACGCACCCCGAGCATGCTGGGTATGTAGCCAAACACAATGAAGGTGTAAAGTTTGTCTGATGCGATTGGCAGTGGTGTTTGTTTGTCACACATGTAGCTGTCAGTAGAATGCTGATTTTGATGCTGCCACAAATTGAAAGTGTGCCTCCCTGCTGCTGTCAGCTGTCACTTCTGCGTCAAGTTATGTAACCTCTTCCAGCTGCACCCTCCCCCATTTTTTTTGTGAGAGTCTAAATCAAATGAGGAGTTGCTCCAAACACAGCGTGCCAGTTAGATCTTCAGATACATCTTTCGCTGACGCTGTAACACCTACGCTAACACCAGAAAAACACAGCCGTTTACCTCCCATCATTTCATTGGAAAAACAGACATTGCAGGATACAAGTCTGTCTATGTTGAGTAGTTTTTTAACAAAACCAAAACATTGTACCAGTAACTAATCAGCTGCCAACTTCTTTAGTCACACTTAAAAAACACACTAGCATCACTCCGACTGTATATTAACAGAGTTTTAGGTCAATACCACTTTCCAAAAAAGAACCAAAACATGTTTCATCCTGTTCTATAAAGCTGCCATGCTCTGGTAAGGAAAACCATAAACTTTGATGCTTTGGATGATAAAAACCACCTGAGGCGTGCATGTACCGGATACGAATGAGTTCTGCAAATGAACCCATCTTTTGGAGGTTCAATAATGAATATTAACACAAAAGTTCTGTCTACTGTCCATTAGCATATTTTTTCCAAGCACCTGTCTTTTGGAGAACTGCTGATCAGCAGAAAGTGACATGAAAGCATGAATACATTGGGTTTCTTGGACCTTAATTTACGACAGGACTGTGGAGGGGAACCCTGTGCCAGCCACTGCTTTTGGAAGAATTGTTTTCTAAAGCCTTAGTCTCATGTACCATACGGGGTCTGTGGGGGGGTGGGGGGGGGGGGGGTTGTCTGGCGTTTTAAGTGGAGCACAGGTGTGTCTTGCAGTTCCTGTGAGGCTCATACCACCACCTCCAGAAAATGGAATGTACCAGTGTTGTGTGTGTGGTAGTATTCCTATTGTGAAGTATTTGTAAGGCTGATGGAAGTTTCACACACTTATGACATATGGGTGATGCTGTCGTACGGCGCACGTGATCCGTAAGTGGCCGTGGGACGTCCACACAAACTACACTCTGATTTTCTAAATTCCTCATTTCTAGCAGTCAGGCTGCAGCGAGGAGCGTGCACGAATCACGGGAACAGCTCTAACAGGCTCCTTGTACAGTCTGCAGGATTTGGGGGGATTGAAAAAATATTAAAAAACTGTACAACACGCCTGCGTTTCACACTTGCAGACTGTCCGTATGTACCTGTAAGGACAGGTGGGACTAAAGCGTGATGTAACATGACGTCCCTAAAATGATGCATCCACTCAGTGGGAAATGTTAAATGCTTATGCACACCGTCACTGCTGAAACCTGCAATCTGTGCAGCGTCAAATATTTAGTTTTTATTCTCTGTTCAAGTCACAGACACTGGAGAGTGGAGTTACACTGGGCAGCAGCTTTTCATAACAAATTCCAAACTGAGTTTCCGTTGTCTCAGGAATTTTGCAGTTTTGTTTTTGGATAAGGGTCTAAAACATGAAACCATTCTTGCCCACTGTCACAATTTCTGGCTAAATAAACATGTAAAGTTGGTATTTCTGTACTTGTTTAAGTTTCTGAAACTTTCAGCTGCTTCAGAAATGTTGACCCAACTTCTCTACCTTTCATTTCTCATTCAGCATTCAAACCCTCTGGCAAAGAAAAACACTTTTATTATGAGGGCGATGGAATTTCAAAGAGAAAACCGTTTTGGAACAAGTCATCAGAGATACGGAACAGGAGATTACTGCACTGTTTTGGATCAATAATTAAAGAAAGTTGAAAGAGAAAAAAAAACGTGAACCACCAAAATAATTCATCTGCAGAATATTTCTTTATTTGAACATTACAATATCTGTTAAAAAAGAAATAGAATCAATTGTAGAGATAAAAAGAAAGGAGAGGTTTCTGAAAAATGAATGCAGGTTTTTATCTTAAATTATAGTGAAACAAAACTAAAAAATATATATATTTTTTTTATGTCTTGTTTATGTAGTACATACATAGTACATTGCAACTGTTTTAACATTTGAAAAAGGTGGTTTCCACATGTTTAAGTGGTAATAAAAGCTAATAATATTTCAAAGAATGTGACTGTTTCCACCAATGTAAGATGATTTTTTTTGGGAGGCCAGAACAATAAAGTTTAGTCAGCCTTTAGAAAATGACTGTTGTTTTGTTTTCTGTACATAAAAAAAAAACAATGCTAAATGAAAAAGGGAGCAGAAGCTGGCGTCTCAAGTGTGACTTTTGTGAAACATACTGATTCATTTTATTTGCTCTAGAACCTTAGAGCTAATTTGGGATGAATTTTAGCGAATAATCTCTGGAAAACATGGAAAACTCCACTTTGCACTTTTCATTTCAAGACTTTGGAAATAAATTGATGTCCAGTTAACATCAGTTCATGAAAACACTCGCTTGGTTGGCTTATTCTCTAAAGTATGTGAACCATCCACATGCAATAATATGCATTATGACATCTGATAAATGATACAACAGTCCAACTGGCCAGGACCCCCCCCCCCGATTTGCATTGTTTTTGTGAAGCAAACAGCTGAAGTGGCTGGAAGTGATTGCGAGCATTCTTTTGACATTTCAAAACTCGGTGGAAATCAATTTGGTTGCACGTTGATCATCCCCCTGCGTGGATTGAATGATTGTTTCATTAACTTCACTGCGTTATACTCCGGTGCATCAGCAGAATGGAGGCATTGCTTCTTCTGTTGCAGGGCAATATTAATCTCTAAAATAGGTACCACATTATGCAAATGGACGAGGAGGACCTCATCCATGTAAGACTACTTTTTTCCCTTCAAAACAACCTCGGGGATTGTTTTACAAGAGGTGCAAAGTGGGAACATGTGCCACTGTGCTGCTGAGTGTATCCCCTCCAGCCGTGCATTATCCATTCTGCTGCTGGATTAATGGGGCAATTGATCAACAGCAGGCTTGTGTATCCAAGAGAACAGCTGATCACTCACCTACAGCGAGGCTCGACACAGGAGCACCAATCAGCACTGCAGCGGTCAGAATGATTACCGACGCACGGCTGGGCCGAGCAGCAGAGGGGCCGACACCCACCGCCCCTGACAGGCTGACATTATCAGGACAAGGAGCTGCAGACCTGAAGAGGCTGGAGATTGGTAGAACATGGCGGAAAGCTAACAAGCATGCAAACGCAGGCGCTGGGCTTAATGGAGGATCTGGAAAAAGGCTGCTGCTCTCAGTAACATCGTCTACCCTTGAGACTGACCGTCAGTCACTGAGAGCAGACATTTAGGCAAAGGTGGAAAGAGCACACCGTCTGATCACAGGAGAGAAAAAAAGGGTTTTAAGTTGGCATTCATGTCAAAGCTGCCACTAAATATCACTTACCTGCCATTATTGTAAATAAAAGAAAACAGATTTAGTGCTGAAACTCCTTTCTGTTCCCACAAATAACATTTGAAAGCTGTTTTAATGTCCCCAGAGCCCACTAAGGCACTTATGACAAACTCAAATTCCCACAGAAGCTATAAAAGGTTTTTAGATTACAGAACTCATGCATCAACACTGCTTCAAGTCTCAGCAAAAGCTTAAAAGTCAGCAATGAAAACACAGATTTGAGCATTACAGATGCTGGGCATATCAACAGCTGTATTCCTGCTGCTCCCCTGCAGAGCACGTCCATCACTCACATCAGCTTCTCGTGAGACGAGACTGAGAGCTGACAGACTAGAGCCCATTCGAGCATCCATTCAATCAATGCAGGAAATGATTCAAGCAGTTTATTCTAAATTATAGCTTTCACACACAGTGGAGGCAGTAAAGCTGAGTGGTAATGCAGCATAATGTAACTAACAGAAGTAGCAGAGACGATGGGCTTCAAGTTGCAGATCACATGACTGGTCTGGGTTCAGTCTGACGATAGAGAATGAGGGAGGGGCGTGCAATTCAGCTCAAGGGTCTCTCTGTCCAAATCGGCTTTTAAGTGAGGCTTCATTTACAGGCTTTATGATTGCACTTTCAGATAAAACACTTCCATGTTTTTCTGAAATCTACTCAGTCTGTGCTTTATCAGATGAAACTGCCAGGCTTCCTGAACAGAAGTGACACACACAGCTAAAGCTTTGGACATGAATGCAGCACAAGAGGCTCTCACATTAAACACACTGTCAGCTAAAAGCTGCATTATGCTTTTGTGTCATGACTAACGATGAACTTAAGAGCTTTCTGTAGATCTGCTGAAGATTGCAGCGGATTGTTTTGCTTCAATATCTTTCCGTTCAGCTTCACTTTTCACCACTCTCCTTAACAGCCTTTCAAGCAGCAGCAGCAGCAGCAGTCGGGTGTTTAGCGAGGACAAAGCTCCTGCAAACCCAACCGCTTCCCAGCATCAAACAGTATAAACAGATAAGGTTTGCTGGCAAGGGTACTGAAGCATTTCACAGCAGTGAATTTAGATGTTTCAGTCAGGAGTTAGAGGAGAGACGTCCAACTTCGGATGTGAGACTTATAGAGACTATCTGCAAAAGTCATGCATTTACTGATGCAATCGAAAGAGGTAAAAGACATGCTATGACTCAAAAACAAAGAAGAAATATAATATGTAAGAGGATGAGGCGTGCACAGTCACCAGAGTGGCTACTTCAAACCACACAAATGGCCACAGTGTTCCCAATAACACACACACAATCAAGACCCAAAGCAGGGATTTATTCTCTGCTGCAAATCTTCTCACTGAAGGGAATCAAACCTTGCATCAACAGCACAAAACACCCAAACTGCAATGAAGCAGCGCTTGACATCAGCACCTGTCATTCATCTCCTGATCAACCTCACAGTCCAGTCAATGATGTTTCCAACCAACCTCTGAGAATCTCCATGCTGACACAAGTGCTGGGACACAGAGGACAACACAAGTCTGAATTTGTCTCCAAAGCCAATCAGATGTTGAGCCACAGACACAGTTACCACCTAAAGGTTGTTGATGCTGAACAGCAAGCATCAGACATGAAAATACAAAACAACAGTATTAAATCCTAAGGGGTTTGAAAAGAAACATGCATCCCATGGACTCATCTGGGCCTAGGAGAAAACATAGATGATGATGCAGGTAAAGTGCAGATTTATCCACATTGGAGTTGATATGGTTATGAGGAAATGGCTCCAACAAACTGCCATGATGGGGAGGGGAGTGGTGGAAACCGCCAACTCAGATAAAGCCGGACCATGACTGTCTGCAGGAGACGCTGCCCTTTTATACCGCCCTCATAAGCCTTGGACAGGTGGTACTATGTCACGGACTCATTTCAGCTTTAAATATTCCATTAAAAAGTTTGAACCAAGCGAATTTGAGTGTAAATTAAACATGTTATGTTTCCAGTGGTTCTTTCACAGTTAATAATAGAGACGTTAAATCCATCCAGTATCCACCAGTGGTAGAACATCACGATGCTTGTCCAGGCAAAAAGAGTGATATACTTCTTCTAGAATGTCCTGGGACTGCAACAGGGTCTCCTGACGGTTGGACATGACCTAAAGACCTCACCAAGATGTCCAAACCAGCTCAGCTGGTTTTTGTAAAGAGCTGTCAACATTTCTTTACCTTCCTCTTTGTTGGTCCCACTTGGAATCTGGTCTCCGAGAGACTTGGCCTCATAGAAATGTCACTTCACTGCTTGTTACTGTAATCTTGCAAAATACTAAAAACTTCAATCAACTAAGAGTTTTGTCCTTCAGGGCAGCTCTCTTCTGTTCCAAGTCTGCTCTCCTGGCGGTTCATCTGTCGCTCTTTCAGTTTTTCTATTTAACATGATTTTTAAAGCTGCACTGCAACAGACTGGCGACCTGTCCAGGGATAAACCGGGATAGGCTCCAGCAGCCCCGTGACCCCAAAATGGAACAAACAGATTAGAAGATGAAGGAATGATTTTTTAAAACTGAAACTCTGCTCCAGGTAAAAGATGCTATTTTATTCCAAACAAAACCACAATTTAAAAGAATTTATTAAGTATTAATAAAAATAAAGAAAATAACCTTTTATGTTCATCAGACTATAAATATTTTCTCTCATTCTGGTCTGAACTCTTTTTATTGCTCGACTCCAATTAAAAGAATGATAAGAGCAGAATTTCAGAGCAGACAGGTGATGACATTTTGGTAAAACCCACTTACAGATGGTGTGTTAATGAAAGATGAGTTAAAAGCAGGACACCAAAGAGGTGGAGATCAAACGAAAGACCTTGATAAAACGGGTGACATTAGGAAAGGAAGCAGCCAGTGAAGAGAGTTTCTAACAAGTTTGGTATGAAGACCATCATCTGCTGAGATCCAGAGCGAGTACAAACCCAGCTTCTTCAGTGATGTGGATTTATAGTCCAACATTGGTTTGATGAAAATAAACATGTTTAAATGCTTTTAATTGGATTAGTCTGGCACCTAAACCTCACAGTGGGAAGATCCTGGTCCGAATCCCGACTGGGCCTTCTCCTCGAGCATGTGTGGGTTTTCTTCAGCGTCCTCCACCAGTCCCAAAATCGCTATCATTGGTCAATGGATGGTTCTAAATTCCACCTCGGTGTGAATGTGTGTTGCCCAGCGATGGACCGGCAGACCATCCCGGGTGTATCCTTCCTTCACCCAACACTGGCTGGGATGGACTCCATTATCCCCATGAGCTCAAAAGGGGGAAAGACATTTTACTTTTAAGTACACATTTATTTATTGGGTCCTGTAACAGACTGACAACCTGTTTAGGCCTTCCCCACCTTTGCCCAACAGTAGTTGGGATAGGCTCCAGCAGCCCTTTGAGCCTGAAAGGGATTTCTGAAGAGGGATGGATTCCTTTTCGTAGATTTAAGATTTAAAGATCTTCACCATTTGAATACTTGAAATTAGAGATTCACTTTCATTCAAATCTTAAAAAGTACCATCTTTGTATTTACAGCTAGCAAAACTCTTTGATGGTCCGTGTAACCAGATCCCAAACACCGAGGAGATTATTTGACTTTAGAAACTGTAGGTCCACAGTCTACCAGCTGTCCCCAACTTACCCCCTTCCTCATATAACCTCATATTAGGGTGAGGGGGTGGGGGGTCTAGCCTGCGATGCGCCTTGGGGGGGGGCTACTTGGCAGTGGCCCCCCTCCTATGGTTGCCGTATGGAGTGGGCCCCCCCTCTTTAGGTTTTATTTGCACCTTAGACATGAAGGGTCCTTGGTAGGGGGGGGTACTTGGACATCACTGCAAGCAAGCAGCAGATGTCCTCCTAGCACCCTACTCGCCAATTTTAACTGCACCCTCCTTAGTACACACACCCCTCCCCCTTCAATATATACATTCCAACATAAACACACACACATGCACACACACACCCTCTCATACACACATACACGCACACACATTTTGCAAGGAAGGTGGGACCTGGGTCCATCTGTCCCCTACCCCTTCCCTGGTGGGGGGTGCGGGCCCCTTGGCGATGGTGGCTGTGTCCCTTGGGTGCCGGCTCCCTGGGCCCGGCGGTGCTCTCTCCGCACGGTGGGGGGGTTCATATTACACCTGAGCCGGGGGTGTTCGTGTCCCTGGGGGGTGGGTCCTGGTCCTTGCCCCTGAGCGCTGGGCCCCGCCAAACTTCCAACATGGCCGAGCCTGGTCGGGCCATATTTATAACACCCCTTGAGGGCCACCCTTTTTTCCCCGGGGTTCCCCCCTCCTGGGCGGGGGCGGCGGGCCCCTGCCTTGCTCCTCCCTGGACCAACCGTGGGCCGGGTGGGTGGCTGCCTGGAGTGCGGAGCGGGTCTCCCTTGGGGGGTCCTGGCTCGTACCTGGGGTTGGGGCGGGGGGATGCCCGGAACTCCTGGGTGGTGGTGGGGTGCTCGTCTGGGGCTGTGGGCGTCCTTCTCCGGTGGGGCCCTGCGTTGGGCTCTTCCGGCGCGGCGGGGGGGCTGCTTTCCTGGCTGGGCTGGGGCGGCGCTCTCTTTCCCTCCGTGCCTCCCTGCTCTCTGGCTCTGGGGGCCTCGCGGCGGCCCTGCTGGCCCTGGCCTGGGTGGTGGTCTTGGTCGCCCGGGGGGCGGTCGTTCCCTGCCGGTTCCCGTGTGGCGTTGGGGGAATTCCGGCTGCCGCTGCTGCTGTGGCGGGGGTCTGGGTGTGGGGGTGGCTGGGCGCTCCTCCTCCTTCTTTTCACATTCCACCATCCATTTTAGAAGAACATAAACACTCACCTGAGCACAGGTGTTAGCTCACCTTTGCACTTATAGTTTGCATGATTGAATGAATGAAATATTTCACACTAGTTGGTTTAAAGGCATAGGTATGCGTTCGTGAACACTATCTGTTTTGTGTAGAGGTTTACATGTGAACATTTTTTGCAGCTAGCAGGTGTGTTGATAATATTTGAGTGTGTGTGAACAGGCCCCGCCCTTTTTGTACTACATTTGAACTGTACCGTAATGATAAACAACCAGTAAACCTGTCTGCTTTATGCTGCTTCATGGTCTTACCCCCCCCTCTCACTATCACCCCCCCCCCTCTGACATCCCTCCCTCTTCTTCCCTTCTTTCCTTTTCCGTCCGGTCCAACACCAAATATTTTCAATCATGGTTGAAATGAATAAAGTTTGGCCTCAATTACAAAAGGGGTTTATTCAGTCATACCTTTGGTTTGTCTGAAGATTAATAACCCCTTTTGTTAAAGTAAAATATGTCCAATACAAGAGGCCCTCAGCTCTCATCTGTCTGCCTAGCTGTTGGACAGGACAAGTTAAAAAAAAAAAAGAAAAAAAAGAAAAAGAAACTGTAGGTCCATAACCTGTGTGTTAAACTCTAAAAAATTGCACATTTATCCATCTGCCTTTGACTGTATCCTTATCATTTCAGCAGGCATGCATCCAATGATTCAGCCATGAATCCTTCTGGATAGCCACAGATGCCTCAAAGTCGTCTGCTCTCAAACACTCGTTCCTGTGTGCTTAAAGATGCAGGGTTATCTGAATTTGGCCCACAGCCTGTGCAGTTGACAGTAAACATGGCCTCTACAATGACAGCTGTCCCTGCTTTTCCTGAAGCCACTGAATCGGAGCCAGATCCTTAAAAGAGCCTGTCTCCCAGCCTTGTCTTCTGCAAAGGGAAGCCAAACAAAATGCAAGGCTTCAAACATTCAGGGGAAAAAGGTAAAACCATTTTGAAGACTTAAGGAACAAAAAAACTTAAATAAACTGGACTAGTTCAGTAGTGCTTAGCATTACTAGATAAAAAATGATAAAACTGTGAAGGTGCCAGTAATTCATTGGGGGTTCAAATCCCAGGCATCTGCCTTTCTCTGGGCGAGGCTTTTATATGGTGGCCCTGAAGTGCAGATCACTTGCAATTCATTAATGAATACATAAAAATGAATAAGAAATGACAGAGTGTACCATCCACATACAAAATAAACAAGTGCTACTAAGGCTCAGCAGGGTGACTGCATTGGGATAAATGTTTTTCCTGGGCAATAATGGTGACAGAGAGAGGGAGGTATGGAGAGGGTAAGTGGTGCCCTTGATGTCATTAATACATATTTCATAACTCCTTGTTAGCAGCCCAAGTGAATATTCTGTCACTATTGGTTTACCTGTATTTTATTTTGGTAGGATGGTCTGTAATTGCCATGTACTCTGGGTAGCAGGAAGCTCAGTGTTTTTAGCCAGTCCAAATCTGCTTCTGCTGTGTCTACATGTCCTGTAAACCTTCTAAACCAATAGCTGTAGGTTTGTTATGTGTTTTATAGCTAACACGGGAAGAAATCGTTCATTCAATGCGTTACTTAAAGTCAGTTTAGGCTCGGTTTTTGTTCATGTTAGCAGTCAGGAAACAGATCTACCTCATGTGGCTTGTTGCTGCTCATTTGCATAATAATGCAGGTGTTAACTGTGTAATTAGCATTTAAACAGTTCTTGTGATTTCTTATTTTGTAACTATTTTAATTTGTTTTTTTTTCATTTTGATTTCTGTAAATCACTTTTGTTTTCCAATTTTTATTTTATTTTATTTAGTTTTAAGGTTATCAGGAAGGTAGGCACTAAGAGACATCACTGATTGTTTGAGGACGTTCATCTGAAAGTTGTTTGGCATGAAGCGATCCTGGAATTACTCCTGTCATAAAACCTTTGGGAAAATTAGACGTCATCATCCAATTAGTCAGATTCCATAGTTTCTACCATTTCCATTTTCTTATGTGATACTATTTTTACATTTTTATTTGGTTTTCTGAAATGTATCTTGTTTTTTAAACTTTGTTTTCATTTCTAAAAATTAGTGGTTTTTATTATTTGTTTGTTTATTTTAATTTTTATCTCTAGAATGTTTTTGCACTGAATGATTTGGTGGTATGATTGGCACCTCAGTACATTTAACCCAACATTTCTGTTGATCGTTAGACTGTGGCTAAGAACAGCAGCTAAATGCACTTTTGTTGACATATTAAGACAGAAACTTCGAAAAGTAGTTCCTTATCTGTGACCCTCCTCTCCTTCCCAAATGGCATCATTCTTCCCCCGCCTCCTCTCATTACCCCCCATCCCAGCCCAAGCAGACGCCGTGCTCTCTGCGCCCACCCACCCAGCCTTCAGTGGACTGAAGCATTTGATCCGTACCAAGGATGATTCACGCGCTGCGATCTGGGCAGCAGGAGCAGCAGAGGAGCCGCTCTCTCGCCCCCCTACATCCATAATTCAGCATCTGCTCCTTCTTCTTCCTCCTCCTGCCTTTTTTCGCCCCCTCCCATCTCCTCCCTGCCTCTGCTGTCTCTACTCACCAACGTGCACACTCCCGCACAGCATCCACAACCTGAAGCATCAGTCGCTTGGAAATCACTCATCTGGAACTTGATGCCAAGAGAAGGTAGGAGCAGAAACTAAGTCGCCACTTTGGCTTGATGTGATTGAGAGTTTGTGATGCGAGGAGCGCGTGGCGTCTCTTCTGAAGCCTTGTGGGTGACTCGCCTCCCATCTTACCGCATAATTGACCCTTTTTCCTGACTTTTGTTGGTGAAAATTCTGCTGGGGTGGCCGTGCAGTGAGCCTGCTGAGAAAATATTTCCTGGTCTTAAGACATCAGGGGGTACATTAGAAAGAGTTGAAGCATTAGATGCTGGTTTGCAATAAAGTTTAATGTCCCTGTGTGAGTTACAAACCCCCCTCCATCCCCAACACACACATGCACAGCCATCCCACAGGCTGCTTGACTTTTATCAGCTCATAAAGGAAATCGCTGAAGCTTAGCAGAAGACCTCCGTCACTCTTGGTGGCACTCAACGAGAACTTGGCTGTGTTTTAAGAAGCCTCGTTAAAAGGCTGATAGCTTTTGGCTTTGCAGTGTTCTGCTTTTCATTGGTGCACACAGTTGTGTGGTGAAATAATCATGTTTGAGGGTCATTTTTCTAAAATGCTTCCAGGACGTGTTAAACTGAGACTCAGCCAGGCTTAGATCAAGCTACCAGCTTCTCCCATAACTGTAACAGCAGCATGTGGCTACAGGTGGAGGCTGCAGCCCTGCACGGGGGCAGAGAGCCAGTGTGATTCACTGTGGTGTGGCTTTAGGTTGATTCCAGCTGACTGTGTGTTTCATAATGCAGTAGGTGTGGTGAGAGGGAGGCGATGTGTGAAAACAGAGACACAAAGAGTGTGTACGATCTCACCCAGAGTGGCTGCTGATGTGTTCTTACATAAGAAACCATTAAAGGCCAAGAGGCTGAGTTCTGATGCAAGATGGCTACAGATGGATTTCAAAGAAAAGGCTTCTCTGAAGGATTCCTGTGAAGATTCCCAAAACAATGAGGAAGCGCTGACGGTGACACCCTCGCTCATGATCAAATTCTGCACCACTCTAGACACAACATCTCTGAATCCAACATCCACTGTTCCTGTCAGAAATGCTTTTTACATGTTTTTTTTATTTTTTTTGAGACATCTACAGTTTGTTTCTAACTCTTGTGACACAGTTGGCCAAATAGTTCAGGTAGCTTGAATGAAAAAGTACTTTAAGTGTTTCTATATTTGTGTTATTATATGTAATATGTTAAATTTAATTCATACTGTCCTGTCATTCAGAGATAAACAAGGAAGCTTCTCTCCGTTAGAAAATATCCAAGATATTTTAAAAGATTGCAGAATTCACACATAAACTACTCCAGATACCTGTTTACATTCTAGAGTACAACTTTAAATGTCATTTATGGCTCTAACATCATGAATAAATCACAAGTCTATCTTAATAAATAACAAAATCTCTTTTCTTTGTTTTACTTGTCTTGTCAGCAGCTGAGCAGACACATAGGAGCTGAAGCCTCTGGTGTTGGACATATTTTACTGTTACAACATATGAATATGTTCTTCTTTATTGTCCCTGACTGAGCTAAATGATCTCTGAAAGGAGAATTAACTTAAATGTTCATCATTTTACCGGAAACCTGCAGCTGTTTGAGGTGAATGTGGGACTATAATGTTAGCTAATCCCTGATGTTACAGGTCTGACAAAAAAATTAAAGTAGAAAGTCAGGAGAAAAAAACCTTTGTTTTATAAGTAAAAAGCCTTTTGGTGAATATGTGGATTGTCTTCAATAATAAAGGATAAACGGAGTCAGTCACTGACTGTTCTTTTATTTTCTCCCACTTTGATGGGATCAACCTGAATGAATGAAAATCTGCACAGATGTGTGTAATATGTGGCAGATTATTGAGAAAAGCCCAGTTTATCAGGACGTCTGATATAAAAGTTTTCTGGTTTGTACCGTAACATTTAGATTTCACTGTATTGCTGCCTTTGTCTGAACAACTTCTTGGTTTGTGAGGTGGTTGTACCGCTATCCGTATGAATACGGGTACGGGTTTGAGGACGGGACGAGTACTGGTATGGGTTCAACTTTTTTTCTTTTGGTTAACACTTCGGCTTGGAGAGAGATGACCATTGCACTTCACTCGCTCTGTTTCAATCACATACATGAGCAAAGCGTTATCAAAACTCTAGAAATGTCACAATGACGCTGTTTCCATTAAATCCTAATCATATAAATAAACACAAACGAACTCAGGCGACAAGTCTTTCAACAACATGACCACGGATGTGAACAATACTTTGATTGACGGCAGATCTATTCAAATTCCTGCCACGGCTCTAGCGGCCATCATCATCTATCAAAGGAGACGTCTGCGTCTTCTTCATGGAGCGGCGAGCTCCTTACACGTGGGAGTGGCTACGGATGAAGTAATTTTGGGAAATGGTGGTGGGGATTTTACAGAGGAGCTGGATCCAACCAAGAAGCGCATCGCCATCCGGTTGTTGGTCATGTGACTCATTTAATTTGAAAAAGTGTTTCCGTTGCAGTTTTGTGAAATATGTTAACATGTTGATATGTCTCAAAAACCCCTCCTCCTAGCGGGAAAACCGTTTTGATATTTTCTTTGGTGGTTTTTTTATTGGGCATTTTCATTTTTGCAAATCCAGTTTGTCCTCATATTCAATGGTAACAGAACTTTTGTTATCAGTCAGGTCTGCCATGCTGGTCTTCTTTTTCATACAACACACTTAGCAGGAGGAAGTGGCCTGTAGTCCACATAGTTATAGTTGTTAGTGTGTAAATTAGAGCAGTTTTATGAGCAAAAGTAGCTGTTTATTAGTCTATCCTTTGTAACGGAAAAAATTTACTGTCTTCTATAAATTTTACTTTAATGAGTTTCTCTGTGAATTTAATTTCATTTAAACATTAGCATTAGTGCTTGTTAGATAACATATTAATATATAAGTGTGTAAACTCAGTGAGAATAGTTCCTTCATGTAATCATCTATGCAGGTTTGTATTTTTCATGTGGAAATAGGTGGACTTATACATTTATGGGGGTTAAAACAGAGTAGGTCCTGTTTTTGCATTCTGGAATGAACATATTCTGTACTTCACGCTTTTGTAACATAAATACTCTGTAAAAGAGCATGAAAATGAACAAAGTGCAGGAAGAAAAGACTGCGGCTAATGAGCATGACGCTGTTCGTGGAGGAATGGCGCCATTAGCAGTGGATGGTCTACATCTGGCCTCCAGAGTTAACATTTTACTGTTGAACTGCTGATTTAAAATGCCTCCAGCAGATAGGTGCGATTACCCAGCTGCCACCTGCGACTGGGACACAATAAGCATAATGGCAGCGACACCAAATTACTTTCATGTCAGTGACTGAATTCTGTTTGACACTCGGCTTTAAATTGAGACATTCACCAAAGTCAAATGGCTCGGGATACAAAGTAGAAAATGTTTGAAATGTCAAGATTGTTAGATATTCCTGTCGACTCCTTTTTTCTGCTCACATTTATTCAGGAAACCAAATTTGTGCTTTGACACAATGCTTATATTGTGTCATAATGCCAAACCACATTGGTATTTGTTTTTTTGCTTTATGTAAAGCCCATAGTCTCCTAACAAGTGCTTCCCTCAGTGTAAAGTCTGTGTCCATCACTTAAATTAAAGCTAGAAGCCTTTCTCTTGTCAAATTACATTCACTGTAAACTCAACCTCTTATTGAAACCCTGTCTGACATCTACTTCACTTTCAGTGGAACAGAAAAAGAAGCTTTCAGATCAATTTTTGAAATAAAAACCCTAAATGATTGTCAGTCACTTGCTCTTGTTGCAGTAATTTCAGCCATTTTTCTTCTGACAAAATTGTTGTAGGTCATTGAAGTTGTTCATCGTCCTCTTTCTACACAGACTTTAAAGCTCTGTTAAAATGCTTACAATGAGGTCATGTGACTCCTCAATTCTTTCTTCGGTTACAGCATTTCTAACATGTGTATGTCGCCTTTGCTTTGGATCTTTGTTCTGCAGCGTGGATCGAGCTTTAGGCCCCATAATAATTTGTCAGTGCCCAGGTCACATTTGTCGCAAGGCCATTGGACGGGAAACGCCCCAATCACTGCAAAGAGTGACTCAAGCTCATTCCATCATCCACGGTTGGAATTTCACGCCAATTATGGCGCCATTTAACTGGAACCCTTTTTTGAGTGATCAGAAGACGCGACTGTGGAGCAAACTTGATCCAGAAAATCCAAAAACTAGTCAGTCTGAAAATGAACTTTTGCAGGTTCTTCTATGAAATTACATAGATCTGTTTGTCACCCTCAGGTGACCCAAAAACAAAATCAGTTCTCTGGAGATAAAACGAACAGAAAGGCTGCCCTTTTGAATTTTTTTTTTTTTTTTCTTCCTGAATTAGTCAGGATGGCAGGGGAAGAAGGGGAGAGTGAAGAGTGTGTACCCACTGAGGGCGGGGCATACAAAGCCACTCGCAGCTTTAATTGTTTTGTTCCCAGAATTCTATTTTTGTGTCAGAAGTCATGACTCTGTCTCCTGCTCTGATCACCAGTGGGAACCGTCTCCGGAGTACTGAATTCACTACATCTCCCAGCAACCCCAGCATACAGTTCTTGGATGCCACACACTTGACTCTCATTTGCATTCACTCACAGTGACTCTACACTGAGCCTCACTCAGTGTGAAGGATGTTTGTGCCTGAATTACTGAGGGTTATATTCAGACATGATCCTCTGATTTCCTGATCCTGTTTTGTCTCTGACTCCGTTTGCCTGCTGGCCCCGAATCTCGTCTGGATCCTGACTACCCCGTCTCTCCTCTGATGATCGTATGCCTGTTATTGACTCCTGCCTGCCTGACCCTGATTTAGCTTTGTGGATGGTAATAATCTTTAATCTGATTACATGAACAGAGAGGAGTGACGTGCTAAAGCTAACATACTGCTATAAACACGGTCACTATCTCCGCCTCTCTCGGCTTTAATTCAAAGTTTCAGTCAGAAATGTAGAATAGATAAATGAAAATTGTTGTATTTTCATTTGTAAACATTAAGATAAAACCATTTTTTCACGTTCATGATTTCTCTGAGCAACTTATTTTCTTTTTGATGAATCTCACATTGATTATTATTCATCTGTGAAATATTTGAGGTTAGGCAAATGGACCTTTGATATTTACAGGCCTTTTGAAGCCGCTTGCTGTGATTCCATTGATCCTCATTGATCCATTCCACATGAGACGTTTCTCAGAACGCATTTACTTTGATCAATGGGTCCAAGGGGTAAATTTAAAAGTCTGCCATCTTTCTCTTGCTTCATCCACTCCATACTAATCTTTCTGTATGGTCTGAAAATGATAATTTATTGTTGAGTTACTGTTTGCTCAGGCTGCGCGGGGTAATTTTCCAGTTCTGACATCTATGGATTTTCTGTGCTTTCTCCCTCTACCTTGGTGGTTGGTTAAATTTTTTCTTAAGCGTATGTTCTTTTCATTCCATCTTTTTTCCATTTGTTCATTTAAGAGAAATCCTGCAGGGACAGACTCTAAAATTGGGATTTAGGTTGATTCTAGCACATAAAAAACACAACATGCAATAGCAAAATGTTAAACATCCTAAAGGATTGTTAACAGTTTTTATTTTTAGTAGTGATGGAAACTTCCTTTCAACAGTGTTTTTTGGGAAAACATTGAGCACAAAAGAAAAAAAGAGAAGACGAAGAGAAAAGTGTGTCACCATAACAGCATGCAGAGAGTTTTGATCTGAGTTTGTTTATTTCATTATCACTTCACAAAAAAACCCATTCACACATTGACAGATTGGGCTCATCCATAAACACGAGCGCCTAAGTTTTGCCTTCACAACATGAAAGCGAGCGCTGCCGTCCAATTTGTGGATCCACCCGAAACTAAACAAAGCTCCGCTCCGAGGAGCTGAAACTCCGACACATGAGGGAACGGTGAACGCTTGTTATGGAGACACATTAATGAGAGCAGCTTTGACATTAAAAACTCCCCAAAAGACAAAGTAGTTAAGTGTCACATTCAAAACCAAATTCAAAACCGTCAACACGTCGATTTATCACGGCCCAGGACGCTCTGCTGCACAGAGAAAGCGAAGCTGTAGGGTTCTGAGCTGCAGCCGGTGATTGCATAAGTGGAAACAGGTGTGATGCTGTCTGGAAACAAGGAGCAGGTGTGACAAGTGCAGGGGAGGAAACCCGGTCTGGGCTGAATCCAGCACAGCGGATCAAGATAAACATGTGAAACGAGCCTCCTTCCAGTCTGTCTTCTTGAGATTCCTAAACCTGAAAAGAGGCCGTGTCACTTCAGGAAGACCTGAATTGCTATACGTTGAAAAGCTAAAGTGAGCTGGACAGTCTTCACATTTCCTCATGAAGCTGAAGACGATGAAGATGCAGGCCCTGACAGCAGCAGAACACTTAGAGTTCTGTTCAGTCAAGTTATGAAAAAATACAATACTTGATTTAGAAATAAGGAAGGTTATTTATCTGGTGCCAAAAGTGACATCACAGTCATCATCAGTAATGAATTTCCCATAGGAGTATTTTAGACGCCAAGATGCAGTTGTGCCTCGTGTGACCTAATTTGAAGGTAATCTGCCCGTCCCCAAAAGGCACCATGGAATAAATACATTTGCAAACATTGCTGTAATTGAAAGGCAGCCACGCTGCAAAGCAAAAGTGCTCATCTTTGGTTGTGTGCTCTGAGTTGTCTGAAAACATTGCTCCTCTGAATGAAAGTGATGAATGTCACTTGTTTCCAAGGCAATTTGGGTTGTATGAAGAGTTCTTGTGGATCGATTGGAGACTTGAAACTGCTAAAGTGGTTTGCCTTCCTTCAAAGTATCGACTTGGAAAACAAATCAGGACAATGCTGTAGTGAAAGCTCATTTCCTGCTCGGAGGAATCCTCATTTTACTTTGTGGAGGAAGAGGCATCTTCAGTGAGTCTGTGGTTTGGAGAGTTTAAAGTCACAGTTTTGTTTTGATGGATTTGTGCTAAATGTAACCTCTGCATGTAATCACAAAGCAGAAAATGTGGTTTTTGTCTGGAAAAGGAGACTGCATCGTCTGAGTGGACCGTCTGCATTTGAGGACAGCTGTGTCGTTTTTCTTAGGCTGAGTGATAAATGCAGTTTGAAGAAATCCCTCACAGATGTTTTTTTTTTGTAGAGCAACCTTTCATGTCTAGAAAAGACATGTCTAGAAGTTACATTTTACAGCCACTCATGTGTTGATTGGCTCCAAACGAAACAAATAAATGAACTGTTCAGTTCAGGCAAAGAGTAAATTTTACTCATAAAAAAACAGCACTGAAAACGTCTTCAGATCCATTTTCAGACATCAATGAATACCTTTTGGGGTCATAGGGTGGCTGGAGCCTATCCCAGGGACATCCTGGACAGGATTCCAGTCCATCACGGGGCCACACTCACACATTCACACCGCGGGACGTTTTAGCATCACCTATTGACCTAGGAAGCATGATGTAGATTGTAGAAGCAAACCTGAGAAAACCCAAACATGAACCAGAAGAACATGGAAAACTCCACACAGAACAAACTCGGCAAGGATTCGAACCAGGGACTTTTTTTCTATTTTATTTCACTCATGGGCCGGTTCCAAGTGACCCACAGCCGGGGGATTGGGAAGCCCTGGTTTAAAGGACACAGCAGCCCTAAAGACATGCTCCAAAAATAACGTTACAGTTGTTGACGTAACACAGAAGCTAATTCGTTAGCAGGTTTGCATTTCAATTTTCACACATAGAAAACGTAAAGCTATGCAAATATGTTACACCAGGGGGCGCTGTATTGCAGTTTCAATTCTGCCTCAAAAACAGGATGGTATTTTAAAATGTAATAGATTTGAAGTTACTTTACAATGAATTTAAAGAAAATGCAAAATGCATTATTTAAATGATGACATTAAAAAACCATAACAATTTAAAATTGCTTTTATCTTTTCTTTAGTATTTTATTTTCTAAGTGTTATTGAAGTGTAAATGTTCCTATTGAATTCTAAATAGCAAAGTGTATTTTCATATTCCAAGTATAAATTGCACATTGAATTGTCAGGTGAAAAATGTGTTTTACTTTGATTTATGACTCAGAACAACTTCCATAGGTTACGCCGTTTGCAGTATAAATATGGTGTCTCAAAGAACCTTGGGAAAAAAATGACTTTTTAGTCGAGCGCATTCCATTTTGAAGAGATCCCTGATCATATTGATCACATTGATCCAATCAGTTCCTGCTTATAGTGTCAGTCTCTTGAAGACTTCTGGGTAATTTCATGCATCGTCCTATCAAAGGTGAAAGCAGAATCTGCAGGTTCCTGCAGTAAGGGTGGCCACTGTGACATCACAGTCTACAGTTACCATCACACTAACTTTAAATCCCAAGCTGCAAACACTGTATTTTTACCTAAATTATTACTATCTTCTGACCGCACATGTTTGCTTTTGTTCCTTCATCTAAGACCCAAAGAATTTCCACACTCAGGATTTTTAAGATCTTTTTTATGTATTTATTAAAAATCAAACAGACAGCAGATTGGGACAAGCTGCACCCAGACAACCACGAAAGCGACACTCGGGGAGATGATCACTTCTCCAGCCCTGCCTGTCGAGCCATGCTGACACATTCCCCAGCCTGAAACAGTAACACATGGATAAAATATACCACCTGCATCACCAGGTGTTGACATTCATGCGGAAAATGGAGCAAACATGTTGTTTTCTAAGAACAGCTAAGCCCTTTTTGCTTATGGATTCTATAAGCTGTCAATGTTTCGTTAAACTGGAATCTTTTCCATATTTTTTGGAGTTAAAAAGCAACATTTGAACTAGAAATACTTGTATATTAATTGTGCTCCATGTTTTTTCTGTTTCTTTGCTTCAGAAGCAGCTGCTCTCATATTCTGTGCTCTTCTAATTAACCCCACACAAAAAGTAAGGAAATGTGTGTTTGGTAACACAACTAGTTACAATCTCAAACTGTTAAAGTCTGTTTATTTCCAGTGAAATTGGTGCCAAACTTGTGAGGAACATATATTTGTGGGATGAGCAGCAGAGCTGCGGATGTGGGTGGAACCAGGAAAAAATCAGCCAAGTGTTCTCAGCCAAACAGCTTGTGTTTCTGTTGATATCGACGTTGTTTTGTAGCTTCTGGTCTCCCAATCAGACGGTTGATTGGCAGCACCTTAAAGCACGAGCCCTGCTGCTGCGGCAGCAATAAAAGGGAAGAAAGCCTTTCCATTTGTAACTTATTTAAGGCTGGAAAAGCATTTCTACAACGGTAAGGATCTGCCAAACGCATATTATCTTACTTTTTGTGCTGAAGTGTATCAATCACAGCAGCCGTCCCCAACCTCAGGGCCACAGACCGGTACCAGTCCATGGGTTACTTGTTCCAGATAATAAAAAAGAATAAATGCACATGGTAAATTGGATCAATTGTTTATTTTCACTTTGTGAGGGAAGCTTTATCTGGGAAAACTACCGGATTCTGTCTGCCACAACTTGTGTACTTGCATGTCTTAAATACATCCCGCTACCTTTGTGAAGCAGCTGCTCTGACAGCTAAAGTTAAAAGCTAACTAAGTCAATAAAAAAATATGTATATATATATATATGTATACATATATATCTTCAGAAAGTTTCTTTGGGGAGAATACATGTACTCTGAGAAGCTTACAGACACGACGGATTCACGTTTAATACAATATTCAGAAAACATCATTACAGTTTTTTTTTGGTTTGTTTATCCGTCACACTTTAAAAGTCGGACGCAGATAAAGTTAGTGTCCAGTTGTTAAAAGAACCCAATTTTAATGTGACCTGAGTCTAAGTTTGATCAGGCTGTGAATATTTAACAGAAAATGACAATTCAATAACAAAGTTGATTTGTATAAATGTGTGAAAAGGGACACATGAAAGTTTCCTTACAGCAAATTAGGAGGAAGCTGTTCAGAAACTTTAGCACAGAAAATATACTGAGAATGAATCTATGAATCAAGATTTCCTTAAAACAAAGTAAAATATGATTATAATTATTTTTTTGCCCTGAAAGATAATCAGAGCTGGAATTGAGTTTTCAGGGTTAAAATGAGTCCTTATGAAAAAAAACCTAATAATAGAAATAAAGTTGCCTTTATTGAATTTTTACAAATCAGAAACAAGTTCTACAAATCAGCTGCTTTGCTTCATCTTCATCATCTGTAAAACCTCTTTAGTCAGTATCAAATGATCTTTTTAATTATATTGCATGAAGCAGAATTTTAATTTGAAAAGTAGATTTTTCAGAAACTTTAGCCTCTAAGCTTGAAAAAAAATAAACTGCATACTTTAGCCCCATTCAGACCAGTTTGAAAATAGTGACTCACTGCATTGCAGCAGGACTGACCAGTATGGAAAGTGAGGAAAATGCAGAGATTGGCTGTAGTTTTGGGTGTGTCCCTCCTGGGCTTCTGTGGGGAAACTATGTTTGTTCATTTAAAGGGCCTCTCCTAAAGATTTTTAGAGGATCTTTTCTTCTTGTCAACAGTAATCAGTCGTTTTTTAATTCAAAGGGAGAGCCTAAGTATGATCGTCGGCGTCATAATGAGTTGACGGCTTGGATAGCTTTCGCTCACACATTGCCAATTTGTCATTATTTTCTAATTTAGACAACCATGAGTGAGATCATTTCACACATCTGCACCTGCATATCAGCAAAAATGGCCTTTAGTGGAGGGGAGGGGTGGGCTCTGTGTGCTGGAGGGGGTGCATATTAACCGCCAATGTGAAGGTACAGTCTTTAGCCATGACCTATTCTTTTTGGCCAATGGAAAAGAGAAGTGTGCCAACATGATTAATGGTCATGATTACCTCTTCAGAAAATGTGGTTTTCTGGCCCAGCAGCTTCTCTTTTATGACTTAAACCCGGGGCGGGAGGTTTCATCATGCAGGCAAAGCCACGCACAGACGTGTGGGGATGACCGACGTATCCCGGATGAAGTGTTTACCAGCACACGCCTGCAGACAGCAGCACGGCTCGGCACGGATGGCAAAGGGGAACCTTTACATCAGCAGTTTAGGTGTAACGCAGTGCACACATCAAAAAACAATATCCTTTATTTTTACAGTGCACTGACACAATAATTCTGGGCAAAATGACATCCGACACGTTCCAGCAGTTTGACTCCGGAGTATCATTGTGCGTCTGGTTTGTGTCTTTGTCATTGGATACTGCAGTGAAGAGGATGTAGCAGGACGGAGACACAACTTTGCTGTTCATTTAAAATTAATGTGTGGCACCGGAAAATTCTGAAGATCTGCTTCAGTTGGTCAAAATGTACTTCTATTCTTTTAACCTTGGAGACTGTAGAGATTGTACCAAACTCTTCAATTCTCTCAGAACACACATGTGGGACGAGGTGATTCTATTAGCCTCAGTGCAGACCTGTGCAGCTCTTGGTTTCTATTCTACCTCCGGTGTTTATCTGCTTTTAGCTAAGTTTTCATAACAACACTATTCTATTTTTATACTTGTATTTTTATTGATTACTTGTAAATATTTTCTTTTGAAATCATAGTATCACCACTCCAAGGCTGCTACAATGTTGTTGCATTATGTACAATGACAATGAAGGCTGCTTCTTCTTCTGCTTCTTCTGCTTCTTCTAAGAGCAATGAGCTGATAAACAAGCCATTTTTGTATTTATATGATTTCTAAAAGTCGATGTTTGTCAGAAGTGGACTGTAGGCAGCACTTACCGGTCCAAGTGTTTTTATGTTTTATATCTAACTCCAGCTTTAGAGGCTGCTGCTTTTTATGTCCAATCTAAATAACAAAAAGGAAAATAGGAAGGGGCTTCATCTGAGTTTTCTGTGACAGAGAGAAAGATGCATTAATGCCGAGCTATGCTCTATATGTTTTAATCAGGCTTCAGTTTCCTTTTTTATGTTCATTTTGAATATTTTATTTCAAATCTGTCAAACAACCCTAAATTAGCTTTTGGCTGAAAATGAAACCTTAGGATTAAGGAAGGTTGCTGTGAAGGTTTGTCAGTGGTATTTCTTGGTTTTGGTCATATTCTGTTCTGAGTTGTCTTCATTTCAGTCAATGACATTCAGTGGATGTAAGTGTCTGCTGTCCTGCTCTTCATTATCAGATCGTCTGTTTGTCACTCTTTTATTTCTCCCTCATTGTGGGTTTTGGCATCTTTAGGTTATTAAATGTTTAAGTTTCTGCCACCAGTAGTTCCTAACATCTGATGTTTAATATAAAAGCAAACTCTGGGATAATGTGTATTTTAATAAGGAAGTGAACTTGCAGTCATGCATCTAATGCAGATAATTTGAGAGTTTCTTCATATTTATCCTTTTTAGCGTTTGTTGGATCCTGTCAGTAGTTTTTGTAGCTATCCCGTCTTGAAAGTTTGGTATTAGTTTCCACTTATCCATCCGTCTGCACCCAACCTCCACTATGATACTAGACAATCTATAGTCCAGTACATGAGGGGATTCCCAAACCGTCCTGTGAACCAAACCACTATAGATGTTGTTCCCTGGTAACTGACATTACTCACGACATGTTTGCAACTTAAACCAAACCCTTTGGGTCCCTGTGGATGAAATCCAGGCCTCAAAACACCCGGAGTCTTCACACAACCCTTCATCTCGGTCGCACATGTAAAAAGTTCTTTCTGGTTCTGCCGCACACGTGCTTTTTAAGGTTCTCAGAGGACACTTCAATCTTTGGCCTACAGCTAATTCCTGCAACAAACATGACAGTACTCCTCATTATAACTCGGCAGTACTTCACCTCAGACAAATGACTCTCCATCTAGCCACCAAGCCTCAAAGGTTAGTCCTTCTAAAAGGTTGCAACTCTCTGTGACATTTTCTTTGATGACTTACTTGGCCCTCTGTTTTGATAAATATCAACTAGGCTGTTGTTGCCACTTGGATTTACTTTCTCATTAAGACATAACAAGAGGGTTTGTTCTGGATTAAAGTCAACTGATAACGAGGGAAGCAGACCTGTGATTAATTAAGGATGTAAATGAGCTGCTTCCCGACCGCGCTGCATACGTCCTTGGCTTTTGGTCGGATCCTGTCAGACACGAAGTGATGGCTGGGGGGGCAGCAAGTTGGACATGTTTATCTGCAACTGACATAAATAAAGTCAGTGAAATCAGAGCAAATAATCATCAAGTGAGGAAGAAAAGAATCAAATCGCAGGTACGCTAAAAATCTTCCATTGGCTCCATCGACTGGTGAACAAAAGTTCTTGAAGCACTAACAGCATCATCCATCAGCTGGAGGCTGGACTTGTTCCAGAAGAACAGGCAGAGGTCTCCAAAGTGAGAATAGCTGAGTTTCTATCTGAATGATCTACAGCCACTTCAAACTCTGCAGATACATCACAGTCACATTTGTCCCAAGAGACCGTAAGATCTCAGTTATGGCACCTTAAACACCTTTAAACATGTCCGCAGACTCCCATTCCATGTTTTACCTAAAGATCATGGACATAAAAGCTACAAATGGATCCAGACCATATTTGGAGTCAAAGCTGAAGTCCAGTCACAGGATTAAGAAAAATGACTAAAGATTAGTGGAGGTTTGGATGATGACACAGGCTTACTATTTAATAAAAATCATCACACGTTAGTGATGTTTAAAATCATTTTTTGATTAGTCATTAAAAGATGGGTACAGAGCCAGCCGGAGGCTGTTGCAGTCGATTCCCAGAGGAATAAAATCCGTCATGTGTCCAGAGCCTCTCATCATTTCTGTGCTGACTCAGCCGTTTCCTTAATGAACGGCAGCTTCTGTGTTGTTGCCAGGAGTCCCACTGCAGCAGCTCAGCTGCAGCTTTGAGTGCTGCTCAGTCACTGGGGCAAAGGAAAGCCTCACCACTGAGCACCATCTGTGTTGTCGCACTACTATCACACCTTTCTGTGCCAAATTTAGACCCGGATCTCATTTATGGACAGATCAAAACTGTTCCTGTGCTGGTGAGCAGAATACTGCAGAGATGTGTGGCGTTCACATGAAGAAAAAGAGGAGGTCCTGCCACATGTGTGCAGTGGGACACATGCTTGTGTGGTGGGAATGCTCTTTACTCTTAGGAGTGGAAACCCGCTTCTGTCGATGACAGAGCACAGATGGCATTGGTTTGTGCACGACTCTGCAGCAGAAATGCTCTATGAATGCTTCCAGAAGAAACCCTCTTTACATCATTAGAAACTGTTGCCTGTTACTTTAACTCTTCACCACATTTAAAGAGCCACTCTCATGAAAATGGTGTTTTTGCTTCTTTTAGCATGTTCTTTGGGCATTTTGCTGATGATTGAGGACATAGATAAAGAAAATTAAGATCAAAATTGCATTTTATTCAAGTCATTGTGAATCAGAAGCAGACAAAAAATGCTGCTGGAAAAAACTTCTAGCTGTGATGTAGGTACTACAGCGGACCACAGTCTCCAAGCTCCGCCCCTTTCTGATCATCCACCTGCAGACAAACAGATCCATGAACGTCTTTGTTTTCCTGGTCTGAGCTGGAATCTGGATCAGAGCTGGACGGATGGGTAGCTAATGTAAGGTTGGGGTGTGATGGGCTGTTAGCTAGTAGGAGAGAGTGTAAACAAAGAGATGATGGGAAATGGGGGTGGACTTACTGCAAGCCTATAGTCTGCCCCTAACTCTTAGGTGAATTTTAAATGCACGGCAGATTTTTGGATTTCGGCTAAAAACGTCATAATCATATTCAGAAGACATTGAAAATGCATTAGAAGAAGAACGGAGTCTGAATTTAAATGTATGTTTCAGGTATTTTTTTTCTTTCATAGGTGAGTAAAAGCCCACATAAACCACTAAAGGAGGAAAAAGCCCTAAAAATTAGTTTTCATTGTTTTGCATTAATGCAAAGATTTTGCTTTGGTTAAAACATCTTATCTTAAATGAAAAAAAGTTTTCCATATTTTATAAAGCATTTAAAATCAAGTTGCTTGTGTAAAAATGAGAAATTGCATCAAATTAATGTACAACAATTCACTTTATGACATTTAACACACCAATACTTTGTTATAACCACACACAATGAATCCAAATGTCAGTTTAGCGACTCACACATGCATACACTGTCACTCCTTTGCAGTTATGTGTAATTATCCATGGATTATACAACTTTCATCACCGCGTTTATGGCCGCACTCACACTCTGATTGGTAGTACACCTCGTTGGTTCCCATGTATAGTTTATTCTGTGTGGTGTCGAGCATATGATTGTGAGGACTGTCATGTGGAAAAAGGTGCACGGTTTCTTGAATGCTCCAGAACTCCTAGCCCATCTGTCCCTGGGTTTGTTTGTTTTAACCGCATTACATGGAGCGTGAAGTTAAAGCCTGTCGTAACAGCTCCAGTGTCTGCGAAAGCCTTCGCACGGTGTGATCACACGTGAGGGATTAGTTTTTCTTCTGGGACACTTTTGATTACACACACTCTCACTAACAGATTTCACAGAGTCATAAATAACTTTGAGAAATTTGCACAGAAATAAAGGCCAAAAAAGAGGGAAATGCGATAAATATGTGCTGATGCGCCTCATATGAACAGAAACCACGAGCAACCTGAGCCACGTTTGAGCATCCACTTAAAACAAACAGCTCTCTGGTATTTTTTTACATCCAAACACATCAAATAATTTGTTCTGCTGTGGAAACCTGCCGAGAGTCGCCGGCCATCTGATTGGATTAGAAAACGTATTTCAGTTTCAATAACCTCCATCTAATCAGAAATACAAGACAGAAGCTCTTCTGCCGCCAGTCTGTCCTCCGCTTTGTGGAAAACTGGGTTAAAGTGCACACGTGTTTAGAAATGAGTCGCTGAGAGTGTTGGTGAAGAACATCAGTCAACAATACACAGATAGTGGATTTATTCTAAAAAATGATGACGATAAACTATCTTCTATTTTAATACGTAGTGATCTTCGCAATACGAATGAAAAACTTATTAGAGAAACAGAAAAAGTGCATGAAGGTAGTCCACAGTCTTTGGCCGGTTAGGCTCTGGGTCGGAGACGTCTTGAATGCGAGGGATGACCTCGGACCACAAATGTATGAATCCCAGAGTCTAAAGCAGGGGTGCCCAAATCTAGGCCTCCTTCTGGTTTTCCAGAATCCCTGCCTTATCTGCTGATGATTACCTGGCGGCAGTGGCTCAGGTGGTTGAGCAGGTCAGCCAATGATCGACGGATCGGCGGTTCGATCACCACTCCCCCAGTCAACTTTCGTTGTGTCCTTGGGCAAGACACTTCACCGTCCCTGCCTCCAGTGTGGCTTTGCTGGTGTGTGAATGTGTATGAATGTCCCGGTGATGGTCAGAGAGGCTGTAGGCGGGTATACTGGCAGCCACGGCTGTGTCAGTCTGGCCCAGGGCAGCTGTGGCTACACTAGTAGTTACCATCACCAAGAATGAAGGAGGAGTGAATGAACAATGGATAAACACTGGAAGAACTGTGAGCATCTGGAGAAGCACAGAAAAAAATCTAATCTATTATCATCAACGTCATTGCCTGATCTAGATGCTGATGCTGCCAAAGCAGAGAGCCATAAGGAGAATAGGGATGTGGGCCAGCGAAAACATCGGGAATGTTGAACATCCATGAATTTTAAGGCAGGAATTTGATTGTGAAGAAAGCGGGGACTTTAGCTGTTGGTTCAAAGTGAAGACATATTTATAAGTGACATACTGTGTGGAGTGAAGTAACCAGTAACCCACTTAGAATTGAAATCATTCATTCATCTTCTAAACCCGTTTTGTCCCTCTGGGGGTCACAGGGCTGCTGGAGCCTATCCCTGTCACAATTAGAGCTGTGTGGCAGCATCACCCCTCCCCTTCATGTACTGTCTCCCCCCTTCACAGCAGTTTGTAGTTGTTCATTATTATTTGAGGTATTTATGGAGTTGTCGTTTGGATGTTCATTGTCGCAGTGTCCTGTTTTGTCAATGGTGTCATGATTTTGTCCCACATATATGGGGGATCTCGGTTATGAAACCTTTTGGCATTCCAAACCCTTGGATTTGAGTCCTTCCTGCTCCAGGGTACCTTCTAGTTACTAACCATAACAATCTCGGCCACTTGTGGTTGAAGGCGGGTTACATCCTGGACAGGTCGCCAGTCAAATCACAAAGCACACTCGCATTCACACCTAGGGACAATTTAGAGTAACCAGTTGCAGAGTAACCGTGCAGCCTAAAGAAAGTTTCTTTTTTAAATAAATATTAAAGAGTAATTCAAATGTAATATGGGGGGTATGTTTTAAACATATCATGTAGTTTTATCCATTACTGAGTAACATAAGGAGACATTAAAGACTGCAGCGTCCACTTAAGCACATATTTACAATTCTGCTTTAATGAAGCAATAATCTCTTTTATACCACAACCATTCTATGTTATTGGTTTCATTATATAATATTTAAGAATCCCATTCTGAATGCACTAACAACTGTAAAGCAATGAAAGATTAAATACATAAATGTATCATGTTGTGCTAAATCAACTACATTCATAAGAACTAGCAGCCCAGGAAGGATGAAGGGCAAACCTATGGCTACTGTCCAACAAAAACCCTGACAACACATATAAATAATGGCTTCCGCTACTAAAACGCTGATAACAGTCCCTCTGAGATTCACGGGCTGGGCTGGAAAGTGAATCTGAAGAGCAAAACTTAAATTATTTGGACATAAAGTGGAGTCATTATTTTTTTTACTTGTTCCGTCCAACAGCTAAGCGAACAGATTAGAGCTGAAGGCCTTTTGTGTTGGACAGGTTTTACTATCACAAGAAGAGGTTATAGAACTTAGAGAAACCAGAGTGTACATTTGTATAAAGCCCTTTTTGTTTTTTATTATTTTTTATTTATTTGTTACATTTAGTGTGTGTGGGGAGAGAGGGGAAAAGTGTGAATAGAAAAAAAGGGAGAGAGTGGGAGAGAGTGGGATGCAAGCACCGATTTGAATGAGTTAATATTTTAAGCTGTAACAATTATACCAGATCTGCTGGAAAGACAAATATTACATCAAAGGTGAAATGAGTGGAAGACATCTGTCCATCAATACACTTTGGGTTAGGAGGAGGGATGAAGCAGACGGAGCAGTGTGGCAGTGTGCACGTGCACGTGGGGGTGGAGCCACATGCACGACCAATGTGACCAATGTGAATGTCAAAGTCTCATCAGCTCTGTTGGTTTCAGGCACTCTGAGGCTTCATCCTCCATGTTAAAAATGTTGCAGTTATCATCTCTATCTAATTGGATTTAACAATGAAAATAAAAGAATTGGTGAGCAATCAGGAAGAATCAACCACTTTCCTTGTCATTACTCATCCACCGAAGTGCATTCGTCTTCAGAATGGGTGCGATAACTAAAAGATGGACGTCTTGGTCTGTTTTAATCATCCTCCTGTTCACTGATTGCCCCCCGATGTCTTGGTGGAGCCTAAATATTTCCCACTATATTACTCATAAAGCTCAGCTGATTGCATTACTCATATCTGGGAAGACTGGATTATAGTAAAGCCCTTTGACTCTATTGCTTTTGATTTCCCTGGAGGCACAAGAATGAACTTTAATGAATCTCCATTCTTACCTGAAGGCTTGCAGTGCTATTCCTTAAACTGACACGCCTCTGGAATTAAACGAGTCAAATGAGACACATCGAATGACTAAATGCAGCAGTTACCTTCTAGTTTTCTCATTCCCCTTCATTTTTAGTCAAATTCACTGATTAGCAAAGACAGTTTTTCAACATTTTTTTTTTTACAAGAAATTCATCTTAAAGCTAAAAATGTTTACATTTCTGTCCACCTGAAATACAAACCCATAACATCTATGGCAAAGTTCTTTGCATTCTAAAACGTAACAGTGGACTTTGTCTAAAAACGCTGGGACCCAAAAAGCAATTTAGAGAAGTGGGAATTGTTAAGACAAAGATGAATGTAGGTGTTCCTATTTAAACCACTGAGTCTTTAAAGCCCATAAGAACCCACGGTGAACACAGTGTAACTGAAAAATATTAGCCATGGATTCTGTGGTGCACTTGCTTTATGGTTAAATACATATACGTTTATTATTAAGAAAAAATTAGTCTGGGTTTTTATGGGTTAATAACTAATGTAAGTAATAGGTAAATTGCACATCTCAGGTGGAGCTCACCCATCTATCCAAATGATTGGTTCTTAACCCTATCAGATACCTCCAACGACTGGATCAGTACCTGGGCGAGAAAAGAAGAAATATTCTATTTAAACTAAATAGTTGAATTGTACAAACAAGGTAAAATATGTGTGTCCAAAAAATGGTCTTTTGAAAAACTCCAGACCAAAAACTATGACAGACATCTGAACACTATGCAACTCAACTCCAATCAACTGGAATGAAGTCTGCCTGCAAAGGTTGTGAATTGATATGAATTTAAAAAGAGCAATGAAAGCAGCTGCCTCCCTGACTCCCATCCTAAATTTAAGTAAGAAATTATGAAAGTTATTAGAATTTTTGGATATCAAGCACAGGCTGAAAATTATAATAGCTGATTAATTATCAATGCTGTGAGTTTTTTCACGTTTTCTCTGTTTTTATTTATTTTTTTCAGGAAAAAAGTCCCTGTTGGTCAGCATTCAGGAGGGGTTAGAATGAACTTTGATTTAATAAATGTAATTATTAAAGAAATGTGCGCCAAAGAGGATTCTCTTAATATGAAAACAAGTTTCTCATGTAATCCAATTTGTTGATAATACTGACTAAATAAAATGTAATATCTAACAGATAACATGAAATATGTAATTTAAATAAGAATATGGACAAACATCTTCCATCAGTAAATGAATATATAAAGTTAACTTGGACCACTACCAGGATAATCTTAATAACCTTTGAAATTGAGTCTTATATCTATATTTCTAAGCCTAAATCCAATCTTCATGTTTGAAACTTTTGTGTTTTATTTGTGCCTTAATATTTTGGACATGGGGGCCAGCAGGCTCCACCTACCTTCACTGAGGCATCTGATTGGTCTGTTTATAACTTGGAAAACTTGAACTACAGAAAAAACATCCTCAGAAAAGAGGATTATTAAGAAGATGTTAAAAAGTTATCAGATCCAGAATGGTTATTCTGACCAATAGAAGGACTGAGTAACTGTTTGTTTCTCTATAGAAGTCCATAGGACTTTGGCTGCTCGGAGCCAGCGGATACTTCCTGTTTCCAGTCCTCATATACACTCAATTAATTCTTTAGAAAAAGAACATTTGTGGGTTTAAAATGTTAAAAAGTCCTACAAGCAACAAACCAACAAAACACCAAGTTTCTACCAAATCTGAATGAATGTTCTTTTTCACCTCTTCATCATCACTAACTGCTCTCTGTCCAATCACGGCTCTTCACCTCCTCTGCAGCATTCATTGCAGGTCTGTGAAGAAACTCTTCACCTGTTCTTCATCACTCTAACTTCCTGTTTTTGTCTAAGCTTCCGTGTAAACGAAGGTGATCTTCATGCTCACCCCAAAACAATGTATAGCTTCATGTGGCACAAAAACACTGCATTCAAATTAATGCATTTTGAGCTATTCATCCAAGTAAAGCCCCCCCTCCTCCGTAGGCCGACTCTGCGTCGCAGCATGAAAGTATCATGACGAGGCAAAAAAAGGCAAGAATACAGCAAATGCTTCTGTTAGTTGCCATTATTTTGTCTCTGATGTGGACATTCAAGCTCTGTTAACCCTGTTTGGAGTATTTTTTGTGTCTAAAATGTTTTCCAGAAGCAGGCCTGTATAAACAGCTGTGGTTGTCTTTTAGTTGCATGATGCAACTCAGTGCAATGAGATTTCAAATTCAGCACATCCAAGGCGCAGATGAAGTCTGTGGTCTGTCAACCTCCGGAATCCTTTTCTCCTCTGATTGTTACAATAAGCTGTAAGTCTTGGATAAGCTCCAACCAGTGTCACTATTAAAGAAATCTCCAAACCATAGACAAGTGAAATTGTTCTTGACGTCTTTACATTCAGCATTGGCCAATCTTTATGTCTTAGGGAGGATTTCATAGCCGAAGTTCTATAAAAAGCTTCGCTGAGTCAGCTCTGTCAAAGCTGAGTGACTGTTGTGACTGAGAGTTCTCTGTTTACATTCGAACAGTTTTCACATGGAGAAAGACAGCTTGGTGGAGGGTTGTTTCCCTCTGAAAAATAAGAACAAAAAAGACATTTTCCATTCTGGTGCAAGTCAAACTGTTCATATTTAATTCACATTTTTTTAATTTATTACCACTTTGAAGGATGCCAGCTTCAGCAATTTGACCTTGGAGCAGCGTAAACGCAGACACACTGCAGAGAAATGTCTATGATTGCGGCACAATATGCATGAAATGGCACATTTTGATGAAAGCTGTGCTTGTGTTCAGCCCCTCTGTGTTGAAGCATGTCTCTGCCAGATTTTATGGTGAGTCCCCGAGAGCATGGCTCAGAAGACAAATGTCTTCAGGTAAAAAGGATTTAATTGCAGAACAAAAGGAATAGCTTGTGGCTGTTAATACAGCAAATGTCTGTAACAGGCAGATTGTTGAAACGTAAATGTCTTCACAAAGGTTCTAATGCCTGCAAAAAATGAAAGTGTTGATTAGTATAAACTAAGGAAAGAAGTAAGAACTCTTTGGATGAACGAAGAAAAATAAGTAGTTTGCAGATAACGTTACAGGACAAACTAGTCATGGCTTGGAATTATGAAACAAAGTCCCTTTATTAAACTTTAATGTTAACAACTTCTACTATCTTCAGTCAGAAATGATGTTTGTTTATGTTTATTAACTAATAATTCATAAACTTCACAGTAACAGTACACAGAGAGGAGATAACTTTCTCGTGTGTGTATTTATCTTAAGTTGTGGTATTACATAATTAGAACAAATAAAGAGCGACAATCGCGTTTCGTGCACTTCTGTAAACCATGTTATTGGGGGGGTCCCTTCTCGAGCCTTGGCCACGGACCAAAACAACTTATATGTAAATATGTACATTTTTGAATATATTTTTTTACAGTGCATTGTTTTTCGCGCTCTGATTGGCTGTAGACCATTGTAAATCAACATCCTACATAAATCTTTGGTTGAAAATGGATCTTTGGACTTATTTTTTAAACAAAAGAAAAAAGTATTATAAAATATTTGTCTGCCTGAGAGAAGTGTATAAAGTGTGAAGTTAGAAGTTCAGTCTTAACTTCCTGACTACCAGCAAAACAAATGATTCCTCTGTAGAGGACATTTCTAAACCGGAATATCTCCTAAGCACTGCTTACGAATGAATGGACTCCTTTTGTTTTCTGCAGGGAACCTTTGGCACTTTTCAGTGGTGCCAAATGTAAAGGGGTGGGGCTCTGGGAATTGTAGTTTTGGTGGATTTAAAAAGAAATATTTTTTTTTTTTGCTTTGTAGTCAGGAGAATATGCTGTTGTTGTTCAGCTTTCAGCATATCCCTTCAGGGGTCGCCACAGCGAATCAGCTTTCGACAATTCTGTGGTTTGGCAGAGATTTTTACGCCAGATGTCCTTCCTGACACATCGCTGTGTTTTACCCAGGCTGGGGAACGGCACAGGGTGACCCAGACTTTGGCCCCCCTCGTGACATTCTGGTTGTAGTGTAAAGGCCCGTTCACACCGGGACGAATTTCGCCGGCGATTTTCGCCGACGTTTAACGCCTCGTGACTAAACAAAGGGCACCAATGAGAGTGTGCACACCGACGCGAAAAAACGCCACGCGTCAAAGCGTCAAAAAAAAAAAAAACGCCTCGGGTTCTTTTTTTTTTTGGACGCCTGGGTGTGAACACAAAAAATGTGGCGAAAAACGCCTGGCGAATATTCGTCCCGGTGTGTACGGGCCTTTACTTGAAAGAAACCTTTCAGAGGATGCAGCATCTGTTTTTTCGTGTTTTTTCAAATAAAATGGCAGTTTCCAGTTTCACAGCAAAATGTAACTGGAGCTTTGCACATAGACTTAAAAATCGATACCACCTGATTGATGTTTGTGAATAAGTGGTCCCAACGCGTTCATGGAAAGTGATAATTTGATCAACTTTTTAGGCCCAGAATGGAAAATTGATTGTTCTTTTTTTAAGAAAAGCATTTGTTTATCTCAATGGAGTGGAAACCAGTCATGACGACAGTATGTCAATTTCAAGATCAATTGTTGGCTCCTTGCCTCTGGCATTTGCATTGCATTACCATAGTAATGACTTTTTGACCCTCCTTCTTGGAGACTAGGCATTCCCAGTTGTACAAGTAAGTGACACACCTGAAAGTCATTGGTGGAGTGGAATGGATTTTTCTCACAGGACCACATTTATTTACATGTCAAGTGTTATAGCTGCCTGTCTGTTCTGTTTGGAATGAACTGGGAGGATTGTTATCCGTTCCATTTTATTTACGTCCCTACAGGTACCCGTGCAAATCTTAAGGGAACTGCAAGACCCACCTGTGCTCCCCTTAACCAGGACCTTGAATCAAAGAAGTGGATCCCCCGCTTAAGCTTATCTATTTTGCCCAAAAGATGTTCAGTGACTTTTTGCTCATCTGCTGCATAATCCGTTGTAATGTTTAAACTTAGTTGATCAATGTAATCAATAATAGATTTTCCAAAGTTCTTTTTGTTTGTTCCTCCATTCTTTTTTCCTCTTTTGCTGCAGCGACTAAGCCATCTCCTTGTCTTACTGAAGATTTTCCTTTGTTTGAGCATTTGTTCTGCTGAAGGAAAGACCTTCAGAAAGCTCAATTGCCAATTACAGGAGAATGAGGGTCAACTGAAGCCCTAGAAGTGTTAAAGAGCAGAGAAGGAAGACATGAGGGGGTGATCAGGGAACCCCACATTTAAAACGCAGCCAAATATATTCTAGTGTCATAATAAAAAGTAAGGAGCGGGGCTATAGGAAGAGTAATTCTTTAAGGACACGTCTTCAGCCTGAGGGCTGTTAGTGTCACCTTGGGTTTTCCAGGCATATGTTTCTCCTGGATACTGTTGGGTAAACTCTGGAGGGAGCACAAAAACCTCTGAGTTCATTTATTTTTCACAAATTCAAACATCCCACCGTATAGAACTCATGCTAACGCAGCCACACCTGCTTGATGTAAACCCATACTACGACGTGCTAACAAATGTGCAAAAGAGACAGTCCCACACTGTGTAGCAGTTTCACCAGAACTGTTACAGAAATGCTGGCTGGAAACACGGAGAAAATCCCCAATTATCAAATAAATATATAAATAAGTGGATCCCCCATTCACAGATGGCTGAACGTCTGCCATGCAAAATGTCCCAGAGGATACAAACTTGCTTCCACTGCCAGGCAGATATTTGGCATTTTAAATGTTGTCAGTAGGCCCCATTTGCTGGCGCGGCATCCTGGCATCACATACACAGTCACACATTTGTACAGCCTCAGCAGAGTTAGGCCGACTGTTGTCCCATCTCTGAGATGAAACAAACACTTATGGAACTTTGTGCAGGAATCGTCACACGGCTCTAGTGCGGACAATAGCTCAAAGAAGACGTCAACGATGGGTCATTGTCTCTGCTGCTCAGACAGGGATGGATCCTTTTTCCTGGTTGGTTTCTACTTTTTGGGTAACAGCTTAAAAAAATGATGATATAGAATTCTCATTTGCGCTGTCGTAGTATTCTCCAGTCTGAACAGTTTCTCTTCTCTTGTTAACGATTCAGTCACCTGTTTGGTATGCTGTTGATTAACTGAACAAAGAATTGATTCCTGATCATCCAGTCCCAGCAGACTTTGCTCCTCATCATGTCTCGGTTGTATCTTAAAAGCAGCAAAGATGAGCAAAACGATTCTGCTGTAATTTGTAGAGCTTAACGGATTTCCTGTCCGTGCTTTCGTTTAGCTGCTCGATGAGATCTGACAATCTACACTCGTGTTTCTTTTTCCAGAACTGAAGTAGACAGAAATGTCTTTTACAGCTGCTGAAAGCCTTTTTTATGTAACCTTAAATCAGGAACCAATCCATGTATTCATTGGTGCCTGACCCAGACGCACTTTTATCATTATTTAAATGTCAATGTATTGTGCTCCTCGGTTTTACAGTTTTATCTATAATTATTAACTGGTGAGAACAGTAGTCAATGTTTTTTTTGTTTTTTTTTTGTTGACTGAAACACATTTGACTATTTGGCTTGTATAAAAAGCTGCAAGCTGAGTTTAGTTGCTTTTGTACTCATCACATCTGAATACAAACGTTTCTTTGCATCCTTAAAAACAGTGACTTTCTTCTTATATTAAGGCAATTTAGCTTTTTTTAAGCTGGGAGGAGCATTTCTATTTTCCCTTTTCTTGAATAACTGCATTCATCTGGATTAAAGTATTTACATGATCTTGAAAACGGTCTTTTTCTGCAGTAACTGAAGTGCATTTAAATGCACTCATTAATCCAACTCTAGGAATGAATAAAAGTCAAAGAGCTTTTAAATAGATTGCCATGGTGAAAGTCTTCTGTCTGTAGGGTTTAAGGTGGTCCAACAAAAGCCCCGGTTTGACCTCTTTGTGCTCCTAATACTTTCAGGGTTTCCTTAACCGCCTTTCTCAGACCTCTGTGTTTGCCGCAACAGAAGCTTTGATAAATGCTGGAATTACTGGTATTCATAATAATGATATTTTTCAATGCAGGAGACAGTTGATGGTCAACAGCAAATAAAACCCAGATAAATCTGAAGCTGGGGGGGGTATTGCAGTCTTTGTAATCACACACAGGCCTGTATGCCTCCAACAGCACCTCAAAGCCAAAAAAAGCATTAGAGATCTTACAAGCATAATAATTAATCAAAGGGGGATTATCAAGGGGATTATGCGCATTGTTGTCTGTTGCAAGATTAAAATAGTCTAACTGGCCTTGAAACCGTAGCAAAAAAGACAAGTTAATGAACCCCAGGTGGAAACACTTCAGTTTCCTTTTAAACGTGTTCAGCAAACGTCAATAAGTAGTTTATGTTTATAGACATCAGATTTTAAAGTAGCTCACAGACTTGACTGTTTTCACTTCATGTGTCATTACGGCAGAAACAAAACGGCTTTTGTTTGCTCAATGTTTTCATTTTAATCATGTTTTTTAGCGCACAGAAGTGTGGATTCTCCCCAGCTGTGACTTGATAAATATGTAATAACTTTAAATTAGCATAATAGCTCAATTTTACAGCCCCATTTACTCTCATTACAACTAATACAAGTGATAAATTTGCATTATCTACACCCTGACACTTATATTAACGCTTTTCCACAAAGACTAAACGACAAATGTTTGGAAACATCAGTCTGCTCTTAAGTGACGTCTGAGCTGTTTCAGAAAGTCTCTCATTTTAAAGAGCCATATAAAAAACGGTTATTTTCCTTTAAAGTCAAAGTAAGTTTTTGAGCAGATGAGTTTTAGTAATGAACACACCTAAAGTCAGAATTTCAGTATAAAAGACATCGAAAGCATGTTTCCACATCTTGAAGATGGCGTGTTTGAATGCTAATCTATTTAAAGACCCACTCTGATGAAAATCTTGTTTTTGGTGTTTTTAACATGTTGCTTCTGTTGACTGAGGACATGTTTGTAAAGAAAAATACGTTTAAAAGTTTATCATTTTACTTCTGAGTACGTCTTTGTTTTCCTGGTCTGAGCTGGAATTTAGATCTAAACTTTATAGCTGTATAGATCTGATATTGATCACCATTTCTGTTGCATCAGTCATGTTATGTTGGGGGTGTGAGGGGCTGTAAGCTAGTGGGTGATGGGCAGTGGCAGGTCAGAAGATGATGGGAGTGGGTTTCTAATGTTAGGCTGATCTTTGTTTTACTCTGTAGAGCACATCTTAACCTTTGGATTTAAAACTAAAGATATGAATTTATCTGAACCCCAGTTCCACAAACGCCAAAGTGAGCTGAGCTAAAGCAGATTAGTTTTTGGATGGTTCCACTGAGAGCCTCTTTAAAGCAACGTTCAGGACAGTTTGACCCACGTTCTATAAACTGCAAGAACAACCAAGACTGTAGAACAACACGCACCTAAAATGTATGGACGATGGGAGTTAAAAATCAATCTATAAAGATTCTTCTTCATATCTGCTGGTACAAAATATCTTAAAAATATAGAAATTGAAAGGCTCTCATTTAAGATGTGCATTTATTGCTGCAGCCTCAGTCAACTTGAACTGTTTGTTCTGGTTGGACTGGAATAATCTCGTATGTCAGTGTAAAAGCTGTGCATATGACAATAAAAGGATTCTGATTCTGATATTCTTGGGGAAATGGATGGTTTCATAGCTTATTGTGATTTTTGTTTTGTGACATATGCATAGGATCTTTGAGCTTGATGCTGTGTAAAGTGCAGTGAGGCTGGCTGCTGTTATCGTAAATTAAAGTTAGATATTACACACTCAGCTTTAGAGTGAGATTTTCAAATCATGTGTGTCGTTTAGAGGAAAGTTATTAAACTTGTGATTGGTATCATTTCAAAATAAAACCTCAACCTTACGATCATCAAAATGTACGTTTACAGCTGAGTGATCCGTTTAGAAACCCGGTTCAGGCTGTAATGAAATCTTCTCTGCTGTCCTTATTAAACGGCTGCATAGAAGCCGATGAGGTTTTTTTTTTAATGTTGTTTCTTACAACATAATCATCATGCACATAATGCAGAACCTTTAGCTCTCCTGTTCCAGTGATTCATGCATCAGTTTACCAGCAGAGAGGAGAGCAACAGTTTAGAATGTCTTGTTTTTCAAAGCTTAAGCAGTTTTACTGTTTCAGTTCAAAAATAGATGAAATCTTCATTTACATTTGGTGGCTTCATGGGGTTCAGAGAAGAATGGTCTCCACGTCAACACCTCTCTACTGGCTCCTATAGAAAATGAAAAGAAACTATTGTTTTTCACAAAGAGGACATGCCACTTCCTAAGTTTGAGAGATTGGTGTAAGAAAAAAGTACAAACTACAGCAGAATTTCACAAAATAATGTCATTTTTTCTGTCAAAATCTAACTTTCATGTTCTACAATGTTCTATTTTATGTTTTCTTAACAAAAACTGTTCTGTCAACCTTTGGATCAAAACTTTATCTGAAAGTTTTTTGTAATCGGAGACGTTTACAAAAAGACATTTATAAATGTCATAAAAAATTCACAAGGACTTTTTTGACCCTTTTTTTCCATCCATTCGTATCTTTCTAGTCGAGGACCAGGAGCAGATGTCTGTTTTTTTAAATGGTGATAGATTCATGGATGTAGTGGAGGACATGAAGGTTAAATGGAGGCAAATGATTGGCTGTGGCGCCTCCTAAAGGAACCAGTTTTTTAACAGCCCAGAAAAAAATCCCCTAAAAAGTTATTAAATCCTTTTTTTGTTTTACCGTTTGGTGAATGTTGCCTATATAAATGTGTCAGAAAGTGTTTGTAAATAGGGATTTAGTTTCAGTGTTGCGTTAGATCTGCATGCACGGCGGCCATGTTCAGGTTAAACCTCCTGATCTTTCTCTTCATCCTGGTTTTGTGAGGCTGCTGAGTTTCTCTTTCAAAAAGGAGCTGCTGTTTGGGTGTTTGGGTCGTGTCATTGGTCACGCTTCAAAAAAAACCTGTTTCTACAGGTAGTCTTGGTGATTAAAACAAAACTTGATGTTAATTAAAAACAATTCTAAACATGTGGTTCTTCTAAACTTTTCAAACCAGAGTAGATCATCTTTACAGTTCATTTAAATATCTTCCCTGACAACAAATTGTCCTCTCAACATCAGGTTTGGATTGGATAATAAGAATTCCCACCGTTTGGTTCAGATCTACAGAAACTGGTTCTGTGTCTTTAAGGCTGGTCCTGCACAAGGTGGTTCCAACTCTAGCTAAGCCTTCATTCCTCATTTACGTTGTCTCTGCAGGCATTTATCCATATAGACCCACCCAGTTGAGCTTTAAATATTAAATATGCCCCAGGACAAAAATCAATAATGCACATTATGCACACAGCGGATATCTGAAGAAACGGTGTGAGAGGGAAAAACTGTCTTCATTTCCACAAAGAAAATGTGATGTTTGAGGATTCATTTAACTGATAAACATCCAGTTCTACTTGATGGTCTACTGTAAGGACAAAGCACATGTTCTAGACATTTTAGGGAACTCTGCTTTTATCTTAGCATTTTTCACAGGGATTCATGGAAACTAAACAATAAGTAGGAAGGCTTTGCAGCTCTAACAAACATCCTATGAGCTGTGATTGAGTTACTCCTGGAAAGCCGTGTCGCTGCTTCAGTGCAGTCAGATTGTTTCATTAAACAGTCAGAATGAACGCTGGTTGGATCTGCATCTCAGAGAGGTCCACTTTCTACCTGTCAATAGTCTGCAGAACCAACGTCTTAGCTGACTTCTGCAGTTTGTACTGATGGATCCTAAATCTTCCATCTGTGTCCTCCGGGTTCCAGCCGTTCAGTTACTGCTTAGAAATGAGGTTGTTTTTAATCTATTGAGCCACGTTGAGTCACGACTCTGAAAATGTGATGGTAATTACCTCAGACAGCAACGGTCTGCCGACATTATGTACCATTTATTACGGCTTTTGAAGTGAGAATCTGAGAGACTCGGCTGTGACGATGCTCTGCTGACGCCGTGTCATCATTTCAGAGAACCACCAAGTTTTAGCCTCCGCCTTGGTCTTCCCTCAGAATGAAGCCAAAGGACCATCTTAAAAACACTATTATACTCTTTTTGTATTTTTATATCTGGAAAATAAAGTGTAGTTTTTTTTCAACTATGATGTATTATTTTTCTTATATAAATGTGTTGTACATGTTTGAATACTTAGTTATTAATAAAAATCTGATTGTTGATACATTGATGGAGGTCGTCTGAACAACAGTGCTTCACTTAACTTAAATTCACTTTAAAGCTTTTTCACCAGTAAAAATGGATGGAAAGTCACGTTTAGTCTGATCTGATCAAGCTGATTTTACCTCTGTAACGAGAAAGTTTGTTTCCACGGTTACGGGGACTTTGTTACTCAAGCAGAATCAGGAGGGATCAACAGTGGGACTTTGTTAGAGTTTGGAAAACCTGTTATGAGTCTCTGTACAGCTGGAGGTTCTGATCCCAAAATTATGAAGAATGAATATTTCACACCAACAGACATCTCATCCTGATGAGAGAAAAATCATAAAATATGTTTTATTTAGCTAATATTCCAAAGTGATTACAATGAAATCACATTAGATTATCATTGAGTTACAAAGACATGAAATAGTGAAAACAGAAAACTGTTGAGAAATGATTACAATCATCAACACATAATAAGGTGAACATTCTAAATGTATAATTACTATAATAATGATGCATTTTATTTAGAATGCGCTCTACATTTTGGATAAAAATCTCAAAGCGCTACAACGAAGGCAGGAATAACAATGATTTAAAAATAAGGACAAATTAAGACAAAAACAACAAAAGTACTAAAAAGCATCATTAAAAAGGAAAGTCTTTCAGCCGTTTTTTTTTTTTTTTTCAATTTCCAAAATCCCATTTTCTAATGTTGCTTCTATGATGAAAAAAATCCCACAGTCTTTGAATGTGTCATCCCACAGCCCATGAATGCTGGTTGTGCATGCGCTCACACGTGCACGCTCACAGGCCGTGGGTCAGAGCAAAGTAGTGATGCCAGAAGAAAAGATTAGAATGACAAAGGAGAATGGCAGTGAGTCGGTGGAGCTGCAGGGAGGAGGACGGCGGGGATGGAGATGCTAAATAATGGCTCTCTTGTGGATAAAATATAACCTCTGCTGAAAGAGGGGAAGGCAGCGGAGGGAAGCAACCATAACATTTTAAGGGCAGACTGAAGAAAAAGAGCACATGGTGTTGAGAAAGTAAGGTAACCCTAAATCAACGTTTTATTCTGTTCTTGGGTAAAAGCCAAGAGGAGCACAGAGCGCTTTCTGCTGAGCTGATCCTGGTGACATTTCCTGTCAGCATTTTTATAGATAATTCAAACTGTCAGTGTTTTATTGAAATGCTTAGCTGATGATTGAAAGGAAAGCGATCCTGGATGGAAATCAGTGTACAGGATTTGACAGGAGAGGTCCTCCAGTCATGCCAGCAATTATTTGGTGAATGTGAGATTTATTTCTTACTTTAAGGAGGATTTGTTGTTATGGATGGAAGCCATGGACGTTTAATATTAGACTGACACTCCAGGCTGAGAGGAGCCGCTGCCTTTCATCTGCAAAATCCCTTCAAAACTCTTTACAATCGGCCCACTTCCATACTGAAGACGCAAAAATACCACGATAGAAATTAAAAGGCAACATATTCCAATGCTGAGCAACAGTCACATTTACAAGATGCCACAGCAAAGGCAAGGGCCCACAGTGAATTCAAGATCCATGAAATTTAATTAATAGACACCCACCCCTCTATCTTTTGCTGAGGGCAGGTTAAAAGAAGGTCAGGCATCTATTTTATGCATGTTCAAAATGAGTAATAAGGTTATTAATCCCCCCACGTGACCTAGATGTAATGAATGTTCGGTGGCACTGCGTTCAGCAGAACGGAGAATCATGCATTGAACCTTGAGTCTCGGGCTTCGAGCAAAGCAGAGGCGTCACAGGAGGAAAGGCGGCGAGTGGCGAGCAGGGAGGAGTGATGGATTCAAGGTGGTAGAGTAAATAAAGGAACATTGGCTTAGAATGCACCACAACCTAGGAAAAGGCAATGCCACTGATGATAATGGAGTACACTGATATGATTGAGAATAAAAGTTGAGGAACAAGAGTTTCCACGGCTGAGCTGCATGTCGTCTCCCTCTCTGGAGCATGATGGTGGGAGTGGGAGCCTGTCAAGATACATCCAACAAGGTCAACTGGTGTATAGCAGCGCGGCGTTACCTGAATGCCAGTAAAACACATCCTTCTGCCCGGGCTGCTGACCTTGTCTTGTTTAATGAAAGCTTGTGTCCGTGTGCAGCTTTGCAGCGCGTTAAACATCCCGTAGACTCACCTGCAGATGAAGTAAAATGGCTGTGACATCTGCCCACCGCTCTGTGAGGCAGAACCTGAATCACAGGAATATGAGCGCATGAGCAATGGCTGCACGAGGCTGTTCTGATGATGCTGGGATTGGCACAGCACGGTGAAATGTTGCTTCATTTAAAAAAGACGCTAATGGAAGGAGGAAGTGTAGCAGCGACCAATTAAAAAGGGATTTGCTGGTACTTCAGAGATGTTGGTGCCTCTACTGATACTCACCCTTTTTCCATCAACAGACAGCTAAGCTTGGGCTTTCTTCACCCCTGAGGATGAATACAACAGTCAAGTGTCAGCTCAATGCAGAATCAGTTAGGAGATTATCAGCAGAAGTGACTGCTAACCAAATAGATGGATAAATGGTGATCGTTTGTTTTAAGGGATAAAAAAAATGACCATGAACTGGAATCCTCACTCTATAAAGAAACCAAGTTGGGTTGTTGCTGTTTTGTGAATTGGATAAATGCTCAAATGCTGCTGCTCATTTTTGGCTCAAACCCGTCCTCTTTGGGTTTGTTTGGAGCTTTAAATGAAGCGTCACCTCTAGTAAATAAGGTTTATGTGCTCATTGCAAGCAGGACAATGTCCGTCATCTTCTAATTGAAGCAGAGGTGGTCTTTGGGTGCATCATGCGACTCTCCAACCTTAAGGGTAGAACCACATTTCCCCTTCAAGCATCACATTTTTGAGCCGATAGAGGATATGTGGTTTAGTGACAGGTTTGCATACGTTGACATGAAAAAGATCATTTCTATAGAAACATTTTTAGGCAACAGTACATCCATCTGAACACGTTTTCAAGTTTGGTGACATATGTTTGTATTTCTTTGATCTGCATGAGAACCAATGAACACCATCCTTTCTATGAATTCAGAGTATGCACATCCTCCAGACATGTTTCACTGCAAGCATTACATCATGCTATTGTCCCGGACAGCATCCTAACACGGTCAATGTGCCCATTAACCAGCAGTGATGCTCTAACCGTTGACCCAAATATTAACCTGGACACGCCTCATTTTCATGACACATCTGCTGCTTACAAATGACGTTTGCAGGATGTTCATGGCAAACATGATCGCAGTGGTGGGACATTACATTACACGTATGTAGCAGACTGCGACAGACTGGCGCCTGTCCAGTGTGTCCTGCCTTGTAGCCCTGTGACGCTGAAATTTATGGATGGATGGATGGATGGATATAGATAGAGACCAGTGGTGTCAGTAGAGGAAAGTGGATGGAGTCCAGTCATCAGAAATTCCTAATTTCTACCCACACACAAATACAATTCTTCTTCTTATTAATGATACATCCATGTTACATCAGTCAGTCTACATCAAACAATGTCCCCACTTCTTTATGGGAGACTATGATAGATGATAACACACGCACCTAAATTGGTATATTGATGTTCAGTTTCAGGTCTTCTGAGACTTGTACAGCGACATGATGCTAAAACTGTCTGCATTTATTCACTTACTTACATTTTAATCCCCAATCAAGTCCAATTAAAAAGTCACATTTCTATCATTCCTCTTATGTCAAAGCAAGGACCTTCTGACCCAAAGGAACCTCCCCCTTCCTGTCTGATCTTGTCCACGCCTGATTCCCATGACCCCCCATGTCAGAGTAGTCCGTCACCACATGTCTGAGAGTTACGCAGCCATAACTTGCGGCCAAGCTTTAAGAATTTAATTATTTATGAGATTGGGCTTTTCAAGTAGATAAGCACCCAATTTAGTTTTTCACAATGCTTGTAAATTGAGCATACAAAAAGAGGCAGAGCTGAAAACCAGAATTTATTTGAATTTTACTCTTTTTTTTTTTGCATGAAACCACAGTGGAACTGAGAACAAAATATCAGCGATTAGCAGATTCACAGTCAGACTTTATTCTGAGCAGAAGCAAAGATTTCTGCTCAGAATTACTGCTAGTCATTTACTGAGTAAATCAGTTAGAAGTTGTAATGAGGAAAAATATGCTGCTGCTTTTGTTATTCTCCCGTCTGAGGTGTGACTTTTCCCCAGACATGTGCCTCACGTCATTGCTGCATCAGCCTTGAAAACGACTGAAAAATAGTTTGAATGTAATGTAATTTAGCCCACCACGTCAGTCCAGGTGATGGCTGCATCCATCATTGTCAGCAAAGGCTGCATCAGTGCAGGCCCCAAGGTTCTGCCAAAGGATGCATGAATGGTGAATGTCTCACTCAGGTGTCCCAAGTCATTCTGTGTAGGAAAAGACACGTCTGAGGGAAAGTGGCAGGAACACCACGGCCAGCTTCTCAACAACCAGAGGACAGCCATGAGACACACAGGCTGCTGGGAAAAGACAGACCTCAGAGTTATGCTTCTTCTGGTGCAGTGAAAAACGTTCAGCTTCGGGGGCTAAAGCCCCGGTTGGAGTCCATAAGGTAAGATGGAGCATCATCGAACAGGCTGAGGGTAGAAGTTGTGCTGGCGCTTTGATTGCTGTTGACATTTAAGCCGGGTAACGGTCCACGATTCAGGGGGAGGCTATTTTATCATATTTCATTAGCGTTACTCATTAGAATCGGATGGAGGCTTTCAGAAGAGATTTTTGGCTCCTCACTGATGTTTGTGACTTCTACGTCTGCCTCGGACTTCAAAGGTTTCCTTATCTGCTTTTCATCATGTGGGGGCTGGCAGTTTTATGAACCAGTCAATTAAAGCTTATTACAGCAGTCCCTCTGCTGATGCTCCACTTCTATCCATTTTGCAGATTGTTGTACAGTATTTATGGTTTTTATTCTTCCATGCAGCTTCTGGTTGCTGCTCTTTTTCTTCAGGGTGATCCTTATGGAAGTTTAATGACTCATTTTCTTTTTGTTTTTCTGACTACACATTTGAGAGTCACCAATCAGTTTATTTGTTGATTTACACACAAGGTAAAAATGTTATTTTAGCTTATAAATACGTAGGATTCTTTCAAGTTCTTTGATATATTAATTCCATTGTCTGCGTATCAGAACTCTGTGACAAATATCAGTCATTTTTCTTCAGAAAGGAACAACGTGGGAAGCGTTCGTCCAATGTCAGGGATGATAGAGTCCAAAACAGGAAGAAGCTGGACCAGTTAGGAAAATAAAAGCCAAGTTACGTTTGAATTACTGATAGAGCGCATTTTGTGATCCTTGCACCCTGAACCTTATGACTTTCATCTGTTAAATGACAAACACCCTTCAGCAGTTCATCCACTTCTGGAACCTTTCTCGTGCATCCGTTCCACCTTGACTTTGAGGCAGATTTATGCTGCTTCTTTAAATTCTCAGTCACACACAACTCAAGCATGAAAATAAATCAGGAGTTTACCATCTGTCACTACACCGACCCAAGTCCAAGTTTAAAAACTAGCTTTGATTTTTACCCAAACTGTCAGGAAACCAGGAAAAGCCGAGGCATCAGTGAATGCTAACCAGATCCCTGCACATCTATGTTTGGGCTGTCAGAGCCAAGCACAGCATATTTCATGAGGCGGGGTGGTGCCAGCCTTTCAAAGCATCCTCATTTGGACGTGTTCACGTTCCCAGAACAAGTCAAACATTGAGTAAAGAAGGAAATCCAAATCACCAGCATCCATTTCCAGGTCCCTGCCTGCTCTGTGCATGTGTAATCTGAATGATGATGATGATGAAGGTGGGTTCGTGATGAGATCAGTAGGGTTTGAAGAAAAATCGGTTTTCTCGCAAAATACTGTCCAAAAAAGACCAAATGAGTTTTCAGGTTCAAAGACACTCCTGAAGAAGTACACGTTGCTTCTGAGCATTATTGAACCAACACACCAAACTGAAAACACACAAACTGTATCAAAGATCCACATTGACACGGTTCCACGGAAATGCAGTGTTTCCAGGGTTTTACTTAAATCAGATTATTGCTTTGGTGTCTCTAGAAATAAATGCACATCAACACATGAACTAAAGAACACGGTGAGCCGGACGGACCAGGGGATGAAGACAAATAAACAGTGGCTAAGTATGTGAAGGGGGTCCCCAAAGGGGGGAAGGAGCCCACCCCCAGGCACTCCGCTGGGGATAGATATGGTCCCCAAACCAAATGCCCCCCAGGTCTAAATAAAGTGCAGTTAAATCTACTAATGTCTGTCACAAACGTTTATCCACAGGTGTAAAGCTGAGTTTCCCCAAAGTTTGGAATGATGCACCTTTACAGGTCAGACTAGCTCCTTTACGGTTAATTAACCAGTGTTTTGAGATTTCTTTGTTGTTTTGCTTCATTCGATGTTGTTATTGTGATTAATTATTGTTTGCATTTTTGTCATTTTAGACATTTGTAGTGTCTTTTTTCTTTCTTGCAGCACTTTTATATCATCCTGTTATTCAGTTCATTTTAAATAAAGCTTAGTTGAGTCATGAAACCTGAGAGGTTCAGCAGAAGTTTGATTTGACAACAGGCAGGTAGCCTTTAAGAAATCATTTATTTAGACATTGAGATTTTCACAAAGACCAGCATTGTATAAAATATTATATACAGTAAACTGAAAAGGAAATTTTCACCATGATCTGTTCCTCTGATGGATTCATTCCTGATCCATCCATCGTTCTTGATGACACGTTTTGCTCACAGTCTCCTTGTAGACACCTCTTCACCTCTTTCCACACTTTACTCTGTTGTTCTAGACTAAGAGAACTTCCAGCCTTCCTGCTTCCTCATGCTGGTTATCATTTCTTTTCACACCTGCTTTCTATCTCCACAGCTTCTTTCCATTAACTGATTTGTCTCACAGTATTTTTCCTTTCATTGTTTCTTTTCCTTCATGTCAGATCTTCTTGCTGCTCTGTGTCCTCTCCAGTCATGGTTCAGCTTTTCATGGTTTAGTTTGTTACAGTCGAGAAAATCGTTGTCTTTTTGGTTATCAAATCTAATCATGTTTCCATCAGCATCGGGTCTGTCACACCACAGCATAAGCTGAGCTGCTATCTTACCAGTGGAAAGGGCCTAAAACAAGAGGAGGAGAAAATCTGTTTTTCTGGCTTGAAGTTGTTTTTGGTTTGAAGTGAACTGGAAACAGATTTCCAACCAAAACTGTAGGTGAACTGTAGGTAATGTAGTAACTAGTAAAATGAGTTTCCTTTCACCTGCCAGCCACTGTTTACCTAATAAATCATTAACTCCATGCAGACATTATCCAAGCTAGCATTTGTGATGAGGGCGGAATGAGCAATGCCGTTCTGGATGTTGTTTCTTTCTCTTCCCCTGATGATTGCTCCGTTCTTTTTCCAACATTTGTAAATTAAGTCCTCAGAACTTATTCACAGAGGGGCAAATGTTTTAATTTGGGACCAAAATGAAGATGTTTTCTTGGAAAGCGTTTCAACCGTTTTTCTCATGCCACAGAATGGCGTTCACACTGACCTGCCGCTACCTGATACCAACACATGTACCTACAGTTGGAAGAGTCTTGGTGTGAAATGTCAAAGTGGTGTCAATCTGGTGAATCTCGCTCCAGACATTTTCTTTCGCAGCTCTATTCTGATGAATGAAAGACTTGGTGTCACAGAATTCCGACTGAGCGAAAACCAAAGGTATTAATTTCTCCACTATGATCAATTCAAATAGTTGGAACCTCCGTGTTTAAAAAAAAAAAATAGGCTGCCTTCCCTACATTATCGAATAGGTCCCTGATTGGTCAAATTTCAACTGGTTTAACTTTTGAAGTGTGCTCAATGGCCGCATGTTTCATTTGTAGAGCCTGAAAAGTGACCTAAAAAGGTCTGTAGCGACACATGAAAGCATAAGTTTTGACCCAAATGTGCTTTTGCACGTTTACATAGACTTTTCATGGAAAGTGGTCATTTGAACACACATTTCTGAGTCTGGTGTGAACATAGCATCCACTTGGAGAAAGTTGAAACAAATCCAACCAGAACCAAGACATCTGAAAGACCAAAACTGAGACCCAGAGTCTGAGCCAGCACCAGGGCTTCGGTGGGGACATGGAATCACAAATCACAAAAAATGCAGCAGCTGCTCATAGATTAGGTTTAAAAATACTTAGTTTCCCACAGTAAACATCCTAAAGTAGGAGTAGAACTTTTCAGCGACATTACAGGTTGATTAAAAGGATGGATGTAATCGGACATGTTCTTGGTTCTGGTGAACTTTACATTTCCAAATGTAACTGTCCTTCCCCTCAGAGAGATCATGGAAACGGTGGCTCATTTCCCTCTGCTTTCCAACACAGATGGTTGATACTGTACTGCAGGGTGGGGGTGGAGGTGGAGGAGTCTTTATTTCACCGTGGGTGTGCATTACAAACCGCTGCAAAGCCAGCAGCTGACAGTTTTATGGATGGAAGGGAGGGCTCTCTGGAAACCAAGACGAACTGAGGTTTATATCTCCACAGGGGTGAATGCCCGTGTTCCCAAACAATCGTATAGTAAATGTGTACAATGTTTGTCTGAGGATCTGTGCAGGGATCCATATTGCTTTGAGACTAGAATCTAATAGTCTTTCCAAAGATGTGTTTCTTCTGCCCGCTTGCACTTTGTTCTCCAGAATTTTCCTGTCTATCCGTTCTACTTGCTGAAGCGAGGAGCTTGTTTTGGCCTGTTGTGAGGGATGTTATGTGTGTGTTAGCGTGACCTCAGCTGACATGTTTGAGAAGATCATGTTACATCTGATGCGACCATTCATGCAAGCATATCCACAAATATTCCCTCTGAAAGAAGCAAAGCTCTTAATTATTAAAGAAGCAGAATTGATTTCATGAATTAACAAAGAAAGTGAGGCTTTAAAAGAAATGACCCTTTTAGAGGAAGACCTACCACGTGTGTTTATGCTTTCAATACGTGGGTAATCTCCCAGGCTCTATTAAGTTTGTGACCATGTCCAGCTGGTTTGGGTGTTTTTTTAGGTCTAAATACAAGAATAAATAGATCAATACACTTAGGAAGATATTTTTAAGGAGATCCGTTTAGTGTATGTTTGTATTTAATCCTCCAAATTAATGGATTTTGTTAAATCACTTTAAATACATGTTAAAACAAAGTTCTGTACAGTTCAAAGTTCTGTAAATCAAACAGACCCTACACACCTCCCACTAAAACCTTTAACCTTTTAACACCAGAAAGGTCCCAATAGGACATAAATCATGTTGACCGTTTACACAAAAAGTGTAAATTCACACCCATTCTGAAGTGAAAAAGCAAAACTTGACTGTAAAACTTTGCATATCAGCACAAAGCTGCTGTTCTACACCTCAGAATTAGCTGCACATAAACCATTTATAAACCAGTATAAAGGGTGTGATGGTCAAACCTGAAGCAAATCTGAGAACTGTTGGAATTAGAGTCCACCTTCTGGTCTTCTTTAGGACACTTCTCCATCCTCTGGGTAAAGCTCTGTCCTGATTGGTCAACTTCAAGTTTTAGTTCACACCTGTGTTTTGACTGGGTTCCTGTTTAGGTGGGCGTGGCTAGTCATCACAAACAGAACAGGCTAGGAAGATTTGAAGACACGCAAGTCACTGAGACTTTTTTAAGACACATAAAATGATCTTATTGTAAATTCTTCACATATATGAATATATGAAGGGAATCCTATTTGATTCCATAGACATTTACAGGAAGTGTTCTTTAGCTAAACTGAATTTGAAGGTCATGTAGCTGCCTTTATATCTGCTCTTGAGTTTGTTTGTGGAATTTGAAGGCTCTAATGTGTGTCGCACGGAAAATATTATTATATTATATTATATCTGAGGAGCAAATCTATAATTCGGTTAGTAAGAAAACTAAAATAGAAAGTGATTTTTGGAAAGCTTCACTGTCAGCTGTGAACTAATGATGCCGCTGTCATCAGGTGTAACAGAACTTCAGGCTTTATTGTTTGCTGTGTTTTACCAAAAGCTGTTAGCCGATGATAACACATACGTCTACATGCTCTATTGATGTGTTTAAGGCTCTTCAGTCTCACTTCAGATGGATCTTTCTAAAGAGAACAAAGACGTTTTGACAGATTCATGAGGGCAACATCAACTGAGGTTTGAAATGTGTTTATGGATATTTGAGTTGCTACAAAAAGCAAAGTTAAACTCCCAGAATGTAGCCTTTTTGATCAAAGTACATAAGAAAAGAGAACAAACCAGCATCCGACCGTTCTCAATGAAGCTGTTATCTTTTTGTTGTGTTTTGTGTTGTTTTCTACAGTGATTGTGTTGTATGTTTGTGCTTTGAACAGCCTGTTGTTCCAGATCTGCATAAAGCGCCGCGTAAGTATTTCTGTCAGTCATTCCACTCCTTACAATCTCAATGTATACAGCTATGTTTACAGTTTGCCCCCCAAATGGGGGATTTAGGTCCACTTATGTCCTCACACATTTTCAACTGCATATTAGCATATTAGTCATATTAGCAGGTGGCAGTATTAGTCTTAAATCCTGTTTTTTTCATCAATATATGAGCAAATAGGAAAGAAAATCCTGGGACAGTTGGCTGACTGAATTTAAACTGTTCAGGCTCACTTGTGGACAGATTCCAGGATAATTGGTGACATTCGGGTTGTTTAATCAGACTAAACGACCACGTGAGTCTTTTCTTTCTGTGCTGAAATCTCCTTCCTCAGCTGCTGGAGGCAGAAGATTTCCTCAGGACACCATTCATCTTCCTCTGGTGTGAAGGTTAAGGACCTGTTCACCTGACCAACACGTATCATTGATTGTGGTACAATGCAGTGTAACTGTGTGCGAATGCATGTCACGCTTTTGCTGCACTTCGCTGGTTCAGTTGGCGTTGTGTGAGAAAACATTTAGACTTTAAGGGCCCACTGGGATCCGGCTTCACTCTGCCAGCCTCTCTTCTCTCTTACATTGAAAGGAGCAGGAGATCGGTCTGAGGCTTTACAAGAAGAAAGACACTCAGACTCCAAGGTGTATTTATATATATATTTTTTTCCAGGTATGGTAAATATGAGCAGATGCCTTCATTTTGTGCTACAAGTGTTCAAATTTAGTTTGTATTTTTTTAAACTGATTTTGTTTTCTGACCACTTTTTTGATTAGATAAAAATACATCCCATACTTGTAGGTGTTTAGAGTTTTTTTCTCTCGTATGTATGTATGTATGTATGTATGTATGTATGTATGTATGTATGTATGTATGTATGTATGTATGTAGGTATGTAGGTATGTAGGTATGTATGTATGTATGTATGTACGTACGTACATCACAGAGTGACACTCCTAGTGTGTTATAAAGTACGCTACAGTACAGTCTATCACCCTGAATAAAAAATACTTTTTATGTTGATCAATATTCCAATGTACTTTTATAAATGTTTCAGAAATGTTTCTGAAGGGTTTTTGATGAGTAACGATCGGTGACAGACGTTCTTCGGCCTCAGGGTGGGGCGTTCTCTTCAATACGCCAAATCCGTTAATATGTGTTGTCCCCAGCTGTCCCACCTGGAAAATGTGTCTGCTGTTCCACAAGCCGGAAATGATCTGGAAATGATCTGGGTCACAGACATGTACATAAAAAAAAAAAAAAAAAAACAGGAAATATTCTCCCAACCAAGGCAAGAAAAATGACATGAAGATGTAGAAGAGCAAGAGTAAAAGGTGGTAACTCTGAGTGCGGGTTGGGTTGAAGCTTCTGTCCAGATGCTAAAGTGTTGTTCACAGCATGGCAGCTGTCACTCAGCTGATCCGGGCACACCTGCTTGCTCCCAGTACAGCCGCTTTGTTCAGTGTGTTGCTCAAAAGAGACTTCAGCAGTTTGACTATCAAATGATTTTTGTCAGCCTGACTGCTGTGCAGAAATGGAAGCAGGAAACAATGGCCTCGTTCAGCTGGACCTTTGGCTGACTTCCTTCTTTGACACGACCAGTAGGTAATAGGAGTAACTGGCTGTTCTTTTAGGAATTTCAGCCTCAGGGAAACTTCAGAACACAATCAGGTCCTCTGAATGAGAGTCAAGAAAGGAAGTAAATAAGTCCTGCTATTAGCCGTCACTCAGCAACTAAATCGTATTTTGTGTGGTTTGCATCATGTGGTAGAATGTCTTCTGGTTTTGTCCATTGTTGAGGTTTTCCTTGGACAGACATCGTCCTCTGTCATGGCGCCTGTTGGACTGCATCCCTCCGTCCTCCCCTCAGCGGTGACGCAGCACGCCTTCAGACTCTCCCTGATTCTTGGCCCGTCACCTCTGCCTCTTTTAACCAGCTTCTGTCTTTGTGTCTTGCTGTTCAGAGCAATTTATGTAGAGTAGTGACTACAAAGACGTGATCGCTCTTTGTCATGAAAATCACCCGCGGCTGTTTTCAAGTTTTTTTTCTATTGCTTGACAACAAAAGACATAATTGCCCTCATTCAGAAAGTGTGACAGCTCTCCTGACATGAGATAGAAATGTGAACAAAACTCAGTTCTAACACAATTAGTTGACTTTTATGTCAACTCTTCTTCCACATTCGTCAGGACAAACGCATTTTGTTTTTTTTCGGGTGAAATAACAAGCAGCAGCTGTGCCAGTTTTATTCAATAACATTAATTAAGTAATAAATCAAGTCAGATAATTATTTTCAAGCAAAACAAATCATACAATTTAACTGAGAGGCTGGTGAGGATTGTGTTGAACATCTGAACCACAAAAAAATACATGAAATGTGTTTTTTATTGGAATTGTCTTACTTTTTTAGTTTAAAGATTGAAGTATTCACACAATTAGAAATGGAAAAATACTTTTTCATAATCCACCAAAGACTAATGTTTACACATGTGTGATGTAAAAGCTGATAAGCTAAAACATGTTCACGCAGCACGTGCCAACAGCAGACGATGCGTTAACGTTAACGTCGCAGGCTCCTCATCAGAGGGGATCCATCCTTTAATGCTGTCATTGCTGTCTTCCTGCTCAGTTATTATCCAGAACATTTATAGTTTAGGGTCCTCGCATGAGGCTGAGAACTGAAGTCTTGTCCAGGATTTTTGTTTGTTTATGCTTGAGATCAAGTGTTTTCCATGTCTATGCCGACTCCATTACTTGTGACTCCAGTCTGAGCAGTGAAAGTCAGATCCCATCTTTCCCAGAGGAAAAGACTTTCTTCTTTCTTCACTTTTTTTTAAACCTTTTCTAATGTTTTTTTTTTTTTTTTTTTTTTAATCAAGTTCTTTGGAGAGGCATAAAAAAGTTCTGCTCCCTGTTGTTGAAACCTGATGTCCGTCTCTGTGGCGCCGCTGACCACGAGGCTACACTGATGGTCCCAACAAGACTGCGTGCTCCAAGTCAATAAGACCTGGACTCAGATTTAAGACACCTGGCTTTTTGGGAGTAACAGTGGAAACCAAAAACACAGCAGCTGCAGGGCAGGGTTTATCCACACAAACAATTACAGCAGATTTTCACAGCACCGTGAGGACAAGGACTAACGTTTTCTGAAAGAAAAGATGGTAAACTGATGTTTGCAGGGATGATTGAAGTGCTGGGAGGTTGGTAATACGAGGTAGGGAGGGAGAAAGCATGTTTACCTTCCAGCTCTGTTCACGGTTGAAACAGCTCAGACAAAACCAAATCAATGCCTCCACTCACAGAGTCCAGTTTCCCTATCAGGAGGCCGATGATCGGGCCCTGTCATGGTTTTACTCTGAGAGGGGAAGGGCCCATCACTCGTCACACACCCAGCCGTGTGACAGTGGTGTGGAGAAACCTCCTACACCTTCATGGGAGCTCCTACTTTTTCTAAAAATGCCCAACCAGAGGGATGTCCTGGGAGAAAAAGGGTCTACTTGTTACGTGAGAGGGTTGAGGACGTACCCAGGCGCAGAGAGGATGAGGAGGCAGGAGGTTGTAGGGGAAAAGGGGCTTTAATAACATAAACCAAAACTTCAAAATAAAACCACTGCAGAAAGCAGGCAAACTCGAAATACTCAATTATACTTATGCAGACTGGAAACTGGAGACATGAAGCTACAAACTCACACAGAGACGGGGGGATCAGCATAATATGGACCAGCACAGGAGGAAGGGAAAGACAGGACAGAAATACATAAAGGACTGACGAGACACAATCAGGTGATGATGGGGAAAGGTAAAACTCCAAACCAACAACAAAACAGGAAATACTACAAAATAAAACAGGAAGTAACTCAAACCAAGACAAAAGCAAAGAAACTAAAACCGTGACACTACTAAAGCTGTCACTTTAGGGAGTTACAACCTAGTGATACAAAAACCACAATGTGTAAACACTCAGGAGACAAAACGATTTCAGTTTTCTAAGGGGGCAAATCCGATGAAGAACTTAACTTTGTCTCATAAAGGGGCACCACCTTTCTTCATGAAAGGAAAAATTAGTCAAAGATGTAAATGTATTAATTTTATATTAAAAACTGATTAAAAGAGTAATCTTTAAAATCCGTCTCAACACTTTAGGAAGTAAATTGTCTTCTGAAGGGACCTAATCACAAAGAAAGAACAAGATGGACAACAACTGCATTTTTGATATTTATTAGATTAGAAAATATAAACAATAATAAACAAACAGGTAAAAGTCTATTTTTTGTGTCTGTGTGAAAGTTGGTGGATGAGCAAAGTAACGCTCCAGAACAGTTTCAGAAAAATATTACAATCTAAAGAAAACAATCAAGTCAAACTGTTCAAGACTCTTCTTTGGCTAAATAAAGTTGGCTGTTGGAATGTCTAAGCCTTGGAATGCGTTCCTGATTATAGAAGACTCACAGTTCTTCCTCAAGTTCTCCTCCTTTGAGAAATCAAACAAGTCAGACGTCATTATGGCGTTCTACAGGAATGTTTCTGTTCCACTGTGTTGTTTCTGTGAGATGAAGTCTTCACTGCTTTTTGTGTCAAAAATTTTTGTTTTAATCTTCTGTCTAACATGGAATGATAATAAAACATTGATAAACTCTGTGGATTATTGGCTGCAGGACAAGATTAAAGCTGAAAACCATCAAGAATCAGAATGTGACCAAACTGTCCCTCTTATGAACTTACGCCTTATGACTCCTGCCTGCCTGACTCTGATTTAGCTTTGTGGACTTTTAGTTGAGCTAATAAACCTGCTGCCTTTGGATCCAGCCGTCTGCCTGTTCTTGAGACACAGAGTCTCATTTTCTTCTGTTTTATTCCCAACCAATCATGAAGAGAAGAATTTATTCTAGCTTTAACCAACATAAATAATTAAGAATAGAGAATTCAGTGTTTCATCTCATGAAATGTGGATGAAGCCACAAAGCAGAGTCTTGAAGCAGACCTGTTGTTTTCAAATATTCCAATTATGACCATATAATCTTTTTCCATTCAGGGTTACGTGTTTATATGTGGTTAACCTGTTTTTAAGACATTAGAATTTTTATAGTAGTCATTTCTACTGTTAGTAGTAGTAGTAGTAGTAGTTATAGTACTGCTTATCAATATTTCATACAGGGTATGATAAATGGTAAACTGTACTGGGAGAAGTTGGTGAAATCAGTGTTTATTAAAAATATTCTGAATCAGTCAGAGTCCCGTCAGTAATGTGTCGTCCAGCACAACTTCATACAACCCAGGTCACGCTGGAGTTCCCATTTACTGCTCCTCTGGATGAACATCCCTCCATGAGGGTGGAGAGACCAGCAGGAAGTGGAGGGATCCTGCTGGTGCAGCTCATGTGCAGAAAGCCACGTTTCTTTTCTTCTTTGTTGAGCCGTCTCCCTAAACAGTGATAACACCTAAATATACCAGCTGCCACAAGAGATGGATGGGAACTGTTCAATATTCTGAGAGATCACATCTTCTAACCAGCAGCAGAAGAAGATATAGATCCAGACCTTTAAACACCGAGCTGGGGTTCAGGGAGTTCCAAAGACAATAAAGCCTCTGCAAAGGCTGCACATACAAAATCCCAAGACTTTCCAAGACAGTTCAGTATGTTTGCGGTAAGTTCTGCTCAAAATGTGAATCTTAACATGTCCTTTGTGTTGTCTAGGAGTTGTCTCTTGTGAATGTTTGTGGGTCACTTCTGTTCCAAAGGTCCTTTTGTCAATGCCGACCCTAAATAAATAAAAAATGTCCAAAAGTCCAAATCTTTAGCTAGTTTAGGTCTTTCCTGATAATTGTTTTCTTCTTAAAAAAGCATACCCATGTTTGATGATGATCCGGGTTTTATGCTGCTGGATGGTGGAGCCTCAGTGGGTTGACTTGTTGTCTTACTATCAGAAGAAATGATTGTCTTCCCGTCAGAGTCGAGGGGCAGCAGTGATCCCAAAGAGACAATTTGTGCGTCTTCGTTGTGGTTCTTTTGCTTCAGTTAAGACTTCTTGATTTTCTTCCACATATGATGAATCAGGACATGAACTCGGGACACTGACCTGCAAAGCGCCTTCACTTGACTTGACTCAGACTCTCATGTGAAAAGAGGAAAATACACACTTTATACTCTACATGATAGCATCACACAGATTTGTCAGCTGCACATCCATGATACCAATCTCCTGCTTCACCTTATCCCAAAGGTGGTTTACTGGGTGCAGATCTGGTGACTGTAGAGGCCGTTCGAGTCCATAGAACTCATTGTCAAGTTCTAGAAACCAGTCTGAGATGATTCCAGCTTTATGACATGGTGCCTTATCCTGCTGGAAGTAGCCATCAGACCATATGCCCATAGAGAGAAACTGAATGCCTGCGTAAGAGACATCGATACCTGGATGACAATTAATGACCTCCTCCTAAACTCAGAAAAAACTGAGGTCATCATACTAGGTCCTAAAAACCTGAGAGATGCTCTCCCCGGATGGCGTAAGCATAGCCTCCAATTCCATAGTTACAAACCTTGGGGTTTTTTATCATTTAAGGCTCACATGACACACTAGCTTTGAACTGCAGCAGATGGTCTGGACCATGTCTACATGAATGCATTGAGCTGCTACCATGTGATTGGCTGATTAGACATTTGCGTTAACAAGCAGATGGACAGGTGCCCCTAATTAAGTAGCCAGTGAGTGTATCGGAGTTCAGATTATGTTGTTTCTACTCTAAAGTAACCTTTCTGTCTCTTGTTTGAGTGGAAGGTGGGGGTGGGGGGACATGCTAGCAGAGGGTAAAGAACCAGAAAAGGTTCAGAAGAAACCCAAGTGTTATAAAAGAATTAAAGCAATCTGTTTATCAAAGCGACATGTAGGATGTCTAAGTGTGTTCTATCAGTTAATATCTTATTTTAGATATTAGTTGATATCTAATTTCTTTAAGAACACCCCCCCCCCCCCTTGGTGAGGGAGATCTTTGGTTTGTTCGTCTAAGTTTGGCTTTGCGTCAGAGTTGTGTACTTCTGATTAGAGCAGACACACATTTCAGTGAAAGCGTCCTGGAGGTGGTCCATCATTTGGTGTGATTTCAGCTTTTTACAGTGATTACATGACTTGTTGCACACAGTCAGAGCCAACATTACATGTCAAAATCTTAATCACTAGTTAAAAGAATTCAGAATGAGATGGAAACAAAGACCCATTAGAACCATCAACGCTGCTTTTTGTCCCTTTTTCAGCTCAGTCTGAGAATGACTTAAGGAGAGAAACACAACAATATTAGAGCGCTGGCATGAATAAAGTCATTTGGAGGTTCAGAGCCTCCAGCCATAATTGAGTGAAACAAACCAAGAGGAGACCTCTTGATTTAACAAAGTGTAAACACAGCAGCTTGTGGCTTCTGTGTTTTGGCTGGAGATGACATCTATCAGTTGGAGATGAATGAATAGAAGGATTCCACAGAACGACTGCACTCATTTGGAGCTGTCCTGCTGAGTTCATGCCGCCTCGCTCTCGCACAAACATCTCCACACAAACACACAATTTCAGAGCTCTGTCACAGAAGTCCTGGGGCTAAGAAGCTTTCTGATTTACTTTGGTAATCTCAGCTGTAAGCCCCCCCCATGACTGTCAGTGTGCACTGATGAGGCGAAAAAAGAGGATAGAGTGGTAAAAATGTAATTACTCTGAATCTTTATTTTGTTTGGAGGTAATTAGCAGTGTTGCATCAACCTCAGGAAGAGGAGTTTGTCTGCCAATTATCTGGAATGGAGCAGTGTTTGTGGTGCTTTTAGAGCCCAGTAGCCCCAGCTAACACCCCCAATTATACCTGATGTGCTCCCAAACTGCCATTGTTACCCCTACAGGGCAAACTAATGCAACCTAGCCGCTGTGTTTCGTTATGATGTTTTCTTGTATTCTTTAATAGATAAAAAGGTTATTTATTGTGCGTCTGGGCCGTAATTATGGCAAATACCAATCTTCTGCTCTGAAACAGCACAGACGGAAGGAGGTTAATGACTGTTTGAAGGAAGAGAACATTTTGTATCCTATTAGGAGCTGCTGCCTGTCCTCTGGAAGGAACATTGAGACTTGCATGTAGGAAAGTGTGATTCAGAGACTGGGTTGAGCATAATGTACCTCAGCTGTGTGCTGCACACTGAGAAGCTAAGAAAAAAATGACTTTCATTAAATTACACTGAATTTTATACATCAGCGATGACAAGCTCTCAGAGGGGCCAACCATAATATAGAAGTGCACCATCTCCCACACTATGGGCAACAAAATTAAATATTGCAGTCATTTTTCTGCAAATGCACACCGTATGTCAAAGAATTCTGGGAAAAAAGATGTGGAAAAAAGACTAGAGAGGCCCAGATTACTGATGCTAAACATTTTAACTATAAAGCCTAAAGGCAGAGTCACACAGCCACTACGTACTTTTGCACACATTGCACATATTGTATGGGTGAAAATTTGATGTAAAAAGTCAGAAAAGTTGTGGTCTTTAGGTGAAATTTTTTACGGATGTATCACGAATGAACAACAGAAGAAGTAGGAAAAAACCACACAAAGAACACGTAAATCAACGTAGAACATGAACCGTGTGTGATTATTGATCTGTTTGTATGCAATTCAATAGTGATTTGTGCGTCAAATATGTCATTTTAATGTGAAATGTGCACTGTAAACGTGATATAAAAGTTAGACATCGGTGGTACATCCGTCAAGTCTGTGAGACGTACGTTGGACAAATGAGGAACGCCACAAATATGCATGTGCATCTTTCATAAATTCATGCACTAAAAACCATGATTTATGTAACATTACATATCAATTATGTAAAATATTCATAAACTGCATAATTCTTAACCAACCACACGTTTTGATCTGCTCAAAACCAAATCCACGGAAAGACCCTCGGCCGAAATCTTCGCACATCAACAAATGACGAACGCAAGAAACACTTCTGAATAACATATATCACATGTGGATCACTGGGTGTGCACGTGATCCGTAAGTGCCCATAGGACGTCCACACAAACTTCACTCTGATTGGCTAATTTCCTTCTTCCTCACAGTCACCTGCAGAAGCCCGTATTGGAACAGAGGCATAAGCTGTACAGTAAGCAGTGGAAGTGCTTTAACAGTGAAGCTGCACAGCAGAGCTTAATAATGAGTGATACCACAAAGACCAGATGTTCAGCTCATAATCCAGCTCCTAATTTGATTATGAAATTGTCGATACAGTCAGGCTCTACAGGGAAACTGGATGAAACCACACAAAAACACCTAATCATTCATCTGGTAAAGGCTGCAGCTCCTGCAGTGCAGTCATGGGTCAGATGCCAGCTCGTTCTATTATGAACAGCGATTTCAGGCAAAACCGCATTCAGCAGTTTAACCCCTCCAGGGCGTGAAGGGGGATCCTGATTGGTGCGTGTGACACTGTAGAGGAACAAATAAAAGCGTTAAACTCTCCCTCATTTCTCCTCACATACTTTTATGCATTTAGATAAAAATGATCGTGCTCAGCCGGCACTGGATCCTCTTTAATTACACTTCAAAGAGTTCTAGGACACGGGTTGTGGCTTACATTGAAAATCCACGGATGAGACAGAAATGTGGTTTCACACTCGCTTGTCTCCATCATCACGGGAGGAAAAGTGCACGTCTGACAGGCTGCAAGAGCTTCAAACTGTCTTCCCAAACCAGCCTTTGGACAGGCTGTAAAACACACAGCAAGCCAGAAAATCTCAATTACACCCTAAAACTTCTGCAAAAACGAGGCTAGACAGAGCTACGCAGAAGCTTTACGAGTCCGTTTTTCAGTTTTAAAGAGACATCCTTTTTCCACGTCAGGAATGCAATTTATTCCCGTCCGAGTTTGCTGCTCCCATAGCTGCTTAACATAAACTACTCATAACTGCAGAGCAGAATTCATGGAGGCCCGGCTTTTATCGGCCGGGATTCATCACCTGCCATCTTTGGATCACTTATCTGGGTGAAAGTGTTCCTGCTTGGTGTGAACTCAGCTTTTTTTAATTTACAGCGACTCAGGGGGCCATGTTGCATGAGAGACATGTTACCCATAATACTCAGGGGTTGTAAATCAGCAGGGCTTCTGTGGCCCAGAAAGTCCAACAGGGTTCAAAGTTGAAGCTCTCTACCGATCACGGTTCTGACCTGCGGCAGCGGCAGTCGTCCTGGACTGAAGGACCCGATTGTTTTGCATATTTGTTCTTACTTTCTGCGTGTTTAAGGGGGAAAATTGACCCTGCTACAAACTCACTAACGTTTGCACAAGTAACCAGTGAAAATATAAAAAATAATAGTAAGAATGATGACATCACAGCAGGAGAGACCATTAAAAACTAAATGGGGTCAAAAAATGTGTTTCAAAATCAAAGGACATGTGTCTGGAAAATCCAAAGGAACTTTTCAAAATTATTATGGGATGGCCACAGGTCCGTTGGCTTGACTGCCTTTTTTGTAGCGCATTTTCTCACAATATCGGAAAACTGTTGCTTTGTCAGAGTTTTTTTTATATTTGACCTCAGAAAGAAACCGCCATCTTGAATAAAAAAAATGTAAAAAAAAACTTTTGTTCCTTGTAGAAATTTAAATTCTTCCCAAAGGATTTTGACCGATCACCTCCTAACTCCTCGAGCATCATCGGGAAGCTACTTAGGAAAACATTTTGTAAATAAAGTTTGTAGATTTTCAACAGCGTTAGCAGGGTAGGGTTGCAAAAGTGGTGTTTCCCTGTTTCTTTTTTTCTACCAGAATATTCTGATCATTTAATTACATGAATCATTGAATGTGTTTTTGGTATTTTCAACATGTTCTTGTTGCATTTTTCTGATAATGGAGGACATGTATAATGAAAAAGCTCAAACTTAATTTCTGTAATATTCCAAAGACACTACTAATACACATTGGATTCAATTCTGTCATTATATTTAGAACTAGGCCAAATCCGAATTCGTCAACCTCTGCTGCTCTTTCTCCTTCCAAACAGGGAGTTATGGAAAATAGTGTCTTCCAACTCGGACGTCACTTCCACTCCATGACGTCATCAATAGTCACAGGTCAGGTACCTTAGCGCAGAGCTGCTAGTGCTTGTAAATGCATTAGAAAAAACGGTTTTATAACTTTAAAAAGGTCAGGCTAAATCAAAAAGTCATTCCCTACATTTAAATGTAAACTTCTGGGCATCAGAGCACACCAAGGTGAAAAAAAGCTTTTCTTTTCTGCGACGCAGATTAACCTTTTGAGGTTAGCCCTCAAAACTATTTGGAACAATCCACCCCCTTCCAATGCCCCTACAATTGCAGGGGTAGGGAGAAGCCATAGGGGTAGGGGAAGAATTCGGATTTGGCCTAGAAGTTTTTTTCTCAATCTCCTATGAATTATTTGTGCTGTTTTTATGTACCACGTCTTTAAAATGCGGTCACACGGAGCTGCTCATGAGCAAAGCATCAGTGTTGTGGTGCATTCAGTGTCTAATGACTCCGCTTTTCTCTCCAAATAAACTCTTTTTAAGAAACTTTCTGTTTCTGCTGTGAGTCCAGCAGGTTTGTCCTCCAGTTCTGACCAGATCCTGTTTAAAATTGTGGCGTGCTGCTTCATCAGTCAGACGCTATACGGATGTGAATAAATGGAAATGACCATCAAGTGCAGACGGTAGAGGAGGAGCATCAAAGAAAAAAGACATTCACTCAAAGGAGACTAATAACAAATTTGACGCAAACATTTACTCGCCATGTGGCGACTAACCTTCTACTTTTTACTCGGTAAAGAAGGAAAAATGCTTGTGAGGGGGGGGTTAATTTTGGACCCGTGATGCTCTGCAACATCATATCTGCATTTGCAGGAAACGGTCTTTTAGCTTAACATGTGGCTGAAACTGCCGTTAACAGGCTTTATGCAGCTTGTCCCACTTCCAAGGCGTTCCTCCATGCCAAAAATAACCCCTGTGCATCCAGAAAGGAGACCCTGTTGTTCAGTAAAATGTATGTTCAGCAGCTGTTGGTCTCTTCAGAGCAGCTTCGGATTCTGCTTGGAACCCCCCCATTAAGGAATCCTCAGCCTATGCTTCAGAACTGGCGTGGCATCATTTTCCTCCATCACATGGGGGCCGGGATGAAGTGTTGTGGCTGTCAGACCCAAATGCACCTCGGTGGAGTAAAAGGGAACATTGGTTGACGTGGAGAAATATATCAGTTGAGCTGCTCCTCTGGCAGAAGCTGTTTGGCTGCGTAGATCAGGAAAATGCTGCTGAAGCAGCTGCTGCTGTTTTTCTCTGCTGTTTGTCATGACCTGAAACAAAGAACCTGCAGGAAAAACTGTCTCGATGTCTAAATTAATTATTCTGCCTTTTCTGACAGCTCTTCCAAGAATGAGGAGCTGCAGAGTGTGGCGGGAAAATGAATATTTACAGCTCTGCGTGAGATAAAATGATGGTAAAACTCCTGTTTTTAATGCAAGGATCCACTGTTTTTTACAGACAAACTCCTCTGAAGTCTGCCGTTCATCCCTCTATCATCCCCCCCTTTGTGAATAACAGCAGCTGACAGCTGTTTACTGCAGGAGAGTCCGCCTTAACTGACGCCCTAAATGGAAATAATGATTGTGGAATACTACTGTGAGTTTTATTTCTTGGATTATTCATCCGTTGAGTTCTCTGAAGGCTCGGAGAACAGCAGCGTCCGGACGGTTGGACCCCCCCCCCCCCTTTGCCGTAGGTTTGATTCAGAGCATCTCTTCAGGACAGCAAGGCCAAACACCGAGCCGCTTCAGGGGTAACCTTGACGTAACATATTGCAAATCCACAGCCACCACCACCCGCCCCCCCGTGCATGTCATCACATCTTTGCACAAAGTTCCTGCATGCATTAAAACGGCCACCATGCTCCCCCCACCAGATGCCCCTTCTCCGAGCATATGTCCAAGGTTATAAATCCAGATTACCTACTTCTTGTGTCGCTTCTTGTGCCATCTGGAGTGATTTAAGCACCGGGCTGCACTTCTTTCAACACCAGCCCCCTCCCTCAGCCAACAGACGGGGGCACCTGCTCAGGAGTGACTTGGCTCCCACTTCACTCAATTAAAGCTAGACTTAATCACTGTTAGGGGTTTGATATTTTCCTGGGATTGTTTTTTCCGTTTGCATTCTTTTTACCTGCTGATCCACAGGAATGTGAAGGAGTATTCCTGATGTTCTTCAGAATCTAATGAGGAAATGAAGGCAGATCTGAGTTCACCAAAGGTGAATCGGCTGCATCCGGAAACAGTCTTCCATCTGTCCGTTAGGAGCCATTTGTGCCTGCAGGACTAAGAATATATCACCAGTTTTTATCTGGAAAAAAGATGATTGTCTTCTTTTTTAAGTTGAAATTCTATCAACTATAGATGTAAACATGTTGTTAAAAGTTATTCCTACAGCTGGTGGGTTCTTTTGAGTCCATCTGTTGGAAGATGAGTCTTCAGCTCTTTTCTTTTCTTTCTCCTAACTTTTTATGATCAAACGTTTTCCAAAAATATTTTAAGATTATGTTAAACATCAGTTTTACTCAAAACTTTGCTTTCTTTTGGTGTTCTAAACCTTTGTAGTCTCTTTTTTTATAAAGTCATTTATTTGCCAAGGCCTCCAAACTGCATTGTTTTTTTTACCAATACTTACCTGCCAATGACTCTCCCAGATGCAGTTCAGCAGTGGAACACAAGTTTTGTTTTGTTAGTTCAGCTTGTTTTCCTGACTTTTTACAAAAGAAATCATTTTTTTCTTGTTGGTGTATTTTTAAATAAAAGAGATTGTGTCAGATTTACAGCTTTGCTTTCCAGGTTTTATTTATAAATGTGTAGAAACAGTCAAAGGGTCATGTCTGGATGTCGTTTTTTTGCTAAATTTATTCTCTTCTTATCAAAAAAATAAATAAAAATAAAGACAAAACCTTAGATTTCTGGAGACATCAGCCATCAGGCTGATTGGTGAAAGTGATCGCCATGGAACCAATCACTGCTTAATGACGTCTGGCGCCAACATGGCGGCGTTCTTGTCACAAAAAAGTGGTGACTGTATTCACTTTGTTCGGTTGGAACCGTTTTCTATGGAAGTTCTTAGTCAATAGTTTGATAGTCAATAGAAACACAGTCTGAGCTGTGAGCCTCAATGACAACAACTGAGCCCATAAGTCTGTCAGGAGTCATTACTTCTAGGTTCTCCAAGGACTCATGTTCTATTCTTTTACAGGTTCTTTCTAGGATGGTTATTTGATATTGACTGATTAGCAGATCGGATGCAGAATCAAATGTGTGAAATCCAAACTTTTTGATGCAAAAGTTGTTTTTAATTCTGTCAAATTCTCCCAAATCTTTGTTTACTTGTAATGTGATTACTGTGCTATTGTACGTAAATTCTTGTAGGAGTCTTCAGAAAACATCTGAACAAGTTTCTGCATATTTTTCCTCCAACATCGTAACTATTACAATCTATATTAGCATAAGTGTAAATTAGCTGGGGGTTTTTGTGGATCATGTAAACAAACAACTGAAAATAACCTCAAACACACGGCTGACCTATTTCAAAAACTTTGCTGAGTGAGCTCAGCAGTTCTGCAAGGAAATGCTACACATGGAGAAATCAGGGATTCTTCACACTCCTGTTGTTTCCACATCCGGTCTAGAGGCCGCAGATTGAAAGAATAACACCAGAAGTAGCAGGCTAGGCCATGTGACACTGACCATGTCTGCCAAGGACCACTGAGGATGTGGCCTTTTTCACAGGAGCACACAGGGAGAGGGAATGACACCTGAGTGACCCCCAGACCCACTGATGGAGCATCTCCCCTTCACAGGCCAGTCAAGCTCATTGTCCGGCTGTCTTATCTTCAGGGCCATTCCTCCTGACGGCGAGGACTGACTGAGCGGATGCATGGTCATTCCTGCAGGGAAAGCCCTGAGGAGGGTTTTGGCAATGCAGGAGGGAACATCAGAAGAGCTTGGTCTAAATATTGTCCTGAGTATTTTCAAGGATCCTTTTGAGATTCCAAATGTAGCTAATTAACATCCTTGGGAATTCTTAAAGATGCCTCAGTGATGAGGAGCTTCAGATGGACCAGTCTTATGAGAAATGATGGAGAGATGCAATGGAAGAGTGCAAAGCACATTTGGTGGGTCTTTGTGAAGGAGGCCTTTTTGTGTCCTTCAGCATCAATCAACTAAACCCTTTCAGAACAGATAATGGGTCACTGTTGGTCAACGAAAGCACAGCATTAATTAGCCGTCTGATCAGCACAGGACCAATTTTAAAGCATTGTTACCATAAAATGGCAGATTCTCTTTCAAAAGCTGTTTTTTGTTTTGATGATCATGAAATCATGGAATTACCTTGAGGAAAATGCTGCTTGTTAGTTTCTGGGTGTCTGGCTGAGAAGTCTCCCAGGATAACCTTTTAAACAGCATTCATTTGCCATGACACACTCCAGTTTTCACATTTCAGAGATATGTTGAAGAACAGCCTAGAAATGTGTGACCAACAGGATGGGCACACATTAAATTGTGCCAAACTTTTCCTCAGAACTTTGACTCTCATGAACTCTTTTCCTGAAAGTCCTGGACATGAATTCTCGTTTCCCACCTGCTGCTGGGAGAGCGTGGCTCTGCCATCACGGCCGGACCAAACTCTGCCTTTGTGCCGGAAATGACAATTTCATCGCACATTATCCCGCATAATGAGGTTAGAGATTAAGATGCTGCCTCTCCCAGTGCACAGGCTGCACGAGTGCATTGGACTGAAATGACTCCACTAAGCCTCCTCATTGGCTGTTGTTTGGGCTGAGAGAGATGCAGTGCTGAATGATGACTCTACCCGTCTTTAATTTGAATTTACAGAGATGTGTGGAGTTGGGACGAGATCCTGAGGTATTAAGTGGTAACTGTGTCATAGCGGGCAGGAGGGTGGGGGTCCTGTCAAATTAAAATAGCTGAAGCTTTTCTCTTGTCTCACTCAAAAACTTTCCTTTCTTTTTATATTTGCTAAAACTTGATTTTCTAACCAACATAGTAATCCACTGCTATATGCATTAATAAAACTGACTGTTTATATAAAATGGCTTCCACACCAAGAAAGTTATTATTTTGTTGTCATTTTAAAAGCAGTAAAGGAGTTATTAAACGTTTGCATGACTAAAAAGACGATGGACTGTTGTACTCATGCGTGGGTTCATGGTGTGTGGTGAAAGATGAGGGTGTAGCAGGTGGTTGTTTAAGAAGATTCACTTTTAGGCGACAAAACATGAAATAAAAGTAAAATATATAAAATATTGTTGTTGTTTTTTGGCTTTATTTGCTCTTTAAATCTTGAATTCACGTGGATCTTGGTGGCAGAGACACAGGTCAGTGTTGCAGAACCTCATCTTCTCTGATATTCGGCCTGGAAGCTGAGGAGCTGAACCAAAAGATAAACCCAGAAACGTCTCTGGAGAAACGTCTCAGCCTTCGTGTTAGCCTGGAGGGTGAGCGGCCTCGTCTCTGTGGGTCCGTGTGTGACCCAGAGTCAAAGCTAGGACTATTATGTGAGGAAGGTATTGATCTGGCCGGACATAAAGCTAACAGCCATGAACGTTTACAGTTTAGAGACTGCGCTCCTCAGATGTTTATCTGGACTCTGTTGGTTTGTCGGTCTGCCATCCCGGCGTCTGAGTTTATTGGCATTGTGGCGACACTTCCTCCTGACCTTCAGATAAGATGTGTACTCGCCATCGGACTGCCAGTCTGAAGTGAGACATCAAAGCGTATGGATGAAAGGACTTATGCAGAGTGAGGTCGCTGACCTCAGCATCAGTCACCCTTCATGAGATATTCAGTATCTTTCAGATTGAATCACTTTATGATAAGGAATGTGGATTTACCAAAGCAGACAGCAGAAAGTGAAGCTGTTTAAAACAACCATGAGGACCACTGTCAGCTACTGGACTTACAAACACTACCTGTCTGGATAGGTGAGAGGCTAATCCCGCCGCATGCTTTCTGCTGTGCTGCAGCGCGCCAGCTGGAGGCCATATTTAGCAGCAAACACCGACATGCTTGACCTGAACCAGTCTGACACAAGCTGGATTACCTGGTGATACCATCCTGATTCTCTAATCCCAGATCTGTCTCGCAAAGATTAGCGCAGAAGAAATCAACCCCATGCGAGGCTGACAAGTGACACGCCTTAACTGCCCACACAGCCCCCCCGCCTGCACCAGCCCCACTGTTTGTTGGCTGTCTTCTCAAACCATCATGAAACTGACTCCTGGTAAATATCTGCTGCTGCTTTGAGGGCTTCAAAACATTCATTGAGTTATTTCATTACAAAATGATTTGTAGCACAAACTGGGGAGGGGGAACGTGTGTGTTGAGCTCAGTCAGAACAAAAACACAGCCAACATGTCAGCTTTGTATTTTTGTTTCAGCTAATCCACGGCCAAACATTGTTCTGATCCGTGTCTAATGTTCTGTTCAACAACAGACAGGCTTCTATCAAACACTTCTTTCTATTCCTTCTGTATAAATGCCACCATTTTAACATTGAACTCAAAGTTACACAGTTCTACACTTTGTGGTCAAATCACGCTTTACTCACTAAAGTGACTAATCCGCTTTAGACAATCAGTCAAAATCAGCGTAAAAGTATGAAGACAAGAAAATCCAACACTGCAGGGACACAGATGGAGAAGATTCCAGCAGAAATACAGCAAACATTAAAGAAACAGTGACTTCTCCAGAGACACCTGCCTTTGGCTGCTAAAATGTGGTGGATTCTGTTTTTCTCATTCCTGTTTATTTCCAGCATGTTTTTGTCCTCTGATGCTGCTGCCCCCCCAGCAGCCTGATAGTCTTTGGCTGTAAGACAGTTTGAGAGGCGCAGGTGTTTCCCCACGCCTGGCTCTCCATGCAAACGGCGTCCGACAGCGTTGATTCCCACTGAGCAGTCGGGGTTCAGGCTTCCAGCACCCGTCCGTCTCGGCTGCCACAGATGCCTTGTAGACACTTTGATAGTGTTGCTGCAGCAAACACGCTTGTCACTTTATGTCTTATCAAATGCTCCTGCCTCGGCATAATTACAGATAAGCTCCTAAAGCCAGCAGCTAAATGAGTCCCGTGGATGGAAACTGAACTAACTGGGTCTAAGTGTCTGGGGGGGGCATGGCAGACGATGGGAAGATTTCCTCAGACCCATTGAGTTCCTATAGATTTGGGGCTCAGGATGAGATGCAAGTGGAGACTGAGGCTGGCGGCGAGTTTAGGCCTGAGAGAGAATTATTGTAATTAGTTCTTTAAATCTCACACTCCTCCAATCTACTACAGAAATAAAAGAACTGCAGTTTACCTGCCAGGAAAGGTTTCCCTCCTTTGTATCCACTGGAAGCTGTTTATTCAGGAAGGAGGGTTATTTTAGAACAGGTTCCAGGTTTGCAGGTTTCTTTTTTGCATAAATTCCTTTCAAATTTTCTGTTAATAAAGATGTGAAGTGAGGTCAGTCTCACCACATTAGACAGTGCTGCTGAATATAATGTCAAATATTTCATTTTTTTCCCTTTCTCAGGCAGTGCAGCCATGAAACTTCTAAAAGCCTTTTCATGTTTGTGGAACAGCTTCATTTGGATGACATTTTCCAGACCTCTAATCAGGGGTACAGTTCTGAGAATGACATGCTCGTTTCTTCTTATTGAAGCAACAATTCTTTCTAAATTCTCAGAATGGTGCTTCAGTCGTTTATTGAGGTAAAGAAAGACAAAGAGGTGAGGCCACCAGAGCGGGATGGAACTACAAAAAACTCGTCTGGATAAACTTTCACCACTTGCAGGCTGCAGAACCAGACGGTGATGATCCGTGTTTTCCATTTATCCCTGATCTGGATCGGGATCAGGAGGGGCAAAACCTTCTATGGTTCTGGGATTCATTTCCTCCTGGATGGAGATCTCTTGGTTTTATTAGCAGGAGGACACAGTAAAAAGACATTAAACTGTATGCAGACCGGAATACTATTAACAAGTCAATTAGCTATTTATGAAATATGTGCTTTCAGCATCCCTGCAACAGTGGAACCACCAATGCATGTCGATAGGATTTTCCTCTTTTTCCTTTCTGTTTTTGTTGCAACAAACTCACAGTCAATAAAAATGTAAAGAACCAAAAAAACATATATTTTAAGAAGTGAAAACATGTTGGTGATTGATTTTGATGTGATTTTTTATTTAAAGAAAGAAGTTTACAGCTGAAAAGGTTTAAACATTGAAAATAAGAGCATCAATTATCATTAATAACTGCTATGTTCCACAATTTACTCAGATTAAACCCTAAGAATACTCTGATAATGAAAGGGAGGGTTTACCACTCCATCATCTCTGGTCATTTGTCACCAGGAGATTCCTCAACTGGTCTACCACGTTTGCTGGTTGTTCCAGAACACGCTATGGTCAAAGTGGAGTCTCCTTCATGCTTGTTTCTGCTCTGCAGCTCCACAAATGTCCCTCAGGCTGCTGTGTTGCTGAACAAGACCTCCTGTTTTCTAAATGAATGGGGACAGAAGAATAATTGCAATTTCAATCCTCACTGAGGCACACAAATCAATTTTACTGGATCTCCACCAGCATCAGTTTAACAGTAAAAAAAAGAAACATGGCAACGGTTAAAGAGAAAAAAAGCCCAGAAGAGCCAGATGTGTATTGGTGCTGATGCAACCGCAGATGGAAAACATTTTCTACAAGAACAATCGTTCTGCACGCGAGAGCTTTGATTGTGTCATTTGTTTAACCATGATTTGTGGGACCGTCATAAAGAGGTGAAAAAATGGAGCCGATCTTAAGGAAAGTCTGGTAAATAGATGTTGCTGTGCCACAAAATGATTCCATGACATCCAGCAGGATTCACCTGAGTTTGGCAAACCCCCAAACTATAAATATGTCATTCCTGGTAAAAACTGAGTGGAATACCAACACATCTGAGTCTGGGAGGGGTTTCTTTCTCTGATGGATGTTATGTGAGAGTGGCAGAATGGCAGATAGCCAGATGAGAAAAAGGCTCGTCTGAATGATTTAAGAACGACAAATGAATCCTTCTTAATGTTAAAGGGTCTATTTCAGGCTTTTCTTAAGCCTTTCAGAGTAAAATAAGTCCATATGACCATTTTTTGACACACTAAAGAATTTTCGATGAAATATGAGTTATTAACAAAACTCATTTTCTTACCAGAAAATAAGACGACTCAATCTCTGAGGCTCCGCCTTTCACTACTTGTGGGTGCCGCCCATTTTATGAGGTCAACCCAGACCCGGCGTCGGCGGTGTGTCCATGAAAGCAAACCACATCCAGGCATTTGCAAAGATGGCTGTGCCGATTGTAGCCTTACGACCTCAAAGGCGTTTCTGACGGGGAAATGAAAGGCCAAGAAAGGTTTCTTTCTGTATGGCTGCTGTGTCGCCTGCTCCCAAGATAAACTCCAACCGTTGGTTTTGCAGGACAAAGACCCTTTAAAGGGACAAGAAGTGAGACGGTCTTTGCAGGAACCGTGGTTTTCCTTTCCCCAGATGGTTTCAGACCAGCATGCAGTGGAAGTGGCTCCATGATGGACCGTGAAAGAGCAGCGCTCCGTGTTTTCACCTGCCAGCAGCAGTTTTTCCAACTGACTGACCTTCATGTGAATCAGAAACTTTGATAAAGCATGTGGCGAGTCAGGTTAGTGTTCATGGCCTATTTGCTCACAAATGTCTTCTTCTATCTTGCTCAGTAGCTCGCCCCTGGCCTGCTGGACGTACAATAATGCATTGTACGTGAGGAGTCACCTCTCAGCTCCCATGGGCTCTGACTGTATGGTCATGGACGTACACATTATGGGCTGTCTCATGGGGCCGTTGACCCCAAAGATGAATCTCAGTTTTCTGCTCCTCTGTTTCCATGGCGTCCTCCTCATTACAGCAGGTACATTTTATTCCCAGCATGCTTTGTGAGCTAATAGAGTTCCGACTTGGGTCTGAAGTTTTCTGACATGTTATTGATCAGATCAACGATTCAAAAAGCAGATTGGCTCTTAAACACCTGACAAGAACACAACAATAACACAACACAACACAAAAGCTTTGAAACATGAAATCAAAGCTTCTGCATATCTTTATCATATTGAGGCATTAGTGAGAAAAAACAAACCACAAAATCTTTCTGCATTTTACTTGTGTTAAAAATGCAGAAGTATTCAATTTGATTTTCCCACAAAAAAAGTTTTTTTTGCTGAAAAAAGGGACCAACAATATTTTGTAAAACATTTAAAATCCGGCTGTGAACAGGAAGTCTGTTCCCAAAACAATTGGAAGAACCTTCCAGCAGAACCAGGCCCAGCAAACATCGGCCTCGACCTCCTGAGGTCATAGGTCAGTAGAAAAGTTGAAAAACCCTGATTTGAAGATAGCAGTGACTTGAATCCACGCCTGGTTTCTTTGAAGCCAACAGGAAATTATGTCACATTCAAGATCCAACGTCACCTTTCTTTGCCCCACCCATTTGATACCACACCTTTAAATTTTGTCAACACAAAATCATTTAAGTCAAAGGCAAGACAGTTTCCATCCATCCATCTATCATCCATCCATCCATCGTCTTAACTCGCTGAATCTTTTCAGCCTATCTCTGCTTCTGTGAGGCGAAGGTGAGATTGAAAAATGGGTAGGAATGAAAAATAAATAAAAAACTATGGTGTGAATTGAAATAATGTCTGACTAATCTGTTAGAAGAAACTCTACTGCTGAAAAGAAACCTACAACAGAATGAATAGGCATTAAATAGAAGATGCATCCACAGAATGTAGCAATTGTCACTACGTCACAGCTATACAAGCTTTTTCAAACTGCCTTTTTTTGTCTGCTCTCATAGTGAATCACAATGACATGAACAAAGAAATACACAGAAATGCAATTTCCTACTCAAAAAAAAAAGGTTTTTCTTGGGAGCGGTTCTTAAAAATGGGAGAATTTAAACAGATGCGTTTCTTTTGATGATAATTATAACTGAGACTCCAGAGCCATCGAGGGATTTCTCTGTAAAACTGGGTCGTCCAGGACCCCTGGTGATGTCATTTAGTAAAGTCATGTTGTGCAGGTCAACCGCAGACAGAAAATATATGACCTCATTAAAAGACCAGGACTCTTTTCCCAGATCGGCAGGACGGGACTTTGGAGTCTTGCTCTCATGAATTCAGAGAACACTGGTTGTTTACCTTCTGGTTAATGGAAATATTGCAAATATCGTTCATTTTTTTGTTTCCTGACCTGCTTTTTCTCTCATTGAATCCATTTGTGGCCTATTAAAGGTCACCGGTTACTGTTTCTGAATGTGCTTCTTGTGTTTTTGTAGAGTAACCAGACTCCACATATTTGTTGACTCGCATGTCTTTTTGCCACTTCTAGCGCCGTGTGAGTCATGTGGTACGTGGGGCTAAGCAGATAACTAGGTTCATGAAGTGAACTCTGATTGGTTAGGCTGGCCTGCAAATGAGATGTGTGTGCCTGAGTGGACACAGCTCCTTGGGGCAGTGCCAGGAGCTGGAGGGAGCGTGCACTGCTGGAGCGCTTCCAGCAGGAACCTGCAGAGCATGTTTAGTTTGTGATCACGTTGTCTGGACAATAACGCAGCGAAAGAGCCTGGATTTCATTTAGACTTCAGACAGAAAGGAGTCAAATATTATCTATTGTGCGCTTGGATATGTCCTGTTTGTCTTTTCAGATTGCCTCTTCAATGGGAGATCTATAAAAACAATAGTGAGAATGGGGGATGCAGCAGTAGCTGAAGCAAAGCAGAAACTTTTTAGCATTGATTTTAATGAGTTTTCACATCATGTTTTTGTTCAAAGACTTTAAAAAGGTAAGATGAGTCAAACAGAAGCATTCTGGGAATTTTTATACTAACATTGCATAATCACTAAGCAGACCTCAAATATTTTTGTTTCTGTTCTGAGAGAATTACACAGATTAAAAAGCAACATGTTGATCTTTTAGAAATGCTTTGACCCCCTTCTAAAAAAGAATGAGACCAGACGAATATATTCTCCACATTTTTTAAAACGAGTCTTCAAAATCACCTGCTTGGACCTGATGGGCGCTCTCCATCTCAGCATGCATGAAACGGCATAATCAACGCTCGCCGCCGCCTGCTGCAGCATGCTTCATGCAGCACGCTTCGCTGCAGACTTTGTGCCCACATATGCTTCAAAACGAGGAGGCACACATCTGTTACTTTCTGGAGAGATAAGCATGGATAAACCCCCACTTTATCATGTTTTATAAGGATTTCTTTAAACACTCTGAATTGCGAAGACGCGTTTGGGACGATGCAGGAGGCGCATCCACCCTCACTTTGTTTACACGCATTTCTTTCACAGACACAATCAGATTCCTGTGTTTGTGTCAACACAGTCTGCTACTTTCCTCTGCTTTTGTGTGCACAGCTGCATTACAAAGGAAAAAATGCATTTTTAAGCTACTGGATAATCAAGAAATTTAGAAAATGACAGCTGGGGAAGCCGTGTTTGTTCCATGTGATCAAATACATGTATGAAGCTTTTTACTGCAGAATGTTATTGTAAAGTATTTCAGTTGTTAGAGTCGTGCCCTACATGAACTTCAATCCAAAACTGAACATGTAGAGCGGTAAAACTGTTCCTTCCACCTCTCAGTGTACATTAATTTAATCTGTGCACCTTCACAGATGTGGAAAATCAATGCAATTAGGGCGGTGAGGCCCATGCATCACCTGCAGAATGTTTCAGAGCAGCAGATCGTTCCAATTCTTCATTTTCACTGCGTGTTTCAAAGACGGAGCTAAATGCAGATGCAAATCGGAAGCAGACAGACGTTGATTTAGACTCATGACAACGAGCTCAGTGAAGCTCTGAGGCGGCAGACGAGCATTTTAAAAAACAAAACAAGGAAAAACCTCGAAAACAAACAGGAAACAGAAGGTTGAGCACAAAATACAGGAAGAAGAAGAAGGCAGTGTGTGATTGGCTGCTCAGTGCTTCTGATTGACGGCTTACGCCAAAGAGAATCTGGAAGTGAAAAGAAAAATAAACCAAAGAGAAAACAAAAAGAAAACAGGAAATCTCTTCTCCTGAACATGTTTTCTGCTGAATCAATATGAACAAGAGTTAAACAGTACAGGATTAATTACTGTTAAATTAGTAAACCAAAGACAGTTTTGTTCACATTTGGCTCCATCCAGATATTATCTGACAACAGACTCTTCAGGTTTTGTGGAAATTACGTTTTTCATTTTTTTTTATTTTAATTCATGTTCAGGGAACAATAAAAATAATCAGGAGATGCATCTTAGTTTAAAAAAAAAACATACAGACGTAAAATGACATTTTTTGTTTTTTTTCCATTTCTAATAGAAAGGTTTTATGTAACAACACATAATAACACAAAGTGGACTTTTAGACTGTAATTCACTCCGAAATGGTCAATTATATTTTATAACTGCAACATTATTTCAATCTTCTTAAATCTGGACCGTAAAGCATTAAAAGGTCTGGATACAAACAGACAAAGCTTTCTAACCTGAGGTATTTCTGAAGGTTGAATCCTTGCTGGTGACAGCTGAGCGCAGCTAAAAGCAGCTTCACCCAAGGCTGAGCGCATCTTTCTAACCACTTAGCCAAACTTTGTTAGATCAACAAATATTGTCAAAAATAGTGGAAGTGTAAAGAGCTCTGCCTTGTCAGGGTAGAGTGCTCATAATTGGGAAAAGGATAAAGAGGAACCCGAGAGCACAAACTCAAAGCCCCTAATGACCATGTGGTACATTTGGCCTTCCAGACCGGGGGTCCGACTGCATGAGCTGCTGTCAAACTGCAGCGTTCACTGTCAATGAATGATGGATGCACTTAGAAAAACCTTTTCTAGCGTTTGAAAATAGAGTTAAAAATGTTGGTCTAAGACAGATATTCTGGAGACTCCATCAATCCATCTCCTGAACCCGCTCAGCCCTGTGCAGGGTCACCAAAGGAGGCGGGGTTACGTTGGATTCCATTTTAAGATTTTATTTCTACCTTTAAAACATTTGAAGATTGAAACTCCTTTTTTATTATTTACAGCTCTGGTTCTTTCCAGAATCTGACTTAAGCCTAAAGGGGCGGAGCTTTCCCTTCAGAAGCTCCTTAAATACAGAAGCAATCACATTTAATTTTAATCAATATTATTACCTTTTTCATCTTTTGTCAGTTTCTGTAGTATTGCATATGTGTTACCTGATGATTTTATATTGTTTCATTTCACTGTTAAAATTATTGTTTAAGTGAAACTCTGTATTTTACAAGTCTTTGTTTGGACCCATGACCCGGCTCTGGATGATTGATGGATGATGGATGGATGGATGATGAATGGATGATTGATGGATGGATGGATGGATGATAGATGGATTATGGATGATAGATGGATGGATGGATGATAGATGGATTATGGATGATAGATGGATGGATGGATGATAGATGGATTATGGATGATAGATGGATGGATGGATGATAGATGGATTATGGATGATAGATGGATTATGGATGATAGATGGATGGATGGATGATAGATGGATTATGGATGATAGATGGATTATGGATGATAGATGGATGGATGGATGATAGATGGATTATGGATGATAGATGGATTATGGATGATAGATGGATGGATGGATGATAGATGGATGGATGGATGATAGATGGATTATGGATGATAGATGGATTATGGATGATAGATGGATGGATGGATGATAGATGGATTATGGATGATAGATGGATTATGGATGATAGATGGATGGATGGATGATAGATGGATTATGGATGATAGATGGATTATGGATGATAGATGGATGGATGAATGACAGATGGATGATAGATGGATGGATGATGAATGGATGATAGATGGATGATAGATGGATGGATGGATTATGGATGATAGATGGATTATGGATGACAGATGGATTATGGATGATAGATGGATGGATGGATGATAGATGGATTATGGATGATAGATGGATTATGGATGATAGATGGATGGATGGATGATAGATGGATTATGGATGATAGATGGATTATGGATGATAGATGGATGGATGGATGACAGATGGATGATGAATGGATGATAGATGGATGAATGACAGATGGATGATAGATGGATGGATGGATGGATAACAAATGGATAGAACCTTGTGTTCTAATTTTTTTTTTCTAAATAAGAATCTTTCTTGTTTTTTTACATATACTGTTATGTAAACCTAACTTTTACTGGATGCAATAATAATAATGCTGTTGAGGTGACAAGAAACTTTTAGAGTGCGCATCAGGAAAGGAGAAAAAGGTTGTTGGGAAAAGGCTTTATTTAGTTACCTTAAACTGTGATTTTTCCCTCCCAACAATGACAAACTGCAGAATTTGCTGCCAGCCTCAGTTTTCTGGGTTAAAGTTCTTTGCTGGAGGTCAGAGGAAAGTGGTCACGCTGCTCCAGGATGACAAACGAGCAAGAGTAACTCAAGTAACGATTTGTTAAAACCAATTTATGCAAAAGACCATCTTTGAATGCAAGCGGCGTTGTTTCCTAAAGCAGATGGGGAACACTGCAAGTCTCTGTTTTCCGCCGAGAGCAGGAAATCCGGGCTGCAGGCCCGGCAAATCCGGCAGAATCAGCCACGGCGAGATGAGGGACGCATGGAAGAGCTTCCATCTCCAGAAATGATTCCAACGTCTTTCTACAAGACCTTTGCTCTAGAGATTTACAGTCTCAACCATTTCCTCATTATCGCTGAATTACCTTATCTTTAATCAGTTTGGTTCCCTCTCAGCTCATTCATTTGCTGATGTCAGACCAGGTTTAAGTTACCTTGGCCTTTAAGTAAACAGCTTTTTGTAACCCTCTTCTAGTTTGGACATCATTAATGAGAAGATATCTAATCTGAGCTGGGAATGTGAGCAAAGAAAACATCTCCTCCTTTAATGATGACTGTGCATGTTTGCAGAGATGGGCTCACCGAAGACTGTAGAAGAGAAAATAACAGCCAGATGTTTGATGCATTCCAATGAGAAATGTTTTTACTGTCGGTAGCAAAAAAACAAAGATTTGGATCAGTTCCCGGATCGGTTCGTGGTCCGGACGGCTCCGGATGCTCCACAGGTGACAGGAGGGGTGCCGGGCCTTTGAAAGCCACGTAACCTTGATGCTCGTAGGCCACATTAACGCCGACGTGAGAAGCAAACACATTCCCAGCTCTGCCCTGGTGATGTGTGTCTTCCAGCTTCAGCACAGCCCGCTGCCTCCGCCATTTGTCTGTGTCCACAGCAGTCCCCCACCCACCCACCCACACCAGCAGCTTGAAATGAGATTCACTCGAGTGCATAATCCCTCAGTTCTGCTTCGTTGTGATTAATTGACCAAATATCTCCCATATATGGATGGTCCACAGTAGCAGCTTTCATAATTAAAAAGGGAGGGGAGAAATGGTGCACCGCAATGATGTCCTCGCAGGTTTATCGCTGGCAAACGTGTCTGAGAGCAGCGCGTTGTTATCTCTAAGTATCGTTAGAGGATCTTCACCAATTAGCCCCCCTGGCAAAATGATTTACTGACATGTCATTAAAAAGCCGTCAGGGAAATGGACATCATGCAGAGAAACGGCCTTAGGATCGATATCCCAGGCAGCTCTGGAGCGCTGTGCCCCCCGCCCGCCAGCCTTCCAGGAGAAGACTGTGTTGAGTTTCACACATGAAGACGTTCTCTCATCAGAGAAATGATGTTCTCCTTATCAGAGTCATGGAGGGCTGAAAAGTGTTCATGTTTTCATTTTACGGTGTGTTTTTTTACTTGTCCAACAGCTGAGCAGACAGATGACAGCTGAAAGCCTCTCGTGTTGGACAGAGTTTACTGTTACAACAGGGGTCAGCAATCTTCTGACACACCACAGGTATATTTGAATAAACCCCTTTGGTAATTTAGACTAAACAAAATTAATCTTAATTATATGTCTAACAATCTTTGTTGGACCAGACAAAAGAAAAGGAGGGAAGATAAATGGGATAAATATGTTCTGATTCATACCTTACTTTTCTTCGAGATGGCATGAGGTGCCTGATAATTAATAATTTAATGACATAGCAGACCTCTGTCAGTAGGAGGTACATTGCCCTTTTTAAGCACTTAGACGTGCAGTTACTTTTTTGTCCGAAATTCTGATCACTTTCGACTAATGGGTGAGTGGATTGGACAAGCATTTCACTCGATCTTTCACTCTAAATGTAGAGGTGTGGCTATTCTTATTAATAAAAACATCCCATTTGTAATGTCCAAAGTTGAAACAGACTCCTCTGGGCGCTACTTGATTATCACAGGCAGATTATACAATACACCAGTTGTCCTAGTTAATGTCTATGCACCACACTGGGACAACAGCTGTTTCTTCCTAAATTCTTTTGCCAAAATCCCAAACATGAACACTCATCACTTAATATTTGGAGGAGATGTGAACTGTTTACTGTCACCTAGTTTAAATCGTAGTTCGTCACGATCTGCATCCCTGTCCAGTTCAGCTATTCAGTTACAACGCTTTCTTAATACAAACGGCGTTGTTGACACAGGGTGATTCTTAAACCCCAAATCTAAAAGTTATTCTCTTTTTTCTCCAGTCCACGGGACATACTCCCGCATAGATTTCCTCTTTTTGGATCAACTGTAAAACTATCAAATGAATGAACTCAGTAGGGGTGGGATCACATAAGCTGGCCTCTTCCCGCTCCTTTTCAAGCAATAAATCAAACTCTACTTATACCTCAGTTAATGATCACTGTATTTAATTAAGCATATATGATTAAAGTGACATTTTGTTTTTTTTTTTCTGTCTTTTTAATCTATGCATTTCATCATTTCTGTAATGAGTTTGATAAATTCTTTATTGCTTTGACTACAATGCTTGAAATAAATCAATAAAATCAAAAATCAAATCAATAAACGGCTCCTCTCCCTGGTTACAAAGTGTGAATGTTACAAACATGCCTGTTGGCTCCAAAAATGTTCACATAAAGCAGGTAAACATGGACACAATACAACTAAGCTCACACATGCATGCTTATGCATTCAGACTGCAGGTGTTGACCAATGTAGCCAGGGGGTATTTCCTGTTTGGAGCGCCAGGGGGGAGGGGCCACTCAGTCCAGTTCTTACAAAGGGCCAAAGGTGTGGTCATCTGTCCCACTCTGCTGCACTTCCTGCAAATGACATTCAGTGGATCTGCAGCTTTTTGATGCCCCAGAGTGTAAATATGAAGAAGCCGATAGCTTAATGTGCAGTTTTGGACATTAAACTGTTTGTTTGCCATTAGCAACACTTGCTAGTCACTGAAAGACAGACTCTCTTCCTTCACAATGACTGCAGTCTGCAGAGGATTTTCTGGCTCATCAAATTTTCAAGTCCACTCTCGTTTTGTTGGACAAATGTGTTGGGAGGAACTGATTGGATCATTTTATATCCCTCCTAGAAAACTTAGCTGCATTGAAGCTAACTGTGATTAAGTTTTTCTTTCATCTGCAGTTTTTTATTGATCCCTGAAATGGAACAAATAAGGGGCGGAGCTATAAACACACCCTACCCAGATTGTTGTGCCCCATCAACCCTCCAGAGGGGCAATTTCCTTAAAGGCAGTTGTTTTTTGTTTTGTTTTTTTAATAAATAGTTCACATGGAAATTCAGCCATCACACATAAACAGCTGCGTCTTATGATGGGAAAGTTTTTTTATTTTTTACTTGTTTGCCTTGTTTACATCTAAATCATGTTGAAGACCCACAAATGCTGCACGTTTTTGCAGCATTTTTCTGATGATGGAGGACATAGATAAAGAAAATTGAGTTTAAAATGTGCATTTCTGAGTATTTCTTTACTCAAATCGTTGAGAATCAGCAGCAGAAGAAAAAAGCCATCTTAAAAAAAGATCGTATTTGTGACGTGGGAGGGGGCCACAGGCTCCCTGCTGCCTGCAACATGAAAGGAAATGGGGGGCGGGGTTACTTGTGCTGATGAATCTTTCTGAGTCCTCGCACCGTCTCCCACCTCTTTCATGCTATTTAGTGACGCTCCGCCCCGATGGCCACCGGCTCTGCTGTGATTGGTTGAATATCAGGGGGGGTTGTGTGACTGTTCTTGATTGGTTCTGCTGAGAAGCACCACTCACCGTCATGTCTGTGGACAGGAACACGTCTGGATGTGTAGACACAGAAAGGTTTGTTTTAAACTCTTTAGGCATCTTTTCATCCACGGTTGACCATTACTGCTGTAAAAATGGCTGCAGCTGTTTGATCAGGAGCTTCTGCTGTTCAGGGAAGAGCCGACAGTGACGTCTGTCCATCTAGTCCACCTCTGTTCATTCACTCCAGACTCCTTGTTTGACATCAGGATTTCTGAACGTCCCCAATAAAACGTCCCAAATCTAAACGTGGAAAAATACTTAGCACAGAGGTAGAGCGGTCAACCTCTGAATGGAAAATTGTAGGTTTGGTTCCCGCCCTGCATGTCCATGTGTCAGTGTCCTTGAGCAAGACACTGAACCTCACATTGCTCCTGGTGGTTGTGGGCTGGCAGCAGAGTTCGGCACACACATCAATGTGTGAATGTGTTCATGAATGAATGGGACTGTATAGTGCTTTGGGCCTTTAAGAAGGTAGTAAAGCACTATAGTATGGGTATACTATGTAGTATATCATACACCAATTACCAAATATACGCATGCAGTACACCAAATGAAGGGGAAAAAACTCAGCTGTAAGCTGGTGGAGACACGGCTTCATCTGAAAAAGGAGGACAGTTCTATCATTCATGAACTGCTCTGCCCCACAGACCTAAGCCATTGTCCAATCCCCGTTTCTGGTTAGTGGCAAAGTTTTGTGTCCACAAAGTAAAATTCTCCACAAACATTTTTTGAGTTTTTTCTCCAACTGATTTAATTAAAATTAGCCTGGACATCCAGAAAGAAGGATTAAGGATTGACTAAAGTTTGGGGAGAGTCTGTCATGGAAAAGCTTTTGGAAATTCCAGTGCAGAGTTACTCCTGGATTTCTGGCTTTCAGATAAACGACATGATGTTTCACTGCTCATTCAAGCAGCGTCCTTACTTCTTCTAGATGAGCAGTCACGTGCTTTAAAAGTGCTAGAGTTTCAAATCACTACTGATGGAAACCTGCAAACGTTTTCTTCAATATTATCTTTACTTCTTTCTTGTTCCAGAAACATCTATTTATTTAAAACCGATTGAAACCTATTGCAGACGAACCTCAATGACACATCGGCCTCCAGATTCTCTTCAGATATAATTCACCTCTAAGTCAATGTCAGCATTTTAAACATTTGAGGTTCAAGAACTTTGACTTTTGTCTTGTTCGGCGGAGCAGAGTCTGGAAACCTGTCTGCAGTTTAAAAGAGACTTATTACTTTGTTTAGCATACTGAGCACATTTCCTTTGGAGGGTTTTAGCCGGCATGCCAGCTCTGGAAGTGGACCAGAGGCACACTTGTTTTGGCAGGGGGAGCGAGGCTTGGATGAGATTGAGGCTGGAGGCAACGTGCTGAGGAGCTGCTGATGCCTTCAAGACCCCTGTCTCTCCGTGTTCACTTCCTACTGACTCATCTCGCCCCTCGCCTCCTCGTCTCTGATGCCTAATCCGTCTCCTGCGCACACACACTCTTTCGTTTCCACCCTTTCCCCGACCCCTCGCCTCCATTCTCTTTGCTCCTCCCTCATGGATTAATTGATGGACGAATGCTAACAAGTTGCACTCTCTGAATCTCTCCATCATGTCCGGGTCCCGAGTGTCCTCCATCCCTCACTCTCGTCCTCCACTTGCCCATTTCACCACTGTGTTCATTATTCATTTATTTTCCCTGCGGACCTGCAGAGAGCCAAAGCATGGCTGGATTCATAAGCAAAGGCAACAGCTGGCCCAGGGGTACCTGAGCGACGCGAGCGTGAGTTCTGAGAAGCCAGTGGCGGGAACAGAGTGACTGACGGACAAAACCAAAGGCGAAGACGAGAGCTCTAAATAATCATAATTAAAAAAAGACCAATGAATGAAAAGCTGAACTTTAATCAGATCTGAAGAACAAAGCAGGAACGTCAGGAAACGTGGAGAAATAGAACAAAATACAGAGGAACGGAAAGCAAATTACAATCAGTGGATAAATAGTTTGAAAGTCAGAAGTGAGGCAGAGACAGGAGGGAGGCAGTCTCCAGAGGTGACCGTGAAGCATGGCAGCATTTTGTTTGTAGACAGGAAACAACGGAGCTGATGAAACTGGCAGTCAACAGCTCAGCATCCGGGATGCAGAGGAGGTCTGCTGTCTGTTTCTTCTCATCGCCTCAGAGCGGCTAGACAGCCAAAATTCATTCCTGCAGCCATGCCGTAGTGTCGCACACATGAAGTTCCTGATATCTCTGCCGTGTTCTCGTCATGTCTGCTGCTCCGTGACAGCCTTGAGTTCTCTAACATTTTTTCCCACTTGTTGTGATTTTGGGAGATTATTCTGGGGATAACTTGGGATTCTGGTGTTCCAACCACAGACATGTAGGAGCTACACCAAATGGATAATCTGCCATCCCCCAGAGGATTCTGATTCACAGCTTTAGCCTTCTCTGATAATTGGAGGACTGGCAGGACCAACAGTGTTTCTTCTGTCCTGGTTAGAGCAGGTTTAGGAAAATAGCCCCCAAAAGAGCAGATGTTATAACTGTTGTTTTTTGGTCTGGTCTGCTTGAGTCTTTGCTTCTAAGGGGCTTTTGAACCAGGACTCCAACCCACCAAACACTATTCAAATCCTCCTTCAGGCTGGTGGAAACCATCTGATTGGATTTAGAGGAATACAATCGTCAGATTGAGAGTCTAAACCATTTTCTGTTTTATTTCTTCTGCTTGGCAGTTTTCCCTGAGATTTTTTTCACCCCAAAGCTTTGGCATTTAGGCTCTTTTCTGAAGTTAAACTGAGAAAAGATGCAAAACTCCATGTGTCCATGTTCTTCTAACAGGAACTGCAGTTTTTTCATTTGGTGTTTCTAGTCATGTTCCAGTTTGTTTTGTAAGTTTTCTCCCACCTGCGTCTGCTTCATCATTTCAATGAGCTCAACTTGTTTTTCTGCAAATAATTGCTTTTAATCCTATTAAAGTTTGAATATATTGCATTTTGCTTGCGCTGTAAACGTCACATCCCACCATCCACGGTCAGTTTATGACCTGACAAGATCTCAGGGGAGACGGGCCTACTGTCGAGGGACGCCCTCAGGAAAAGTGTTTTTTTATGGATGCAGATGCAGCTCGGAATTTCATCAAACACTCAATAAAAAGAGGTTCAAAACAAAACATGTCTCTTATGAAAAGGCTTAAGGCGTCAGTTTTCATGATGAAGGAGTAGTTCATCACAAAGAGATGCAAGTCTCTGAATGGATTGAAAAAATATGCTTTTTGTTTTTAAAATGAAAGTCTAAGCTGTAATTCTGTATGTTTCTAGTCAGAACTTAGATGAAAAAGTTTCAGATTTACATAAAATATGCTGAATTGTTGTGCTGAGGAAGGCCAAATAAGTAAATGTGTCTTAATCTTTCACCCGCCTTTTCTCACCAGACTAATTAATGATGATGAGATTCTTGGTGATACAAAACACAGCTGAACTCTGATTGACTAAAAATCTCAAGCAGGAAGCCTATTAAATGAGTTTTTAAGGCAGCAGGTTTGAGTTTTCTGATTCTGCTTCCAATGAAACAGGATCTTCCTCTTTGTTTAGCAGAGATGAAGCTCAGAACCTCACAGGATGCTCTGGATCCTCTCAGACGACATCGTTATTGTTTTTTTATGTACAAAAATGGAGCAAAAATTAATAAATGAAAAGATGACTTTTTTTAAGGGAAAAAAAAAACAAATACGGAGACTAAAGTGAGGCTCATTCTGTAGAAAGATTGACCAAAATGACAACCTATGTTAGTAAGGACAAATGATCAAGTTTTCTTTAAATCTTTTTCTTCTCTTTTTCTTTCAGGTAAAACGTTTGGAAGACGGTTAACCCTTGTGCTATCTTAGATGACCCCCCCCTTCCATTGACGTGTTCATGACAAAGGTGGATAAAGGTGGAAAGATTTCATGTAATCCATGGACACCAGTGAAGATCACAAATCATTGAAGAAAAAAGGTTCAGAGCTCTGTCTAGTGGGTCTAGATGACCCAACTCCCAACGTTAAAGTGCCTAGGATAGCGCAACGGTTACAGTCAGATTTCTTTGATCAGATTGTCTCTGCTGGATTTAGAGGAAGTTTGTTTTTTTATGTACCGAATGATTCATTAAATTCACGTTTTAATGATGAAAAGCCAAAACAAAACGTTGAGGTGACAAAGTTTCCCGCTCCTCTCTCTCCTCTTGCAGGCTGTGGTGATACTTCTTTGTATTCAGCGGGACTCTGGCAGGGTGAACGGTGTCTGCACGTGCGTGAGAGCGCGCGCGTGAGTCTGAAAATGAGGAGGGGATAACGTATCACTTCCTGATCACTATCTCATATAATCACGTGTTAACAGAGGGAGACAGGAGCAGAGGATGAGGAGGAGATAATAGGTGGTGGTTTGCTGTGTGTGGGGGGGGGGGGGGGGGGAGGGGCGTGCTCAGCCGTAGATTGATCTGAAATCCGACCAATCAGGCCTCTTCATGGGTCTGCTCCGCGCAGCAGCTGGGCAGGATTGGAGGAGAGATGCGCACACACGCACCGGCTCGGCTCCGGTTGCTCATGCACGTGCGCGCGCGCACACGCTCGGAGGAAAGGACGGTGCGGGCTCTGCGAGAGCCGCGCAGTGGAGCTTTGCCCCGAAGAGGATGGAAGCGGCGAAGGGAGGAACCTGAGCGGAGCACCGAGGAGCAGGCACGCGCTGGAACTCTGAGCCGCCGCCAGGCAGCCAGCCGTCACGCGCGTGAGGCGCACGAGGACAGGTGAGAGAGCAGAAGTTTCTGCGTCTTTTTGGCTGCGTGCACCAAGTTGCTCTTTGCGTCTGTGCGCGCGGCTGAAAGAGGCGGACGTGCGCCTCCGCAAACGCGCTGCTGCACTGAGTTGTGGGCTTTCTGATTGCGCGCGCGCATCTCACTGTGCCCCGTTAAATTGGGCTCTAAACAGGCACGAGGGGGCGAAGAAGGGCGGGGAAGAGGACGGGGGGGCTGTTTTGGCTGGAGCTGTATGCTGCATAGTTTGATGACAGACGGAGCGCGTGTCACAGCGGGAGTTGGAGGCTTTGCGATGTCGTGCGCGTGCCGCACCAGTGGAGCCAGACTGGAATTTTCTGACTGCAGCCTCTCTTCTGGCGGGAGGAGAACCAACGCCGAGGAGCTCCGAGCTTCGTCCTGTCTTCTGCTGGCTCTGAAAACGCTTCCAGCTCGTGTGGAGGTGCAGGTGTCAGGTTAGGACGCATTGCGCGCAGGCAGACAGGTCGGCGCGGCTGCCAGAGGCGCGCACTCCATATTTAAAGCTTCTCACTTCTCAGAGGGAGTGAAGGAGCAGCGCTGAGAAGCAAGAAGCTGCATGGAGGATGGGAATGTGGGAATGTCAGAACACTGCAGATGGGACACAAGTTGGATGCTTCTCCTTCATCAGGGCCTCTGGATGAACACTCAGACCCTGAGGGTCACCAAATCATCTCCATCCCCAACAGATTATTGATATTTGTTTAAAAAACACTTGATGGTTGATGTAAAGTGTGGCCCCTAGAATCCTTCCATGTTCAAACAGGAATGTTTGACCTTTCTGTGTGGGGGAGGACTCAAAGACCCAGCCCGTTTTCATATTTCTGATTAGATTTCAGCACCAAACCCCGTTGATGATTTCAGATCTGACCTGCAGCTCTCACAGGGGGATAAATCCTCTCTAAATCCATTTTAGTTTGACCCTACAAGATTAGTACAGTTCTCCAAAGATCTTCTGCCAGCTCCACACACGAGAAGTTCTCAGTAAGCTAAAGTTGATGCTTCGTTACCTTCAGAAACCATCAGACGGATGGTTACCGCCACCGAATCTGTCCGAGCTAAATGAGCCGGCAGCCTCAGCTCCAAGGAAGCCTGAAGAGTTGGACCTTCATCTTGAGATGTGGTGTTCTGCCCAGTCTGTTCTGGCAAGTGGAACAATCTGGAACACATGCAGGTTATTCTCTGATGGGGGTGGGGGTGGGGGGTGGTTATGAAGGCAACTAGTTAGCAGGTTAAATTCAATCCAAAAGATCATCTGATGGAAAAAAGGTCTCAAGTTGACTGAAAAGGCCAAAATCCACCTGATTGTACATTGATGCAGAACTGGTACTAATTACATAAGCTGATAATCGCCTCATTATTGACTGTTTTAATCCTGAAATATAATATTTGCATCATAAAGAGATCAAAGAGCCTCCGATCATAAACATCTTGAATCTGATCCCAGTTAGCTGCTCTTATTCCAAAGCGTGTTGTCTGGTCCACCGTTTCCATCTTGCTCAGCTGCAGAAAAACCAAATTTGCATTTGAAAGAACGCTGCTTGCCGGGTGATAATGGTAACCTTAAACGTGTTAATTACCCGGATCTCTGACAGCAGAGGAAGAGACGGCTCTGCAGTGTGGTGTCAGCTGAGGTGTGAGCTCTCCGCTGGCAGCAGAGCCTTCTCGGTTTGAAGCAACAGCAGCCTGCAGAGACACATTCAAAGTGCTTCTTAATGTTTCATCATCGCAGGCATTTGGTCTACCTGCTTTAGAGGAGGCTGCATTCAGGTACAGGACTGCTCTGCCATTGGTACTTAGAAATCCTCTTTTTGATTGGCACCTGTCATCAAACAGCCCCACCCTTGTTCCCAAAGCTTCAAATAATTCTCATTAGCTTCACATCTGAGCAAACCTTTACAAAATACTGGAGTGTCTGTTTTTGAGAGAGCAGCCATGTGGACCTCTGGGGAGGAAATGAGGTTCAAGCTCTGCTGCACAAAGTGAAGGTTGTCCTCATCATGTTTGAAAAGGTAGATGGTTTTTTTCTTATGAGAACACATATTCGGTCTGAATTGGCATGATTTTACCCTCCTGCTGTCTGATTCACTACCCAGAAGCCTCTGCTGCAAGGAGAAACAATCATTTTGACCTCTGCAAATAAGCTTCTCTGCTTTACATTTATGTCAAACCAGTCGCAGAAGAAAACAGGGAGCATCCAGGATTCCTGGTGCATGAAAATCCCCTCCCCAAATGCCTGCACTGAATCCAATAGTTCCCGTCGTATCACGGCAGACTAGACAGGGATAAGAACAGTGGATTACCATTCCAGCAGCTCAGTCAAAAGGTTTTCAAAGATGAATCACGCTTCCCTTCCAAACATACGCGTTTGCTTCATGGCAGCCAAACAACAAGTGGCCATTGACTGGCTCAGTGTGCCAGGCAGCCACACAATGCAGAGATAGCTGTGAGAAATGACTGCTCTGAAAAGAGGCCTGTCAATGATCTCCCCCTGAATCCAGGAAATGACAATGTGGAATCCTCTGCTGCTTCAGAGGCAGCACCCATGATCCGTGTGGCTCACAGTGGAATCTCGCTTTGCTTTCCTAATGGAAGTCTGAGCATGTTGACCATCAAACATGCTTCTTCAGATGTGGAGTGGAATCTTTGGTGAAGAGATGTTATTTGAAAAGAGATTTATTTATTCATCTGTTCTGCTAATCCAGACTGGATCCCACTGTTGTTTTTTCAATGTGAAGTCATCTCCAGAATATTTATGAATCTCTTGCAAATACCTGCTGAGTTTATCTCCTAACTAATATCCAGAAGTGACCGTTGGTACAGATGTGCCACGTTTGTTTCACTCTGATCCAAAGCAGTTTTCTCTTGACAGAATTTTACATTAGTTTGAATCAAAGCCCCTTGAATGAAATGTTTAATTTTAGTCGTAATGTTCAAGTTATCTAAAATTCAGTAGAGTTTCAGTCACAAAAACTTTGGAAAAGATCAGAAACTTTTAAAAAAGGAACTTTACATAAAGCTTAGGAAGGTATAATCGGTCCTTCCATCCATCCATCCATCCATCCATCCATCCACCCTTCTGTCCGTCCGTCCATCCATCCATCCATCCATCCATCCATCCATCCATCCATCCATCCATCCATCCACCCACTCATCCACCCATCCACCCACTCATCCACCCTTTTGTCCGTCCGTCCGTCCGTCCATCCATCCATCCATCCATCCACCCGTCCGTCCGTCCATCCATCCATCCACCCGTCTGTCCGTCCGTCCGTCCGTCCGTCCATCCATCCATCCATCCATCCATCCATTTCTGAACCCGCTGAATCCCTTTTGGAGTCGTTGTTGGAGCCTATTCCAGCTACTGTTGAGCAAAGGGGGGCGGGGTCACCCTGGACAGGTTGCCAATGTCACAATGAAGCTTAAACAGCATAAAATATTAAACATTCTTTATAAAGTGTATCCAGAGGCCAAATTCGTTGACATTTTTCAGTTTAATCACAGAGAAGCAACATGTGAGAACGGTTTGTTCTCTGATAACCACGAGCAGGTGGACCATGCCAGATTCTCTGTCCTGATTGGTTCTCTTTGTATTTCCTCCCAGGTTCTATTACTAACAGCTGCTCTGATTGGATGCCATCACCGCTTTGTTGTCATTCGTTAACAAAAATGTAATTAGCTTTGGGTGACGTTTTCATTCAGGAGTGGCGGTTTCTATTCAATTACCTTTTGTTTGTTGTCTGTGAAAACTTTGGAAAAAATGTCCAACAAGCAAACAAACACTGTGCAGATGCCAAATCCATGTCACCCGGGAAGTGACCCGGGAAGTGACTCGCCGAGGCGACTCTTAAAGGGAGACGCTGAAAGAAAACCCCCAAAAGTGACGGATCTTCATGTCAGTGTTTACTCCTTGAGAATAAATCCCTGTGATGCTTGTGTTTGGATTATTTAAAGGCAATTAAGACCCAAGCTCTCTTGAAATTAAAAGAACTATTATTTTGCAAAACCATCAAGTTTAGAGCAGAAAATCGTGTAAACCGGTTCAGGGGGGGCGGGGGGAGCATGATGTGACCTGTTCTTTGAGAAGAAAAGGCCGTCATGAGTGTGAGGATAAAGCCAAAGCTTTGGTCACAGACCGTCGTCATCAGCTGCAACAATGGAAAGACATTTGGAAACGGATCCCAATCAGGAGGAGAAAGCTCCACGTCTTACTTTGTCTTTTCCTGGCCCCTCCCCATCCACCACCTCTTCTTCTTCTTTTGTTTTTTTTGAGTTCCATTACTTACTGTGGGACACAGAACAGTATGCATCACGCTGACATTATTGCACTCTGGGTTTCTTCACTATGGGTGAGAGCAGCATTAGAATGATTCATCCCCTACTCTCTGTCAGTGACGAATGGCCAACAAAGCATTTCCTTTAAGAGCTCTCAGCACTATAAAAGGAAGTTGGAACGTGGGCAGGAGTCTACAATACTCTGTTGTGTCACGGCGTTGTGCCGCTGACCCCCCCAAACATACAAACACCACTAAACGTTACAGATCTACTATAAACTCAATCTTAGCGTAATCCTCCACAGTGAAATGAATGTTTTAGGGCTAAGAAAGTCTGATAATTTAAAGCTTCTCCTGAGTGTTTTCCACCAAAAAAAAGCCTGGTTGCTAAGAGTAGCTCTGATGTTTCCATGTTCAACTGTGTTAAAGCACTTTTATGAAGCAGATTCAAATATGTATTAAATATTACAACTAAAACAAAGTGCTCTATTTAAAATGCAGAGCGTGAAGGAAGATGGACAGTCTTCATCGTGTGACTTTAAAAGCACTGGTTAATAAATAACACTTTATGAGGAGGAATAATACATTTGCTCTTCATTTGAGTCGATGAGAATATTCTGTCTGAACGTATGTTCGTAGTTGACGGACAGACTTTGCAGAGCCTAACAACACAGGCGTCGGAGTGCATGAATACTTAATGCACTATTAGAGGGTGTTCATCCTATAGTTGGAGTGTTTGCTCAGAGACTTCCCTTTTTTAAATAGCTCTAAAAGATGAACTGTCATTATGTAACTACTCTGCATTGCTGCCTGCCTTTCTGGGGGCTGGTTTCTTCCGCTCACAGTCACTGGCTGGTGCACATCCTGTTTTTCTATAAGAAAATGTGTAACATTCAATTTTTACTACAGTCTTCTCCAGGCTTCATTTTACACATCTTTACTCTGCAGGTCATTTAGATCCATAGATGGACCTGGATGCTTTTTAAAAACTGTCTCAGGAATGACTGAAGGGAGCATGTTTCTGCAGAGGAAGATGTTTCCATGTCCTCCATTTCTGTGCAGAACTGCCCCGGCACTTCAAAGCCCTGAGATATGAACTTCAGTGGAATATGGAGTCGAACTCGAAAGCCACGTCGTTCCCTGACGGGGCGGAAAGGCGAGTCACGTCAGGTAGTTGTCAGTGTCACAGTGCAAAGAGAAACCCTGATGTGTGGCGTTGATAGAACATTAGTGTGCTCCACGGCTGCCAGAGCCGCTCAGCCGGCCCGCACATCGCCGGGACGTTAATTGGAACGATACATGATAGGGAGAATGAGAGGCAGGGGAGGGGTGATGGACAAGGCATCCATACTGATTTGCAGATTTGTGGTGGATGAGGGGGGGCCGCTGGGGGTTGTCTGCTAAAGTTAGGACGACAAATGGAATTTTAATGCCACAACACAGGGAGAGGGAAGAAAACCAGCAGAGAGTTTGATAAACAAGCGATGGATGACCCAAATATGCTGAAGACTCTTCTTTTTGTTCTCTCCTACATGACTAGGATTTTTGTGAGGAACTGAACTCATCCATATCAGGCAGCAGATGCAGAAGTTTTTGCATTTCTGACTTGAATTGAGATGCATTTATGCCGACCGTAGGAATGCTGTTGCCCTCCTGCATTCAGCCGGCAGTGACGGCACTCCAGTGGTTCCATTGTGGTTCATGCTCCATTTCATTGTGTGGTGTGTAATCAGATTCTCTTCAAATGGTTTCCTGAATCGGGACTGAACCATTCACTTCCAAACCCACCCCCCCTCCTCCCTCACTGAGCTGCTGCCAAACCGTCAGATCCCGCTCCAAAGTGTCAAACCGCTTCTCGTTTACAAAAATGAATCTGAGAGAGCAATTAGAACAAAAATACAAACCTGAACTCTGAGCCAAGAACCGGTTCTAAAGCTCCTGTAACCATCTGCAGAATTTCAAAGGTTTCTACGTCTTCAGTCAATCGGGCGTCGTCTGATTCTACATTTGTGGTCTAGTCTGCTTCTAGTCTAAAAAGATCTTTATTTTGAGCTGCAGGGAACAAATAAGGAAAATTCAAAACTTGTGAGGATTGTGCACATGGGTTTTGGTGATTGTGTCTCTGGTTTCCGTATCCCACCAGGTTCAGTCTGTCAATCATCCACAGCCGTCTTGATTTGTGGTAATGACCCCCAGTGCATTTAAGTCTCTGCTTTTCTGTTTTGAGTTTTCATGTTAACTGTTCTCTGTTGTTGCCTCCTAGTTTCTGCCATGTTTAAGTTTATTTCTTGAATGTTTAAGTTTCTGCCACCAAACCTGGTCTCCTGGTTTTTGGTCTTGTGAAGAATCAAACTCATGAACATTACAGACTTTCTTATGTTTAAAGAACCTGTAAATTGTCGGAAGAAAGCCCAACAAGTTCTAATTCCACTTCTATACTCATAATTCTATATCTTGTAAATAATCTGAAATATTTTCGTCTTTTGTGAGTTTACAAAGAATGTCTTTACTATATTCATTAAAGCTCTAGTAACTGATCCGTATTTAGTACAACAGACTTAACTGCTGTATTGAAAAGGAAAGAAAGATGCTAGAATTTGTCAAAATACTTGAAATCTACCAATCTGGGAAGAAGATACCTTTGGTCAATAAATGCTAGATCATATAGATTAAGTGGAAACCATTCATTTTGTGCATTTTTTGGAGCAGCTCTCAGGAATAAGCAGTCGACTGTTCCACTTCACAGACTAATCTTTCTGCTGTTGTCTTTGCTGTTGGTGTCAGCAGCTTGTCCTTTATTTGGATGATGACTTTGCATATTTACCTACCCCCCCATTCCATGGATCTCTGCAGGCTCTTGAAAACCGGTACAGTGAACATCTGTGAAATCCCCAAATCTCTCACACTCCATCCACTCATGGGAATCCACCTGGCAGCCGAAAAGCAAGATTTTCTGAGTGTGAACGCTGATGGGAATAAGCTCCGCCTCACTCTGTGGGTGAGAACACAAAGGCTGTCGTGTTGTAAAATCCACCTTCTGCTCTTGTTTTAGCACACGAGGAGCAAACTCTGTCAAAGCCCAGAAGGTTCCGTCTGAATTTAGACCCGCAAACATGAGAAGTGCTGCAGGTGACAGAATGCTCAGTCCAGCGTGTCTTTTATCCTCTTTGTTTGGCTGATGCTGACCTGAAAAACCAACTTCCAGTGTGACATGGGCCACGCGTGTTTTCATTGATCAGTGGAGTACACAAGGCCGTGTCTTTCAGATCATCTCTTCTACGTCTTCTACTCTTCTGCTTTTACAGCTGAATTCAAAGCTTCACCTAGACTTCTTTAAACAATATGAATAAAAAAAACAGCCTTCAGTTTCACAGAGGAGAGGTGACTGAAAAATGTCAGCTTTTACGGGGCTTGATTATGGTTTTTCATGGAATATCAGTTGGCCCCGGAGCACAGCGGTCCTCGTCTGTGTTTTTGTTTTATTTTCTAGCAGCTCTGGGCTTATAAAAGTTATTTTCAGCTTTCAGAAATTGTAAATTGAATCCTCCTATAACGTGTAATTTAGCGCTAACAGCGGCTCTCTGACGGTTCATTCACACCTTTCCTGTCTGAACCGCAGTTTGGGTTTGTCAGAAAAGGATTTGGGTAGACTCTAAAGCTTGTCTTAACGGTGGATTGTCTGAAAATGTGAATCTCAAATGACCTGAAAGTAAAGTCTGGTGGGACTCACTGCAGTGTAAAAGTAGACAGACTATTAGGGAAACCACAGAGGGACAGTAAAGCTACACCAAAAGGAAGGAACACAAGCGGCATGGATCTAAAGAAAAACAGTCCACAGCTGAGTTCAAGGATGTGTGAGTCAAGAAAAACTGGGAAAACATCTTGTTGTAGGACACTGAGTTCTTATTGGGATGTGGGGAAGAGGACACTACTGTATATGACAGCGCAGTGAAAAGACCACTGAGCTGGCTATCGTCTTCTTTATTATATTATTATTACAGGTCAGTGCTCCCAACATAAAAAAAGCTTGTTCAGGTGGTTTGGTCCTAATTCAGAAGCAGAGTGCTAAAGCAGACTCATCCACATCAACACCATTTAGCGATCTTCTCTGAGTGGAATCACGTCCCCACATGGTAGGACTTAATGTCCTCTGAATGATCCAGAGGAGTTTTCTGCTGCTGTTTTTAGCACACATGAGGAGCAAACTCTGTCAAACCCCAGAAGAGGAACAGAAGACTCCCTCCAGAGTCGACAGAAGACTATCTGAGGACACAGCAAGACCAGGTGAAGTGGGTGGTTGATGGCTTTTTACCAACAGCTGTATGAGGTGGAGAAAAGGTCTTTCTGTCACCTTCACTAAACCTCACATATGCATCTTCAGGCTTTGTGACAGCTTAACCTAATAATGTCAAATTAGAAAGATCAGAACACAAACAATCTAAAGGAGAGAAAAGCAGGAGCTTAGCTGAAAAATGGCTAAATGAAACTAAAGGTTGAGGCTCAAGTTCACCAGATGCTCCAGCTGAAGTTTAAAGGGTCTGTATCATGCTGTCCTAAGCCTATCAGAGTAAACTATATCCATATGTGTTATAATAATATAATAATAATACCACTTTGAGATTGTCTATAGTGAGGAATGGACATTATAATGCACTTAAAAGCTTAAAAAGTGGATTTTGCATGATATAAACCCTTTAATGAATTGTCAGAACCTACTTGTCTCCTAATTGGTTTTTGTTTTTTTTTGGTATTTGCCAAGAAAATGTCAGACAATATACAGATGGTAGTTGGTTTATGACATGTTTTAATAATAGTATTATAAATCATATCCGGTGTTGAAATAATATGTCAGACTTAATTCTTTTGTGTTTTTTTTGCGATGTTGATGGCGTATACTTTTACTTACTTACTTACGGTAAATGGTAAATGGCGTATACTTATGTAGCGCTTTCTACCTTCGTACGAAGGCCCAAAGCGCTTTACAGTCACAGTCCCATTCACCCATCATGCACACACACATTCACACACTGATGGCGGCTCCGCTGCCGAACACTGGCGCCAACCTCCCACCAGAGGCAAGGTGGGGTTCAGTGTCTTGCCCAAGGACACTTCGACACATGGGCGTGCAAGGCGGGAATCGAACCTGCAATCTTACGATCATGGGTCGACCGCCCTACCGCTGCAGCGGATGATGCTGCATGTGTCAACAGTTCTTTTTTTCCGTTACAGGATGTCTGTCGTGTGATTTTTGTAGAAAAAATCAACGTTAAGACGATTCATTTTTAGCATTTCCACCCACCTACTTCATTTACTTCTCTGCGTTCAGCCCATCCTGGTTACAGGGGCCTGGAAGTCTAAGGACTCTGTTAATTTGTCTTGCATCGTAGAACGCTTCACTGTATGAAAAGGTTTCATAGATAAAAATTAAATTAACGTGATTTTATTTATAACTGCTTCTCCATGTTTTCATGGCGACTCTGCCGACCACCTTTACTGACTGGCTCCATGCAGCACATGTTCTAACATCTGCACTACTAAAGGCAGTGGTGTAGCAGAAGGAAGGGGGCTCACAGGAGTTTCACCCCATGGATTAGCTCAGGTGGTGGCCAGGTGAGTCGGCGATTACTGGAGAAATGTCAGTGTGTGATGCTTTCTGGGCTTTGGAGACTCACTGGAAGCCTAAATACCGCCGTTTGCTGTGACAGTGTCGAGCGCTAACACATATTTCTATAAATAAGTGTGTCTCACAAGAACATCTTTTCATTCCATTCCAGGCACTAAAAGAACAACTGGGCCTGCAGAGACTGTGTTTGCACAAGCAGCAAGGATAATTGAAACACACCGTAACAAAGTATTGATCTATAACTTGAGCAATAAAAGAAAATCCATACCAGGATCATCTGTCACTGACCTCATTAATAAACACCTGAACTGTTTTTTCCCAGCATCCAAGTCTTAATCAGGTACTTTTATAAATGAACTGTTTTTGAAACAACTGAAATGGTATTGATAAAGGGTGGGCTAAACAATGACGCAGCAAAAAGGTCCCTGGTTCAAGTCCCGGCTGGGGGACCTGAACTAGAACAACAATGGGGGACCTTTCTGTGTGGAGTTAGCATGTTCTCCCCAACCCATGTGTGGGTTTTTCTCTGGCTTTCTCCCACCATCCGAAAACATGCTTCATGGGTTCATTGGTTACTCTAAATTGTCCCTAGGTGTGAATGGGTGTGGCCCCCCCAAGCCAGCCACTCATGGGCAGCCCTGTGACCCAGAAAGCCACAAAACAGATTTTGAAAGTGGAAGGATGGATGATGAGGGCTGTAAAGTTGAGTTTTTGTCCCTGGGTTCTTCAGGACAGAATGAGATGCTCCTAATGACTGAGTTTGGAGGGAAGCTCCATGTCCTGGAAGTGATTGAATCATTGAAAGTATGGTTTGGACAACTGGTCAACATGTCTTCTGTTTTAGGAATGTCTCCATGAGAAGAGAAAAATCCAGGACTTGTTTTATGTTCTTGGAACACCTCAACATTCATTTGGATGAGCTCGGGAAAATGGTTTAGCAACAGACAATCTGAAGAACTCAAACTGCAAACTTGTCTTTAAGTAGCGGTTGTTCATTTGGTAGAAGATGGACATTTAGGTTAAAATCTAAAGACCCACTAAGGAAAATCCTGTTTTTAGTGTTTTTAACGTTATATTAAAACTGCATTTCTAATATTTCGTTATTCAAATTGTGAATCAGGAACAGACAAAAAAATATTGCATTTATGACGTAGAAAATACACTGGGCGGGGCCACAAGCTTTCTGATTATCCACTGTCAGACAAATAGATCCATGAACGTCTTTGTTTTCCTCACCTGAGCTGGAATCTGGATCAGAACTGGACAGCTGGATAGATCTGATGTTGCTGCTATTTTTGTTAGGTTGAGGGTGTGAGGGGCTGTAAGCTAGCAGGAGAGGGTTTGGGCTTAAGTCCCGCCTTCAACTCAGAGGTGGATTTCTGATGAACTCCAGTTGCTCTGCAGAAGCTATGTCTTAAAAAACACCAGGTTTTTGGCTAAAATGCTTTGAAAACAGATCTGAAGATGATCAAAGTGGGACTAAAAGGTACTGAAAATCGGTTGGACGTTCAGATCCTAATGCTGCTTTCACACCGAATGTGATTTGCGTTTGCCATCTTGCCACGGCTGTCCACAAACATGTTCATTAACTCAAAGCTCCTGATGGGTGTGGCCAATGCGACCAATGCTTTCCACCTGATTTTTACATGGGGCAGCGTCTTTCTACATCTCATTCCAATGTATGGAAGACACAGACGATGTTCAGAGATCAGGTGGATTTATTGTGAAGAGTTCTACAAACACATGGGTAATCCTGTGTCCATGTCTGGGTTCTAGACATCATTCAGGGACTCTCCCAGTACAGTGAGCTTCACCGTCTACTGTAGGAACTGCGTCTGAATGATGGACGCTTCCTGTGACCCAGTTTGATGTCTGTATATTGACTAACGTTGAAACTAGACGCCTCTGCCACCAATCGCTATGGGTGTAAACGCAGCTTCACAGATGGTCATATACTGATTGACATTATGTGTTTTTTGTTTCGTCTTGTGAATGTGTACTTTCTGTTTCCTGTCACTACAGGTTTGAGTTGAATTTCTCTGAATATCTCAGTTGTGCTGCAGTTCTGCCTTCAGCAGGGATCAGGGCTTTTCTAATGGAACGTCATCTGAATGCTGTGCAGCAGAACTGCACTGTTTGGATGGAGACGGTGCGACTTGGAAAAAGGGGGATCGTTTCCTGTTCTCTGCAGTGGCCAGCAGATGGATGCTGTCTGCTTCATCCTGGCGCTCCTGCTGTACGATGAAAGCTGGAGAATCCAGCCATTAAACACACAACAGATGGAGCATTTTTCATCTTTTCCCCAGCTCTCATTAAGCAGCCCAACAACATATAGTGGGGTGGAGGAGTGCAGGCATGTTTTCTACATTGACACCTAGAAAAAGAGAAACACTGAAAGATCCGGATTGTGTAAGTTGGCACATAAGCATGAGAGACTTCCTGCTGTCATATTGCTGGCCTTTGCGTTGTTGAGTTGTGGTGAGTCAAAGTAATGAAAGCTGCAGGGTTAGGACAGATGGTATTTGGAGTCTAGTGTACCGGAAAGACAAGTTACTGTTGACTTTGGGAGAGATGGAGGGAGGCGGTGACTGACACACCATCTCCCCCTCATGACTCACTGGGAGTCATTACTGCAATGGGCCTAATTACCTTGAAGCCTAATCTGTTTTTAAAAACCTGCTGCTTTTTTGTTTTTAATTGCGCACAACTGTCAGGAAAGGACTGCAAACCGGTTCTGTTGGATGTGCATAAGCAAAGCAAGAAGGGCAGAAGTGATCAAATATGGAGGTGATCATAGCCTCACACTGTGTCTTTATTTACCAGTGTAGCCTTAGCTGCAGCGGACCAATCAGAATGTGGTTCTCGTTAGTTTCTTCCTCATGTTTACTAGTCAGATTTCAGTTGGACGGAAACCTTTTTTTGTCTAAATGTAAAATCACTCCCAGGCTCATTAAATTAGCTAAGAAAGTAGATGGCACTGATTTTCAATCTTCAGATCCTGCTCAGGTAGCAGATGGGTCCAGGGAATTCATATTCATCAAGGAAACTCGAGATTATTAGATGATCTCCGTGTTGTTGTTGTTTGCTGACTGCTTGGTTATATAATGGAATTTAAGTTATAATAAGTGTACGACTCAGACTTTTACGATGGGAAAATATCATATTTTCCTTCTGAAAAACTATAATTGAAATGTGTTGCGATGCTTACAGAATCAATTCTCTTTAAGTTGTAGGAAATTAGCCCTTTTTTGTTTCACTGGAGGTTTCTGTGGTTCCGATGTTGTTGGTGGTAAATTACCTTTTATAAATTCAAGTGTAGGTGGATTTAGCCTTATTAAATTTAATATTTGAGTTCTTTGGTTGAATCCATACATATGAGTATAATGTGATTCAGTCTAGAATGGGACATTTCGAGCCTCCAAACCAAGATTTGGTAAATTTGCCGCATTGGTAACAGAATTTAAAAATGTAAATATGGGACATAAAGGTGGTATTAACTGTAGTAAATGAGTTTAAAGGAATTTGAACTGAATAAAATAGATATATGGCAATGAATATTTGTTTAAATATACCCCATCCAACTACTATATTTAGGTTAATGCAAGAGTTTAATCATGTCCTTTAAACCACATTGAAATGAAGTTCAGCTTTATATGTGTCTAAAATACAATATAATGGTTGTGTGAAGGTGGGATTAAAAAAAGACGTTTTGTGGCAAAAACTACATTTAATTCTAATCTGTGAAGCAGATAATCTGTTCCTTTTGTGTCCACTGAAATGTGTACAAAAAATGAAAAGCCTGGTTAGAACTGCAAGAGGTTGTATAATTTATTTCATCTTTGGAGCATTTTAGTGAAAAAAATAAAACCCCACTTCAAAATGAAAATAAATCACATTGCTGTAAATCAAGCTGCTGCAGATCGAAAATGCATCCCATAATTTGAGAAGAAGAAATCTAAAGTTAAATACTTAAATTATGCTAAATGAGAATAATTCTTTGTGACAATACGGAGATGTGGAAGGGAATATTACTGCACCCAGAGGTTGACTTATTGTGAAAACCTTCCAAACTCTAGACTGCCTTGACTTGAACCAATGACTGAGACCTGGACTGAGTGACCCCTCCCCCTGGCGTTCCAAACGGGAAGTACCTGCCGGCTCCAAGAAGCCAAAACCTCATAAACTTCTAAAGAGAAATAAACAGCTGTTCCTCTGTCATTCTATTGGTCAGAAGAGAATAGAATAGAATAGACTACTTAAAGGTGGGGTTAACTATTTCTGCAGGGACATCATTTATCGCCACCTCAACTCTCTACTGAAAACATTGGTGGGGGCGATGGATCCCATTGAAGCTTCAATGTGGAAACCTGGTTGCTTTGGTGCACATAAAGCCATAGATTGATTTCTCCGGCAATCACATTTCTTTCAAGTTCTTTAAGCACACAGGTCCCCATCTTCATTGATCAGCAGATGACCAATAAGGAACCACAGACTGCTTGAGGGTTTCCATCATTCTGCAGCATTCATTAACCCTTGTGCTATCTTAGATGACCCCCCCCCTTACATTGACGTGTTCTCCCTACCATGACAAAGGTGGATAAAGGTGGAAAGATTTCATGTAATCCATGGACACCAGTGAAGATCACAAATCATTGAAGAAAAAAGGTTCAGACAACTGTCTAGTGGGTCTAGATGACCCTACTCCCAACGTTAAAGTGCCTAGGATAGAACAAGGGTTACATGATGAGTTTTCTCAATAGGTGGAGTCTATTCGTCAGTTCAACCAGTGGAAAGCTGTTAAGATGGCGTGGTTGTTTTGGACGCCAACACTAAGCGCCGGTCTCCTGTCCGGCTCGGACATCTGCTTAGCAAAGGTCCTGTGAAGTCTTGGGCTTATGCCATCCCACCCGGCTACTTTTATCTGGTTGACTTTCTCCATCTTTTTCTCACCTGGCTTATTGCCACAGTTACAGGTTGGAGCCTCATTTCCTCCGTGGGGATGGGTGTTGGGGGGTGGTAGAGGGTCTCAGATATAGGGGTTGATAGTGAGGTGTGAACTGACAGACTGCTAAGTTGCAAAGCCTGAGGTGGTGTTAAAATAGTCAGCATGAAGTTGGGAGCTAAAGCAAATGAACATTTATATAACAGCTCATATGTTCCTGTCATGCTGCCCCAGTGCTTTTGTGTTGAAACCAATGATTATGTTCATGACCTTCCAGACCCTCCAGATGTTGTTTTGCTGGAGATTATCTTTTTTCCTTCCTCTGTCTCACTCAGTATGAACTTCCTCTGGTTTAGTATCTTTCCGCCGGCTGCTCACCTCAGATTTGTTCTTCAAAAGGAGTCTTTGCTGGGACTACTGAATCCACACAGAAAGTAAAATAAACAGGCTGTATTGTTTTCATGGGGTTGGCAGAGAACATTTCAAAGCAGTCCTGTAGGCCTTCAGAGGGTTCCTCACCGTGCTGGTGGACATGGTTGTCTCTTGAACACATCATTGGACTAGTCAGCCTAAGATAATTGTGTCTGGACAAACAACTAAGGACAAGGCAGGTCACTTTTAAAGATATTAGTGAGGGGGAACACAGGTGAGATGAATGAGCTTGATTATAGCTGATGAGTACAGCAGGTGCACGTGACAGTGTCATATTTGCATGTCTGGTCCTTTGGTCATGATACTCTGGTGTCATGGATGTGATTGTGAGTTTTCAGAAATTTCTTTTTCCAGTTTGTTGATTTGCTTACATTCAGGGAAAATCCGATCCGGTTGCTGGTCAGCCGAGACGTGTCTAATTCCAGGTACGACCTGACACACTGGAAGCCGTCCGCTTGTTGATTGGTTCACGCTTGATGAGTGCTAATTCTAGGTGTGAAAGGAGCCTTCATTAACCAGCTGATGAGCTAAAAAAAGAGTTGTGTATATAAGTGAAGGTGGAGGAGATGCAATCCAGCCATTAAGGCAGTTCAGCTTTAATTCCTATGTGTTAAAGTAACACGAGTCACCGCGGTCTGGTGGCTAAACATCGGCATAACTGCCGTCTTCTAACAGCTAATTTATCCTCCTGTTATGTTTATGCAGAACATTTGGAGGATTGCTTCACTACTGAAGCTGATTTTGATCACCAACACTGAACTGCAGCTGCAGACTCTCCTTTAAAAAAGCTAAAGGAACAGATACAAATGTTTTTTTTAATAAAGTCACTGTTGGTTCTGTGACCAGATCAAGGTTAGCTTTTGTAGAGGAACATTAAATGGATTATATCCTAAACAGATTTCTCCTATCTTGCAGAAAGACCAAACCAATTTGCTACACAACAAAGAAAAACCAATAAAGAAAAACAATGTTTGCTTATGCATTACGATAAGCTTTGATCAGGACTATTACTGTGATCCAGCCACAGAAAATGTCTGCCTCTCATGAAAAAAAGCCCCTTTTATCTTGTCAAATGATCAAATGCTTAAACAGGGAACCTAAAGGAACCTGCCTCAAAGCACAGGATACAATCTTTTTATGGCATGTCTAGTGTTTGGACTTTGATAGAAATATATCCACAAGATCAGCTGAATATATATGTTGTTCCAGCAAATCCTCCTTTACCCACAGGAGGAAAAAAATAAACAAATGTTGTAATATTTCTTTTGTCTAGACTCTGTTTCATCTTTTTTCTCGGGTTTTTGGTTGCAGACGAGTTGAAAAGAGAATTCCTGATCTTTATATGAAGGATTTATTTCCAACGATTTTCCAGTTTGACGTATAGATCACGCCACGTTTGTGGTGAGAGGCTTTCCACAGGAACAACAGGATCATTAAGTAAATCCACACTTGTGTCTTGAGAGTTTCATCTCAGTGCTGTGTACCTTTCTCCCTCTGTTTGAGGTTTACTTATAGCTGAGTGAAACCCGCTCCGTCTGCAGGCTGCTCACGGCTCCATAAACCGGTGGAAAATGTTTGCTGTGGTTTCTTCTGCGAGGAGGTGAAAAGTCAAGAGGCTCTTGGCCGTGGTCATCTGACGTGGTCGTCGTCTTGTTCTCAGTTCGGAGCAGTGATTTGTGTTGTGACCCGCCCCTCCTCTGTTTTCTGTTTGACATGGACGGGAAGCCAAAGCTGTGAAGTGGAATGCAGTGGACGAGCACTCAGCGGGGGGCTAAACATTGACTATCTGCAGCAGACGACCAGAGTTTGTTGTCCTCTCTCCCAGCCTCTCTGTTGTTTTCTGCTGCATTTTGTCCTCTGTTGCTCCCATTTTCCTTGATGTATCACGGAGGGATTCAGCTCCTGCTGCGTCATCAGCAGCTGTGATTGTGTGCATAAAATGCTGGCTCTGCTCCAGCTAAGGTCTTATTAAATTGTGGTTGTTTACATGACCAGTTGAGCCCCTGTAATTGAGTTTTTCTGCTGTATGAATAAAACAGCAGGCAGATATATGGCGTCTCAGGCGATAAACAGAAGTTGACCAAAGGTTCAACTGGGATGCTGGGAGCAGAATGACAGGAAGAGATCAGCTGGATGTCAGATAAAACTTTGGTGTGAATTTCTGCATCGTTTTCCTGAATGACGCCGCATGGACAGACGGACAAAAGGTAGTAAGTACTTTATGCAAATGTTGATGTCTCTCTGTGTGCAACAGGAATTTCACGATTCAGCTGCCAAACAATAATGCATCAATGATAATTGTTGGCATATGTCCCAGATTCACCCTTTTAGGACTAAAAAGCTAAATGCAATAAAGAAACAATGTTACAGAAAACGGCGGGATCTGAATTAAAGTTATCACTTCAAACGCTGGACCCGCATGGACATTTAGTCACCCTTATGGAACAAATGTTTTGTTCTAGTAATTCTTTTTCAACACTTTTGTGTCTGTCAGTCTGTCACATGGTACTCAAACCGCCAAGTTGACATGCTACACGTATGACGACGAGCATGCATACAGACGTCTGCGGGGTGGGAGGAGCTTTGTCAGCATTTCCCTCCATGGGAGCGTCCCAGAGTGGCAGCATCGTTGCTGGTTTGTGGTGTTTTCACATGAAACTTTTCTTTTGAATCCTTCATCAACTGTGGTGGAACGTCCTTCATAGGGTGAGGAAAAATACAGACAAATCTTTGCTTATCCGGATTGTTCAAATTCAAAAACAACTTTATTTATAAAGCACTTTTCCTGTGACAAAACAGCTCAAAGCTTTACTGAAAACAAATATATAATAATAGTCAAAACAGAGAAAAAGTAAAAGCCAATTAAAATGTAAGGAAATGTAAAAACTATTTAAAAGTAAAGAGAGCAAAAACGCGTTTAAAGTCTTTTTTTTTTTTTAAAAACCTCCACAGTGGATGAAGCCGTCACATCCTCAGGCAGGCCGTTCCACGGGCGTGGCCCACGGCGCTGGAATGTGGCCTCGTCTGTTGGTCATGTCAATGTAGCATGAGAACTTGGCGGTTTGAGTACCATGTGACAGACTGATGGACACACAAGTGTTGAAAAAATAATTACCAGAACAATCTGGGGGTTCTGTTTCTGTTCAGTTGTTTAATGTAGCCTAACAAGACAGTTTGGAGTAAATCTGAGTTTGCACTTTTGAAATAAAAGTTAGTTACCACATTTGTACCTCCTTAACCCTAACGAGTTCCAGCCTGCTTACTGAACATTACTGGTGTGAAGAAGCGGCTGCAGCTCCGTCTTTGGACACGCATCCTTTAGAACGGAAATAAAAGCATAAGCAACGTCCATCAAATCACTATATGAACGTGCATAATCACATAAATCCACAACACTAGAACTCATGTTTGCAGAGTAAAACAGCAAAAAGCAGCTGAAAAAGGAAAAATAGGTTACAAACTGAAAAGTAGCAACGTGTAACAGTGAGTCCGTTTTTCTGTCAAATGCGGCTGCTGGCCGAGGCTCCCGGGAGATTGAGATGAGTTATTTTCACACTCGAGGTGTAGGACACTTGGGACCAAGAAGCATGAAGCAGGCGCCTGGCAGCCTTTTAGAGCGAGCTCTCCGTGTCTTTGTGACATCCACCGACAGGGACGTGGCGGGTGGCGAACTAGGGGTGGGGCTTGTCTCTGCAGCCCTCCCTGTTTGGACAAGTAACTGCAGAGGGATTAAAGTTGTGCAGTGAGCATCCGTTTAAACTCCTGGCTTGGTAGCGCTACTCAGAGTGGACTTTGATGATAAAATGACCTCTTTTCTGCACATAGGGACGATACCACTAATAGTTTGGAGGCTCACACTCAAAAAGATCAAACGCGTTCTTGTTGCTTCTTTTTAAGTTAAGCTTTTCAACTGTCATAAATGTGTTTTACTATGTTTATTCCCTAAATTCTTGTGTTTTGTATGTCTTGTATCTTTGCATAAATAGATATGATCCTTTTAACCATTTTACCGTTTTAAAAGATGCTCAAAAACCATCCTCTAGCTGTCACTGCACACCCTCTTCTGCTAAACATGTATGTAATGTAGCAGGCATGTGCAGAGCTCTGCTCACATCAATAGCATCATCAGAAACGGTGAAAAATGATTTTCTTTGACACAGCCAGATGCTGTTGATTTTATGGCTCCCTGAAATGTATTTTATTTGGAATCAGCATGATAATCAGGCAATTAGGGAACTGATTGAAGAAAACCCTAGGAGGCCAAAGTGAAACCACTGGAAACGATCTTTTCATTCTGACTCATGAGGTGGTTCAGCTCCAGTAGGTTTTTTATGTCAGTGTTCTGTTGCTGTGTGACCTTAAATAAGAAAAAAACAGATTCGGTCCTAAAAAAGAAAACTGAAATACCTTTAAATAGGTCTTTCAGAAAAGCAGCTCCATTAGCATTCAGTGAGGCGTCAATGTCCTTTTCTCTGCCAGAGGAAAACAGCAGCCAAAGCTGGATTTGGGCGTAGCCGTGCGGATGAGAACCGCCTCCCAGATTACACATGATCAGAGTGCAGCTGATTATTTACCTTCCACTGCTTTAACCCTGGTCGATATGGAGCGGACTCCACCTCCCTCGGCTTTTACAACAACTGCCTCCAAGTCAGCCGAACTACAAACTGCCAGTTTTTCCAGCTGAGCTGCAGAATTTGCATGGAGGGAATTGAAGCAGGAAGATCAGTCAGGTCCTCCTCACATCAGCGGGTTTTCTTCCACATGGAAAATTGACGCTTTTCAGGAAATCTCAATAAATCTGCATTCTATAAGTAGAATTCATCTTTTATTTTGCTTTCCAAAATGTAGACTAAAGCAGGTTTTGAAGTCAGTCGGCTCCTATATACGATTAAATGTCATATCCATGTATTTATTCTGAATAATCCGCACAAAGCTGCTGTTCTGCTGAAGCACTTGAATGTTCGATTGACTCTCTTTATGAAGGAAGTGTTTCTGCATCCTCTCTTACTGTCAAAGCAAAAGTTTTCTCTCTTCTGTTGCTTTTTTTTCTCGGATTTCTCTCAGAAGTTCTTTTTCTAAGTAAGGAGACATTTTTATTTCCAGCCTGAAACCATCAGCTTATCCACACACCGGCGTGCCAGGCTCCACCTTCAAGCGTTGACTTTGAGATTATCCTGGATTTCTGTTGTAGTTAATCTATAAAAATGTATTTTTGTTTAAAAAACACCTGATGTGGATAAAGGCTAAAAAAGCAGGTTTGGAAAATGTCAAAGTCTTGTATTTTTTATGCTCTAGAATGCATCTGTTTCCTGATAAATCACAGATTTAACTGTAATGAAATGGTTCAAGTCCCGTCTATAGCTGTTGACAATGATGATGGAGGACAAAGATAAAGAAATGTAAGATTAAAATTGCATTTCTGAGTATTTCTTTATTCAAATTGTTCTGAATCAGGAGCAGATGGAAAAAATGCAGTTGGATAATGTTTGTAGCTGTGATGTAGGTGCTACAGTGGGCGGGGCCACACGTTCTCTTGATCTAAACTGTACGGCTGGATAGCTCTGATGTTGCTGCCATGTTTGTGCACCACTAATGTTAGGTAGGGGGGGTGGGGGCTGTAAGATAATACGAGATAGTGTCAACAGGTGGATGATGGGAAATCAGTGGAGGCTTACTCCTCGCCAACAGTCCCGCCCACAACTCAGGTGAATTTCGAGCTTTCCCTTAAGCATCTATTGCAAAAGTCCTGCAAGCCCCATTCTGTTTCATATTCTAAGTTCCCAAACATTTTCAGAATGATTTATAATAATGATAATAATAATACATTTAATTTAGACAGAAATACGGTTTACATTTTGAAAAAGTCTCAAAGCGGATCAATGGCTCCGATTTCTGTAAAAGGAGTTCCCCGGCCCACACTGATGTCACCATTCCAAGTTTTTAATGTTTGTATTTGTTCATTCATAATCTACCAGATTCCTGTTTACCGTAATCAGAGTAAATGTTTTCTAGCTGACATGCAGCTCTGCAGCTCTTTAGGCTGTTTCTGTTGCAAAACAACCAAATCAAAGCTTTTCCATCATTTCAAAGGATTTAAATCTGTTTTGTGGGATTCAAAGGACCAAGGTTGCCCTGTGATTCATCTGACCTCATTTGGTGGACTCACTCACCGAACAGCACCATGACCTTCAAGGTTTAGAAAAGCGCTTGAAAGCAACGTTTGTCCAATGACTTTTGTTGGATCTGTGTAATGACAAAAATGAACCAAGAATGTCTGCTGCCTTTTTTCTTTATCAAAGTCTGCCAGTGTGGAGTGTGCGCCTTCGTCTGGGTGGATTTATGACTGGCAATTTAATTGGAGGGAATTAAAGGATATTTATCCTCTAATATCCATCAAATTAATCTCTTTCCCTCCTCTCTCTTCTAGGACATGAGAATGGCTTCCAGGATTAACCTCTGCTCTTGGTAGAACGACCCACGAGTTCACATCTGTTTGAACAACATCTCACGGCCCAGGAAATCCCAGAATGTAAACGTGACCCCATTTTTCAACTCCCGGCTTTTGGCCATGAACCTGAAAGGACCTTCCTGGACTTCTCCTTCCATAGTTGGGATTTGATTCCCCTTTTGGCTCAGACCACTGCTCAGGTCTGCAGCAGTGGCTGTTGGTGGCAGCTGCTGCTGCGGTGGACCTCGCCCCCTTGGAACACAGGGATCCGTTTACAAAAGCAAGCACCGCCATGAGGATACCCATGACCTGCTGTCTTTGCCCATTTTTGGTCTGCCTCTGCTTCATCCAGAGATGCTATGGGGCCAGCCACCATGTCCCCACCAAAGTGCCCTCCAAGAACCAGACCAAACTGGCCAATGGGGAAACGGAGGTGCACCACAGGCCTAAGCGTGGCTGGATCTGGAACCAGTTCTTTGTTTTAGAAGAACACATGGGACCAGATGCACAGTATGTGGGAAAGGTAAGCTTTTCATTAAATTCCCTTTTTGTTTCTTTAAAAGAACGTCCTTTTTGACACGGTTGGACATTTTGTTTTGTATTTTTAAATGAAATGCAGAACCCCGTCTTCTGCAGATAAGTAAGGACATACTCTGATATTAGGATTCAGGTCTTATCCATAACAGTACGAGATGCCGTTCTAGCATTTCCAATATCTGGCTGTTCTTCCCTGAACCGCGCAAAAATGTTTTATTCTCAGTAATTAAGTAGTGCCTCTGAGCACATCTGCCACTCTGGGAAAGCAGCCATGCAGGAGTATTAAGTTTGAAAGTAAGAATAGCCCCGTGCATTAAGCCATCTTTTAACTCAAATATTCGATTCTCTCTTGCGTTAAGAGACAACCCGTATTTCATTTTGCATTGAGACTTGAACCACTGTGGTAGGAAATTGGACAGAGGTACAGTTGGGACCATGAAAAGAAGGGCACTCTTTATCAGTGAGGGGGTATCAGAATGGCTAATACCACTTCGAGTCCACAAAGAGTGTGTCTGGTGTTGTTTTTGTTTTGGCGGGGTTAGTTGTGAACCACTTCCTGGGACTTGCTGGTGACTTTCAGTTAGCTCCACAACCAGCCAGAGGGAGCTGGTTAAGTCCTCTGCCAGCAGATTGCCCCCCCCTTATCTCCTGAAATGTGACAATGTGTTTCTCCACTGCAGTGATCTTTATTCTCAGCACTCACCCACAGACTAATCCTCAACCGCACTTGGCGAAAGAGAATGACAAGACAGAATGCCTCTCTGGCTGCACACATGTCTGTATTTCAGGCGTCATTTGATGGGCGAATAAAAAAAGGAGCATAATATGCCAGGACAAAAGGCGAGGAAGAATGCAAACGTGACTTTTCACTCCAGGTTTCTGCTTATTGAACTGAAGTTTTAATCGTGAGGCTTTATTTACAGCTGGAACATGTTTTCCCTGGATTTTTGCTGCAATAAAGAGGCTTGAAAGCCCACTCTTCCAAAAAAACAATCTGCTGCACTGATGTGCCGCTGCGTCCTGAGTGAGAGCGACGCCCTAAATGCTCATTAAAAGCTGTCTGCACACAGATGTGTTTTCCTTTTGTACCAAAGTGTTCGGCGGCTTTGAAGTGGGCGTTTGTCGGCGTTAGTGGTCGTTCTGTGCAGCCAGGTCCGGTGGGGAGTTTTGTTGCATGCATGCATACGTGGATGCATGCATGCATGGAAGTGTTTGCAGCCAATGAGAGAAGAAGAAACATAAACAGCTAACCCTGGATGTTAATAAAGCACTAAGAAGCAATCTAAACATTACTGAGGAATTAATTTGACATGCATGTTTAAAGTGATGAGGTCTCCAGATGGCTAGCACAAAGCAACATTTAATTATGCGGGTTGGGACTAGTGTGTCCAGGAGACAGAATGACCCTTAATTAGACAGACGCAGCTGAGGAGGAGGATTAATGCACTCTGCATGTACTTCTCCTTATTGTGTTTTTTTCCCGTTTTCCTCTTCTTGTTGCCTGATTAAAAACTCAGGACATTAGTGAGCGGGAAATGAGCGGCTCCTCTGCCAAGTATTTCCAGATAATTGGTTCATCAGAAGATCTGCAGCATAAGACAGACACTTCATGATGAGACATGAGGAAGAAGAGACGTCGTATTCTACAGAAGTTCTGGCTGGTTTAACATAACGTATACGTATAACGTTTACTCAAACATACATAAAAACCACAGAGGAACTTCTTGGAACGAGTGAAGCGGCCAGTTTGTCAGGAAGGATGTTAATCCCTTTGAGGTATCCAATAATCCCCAGTGACACCTTTCTGGGGGGCTGACGCATTTGGGAAATGACAGCTTCATGCATGAGTGAGAAGCAAATGCTTGGTTGGGGACAGGGCTCGTCCAGATACGAGACAGGAGACAACCCATTCTCCCGCTGGGAGGTGTGAATGTCTTCATGTCACTCAGCTCATCGCGGTGCTTTGAAGTCATCAGACAGGTTAGAGATTGGATGGCAATTTTTAGAAACCCATTCAAATCCCCAAACCCTGAGTGTGCTGCAGTGAACCACCCTCTGTGACTTAGCTGAGGAATGGGGCGCGTCTATTAAACAACGGAAGTCGACCCCTGGTCAGAAAGCCTTGGGGTATCAGTGGGTGTCGTGCCGCGGCTAATATATGCAGTTCATAATCGGATGATTTGACAGAATGGGTGCTTCAGCCTCGACTAGGAGGAATAGCCCGCTGCTTATCCTGTGTTCATTTGTAGAGCAAAGTGGCATCTATGAAGAAAGGTGCTTAAATGTTTTATTCATGCATCTAAAAATGGATTCTGCGGTGACAGAATCAGGCAGCAGTCCTTTGTGTGTACAGTAAAAGCTCAACTGTGGGAAGTGAGAAAATAAATAAATAAAAAGAAACTTTCTACTTTCTTTTTGCTCAGACTCAGGAAAATGTGCAACAAGTTCCTGTAAAGTACAAATATTCTGCAACGTAAAATACTTTTTCCCTGCACTTAACTCTATGGTCTGTAATTATTGAAGTATTTCTACTTTGGTTTTGTCAATAAATGAAGTAACAATAAAACACACAAAAAACACACAAAATCCTAAAAATAGACAGGATTTAAAACAGGATCAGGAATATGCTAAATGGTAAAGAAGCTGAAGAGTATCATCTCATCCATCCTCAACCGACGGACTGCTTGTGAGGCCTTCAGCCTTTCTGACCTTCACGGTTTTTTTATTTTTCTAGTTTACTCCTATTTTCTCTTTAATGCACTGGAAGTTTATGCACTGTCTCTGCTAATCTATGCAGTCCAGAACAGTTCTGCCTAAAAGCCATAGAAGGTATTAATACATTAATCCTAATATGAAAAAAATAAAAATAACAATTAATCAAATGTAAAAACTTTCTGGCTCTTTTTGCTGCTGAACACCAGAAACTACAAAGAAGTGAGACAGAAAGTTCAAATTTAAATACTTACTCTGGAATATTCAGAGAAACTCTCAACTTCAAAACTCAAGAAAAACATTTTCACTCCAGAATTCTGGGAATATCAGATCAAATCCTATATCTTATCATGATTTTATGAATCCAATTTATTTTACTTAATTGACCAATTTAGAGGCCTTGAGGGTAGAGTGTCCACCCTGGCACTGTCAGGTCGTAGGTTCAAATCCAGTCCTGTTAATTCTGAAAATGGAACCTAATGCCTCCTGTTTGACACTCAGCATTAAAGGGTTGGATTGGGGGGGGGGTCAAACCACGAGGGTGGCTGTCTCTGCAGTTTACCCCTACCCCAGGGGAGGGGCCAGACACAGAGAACAATTTTCACACACCAGCTAATGGGACTTTATATGCCGTCTTTAGCCCATGCCGTATGAGCAAAGGTTAGCTTCCCAGGGCGCATTGAGCTTACTCCATCCTGGGTCCTTATGCAAGACCCTTCACCCTCTTTATCCACAAGGGGGCCAAGTCTGGGTCTTCCTGTGCCAGGGCCAGGATAAAATACAGGGTTGTGTCAGGAAGGACCCCCAACGTAAAGAATCTCTGCCAAACCGTCTTCATGGCTGTGGTGACCCATGAAGGGATGTGCTGAAAGGTGAACAAGTGTCATCATGTCATATTAGCCTCATTTCTTCTTGTTTGTGTTGTTGGCTTCAAAGCTTAAGAAAAATCTATTAGGAATAAGAGTTAAAGGCCTTTTATCTGAAGAACTGTTGACGCATCACTGTCCATTTTCTTCGTGTGTAAACATGACATGTGAAACCGTAAAGCCAACTTCTTCTTTTCTGTCTCATTACGCATTTAGGCAGGAATAAAGGGGGCGGAGCCACTACATTTGGTGTCAGAATTGTTTTCCAGGACTCTTAATAATCTCATTACCCCGCATCAAGATGGAAACCCCGCCTTGAAGAAGACAACATCATTCTTTTTCTCCCAGCAGATGTCAAAATAGAGGACAACCATTAGGGCGGCGCTGCCTTTTGCGCATCAGCCGTGTGCCTTCAGCACGCCGCTCATCGCCTCCTCTTGATGTATGGTCATTAGGCAGGCGTTCCATCATCAGGGTTGGCTGTGACTGTTACAAATCAATCAAGGAGAATGGGGTGCTCAGAGGAGTTGATTGGGAGGGAGCATGGCCAAAATGTGGTAATCAGACAATCAAGCACACCCACACAAAAAGTGATTAAGTCCTCTTGAGTGAAGTATAAGAGTCGACATTTAATCAAAAACAAACCCGCCCCCTCGTAAAGTATGAAGTCAGGATGCCGAATGTCGGCTCAGAATGAGACTGCCGTCCCTTCTCCATGGTTCCTCCGGCATGCTGGAGCTGATGGAAGACAGGCTTCACGCCCCGACTCTCACCTTCAACTCCCAATTAGCCATTAGCAAGGTTTTCTCTCAATATCAAAGCTTTGCAATTTTAATGAATCTTCCAGAAAGCACACAAAGAAAACGCCACGGTGTTCATCTAGCACTTTTCAGATTGCTGGAGGAGGAAAATCCCATCAAACCCGAGCACACGGTGACAGGGGAGCACGTGAGTGCAGACAGCAAGAAGGAGTTCATCAGGAAACATTCTGCAGGTTTAACTCCTGGAAGCTTTGACGTGAGCCCAGGATACCCCCCCCCCCCCCCCACACACACACACACACACACACATTTGCAGTGAGTTTTCCTGCTTCCACCTCATCTCGAATAAGTGGACGTATCCATGAGAGAGCAGCGGCAAACACAAAGCAGACAGACTCAGCAGTACATGCATTATGTGGATCTGCCGGGTGAATTTAGCCACATCACCACGAAAGACACGCACAACTCATGCAACCCAGCTACACACATACGTTGTCAGGATCTGCACAGAGAAAAGGACAAAGGCAGTGAAGACAAAGCCAGGTAAAAGAGATGAAGGTCAGGCTGCTTAGCAACTAATAATACACCAGGGTTGCACTCAGTCAAGTATATCCTCTCAAGTGCTGTGGAATTGGGAAGACGGTGTTACATGTCATGCACCTTGTTTCCAGAAAGCTGACACTTTCTTTGCTCCATTAAAGTTCTCAGCCAGACTTTTATTTTTTACTTTGCCAGAAGTGTGTGTGTGTGTGTGGGGGGGGGGGGGGGGTATGTCTGCTTATCTTGCAGCCACTTCTACATCTTTTGGCTGATTGGAGTAGAAGCAGGTGGCTACTCAGTTCTATATTTGCTCAGCAAACAAATTGGCAGGGAATGTAAGATTGGCATCACATTTATGTCTAAACTAATAATACATGCAGAAATGCTACATCTTCTTCTACCATTCTGATCTGCTTTCTGCTGTGGCAGATCCAAGGTTTTCATTGATGTCTGGAAGTGTAGTTGGACGTTATTCATTCAAATTAAAGCCCTTTTTTTCCAGAATTCTCTTGCAACAGATTCCTTTCGGTTTGCAAGAATGTCCAATATTGTGTGTTTTTCTTAAACACTAAAAGTATTAAGTTTGGAATGGTTGGAGCTCCAATACCTTTCCCCCCCACTCCTCTGATTTACTGACACATTTCTCTCAAAGGTGAAACCGCTCAATTCAGAAGCAATCTCCCAGCAGACGGCCACATCAGAGGAAAACAAACGTATCTGCAGCCAGGTGGACCAAATATGTTCTGTGCTCGCTCCAAAGGTGTTGGCATTAGCAGTAGACCAAAACCTGGTATGTTTAAAAAAAAAAAAAAAAGGTAATTCTGGATTTCAGACTTCATTTAACACATTTAGCATCCATTGAGCAGTTCATATTTGCTGCACGTGATTACATCCCTGACCCAGATCACAGCAGCATTATCAGACAGCACTATTTTTATCTCTGTTCCCAACGTCGGATGATAGATCTCTTAAACTCTTGCTTTATTCTCTGTGGGATTAACAGTCAACTCTGTCTAATGTTTGGCATCCTCACTTCTTGTGATTCTTCTTTTTTTTTAACAGCTGAAACTGTCGTAATTGTTCAATATGGGATGTTTTTCATTGGCAAAAGTTAACCTCTGAAAACTTCAGAGGAAATGTTTTGAGAATGAAACGCAGCAGTTTTTAGGCACTTGAGTATGCCAATGTAATCCTATTCAAATTTGGATTCATTTTGATAATCAAACAGCTCAGATGTCCTTACAGTCTATGTGGCAGAGTCAGCTCAAAATAGTTAGTTATGAACTAAAATGTGTTTAGCATCACAGAAACAAACCCCTGAATTTTCCATAAAAGGTGTCAGTGGTAGATTTGTGAAGCAGAGTCCACTTTTTACACCTCATTCAGCATCAGAGACATGATGTGGACACCTTTGTTTGTATCCGTGTTTATCATAAAAAACATTCCTTTATCAGGTTACCAGCTGAACATTTCTAACGTTACAGTTTACAGAGAATCGTCGCTCATCGAGGTGAGGTTAGCTAACACGTTTGTTTGTGAAATGTTAAAAAGATTTGAACAATTAACTTGTATAACATGCACAATAAAGCCAATTTGGAAAGAAGAAAAAAAACAACTTTAAGTCATTCATTTAATTAAACTGATCTTTATAAGTCTTATAGTCTATAAATGCATTTTATGGGTCCTCAGTTTTTGGAGGTTCTGACACGGCAAATGAATGGCTTTTGAGATGTGATTGTAAATGGCAGCTTTAGTTTCAGGCCAAGCGATTGCCAGCACCATCACAATGAGTCAAATTGCTGTTTAATGTTGCAGAAACAGTGATCTGGTGGTTTATTTCATATTTCCCCCCAGAATCTCCCTCTGAAATTATTGATTTTGACATCTGACAGGCATTAAGAGTCAAACTAGTTTGTTCTGCGTAGCAATTAGCCTGTGAACACAGAGGTACCCTCAAAGATGAACATCCAGATGCCTGGCAGCACAAACACAGCTTGTTGAGACAAGAAAAGTGAAGATGCTCTTTCATCTGGGCTGGTACAGGATGACAATTCTAGGGCCACTCTCTTTGAGCTCTGAGTGCCATTTGCTGTGTGGTTTTCCAGCCTCAGACTCTGCTGATTATTGTTAACGCCTCACAAATGCATTTCTAGCTGCCAGCTGCCAGCCACATGCCATTCATCTGGGCCACTAGTCTTTAATAAAGTCAGCCATACAGACAGAAGGATAAACACAATCCCCTGTTTTGATGCCCTGTGGATGAAATGGATTCTCAGAGTCTTTGTGGGGAGATGACAAAACAACATGCTTCCAGAGGTCATATATCACCTTCGTCAAGGAACGCTGGCATTCTCTCATCAGCCTGGGTGGCACTTCTGTTACTTTTGCTGTTATTTATTGTCTGTCTGTAGCCTACAGTCATTCCTGTAGTCAACACACATGCACACATGCATGTGCACACATACACATACATGCACATACAAACATAAACACACGTACATGCAGACTTAAGCATATGCATACACACACATGCACACACCTACACAAAAGCACACATGCACACTCTCATGTAGGTAGATGGATAACTTGATCTCTTTATAGACGTAAAGGTCATATAGCATAACTATATACTTGCTGCGACTGGATGGAATTTAAAAATGTTCCGTGTAATAAAAGGTATTAAACAGTAAAAAAAAACGAGACTGGCCCCGGAGATTGAATAATCTTTAAAAATTCTGTTTTTTGTAGGAGTGGATTATTCAACGGGAGACTGTTTCTGGCCCTTTCGATTTTATTTATATTAGACTCATAAAGGGCGTCTTGAGAATTATAAACACCCCTCTTCAACGGGGCTGAAGGAGACAGAAAGGGGGCAATGGAGACGAGAGAAATCCCTAATCCTAGATTCAATCTAGTGAGCTTCACGCCATGAATAAATTGGTTACCAACCATTTTCCAAGAATGCTGAGTTAAAGAAAACTATAATCAAATTCAAATTGCTGCATTTAACTGTAAATCCAAGTTGAAAATCATTTAAGGATGAAAGTAAAATCATTTAAAGTTTTTTTTTTTTATGACCTGGGACAAAAAAAGTCTGCAAAGTCCTCGCCTTTAAGCCTAATTCCTTCAATAGATTAGTATCAAGTGAAGCTTTTAGCGTTTTCAGGCTCGCCACTATCAGTCCAGCTACCATTTCTTTTCGTAATACTTGCTAAATATCACATAAAATGTCTCTGTTTGCGTCTTTGGCCAAACTCTAATGGGGTCATAATGACGTTGACCACGTGTTGTGTCACAAAATAGAAAATATTCATGGCAATCAAATTACAAGAATGCCATATCTTTTATGCTATGGCCTTTGTTTCATGTGTTCCAAACTTTTATTTATATATATGTTTTAATTAATACAATAATTCAGGGCTTCAAAGATAAAGAACATATTTTAACTGCAATGTTTATTTTGGTTTGCAGCAGTTTAACACTTCTAAGATGAGAAGTCACATGCAGTGTATTTGCTTTGCCAAAATAACTATAACACTTCTAAACGTATGGAAACCTATTATCCATCATCATAGACCATATGAAACATTTATGGAGCGTTTCTGACGAGTTTCACTATTCCAGAACGGTTTAAATCCACATAAGCTCCTGGCAGGTATGGTAGGAAAACTGTTCATTCAACAAGCTGAGACAATTGACAAAACCTTCAAAAAACAATGTGGTTACAATCCTTTTTGCTTTCCATGTGTCACATTCCGTGGTTATAGGCTTTTTTTACCGAAGGTTCATGGTTAAATGAGCTTTTATTAGGGCTGGACGATATGAGGAAAACTCGCAATTTGCGATATTAGTGATCAATATTTGAGCAGTTTTCTGATTAAACAGAATCTTTGGGTCTCTTTAATTACAGTCCTGATATTTACAATGAAAAGGACGGTCAGCTGTCATCAGGAGTCAAGCTTGGAATTACTAGCAGTTTGCAATTTAGAAATGAATGTTCAAGTTCTCGTTTTGATTATATGTGGCTGTAGGACATCCTCTGTTGAAACTGACAAATACATTCTGTGCATATGAAATAGGACTATTTGAGACTGCCTTTGGTGAGTTCATTTACTGCTGTAATGTTCTGTAAAGTTCAGTTCTTAGCACAGCCTTTAAGGTTCTCAGTACATTTGATAGCAGTTTGTAATGATAGATCACCTCTATATTTAGGTTAGCAGGCGGGTATTCTGTCTTCAGCACGTTTGTCCCAGTTTTGATTGAACAAAACTGCTTCTTTAGTGTGTCCAGTTATGAAAATGATGTTTACATGACAAAGATCTCTATTTAATGTTCAGAAATAAAAATATGGAATTGTTTTTAATACCTTCAGTGTGTTGGGTTAGTTATCTCTGAGAGATTGGGTTGAAATCCAACCATGTGGGAGGAGCTCAGAGAAGAGCCTGTTCTGCATAGAAAGAGTAGTTTGGACTTGAGGGATTTCCACCCGGCTGGCTCCCTGGTGAGGCCTTTTGCTAACAAGGAGGCCTTGTGGCAGAACTCTGACACATTGGTGTCCTTCTAAAAACACTAAAGAAGAGGTGGGAACTCATTCTCTTGATCCACTGCTTAGATGTCTTTCCCTGTGACCAAAGCTCAAATAAACTCATATTTATAGATCAATGGTCTTTGTAAATTTGAACATTGTTTTAGGCTTTTAAAGCTAAATTTATAATTATTTTTTATTTGCAAAAGAAGGCATCCCCTGAAGCTGAACTGTTTGTTTCTGCAGTGTTCCTTTTGTACGCCATAATGCTCCATTAAGCAATGAAGTACATGCCTGTAAGTAAAGGAGATTGTTACAAGGATTGTTTTAGTTGTGAAGTCTTCTTTATCTTTAGGTTGGAATTCGAAGATTTGCTCCAGAAAACCTCATTTATATGAATTGTCTAAGTCTTGACATGTATCTTCTATATATATATCTATAGATATAGATATCTATAGATATCTATATATCTATAGATATATATCTATAGAAATATCTATATATATATTAGGCCTGCATAATATACCGCAAATTTATCGTTATCGCAATATCCAGCTCTGCAATATGCATATCGCAAAAGACGGCGAAAATCGCAATTATCCGTAAACCTTAAATGTGTCTTAAACAATCTTATGGCAGCTTGAACGTTTTAACGAATCAAATAAATCCCTTTATGCATTTGACCAATCGGATGGACGCCTTCAAGTTGTTGACTAATCGGAGGGAGGCCTTTTATGTTGGATGTTTGTCACCTATGTCGACGAGGGTCATTTGGATTATAACTTTTAACTGTTGCAATGAAATGGTATTGATGTTTTTGGTTATTTTGTTATTTGTTTATATACCGCAAATCACATTGTTATCGCAATATTAATCTCTTACATCGCATATCGCAAGTTTTCCTCATATCGTGCAGCCCTAATATATATATAAATATATATATATATATATATATATATATATATATATATATCTATATATATATATATATATAGATATATATAATCAATTTAGTATGAATCATGAGAGAAATTCCGTATTTGTATTAATCAAAGATAAACCTGAAAAATGTGATTATTACATACATGCTCTCATCTGTACCCAACATTTTTGTTTCTTGGTACGCCAGTAGAGACATATGTACACAGGAAAGTGTGTTTTTTTTTTCTTTATTTGGAGGAAAATAAAACATCATTATTTAACATCCTTAATTTATCCATAAACAATGTAATTATGGGATGTTGAGTTTGTCTAAAGAACTGATAACAGCTCAAACTGTGAAGTGTCTTTGATTGAATGGTGCATTAAAGAATACACCATTTCAATTCAATTCAATTCCATTTTTTTGTAAAGCCCAAATTCACAACAACAGTCGTCTCAGTGGGCTTCGTAAGTCTTGTAAGTTAAACGTACAATCAAAAAGGATCATAAATGCATAGAATTCAACAGGATAGTACTAAAACTTTAACTAAACTGACTAAACTAAACTGGACATCCCTGCCCTTAGACTCTCCTTCGCGGTAAGGAATAACTCCTAAAAAAAACAGATTCCGGAAAAAATGAAGAAACCTCAGGGGTGCCCACATTGAGGAGGGATCCTCCCCCAGGATGGACGGGTGATGTACCAGAACTCTTAAGGCCCGTACACACCTGGACGAATATTCGCCAGGCGTTATTCGCCAGCGTTTTTCGCCACGTTTTTCGCCACGTTTTTTGTGTTCACACCCAGGCGATTTTCGCTGACGATGAGCCGAGCGAACATGCAATTTCATTCCCTGACATTAGATGGTGCTTAATGTAAACAGAAATACTCCTGTAAACAAGGTGGCGCTGCGCAACTTTACGCTTCTTAAAGTCGCTTTTCCCTCAGAAGAAGAGAGCAAGTATTTACGCGCTTGTCAGAATCATACAAAGAAAACATGAATATTTCAAGCACCAGTAGCTCCAACTGGTGCTTGGTTCGGGGATATTTTAGAATGTCTGTCATTATTTCTTCGCTGCTGTGTAGATGCAACTCGGCGTCTATCTTCTTCGCTGGTATGTGTTTTCAGCAAGGCAGTTTTGTGTTTGAGCGCCCCCAAGTTGTGTTTTACTGTAACTTCAGAAGCTCCAGACACGTGTGCAAAAGCGCCATTCTCATTGGTCGAATAGATTTCGACGCGACGCGTCGAAAAAAAAAAACGAACCCGAGGCGTTTTTTTTTTTTGACGCTTTGATGCGTGGCGTTTTTTCGCGTCGGTGTGCACACTCTCATTGGTGCCCTTTGTTTAGTCACGAGGCGTTAAACGTCGGCGAAATTCGTCCCGGTGTGACCGGGCCTTTAGAGAAGAATTCGCTTCTCTAACTCTACAACTAAATATATTTAAAGTCCAGCAAATGATCTTCATCCAGATGAAGTTGGGGGAGGGCTGGGGGCGCGAGACGAGCCGTAGACTGGATCCACAGTCAGGTGTAGAAGCAGTAGTAGAGGCAAGCCAGAAACGAGGTACACGGTCAGGTACTGGAGGGGAGTGGGAGAGAAGGACAGTACATGAATCGCACTGCACCAAACAGAGGCATGGAGAACTAAATGATAAGTAACCCTTGTGCTATCCTAGGCACTTTAACATTGAGAGTTGGGTCATCTAGACCCACTAGACAGTGCTCTGAACCTTTTTTCTTCAATGATTTGTGATCTTCACTGGTGTTCACCTTTGTCATGGTAGGAAGAACACGTCAATGGTCATCTTGACCCCAAAGGATAGCACAAGGGATAGAGTAGAAGTGGATGAGAATAGAGGACAGCTTCAAACTTCTAGCAGCCTAGTGACAACTTTATTGTTAGTGTTAAGTTTCATTTTAAAAAGTAAGTAACAGTTAGTTAAATAATCTCAGAACACTAACTAGTCTGACAATAAGCCTGTCCAAAGAGGAATGTTTTCAGTCTAACTTTGAATGTAGAAACTGAGTCGGCCTCTCTTCCATGAGCTGGGAGTTTATTCCATAAAACAGGGGCTTGGTGGCTAAACGCTCTACCTCCAACCGTACTTTTACTAATTCTAGGAACCACAAGCAGTCCTGCATTTTGCAAGCGAAGTGTTCTGTTTGGATGGTAAGCCCTTAATAGGGCTGGGAATCACTGGGTACCTTACGATACGATATGCAAGACATTGCTAATGATAACGATACTTTCGCGATATCGTCTCTAACAACTCACGATATAACAAATTATAAGAAAGAAGAACATATGTCTTTTGGATAATATTTCCTTATTTTTTTATTTTAAACACAATGATCACAAACAACTTGAGTCCTATTTGGTGCAACGAATAACAGACTTTTTTGGAACAATGCTGAAATCAGTAATATTCTGACTTTGACAAACGATATTAATATTAATTAGAAAATATATCTGTAAAATTCTGTGTAAACATAGACGGAAATGTTATTATTTAGTGCAAAATTGCTGTAAACAGGATACAAATTATAGAAGTCAATAAAGCTGCCAGGCACATTGGTATTCACCTCTAAAAAACAAAACCATAGCTATTGCATTAATTAAAGAGTGTAGCAGTAAATCAGGTGTTTAATACTGTGAAACTTTTCAAGTGTCTTTCTAATAAAAACCTCCCAGAAAAAAAATTGTTGTAGCTAGGAACTTAAAGTTATATAAGACATAAACTGCTTTAAAAATTAAATTACCAGGAATAAAATGCAAGAACTTAAAGTGCACTTAAATGTAAATATCTTTGAGAACATTAAAGTCTGGGGAACAGGTGCATGTGATGCATGTTGTATATGTTCATGTTTTTCTTGAGGAAAGGCAGTTGGTCAGCATGTTCAGGAGTGAGTGAACTTCTCTGGGCACTAATGATATCTCCAGCAGTTGAAAAAACTCTCTCAGCTGCCACACTAGTCCCTGGAAGACACAAATGCATATGGGTCAGTTTGGAGAGGAGAGGGAACACGCGCTGCTGAGATTTCCACCACAACAGTGGATCTTCAGTGAGAGGCAGAGGAAGGGCGTCTTGATATTGTTTGACCTCTGTCTCTGCAATGGAGGCTGCTGATGTAGAGGCATAAGAGGTCTTCTTGAGGTTTGACCCAGAAGATCTACTGACTTTCTTTTCTTGGTGGTGCTGGTGTCACTGCTGGAATGTGGCTGCCCCTCATCCTCCAAATCATCCTGTAGGTCACTACAAGACACTGGATCTCCTTCCTTTAAAGCTGCTGCTTTTGACTTCAGTTTTGCATAAGTGTCTTGGACTTCTTCAGGTGACAGAAACAAAAGAGATTTAAATTTAGGGTCCACGGCTGAGGACATGCATAGGAGATCTCTTTCCACCTCTGACTGATATCTCTTTGAAAGGTCTTGATTGATGGCTCTCTTGATCTCTCGAACCAGAGGAGTCACGTCTTCAGTGCTAGTTGTGTTGCACACCACTTGGGCATGAAGAGGAGCAATCATTGAAATGGTGGGATTCTTTTCCTCACACGTGATGTTTGTTGCCACAGGCATTAGTTTTAGTGCTTTAACCATCTCTTCAGTACTTGATATTTCATCCTCTGTCAATGCACAGTCTGTCACGTTCCTACTAATGTTAAGAGAAAAAAGAAATTTGTGCTTTCAATAAATGTATATTTTATAATTTATTTTGAACCAATTATGATTTTTAACTATAATCTTAATTTGTATTAGTAATATATGTATATATTTACATGCCAAGTTAATTTTGTATGTCTAATGTAATTTACATTACACATGAAAAGTATTTATTCTTTATGCCAGATAAATTGTGCATCAGTATTTATTTATTTACATAAAAACATTTTCCACAATAATTACACAAATTTAAAGTACTGCATAAAACATTTCTTACCTCTGGTGATAAGAGGGGAGCACAGACTGTTGTTCTAGAAACCTCAACACCATCTCATAGGCACTATTCCAATGAACAGGCATGTCTGTGATCAGCTTGTGATGATCAGGGAGGTCAAGGAGTTGATTTCTTTTCAGGGCTTCTGCTCCACATGTGCTCCACATGTTGAGACCCGCCTCACATTTGCAAGAACCTTGGCAACAGAAGTTACTTTCAGAGCATGTTGGGATGCAAGATTTAGAACATGGGCAAAACATCTAGCATGTTGGTGGCCTGTTAGCGCCATTGCAACACACATGTTAGATGCGTTGTCAGTGACGACCACTGGCTTTTTAGTTTCAAGACGCCACTCGTCTACTGCTGCTTTCAGTACATCAGAAATGTGTGCACCCGTGTGAGATACATGCATTGCTCGGGTTTGTAGAACATATGAGATCATTTCGCAGTCTTTGTTGATGAAATGGACCGTGAGCGTCATGTAGGACTCCGTGGCCCTGGAGGTCCAGCCGTCACACGTGAGCCCCACTCTTTCCAGCGCCGTCTCAACCTTAGCTCTGGTCTGGGCGTACAGCCCAGGGATCATTTTTTCTGCAAAGTCTTTCCGAGAGGGAATGTCAAAGCATGGCTCTAACGCGTTCATCAAAAACCGTAACCCCTCAGTCTCCACCTCGCTGTAGGGACGGAACCCCTTGTACACGTAATCGGCAATCCCACTCATTATTGCCTGTGCTCTTGCGGAAGACGTTGATAGCGTTGCCTGGAAAAAGGCTTCCACGCCGGGCTGTGTCTGCTTCTGGCCAGCAACAACCCCGGCTTTCTCACACATGCATGTTGGTTGCATTTCCAGTGTACCGAGCTTTTACAAAACAATTCTTGCAAATTGCATAGTCATTCTCCAGCTTAGTCCCGTCTACACTGTTGTAAAATCCAAAATGAGTCCATACTTTGTATTTGAATGTTGCCGGCGCGTATTTTGACGTGCTGCTCTCGGTTTTTTCCATGATTTTCTCCTTTTTTGTCTGACTGTGAATTCTTCTTTCTCCACCCACAACAGCCAATCTCGCAATAAGCGCCCCCTATCGACCCTCAGAAGAATTGTCTTACCAAAGGATGATTAACATAACGTTTTAAAGAGTCTTCAAACGTAAATAAAAGGTCGATGCTTGATGAAGACGCATTGAAAATCAATCACGGGACTAAATATCGCGACATATCGCCACATCGATATTTTGGCACATCCCTAGTCCTTAATATACAGTAGGATGGGGTCATACCATGTAAGGCCTTATAGGTTAGCAGGAGGATTTTAAACTCAATTCTGGGATCCAGTGAAGTGAAACTAACACAGGAGTGATGTGATCTCTTCTGCTAGTTCCTGCTAACAATCTAGCTGCTGCGTTCTGAACAAGCTGGAGACTTCTTAAGGAACTCTTAGGACACGCTGCTAACAAGGAGTTACAGTAATCCAGCCTCGACGTAGCAAATGCATGGATGAGTTTTAAAAGGCGGACGTTCTGGTTAGAGTGTCCGCCCTGTAACTGGAAGGTCGTGGGTTCAAACCCTGGCCGAGTCATAGACTTTAAAAATGGGACCCAGTGCCTCCCTGCTTGACACTCATCATTAAGGGGTTGGATTGGGGGGGTTAAGCCACCAAATGGTTCCCGAGCACAGCTGTGTCTGCAGCTCACCACTCCCCCAAGGGATGGGTCAAATGCGGAGAACAAATTTCGCACACCTAGGTGTGTGACTTTGAATTTGAGTTTTTCAGCATCCCTTTTACAGAGTATATCTCTAATCTTAGCTATATTCCGCAGGTGAAAAAATGCATTTTTGCACCTCTGAGATATGTGAAATGTGATAAATCCTGGTCAAATAAAACCCCAAGGTTTCTAACTGTGGAATTGGGGGCTATGCTTATGCCATCCAGGGAGACTATCTGAGCAGACAGAGCATCTCTGAGGTTTTTAGGACCTAGTGTAATGACCTCAGTTTCTCTGGGTTCAGGAGGAACCCAGAAAAATTATGACAGTTATGTAATTTACTTACGACACTTTTATGTTTTAACTTTGCAAAACCAACTACCCCCCACTCTAACACCTTATCACCCGTCTATGACATCCTACTCTGTTTCTTTCTCTCTTCTTTTGTTTCTTTTTTCTGTCCGGTCCAACAAGGAATGCACGCAAATATAATTTTCATAAGGCTTAGCCTCAAATACAAAAGGGGTTTATACAAATACACACTCAGTCTGTCTGAAGATCCATAAACCTCAATTGTAACAATAAAATCTCTCCAATACAAGAGGCACTCGGCTCTGATCTGCTTGCTCAGCTGTTGGACAGGAGAAGTTTAATAAAAAAAAAGTTGAATACTACTGGGTTCTAGCTCTACGCAGAGCTTTTTTATCATTTAATAGTCTATGCTTCCAGGTATTCAGAGACTGCTCTGAACCGGAGCGACGCCATTCTCTTTCCAACTTACGGGTTACTTGTTTAAGGGAACGTGTTTCAGCATTAAACCACACTGCTACTCGGTTTTGTCTAACAAGCTTAGGGTTTTACAACCATGTGAGATTTTAGCAACTTGCAATTACATTATTCTGTGTTCATCCAGAAACATGCTTCATAGGTTGATTGGCAACTCTAAATTGACCATAGGTATGACTGTGAGAGTGAATGGATGTGTGATTGTGGATATTCTATCCTCCGACAGACTGGCGACCTGTCCAGGGCGTCCCCTGCCTTCGCCCATAAGTGGCCGGGATAGGCTCCGGCAGCCCCGTGACCCCGAATTGGAAAAACGGTATAGAAAATGAATGAATGAGTGAATGTGTTCAGCCGTCAGTCCCATAGGAAAAGTGTTTCCTAGTTTTTTTTGTTTTGTTTTTTATGAGTAGAAATGAAATTATTTAAATAATAATGTAAACCCAGTGGTTTGCTTTTGACTAAAAAAGGAAAATCTTCATAGTAAATTATGTTTAAACATGAAAATCTGTATTTTTATATTAATACTATAATATTATTGAATCATGTGATCACTGAGTTAGATGTTGAAATTGTTTAGAGGAGCTAGAGACCACTGCAGAGAGATGTGAAGCAGACACTCTGTTCATCAGTTTTCTAATAATAATTACTCGCCTTTTGAGAAATCATTGCAGTCGTTAGAGCCTAATAATTGACATGCAACTCAAATTCCCTCTTTATACATTTGATTTGAAGATCTTCCACATCAGTGCACTGTGTGTTTTTAAGCTTCGCTGAGGGATTTATAGTCTGCAGCAAATCAAGTGTACGAAGAGGTTTTGCTGACACCCGTTTTGCTTTCTTCTCACACCCTCTGTCTGGTCTTCCTTGCAGCTTCACTCAAACTCAGATAAAGGAGATGGATCTGTCAGGTACATTCTGAGTGGAGAAGGAGCTGGGACTATATTTATCATCGACGAGGTGACAGGAGATATTCATGCCACCAAAAGCCTTGATCGGGAAAGGAAAGCACATTATGTCCTGCATGCTCAAGCTTTGGACCGGAACACAGAGGAAGCCCTGGAACCAAAGTCCGAATTCATCATCAAAGTGCAAGACATCAATGACAATGCACCGAAATTTCCAGATGGACCCTTTGAAGCTACAGTACCTGAAATGTCTGAAGTGGGTGAGTAGTGCCACAGAATCGACTTCAAATAAAATATCTCTCAACTGTTAATAGCTCTAAGCTTTTATTTGAATAGTTTGAAAGAGGAAAATGTTCTGAACTTGAAAGCTTCAAATGCTGCTTTTATGAAATTGACGTCTATAATCCTCGTCTTGCCTTGAGTAAATAAGAAAATGATCTTGGGAAGACTTTCAACTTGACGCTTGTGTGTATCCTCTGAAAGTAGGAATGTAAATGCTGCTGCTAATATAACAGTATTGGTGTGAAACCCTCCTGTAAACATGTGTTACCTCGTGCAGCATTCTGATTTGACTTCTCAGTAATAACGTCCTTCAGTGTTTGGTCTTCTGTAAGCCAGCCAAGTCCTCTTTTGCCTCCCGGGTGAACAGGTCTTTTAGAGCACTCAATTGTGCCTCTGTAGCGATTCCTGCCATCTGGACTGTGGAGTTCTCTGCATCACGGAGGAAAATAAAGCTTCCATTTAGCTCCACTGAGACGGCCACTCCTCAGATGCCCAGCATCATGTGGCCAACATCTATGTTTTATTTCTTTGTTCGCTGGTTCTGTTTTTAGCTCAGATGAACAAAAGCTACATTTTCTCAGTCCAGTGGATTCTGCCTCACAGCACGATAGCTCAAAAATGTGAGGCTGTAATATTTCAAGAGGATATATACAATGTCCAAACAGTAGCCAAACTGCTGCCGGGAGGCAGTTTCTGTGAATAAACCCTACTGAAATTGTTCTTTGTCAAACACAATTCTTTTTTTTTGATCATTCAATTGTTCTTTTTGTGTTTATAGATTCTGCACCTAAAGTGAATTTAATGAACCTTAGCTAATTTCTTCCCCCAAACCTTCTTCTTTGTCTTATGGATAGTCCCTTTAGGGGTCGAAACAGCAGATGAGCCGCCTCCATGTGTTCCTCTCCTCTGCATCCTCCTCACTCACATCTTCCACCCCCATGTCCTCCTTCTCTACATCCATGAACCTCCTCTTCAGGCTTCCTATAGGCCTCTTTCCTGGTAGCTTCAACGTTACCATCCTATATTCACTTTCTCTCCTCTCAACGTCTCCAAGTCATCTCAATCTGCATTGATGGCCTCTAAAATGCCAACGTCAGATTTTGAATTGACGTTTCAGTTTCAGAATACTCCATAAACTGGTCTAAAAGCACAATTTTACCAATTAATTGCAATTATCTAAATCCGTCATCTATTAAAATACAAACAGGCAACATAAAGTACTTAGGTATAAATATCTCCTCTAGGCTTTCTGATCTACTCAAGCTAAACCACACCCAACTACTTAAAACAACCGAGGCTGATCTCACTAGATGGAAAACTCTACCCATTTCTCTAATCGGGAGAGTTGCAGCCATAAAAATGATGATTCTCCCAAAAATTAACTACCTATTTTCAATGATTCCTTCCAAACCTCCAACTACTTGGTTCAAATCATTAGACTCATTCATTTCCCAATACCTCTGGGAAGGTAAACCCCCACGGATTAGTTTAAAAACTATTAAAAAACCTAAAGATAGAGGAGGACTAGGCCTTCCAGACTTCCAGGACTACTACTCCGCGAACAGATTGTGTTATGTACAAAAATGGCTGAATCCTGGTGTGCTGGATGAATCCTGGCTAGACATTGAACAAAATCTCTGTGATAACCTAGATATTTCTAATTTACCTTTCTTCAGTTCTAAAATTAAACAACACAAATGCTTCAGAAGTTTAAACATCAGCTCATCCTTAACAGCCTGGTGGGATTTTCTTAAAAAAAACAACCTCACATTATTTCCATGTAAACTTACCCCCATTTGGAACAACTCTGACATTTTGATTAACAAAAACATGATTCATTTTGCTTCATGGAAGAACAAAGGAATCGAGCAGTTCCAGCATATAATTCAGAATAGAAAATTTATGTCCCTCTCAACGTTATCCTCAACCTATGGAATTAATATAAACAAATTTCTAGAATATCAGCAGCTTAAATCAGCTATAAGCACTAAATACTGCCTGACCCAAATAGACCTAGACCCTCCCCTTACAGTAACACATTTCATGGACCTTAAAAATCCCAAACTCACCTCCAAAATTTATAAGATGTTATCAGACATAGATGAAACCATTTACTTACCCATGACAAAATGGGAGTCTGAGCTATCATTGAATTCTAGTGATCAATTTTGGCTACAGATCTGTTTGAATGCCTTTAATATGACCAAAAGCCCTAATCTACAACTTATTCAATACAAGATTCTCCACAGAACTCACTACACCGGACAGAGGTTATTTAAAATGGGTCTCAATCAGTCTGCTATATGCACACAGTGCATAGGTAACAACATAGACGACTATTTGCATGCCCTGTGGGTCTGTCCACCTGTCCAATCATTCTGGCGTAAGGTTTGTGAGGATTTATCAATCTGGTTTAATCATAAGATTCCTGCTTGCCCCAAATTCTGCTTATTAGGTGACCTGAATAACATCAACATGGAATCTAACAAGGCTTATATGGTTCTCACCGCTGTATGTATAGCAAAGAAAACTATCCTCCTAAACTGGAAATCTAAAAATAATCTTAGCATCAACCACTACAGAAACCTCATGTCAGAGCATATTAGTTCAGAGATAATGTCCTCCACAAAAAACCTGTCGGCTTCAGACTCTCCCTGGCTCCAGCTGGTTAGTCACATCACCTAGTGGGGGTGGGATGGTGATAGGTTGAGCCGGGTCCTGGCTGGTTGGGTGGGCCGGGGTGGGTGTGGGGGGGGTGGGCTCTGCCGGGCCTGTCGTTCTCCCGGTTCGGGGCTCTGGTTGCCTGGGTGGGGTGGTGGTGGGGGCGTACACTCTGCCGGCAACTTGGCAGGGGTTCCTGGGCGGGTGCCTGCTGGGCGCAGGGTAGGCAGTGCGGCTGACCGGGAACGACGGCCGGGTGCCGTGCTGGGTGGCTGGTCGCCGTGGCGGGGGCTGGGGGGGGGGGCTTGGGGCTCTGGGGCCTGGGGTCGTCTGCCCGTGGCCGGTAGTTGGCGCGTGGCCTGGCCCCCCGGGGGTCGGCGCCGCAGTCACAGGGGTTAATGGGTTCACTTGGGTGGGTTTATTTCATTATTATTATTATTATTATTATTATTATTATTATATTAATTATTTTATTATATTATTATTATTATTATTATTATTATTATTATTATTATTATTACTTATTTATTTTTTTTGGGGGGGGGGGCCTGGGGGGGCAGTGTGCTAGTCCTTAGGGGGGCCAGGGTATGAATGGTGGGGCTGGACCCCCTGCCCCCCCGTTCTGGCGCCGGGACCCTTCCTTGCTGGCTGTCTCTCGGCGCCGCGAGGCTCTGGCCTCCAACTGCGGCTGGCTTGGCGTTTCTGGCTGCCCGGCCGCTCTGGGAGGGGGGGCGCCTACCGCGGCTGGCTGGGGGTCCGGTCGCTCGGGGGAGCCTTCTCCCCCGGTTGTGCCCATCCGCCCGCTCCTCCCCGCTCTCACCCAAACAAATATTGCACACAGGCACATAGGGCCCCGGGATCTGGATGCCCCTCTCTGGGTTCTCGTTGGCACCCGCCCTCCTCCCCGCTTTTTACTTGCATATTAGACACTCTGATTCATCTAGGGCCTTGTGGAGAGGGTCTGGTGGAGGGGGGCACGGTGAAACATCCGTGCTCACCTTTCGCTGGCCCCCCCACAATTTTAACTTCCTCTGTAGACACACACACTGCATGCTAGCAGCACACACACAGCAAATACACACCACTCACAGAGGGACTCCGGAGTGGGGGGCTTTGCGGCTTGGCAGCGGTGGATCCCCCCACACTGGTGACCTCCTATTTTACCTGCAGCACACACACAGCACTCCCACACCTCCATACATGGGTGGGGTCGGGGGGGGGCGGCCGGTCTTCACCCGCCTGGTCCTCTCAGGGCGGCCGGGCTTATGGGTGTCCTGTCGGCTGCGGGAGGGGTCGGGCATGCGGCGCTGGGGGTCGGCCGGCTGGGGGGGGGGTTGCTGCTTGGCGGCGGGGGTAGGGAGGGTAACCAGATGATTGTGAGTATGTGTGTGTGAGTGCATGGGTAGGACCGACCTGGGGGCTGGCTCGCTGGGACCCTCTGGGGCTTTCCCTCCCCATCACAGAGAGGGGAGGGCACTGAGAGGGTTGGGGAGGGGGGGTCAGATATTATGGCGGGGGGGGTGGTAGTGCGTAGGGTTTTAGGGGGGTGGCTGTGGCTGTGGGTGCGTGGCGATCCCTGGGTTGCTAAGGTCGCGGGCCTGGGCTGGCTTGCGGGGACGGGGCGCCGGTCGGGTGGTGGCCGGCTCTTGGGTTCCGGGGGCCCTGGCTTCGTCCCTGGCCTTTGTCTCGGTGTCCGGCGCCCGGTGGCCCCCATGGCTGCCGCCTGGTACGGCTAAGCGCTCCTGTCTTGTGGCCTGGGGGCCGGACACTGGGTTCGCTTGTGCCTCTGGGCATTGGGGGGGCCCCTGTAGGGGGGCCCTCTCTGTGCCTGGCTGGTGGGGTGGGCGGTCCCCTCCTCCTCCCCTCCCGGGCTGCCTGGGTCCGGATGCTGGGGGGGCTTCTGGCCTGGGGGGCTCTCCTCCCCTCTCCTGGTCTGGCTGGTCTGGCTGGGTAGGATCTGGCTCCCTTTATGAACACACGGTTCACGTCAGCAGCATGCATGTATCTCCACCCCCACGTGCACGTGCACACTGCCACACTGCTCCCTGTCTGCTTCATCCCTCCTCCTTACCTACAGTGTATTGATGGACAGTTTTTTTTTCTCGCTCATCTTAGTGTCAGATTTTCACCTTTGATGTAACATTCGTCTTTCCAGCAGATCTGGTATAATTGTTACTGCTTAAATTAATAACTTAGTCAAATCAGTGCTTGTATCCCCCACCTTTTCACCTTTCTTCCTTTTACTCTCTTCCACCCTCCCCTCACATTCTTCCCCTCTCCCTCCCCACACACACTAAATGTAACAAATAAATAAAAAATAATACGACAAAAAGGGGTTTATACAAATCTACACTCTAGTTTCTTGAAGCTATATAACCTCTTTTTGTGATAGTAAAACCTGTCCAACACAAAAAGCCTTCAGCTCTAATCTGTTTGCTCAGCTGTTGGACAGAACAAGTTAAAAAAAGAGAAAAAAAAAAAAAAAAAAAAAAGATTTTGAATTGATGTGTCTGACCATATCAGTTTAAAATCTAATGTTCAAAAACAAAATAAACAGGCAGGCCCCAATAGACCTGAGTAAACTCCCCATAAAACAGCTGAAGTCTCCGCAGTTACAGTCTTTCATTGTCATGATCTGACTGCAGTCTTTCTTTGCTTAAATGCCTTTTTTTCTAATTTTAAGTTCCCCTTTGAATGAAATACCAAATGGTGAATTTCTTACTTTTAGCCAACATTTTTAATCTAATAAAAAGCATAAAAGGCCAAAGAAAATATTGTTCCAAAAATAATTTAGTATTAGTCATTTCTCCTTCAGAAAATAAGACTACAAATTGAAGTTTTCCTCCAAACTACATCATTGGCAGCAAAAAGTACTCAGCCAACATCGATGACCCAAGAAAAAAACCAAGAACTGTGAAGGGGAAATTAATTAGCCCTTTTTTTTGCCCCGCCCCCTCCTTTGTTCGTTGGCTGGGCGTCTGTGGCGTCAAATCGGCCGTAACAATCAACTGTCCTCACACACCAGAGCACTAATCCCCCCCAACATTTGTCAATACTGGGGCTCCCAAGTGTGGAAAGGGGCTGTCTTGGAGTGAAGCAGCTAATTGGTTGTGATGTTCTTTTTCCTGTCCTAATTGATTAGCTGGGCACCAGCCAGGTAATTCAGCTGCTTCCTCCCTCCTACTCATCTCTGCAGAGTTTATTCATGTGACATGAAAAGACCGTCAACCCTGAGTTCTCTAGGAATAATCAACCTTTACACTTTTATATAAATATTCCACGATTAATCCAATCAGATTAAACTGAAATGGATCAGATCCAGCTTCTATTATTTTAAAATCATATTGTTCTTGTCAAGTTCTTTATTAAAAACAATTGTCAGTTTGGAAATTGATCATGGTGGAAAACAATAATTGCCATTTGTTCCCAGCCGTCTTCTATGTAACCAAGTTTTTTATATATCAGAATAGAACTATGAAAAAAAAAGACTGATCTGCCAGATTTGTACCGCTTTGACATTGCCTTCCTGTCTTTTTATTTTTTTTGCGATCCTTTCTACACACAAGCCCTTGTTTGACTTAAATGGTTGATCAAACTACATTTATTATATAAATCGTTTTAAACCATATTAGACAAGTAGAGGGACAAAAGCATTCACTTTTAGGACAACGTGTCTCAAAATTAACATTTTCTTTCAAGAGTGAAACACTTATTGGCAGACAATTCCATAAGGTCAATGGGAGTAGACGCCTTTATAGATTTTTTGATGGAAGCAAAAGGACACTTGTATTAAAGCCAGAATGATCATCCTCTGGCCGCTTGGAGAAGACGGTATAGTCTTCAACATGTTAACATGGCATAGCCTAGAACATCAGCTATGCATCACTTTTTACATTTTTACACAGGTCTTTATGAAATCCATAAACTCAGAGTTCTAGCCTGTGTCTTAGTGGGAATTATTGGTGGAATAGTAGAGCTCTAAACGAAGCATCTACAAAATTCAAATTGTGCTTAAGAAAGACTTCTTTTTGAAAGTCTACAAATAATTCATAAAGTTTCATTTTAAAAACAAATCCTTCTTTTGACAAATAACATCAAGATAGTAAAACATTTAGTTTTATTATAAATGATTAATGTTAGTTTTATCTTTGATTTGGGGATTTTTTTTATTCAGAAATTATTGGTTTGTGTCTCTTGGAGAGCAATGATGTGACAAGTGCACCACTCCAGGCTTGAATATTAAAAGCAAATATATTTTTTATGAAGTGTTATTCATAAAATGTTAAAGGATTCAGGCTCCAAAAAAGTAATGTTTCCTTTAAAGCTTGATGATGGCTGTGTTTGGAGGCTTTTACCAACACAAAATGCTGTTTGAATTTTGAGAATAGCAGTTAATCTGTACTTAAGATCAGATAATGTTTTTATTAGCTAAGAAAATGTGCTAGAAATCTGTTGGGCTAAGGTGAAAGTGAAAAATGCCCTAAAAGTTTCTAATTATGTGTTTTCCTGAATCAAAACAGAGAGGCAGTGGATAAACATCTAACTCATTACTATAATTATTTCATTTTTAGTAGTTTTATAGATTCTCTAATAGAACCATGTGACTTTGCTGCTTTCAAGGCTAAATCTGCCTAATAGAATTATATTCCGTCTATAAAACAAGGTAAATGTAAACATTTTAGCTCATTTGAATTTGTTGCGTATTTTTCATAATTTCTTAATTCATTAGGAAACTATTCAGTGGGAAATTCAGAACCAATACAGACCTTTTATATCGAATGTTGAGATGATGAGCACATTTACCAAACAGAGATGTTTAAAGTAAATTCTTTCAGTTCACTCTTTCTAATGTATCAGTCATCATTTGAGGAGCTTTTAGTAGAAAATCCAGAGGTAGTAATTAAACATTTGAGTTGAAGTGCATTACAATAAATGCTAGAACTGTAAATGATCTAACAAAAGTGCCTAATGTTTGTAGTTTTCTTCATCAGAAAGTGTGCAGTTTGCCAGCATTACACATACCTCTGTACTTTGGTACACTATCTCTGTCAGAACATGCCTGGACATCTGCATTTCACTGCCTCTGGTTATATCTGTTGAAGTTTAATCCAAACCTCTATTACCATCATATAACTTATACCATGGTCCGGGTGAATACTCCATTCTGATTGGCTGCTGGCTGTGCATTAAAAAGTGATAAACCACAGTGATAACCGCACGCCTAAAACAGTAGTTCTGGTCACTTACCTTAACTCTTCTGTATCACTGCGCCGGCTTCTTTAAAACCAACTTTATCTTCATCATCTGGACAAAAACAAGCGGTTAGAGGAGAACTTTCTCTCTGAAATGATGCTTTTTTCAGCACATCGTGATGACCAGCATAGATATCGCTTTCCTTTGCCGCTACACTGGAGATCGGAAATCGGAGCAGTCCTGTTACCGTGACACCACGTCACAAATAGTCCGCTTTTTGCGGAAAATAAGATCCAAACTGAAAAAATAACAAGATGAAAGTGCTAAAAACAGATTGAATATTTATTTCTTTTGGAAGTGACCGTGGTATAAGTGGGAAAAATGGCCGATTGCCTTATCAGAATTAACGCGCTTTGTGGAAGCAGCTATCCTCTGCTTTGGGTTGGATGGTTCAGGCTTCCACGGCGTGCGTTAATTTCTGAAATTGGACACTTCAAAGGCCATTAACCCTTAAGGCAACACCTGAAGGGAAGGCAAAGAACAAGGGGAAGGTTTCAAATACTATAATCACATATGTATGGTAACCTTTTTTTTTTTCCTTACATTAAATAAGAAGCTGCAAGTCTGTGTCCAGCATTTTAAGGAGCCCTTTCTGCCCAGCTCTATGATCTTCTATTGAGATTCTTTGCACATGTTTCTCCTTGGGTCTGGATGTTCCACAGATGGTTGCTAAGAGATGCCCAATAGAATTCCACCGCACAAATACACATCAGTGGTTTTGCTTTACCTTTAGTCTGCCTTTTCAAGAGAAATCAGGAAATAACTTTCACTGTGATCTTTGTTTTAGGCACCTCTGTACTGCAAGTCACAGCGACCGACTCTGACGACCCCACCTATGGAAACAGCGCCAAAATCGTCTACAGTATTCTACAAGGACAGCCATATTTCTCTGTCGACCCTAAAACAGGTGTGTTGTTACGGCGTGATTCAGATCCATATCATGTGGCTGCAGGCTGTGAAACAAAAACCACAAGTAGGAGTAGTCGTCTTAAATATTGTGTGCATCCAGCTGTGGCATCTTTGCAGGACGGACCTGCATGCAGGGGACACTCTGTTCCATTATTGCAGCAGCTGAAGTTCTGTGTTTAGCTGTGGTCCACTCAAACAACGGCCACATTGTCGAGTACGTGTTGTGTGCCAAAAGCAAGTCCAAGGGGGCTGAAAGAGACATTAGTGGAGATGTCTTCAACCAGACGCTGCTTCTGTGCCTCTGAAAGAGGGGAGAGCACGCACTGTTTAGTATTCCACAGTCCATTTTGGGGGGTTTTCTGGTTGAATCTATTAAATGTTAATAATCCCTCTAAAGTGGAGGACGTCAAACCTTTAAACGGAGCACAGCGAGTTTTCTGTCCGTCTACGGCGTGATTGTCCTCCGCCATCTTCATGGTTTTGAGGTTGGTTGACGTGAACAACTGATGTATGACGTGATTCATCTGCTTGGAACAGGTCTCAGTCCCTCTGAGACTGTGCCCCCCCACCATGTAAAACGCACATTCTTTGTGGAGAAGCTGCAAATGAATTGCTGCATCTTTTTGACTCACCTCACGGGAGAATGCAGGCAGGGCAGGATTGATGGAACAGTTGCACAGCAGCATGGTGGAGAGGAAGCACTGCAGACTCCTGACTGGAAGCTGGCCCTCCTGATGCAGTGCCACTCGTGTGGGTCTTTGTGGTTGAAAGCATGCTTCAGCAGGAAAGCTTGATCCTGCTGGAGTCACTTTCTTACATTTGTTGATCAGCAGTGTGCTTTCGGATAGATCAGAGGCTCGCCGTGCTTCAGCTGACGCTGCATCTTGTCTGCATTGTAATTGGGCGTGGGGAGTGCAGAGGATAGGGATCTAAGGTCTCTGCACAGCACAATTCCACCCACACGTATTCATTTGTACCAGTCCACTGTTGTTGTTTTTTTGCTATTGGCAAACCGCTCTCATCCCTGAAATTAGGACAAGGACCCCCAGTGGTCAGAGGAAAACCTGTGCATAAAGGGAGCCGCTTGTGATCTCTTACATGCTAAGCGCAGGTCTTAAAGCAGTTTTCCTGGCATGCCGCCACATTTGAGCGCCCACTGGAGAGATGAAACAGCTCCTGCAGCAGTCTTTCAGGGCATTAGCTTGCTTACACCTCCTCATATTCACATGTACCTGAATCCCATTATGTTTAACCTGTCATGGAAAATTCACACATCAGTAGTAAGATTAGAAGAAGACACATGCCCATTCAGCCTCATCCCTGTTGACCTTGGTTTGGCAGCTTTGTGCTGCAGTGGAAGACCATTCAAGGCAGGGAAAGATCATTCAAGGACAGGTTGCAGTCTAATAATGGCATTTGGCGGAAACATATGGCGAATGGAAAGGATTGTCTCAGACTTGACCCAAATCCTCAGCTGGAGACGGGGCTAACACTTTTACCTGTCTCTGCTTTATGAATACTCAGGTGTTTTACTATTCTTTCAGATCTGTGCTTGAAATAAAAAAACTCTGCTAAGGATTTGTTAGGTGTCTGGCGTTGATGTTTTTTGACTTGTTCACTGAGGAGTTGTCAAAAACCAACAATGAGCTGTAGTTTCAGTTCAAATGTCGACCAAATACCTCATCAGGATGAAACTGCAACACCTTAACCAGCTACAAAGTGTCAGCAGAGTTTGCAATACATTTTGCTTTTCACCCAAACATCGCATATATTTCTCCTCATTCATATGTTTTTATTATTTCATCAGCAACAGTTGAGGAAAAGTTGTGCATCTTGAAGTGATAGAACAGTACATGCTCTGTTTAAGTGCAGGAAAGATCCAGTATGAAAGCATCAGAGCCTCCTTTCATTGTGTCAGTCACATGGAAACTCATGACTGTAACATTACTTTATTTACATCATTTCTATTTCTATCTAAAACCGTTTTTGTACTACACCCGGCTGCTCCTGAGCCTTTGATTATCCTTGGAAGAAATAAAACTACATTGAATGTGCTTTCACATTTGAAGCTGTTTGCATACATTTTAAGAGCTATGATTCCCAGGTTTGTTGAAGTTTTTAAAAACTCTTCATCTAATTATAATTGTGGAGTAATTTAGTTTATTCAGTTTGAAACCCTTTGGTCGTACATGAATGATTTCTTTAAGAGAAAATCTTCTTCAACTATAAGAAAGTGTACTTCTAACTTTCACTCTAAGTTATACATTTGCAGTTAAAGTCAATGTTTTTTATGCTGTAATGATATTCATCAATTTTTTTCATCTTTCTGTCAGATGTACAGCCAATTATTTTAAAGCACAAACTATGATAATCTATTACTTTAAATGCAGAGTGTTTAATACTAGAATCCCCCCTTTTCAGTCAGTTTTTCCAATCTTTTCAACACTGGACCTTTGATTGCATAAGGAAGAGCTGCCCACACCGCCGCTATTCATTTTTACAGAGAGCTAAAGAAAGAACAAACATTACAGCCACTTAAACACGAAAATCAGAGTTTAACAAGCCCTGAATAAGTACATTTGTATAAAAAAATAGTTGTTTCAGTCTAAAATCACAGTATGAAAAGCAATTTAAAGCTGAAAGCATCAGTTTATGTCTTTTAAATCATCTCAATGCTTTGTAACCTGTTCTCTGAGAACACTGAAGTTCCGGTTGTTTTGTGATCATAATTCAGGAGCTCTGGTTTCTAACTGAGGTGACTTTAGGGAACATGGATGGTTTAAAACCTAAACATCTGATGAACTGGCCCCTCCTGGCTGGATCAGCCAATCTGTGCCTGATGAGACAACGATCCATTTCCCAATTCTCTGAAGAACATAGACATAGTTTGGTTGCATGGAATGATTGCAGAAATAATATGGGGGGGTTCTGTGCTTGGATGGTTTTTTCATGCTCTGTTTTCCTTGTCAGTCTTACCAGGTTCAGGTTGATCAGCTCCACAGCTGGCTTCATTTTGTTCATCTCCCTCCATCTATTTAAAGGTCTGGTGTTGAGTTTTTCATAGTCCGGTCATCTTCCATGTCTCAACCGTTTGTGCCCCCCTGATTTTGTCATGGTTCCGTTTATTTACTGAATGTCCCCATGCTGTCTCCTGTATTTTGGGTCCTCCACCACCAGTTTTCTGACATAATGATGTCATCCTTCAGTCTGTATTGCTGTATATCATTTACGTGTATGCTTTAAAATTTCTTTTAAAATTCTGTGTTTTTTGCTGCTTGCATTATTTAATCCATAAATTATGAATGATGGTCACTTTGAAGGTTTACTGTTCATCTACATTCAGAAAATGGTTGAGTTCTGAAACGATCAACTGTTAAATTATTAAGTTTAATTAAGTTTCTGAGCGACAAACACAAACTCTAGATAGTTCTCTGTCCTTATGTTGTCAGTTTCACTTCACATTTTCCCTTTATCAGTCCGGAATTCATCCGTCCGCCATTTGTTTGGGAATTCACCGGAAAATGAACATCCTATATGACAGCGTATAGAAAGAGGTCAACGGCACGACTCCCACTGTTAGTCAATGACTTGGCTGTGGTGTCGACCTGTCTCGAGTTACTGTTGCTTTGTGAGGAGCTTCCTTTACTGCTGAAAGCTGTCAGGAAGAACCACAAATGGCTGATCTTCAACTATTGCTTTTGTGTTTCAATAGAAATCCTCTTTGCCCGCCTAAATGAAGGTAGAGGACGCAGACTCTAGTGTGAACACATTAACGTGACAGTATCTGCAGTATGATATCGATCATTCTGCCTTCAGGAAGGTGCCTCTAAATGTTCCTATTTTAGATATAGAGTTAAAATGACAGCAAACAAACAAATGAGCTTAAAGTGTGATGGATTTGGTTTATTGATCTGATGGTTTGTCTCATTGTGGGTTTTTAGACATAAACATTTGAAACACATTCAAAGAAAACCTCTTGGGCTTTAGGGTTATCCAACTTAATACCATTTATCCTAGCATGTGTGCGTCATTCATAACAAGGAAGAGTATCTCCAACTAAATAATCCAGTGGAGAATTAAAGCAGAACCCCCTTTATGGGGGTGACATTAGTGACGGAGAGACTCTTCTTGCCTCCTAAAATCTCCAAACTCCATTTTTAGTTCCTGTTTGCGTCCATTTTGCCCCCTATCTTTGGTCTTTAAATCATGCAAACCTTGTTTAATGTTTAATGAGACTAAACTGAGAATTCAAAGCTCAAAGCTGAGATGACAGTAAACGCTGGCTTACGACTAAAACAGATATCACATTTTAACATCAGACACAAGACAGACATTGACTAACGATGACATTCGACAGCAAAGGGAGTTTCATCAGAGTTTCATCAAGTGAAGGCCAACGCTGAAGGACTCATGAGGTCATTTTGTAGGCAGAAAACACAGAAGTGTAACAAAAGTCAAACTGTTGTTGCTGATGGATTTTATCTGTTGCGGTGCTCTTACACCAATCATAGTAACACGTGGAACACAGACCTGTTGTTCTATAAATTGGTCATTTTTACAACAGCTGATCATTTTGTTCAAAAGTAACTTCCAGTTATAAAATATTATTGGGCTACTAATACCACCAAGTTTAAATCCCTACCTTATTAACAGTAATTAAGAAACATAGACAGAGGCTATATCACAATAACATACTGCTGACAAGAAACGCCCCCCCCCCCCCCCCCCCCCATTACCAGATTAGCAGTCAGCTGTGCTGGAAGCAGCCAGACAGTTGATTGTAGAAGTCCGATTAGCGCTCAGGACTGGATTTGATGGACCGATGCTTTAGAAGCTCAGCCACCATCCCTGGATGTGGGTTTACACATGCTCTATAAACCTCTGTTTCCAAAAAATACGACCAAACAGAAGCTGGAAATAGATCATCAGCAGCATCATTAAAACCCTCTACTTTATATAGTAACATTTAGACATTTGTGCTTCAGGCCGCTGTGGCTCTAATGTCATCTTTCCGTGTTTCTTAACAACGCAGTGATAAAACTTAGATTGAGAAAGTCTCTTCCCGATGAGGATATGTAACATGTTGATTATGGAAATGAAACAATGTTGCTAACAAGCCTTTCCATTGCATCAGTGGCAGGCTAAAGGTGGTTTTGTCTTGACGTTTTGATAAAATGAAGAAACATTTACAGATGTTTTGTTTTCATAAAGCGGTCCATTTTATCCGCCCATTTCCTGGGCTGCTGACCAGAACCTGTCTGTGTTTCACCAACATGTAGTCTGTGGATCATTTAGATAGCAAAGTTAACAAATAACAAACATGTTTATAAAGTTTCTTTTGGCAGAAAATGGTAAATGGCGTATACTTTTACTTACTTACTTACGGTAAATGGTAAATGGCGTATACTTATATAGCGCTTTCTACCTTCTTACGAAGGCCCAAAGCGCTTTACAGTCACAGTCCCATTCACCCGTGCACACACACATTCACACACTGATGGCGGCTCCGCTGCCAAACACTGGCGCCAACCTCCCACCAGAGACAAGGTGGGGTTCAGTGTCTTGCCCAAGGACACTTCGGCACATGGGCGTGCAAGGCGGGAATCGAACCTGCAATCTTACGATCATGAGTCGACCGCCCTACCGCTGCACCACGGAAGAAAAAGCATTTCTGAAAAACCTTTTTTGGTATATTTAAATAAGATTTAGCTACAAAGAGTCAGCCAGCCTTCCCCTTCAAAATAAAAGCTGCATTAATCCCAGGACTCTTTAATCAACGGATGGATTTATTGTGACAGTTGTTCCTACACTCTAAGCCAGCTCTGTTATAACCGCATTGACCAGCTCTCTTGTGTTAAAAGAACACAGGATTCATGTTTATTATTCTAGTTTTTGTGATGGTTTTATTGTGTTTTTCCACCACATCTTAAAAGTCGGACGAGGCAGAAGTGGGCGTCCGTTTTTAGGGTCTTCTTTAACCTTTTAAATCTATTGCCTCATTTGGATGGTTCCTACACAAAATCTAGTGTACAAAGAACGTTTAAACTCCTGCAGATATTTACAGAGAGTTCAGGAAACTTAGTGATGGATTTGTGGAACTCGTCGAAGGTCATGGAAGTTTTTTTCCATAGAATCACTTTCCTACAGCGAAGTAGGTGAAAAAAAAAAGACTTCTTTGTGTTAAAGATAAAAACACTGTGGGTCAAGATTTATCAAGAGAAAAAAAAAGAGAAGATTAATCTTTTGCCCTGAGACCTGAATTTAGTTGTTTCAGTGCATCGGTTTTATCCCAGAACCTGGACTAAGATGGCATTCTATCAAAACAAAAAAGTATTTTGACTTATTTTTACACTACATTTACTTAGCACCATAAATCAATTTTCCTTTAACTTTACTCTCAAAAGTGAAGTGAATCCAGAAGCTTAAACAATTGTGCAGCATGTTCAGCCATGTACGGGTGGGTTGACGACACACAACAGGTTGGAGACCTCTGCCCTGAATGCAGGGTCGTCAATCATATCCTCATTTCATTCAATGTCTTTGTGAGGAATACGTCTAAGTGGAAGTCAAAGGTTTGCTTTGGCATCTCTCCGTGGAAGACTACATTGTGCGTGTGAATAGTAAATGTGAAGAGCGTTAAGGACCCACGCATGAATAAAGGTTAAAATGCGCTGATACAGTGCAGACTCCTTAACACTGACCTATGGTTGGTGAAGGTTTTGTCGTATTGGCAGATAACAGGAGGCCAATATGATGGGTTTCTGTATGTATTCTAAGAACTGTGACTGTTTGACCTTTAAAAAGGTAATAAAGTTCTACCTTTACAGTGTTAACGTTAAAAAAGGGTTACATCTTAGAAGCATTGTGCAATGTAGTGTTACATAGCTGCAGTATTGTGTAACCGCTACGTGGCAGTACTGCAGCGTTGAGTAAACTTTGCTTTGCTTAACTCCAAAGTGCCGTAACTCTAACTTGGCGTAATTGCAATGTGGCGTGACTGCGATGTCATGTCACTACAGTGTTGTGCAGCAACAGGTAACTACAATGGCACATAACTGCTGCATTGTGTAACCGCAGTGTCGCCTAATGGAGGCGTTGCATGACTGAAGCGTCGCATAACTGCAGCAGTGGCTCAGGCACCAGTGAATGTTTCTGTATTCATTTTTTCAGAAGCTCCTCTACTCCTGGATGTTTCTCTGTGAGGGGGGTTTGCGTTAAGTTGAAGTCCTATTGAAGCGTGAGTGCTCTGATCTGGTGAACTACGGCCAGAGAATCGCAGGAAACCAGCTCCTAGTGTCAAAATAAACTTTCACAGCCCATTAAAGAAAGAACTGTGTGAATTTGAAGCCACACCAGCTTCATGCATTCCACACAATTGACTGCAACATCTAAGTTTCCAAAAGGCACCAGGAGGTTCTGGTGAGATTCTTCTTTTCCTTGTGAGTTTTCTGATTTTTCTCTCCTGCTGCTGTTTCTAAACTTTCACTGACATCCGTTCAGTCTGAAAGGGAAGGGAATGAGATCAAATTGGTGAAGATGGACAAAACATTATTACATTTTAAATGGATGCAGAAAAAATTTATATTTGAAATTTTGGCCACACATATCTGAGTTTCATGTCAGACTTCAGTGGAGGTTTGGGAATCATTGGAACCAATTTAGTGTGATTACTTGTATGCATTGTTTGGAATTTATTGTCTATAATTAACTTTAAAGTGTCACAAACCTTTGAGGAGCTAAAGTCTCAACTTGAGCGTCTCAGTAAACTTTAAACATGGGTTTCAAAGGCTTTTAAAAGTCTTGTTAGATGCCTAAGTTATAGATTTATCTTTGTTGGTGGAAAAGTCAAATGTCTGGAAGGGTTTTGGGAACATTTCTGTTGTCAGCTCTTGTCTCTTGTGCTACTAGAACTTAAAAGAGATTCACAAATTTTTCCAGACAAATCTTTCCTCTGAAGAATCTCAAAATTGTTCAAAACCAAGTTGGAACTTTTCTCAAAGTTTTCTGATTACTTTTTCACAAGTGAGAAGGTGGCAGACTGAAGATGGATGGATGGATGGATGGATGGGGAAGGTGGTAGAAAACCTGGTGAGACGTGTCACGTGATGCTAAATTGTGACACACTGGAGGCAAAAAGAAAAAATGGGAAATTTTGGGTGCATGGATCAGATATCAGGAACCTTTGCATTTGAGCAAAATCACTGTTAATTGGTAAGAATTGTCACTATTTTGCATATTTTCTTTAAAGTGCATCTCACACAAGATGCAAGTCTAGTGAGGTAGAAGTGTTCAACTCTAAGACAGAAGATGCAAACTTTGATCTCCCTAATGAATACAAATGAGCCTGGAGAAAAAAACTACCATGCTACTGCCGTGTCAGCCGATACAAGTACAATGATGTGGAAAGCTCAGTGACATGCTAGCTCTGTCAGGAACATTGCAGAGGATTTACTCGATTACATGGTTTGCAAATCTTGAACATGCAAAGGCAGCAAATTTAGCAGACGCTGTCTATATCCCAGGAAAAGCAGATCTGAGAAGTGAGCTACATTTATCTCATTTACGGCTGCATCCTAACGCCTGTCCCGGCTTTCTTCACCCACATCCGTCACTTAACTCACAGAGACACCAAGGCTGCTCGTCCCCGGTCTCACAGTCCAATGGCCCGTAACCGTGCAGGGCTTCTGCACTTTTTCACTCCTGCAACAGACAAACCACACGGCTGAACCTCTTTGAATCCTAAATAGGCTAATTTCTCTGTTGATGTGGGATTTGTGAGTGCTTGAGTTTATTGAAGGAGCTGACACAGATCAAGACCCTTTTTTCAGTGTTTTTGCAGTTAATGGAGTAAGTCTTAACTCGGGTTGAATCAGGAAGGGTCCGTAACCTCGCCAGTCACTTGTGATGAGGGGCTCAGAACAGTCTGTGAATCTGCTCCTGATTGATTACAAAACAGGTCCATGAAAGTGAAATGTTATTGTTGTTGCTGCTTCCTCTTTTTTTGCACACATTCTTCAACAGCACTCAGGATATCAGGCTGTACTGGATGGGCAGCAAACCACGATTTCCAAAGCTGGAGATGGAAGAGCGCCTTAGTAATCTCCTATAATCCTTTTTGTTCACCCTGGAGATTGTTCTCCTTTAGAAGTTTCCAGCCAGACAAAGGGCTGGATAGTGTGATGGTATCAAATCTAATAGACTTGGGAGGTTGAGAAAAAGGCTAACCACCACACTGTGTCAAATTGGCCCAGGTTTAGGGAACTGGGCTCTTTCTCAATTATTTTCTGAATTAGTGGGCGAGCTCCGCAGAGGTTTAGCGGAGGGATTGCGGCTTAGAGATGGTCAGAACCATGAGTTCAGGGGTGCGATCTTTGTGTCAGACACTTGAAAAGGAAAAACACTGTGGTCTTGCAAATCATTTCATTTAGAATGACGGTGGCTGCAGCATCTGCTCTCTGATTGGTGTGACAGTGAGTAGATTGCACCCCCCCCCCCCCCACCTAGTCAGTGTGTGTTTTCTGTTTTTGAACCTGCAGCTGGGAAATATTGCACAGCCCCGCTATGCCTTTATGAGCCAGGAGTTAATAAGAGCGCTGAAAGGTCAGATCGTCTGTCTCCTGTGGTTTTAGTGGAAAGTTGGGCCACTTCCAAAGCGTTGTGTGTCTTAAGCACCACAGGTTTAGTTATTCTGGGACTGGCGCTAATAAAAAAAGATTTACAATGGATTACAGCGCTCGCATCATTACAGCTGAGTGTTTAGCAGCACTTTGATTAGCTATGGAACACAGAAAATCTGCTGATCCCTGCTGTTCTCTGGCATTTGGAAAGAACATTTTTGACGACAAAACTGGGTTGGAAGTCTTGAAATATTTTACTGAAAATGCCGAGTGCTTGTGCTCTCAGTGGGGGGCTGAAAGACCTACTTTATTATTTCTTTAAGACATTGTTATTCCAGTGGTGACATACTGGAGTTTATCAAAGAGCAGTTGCTTATAGAAATGACAAAGATGCGTTCAAACTGCACAGTGAGTGAAACGCTGCGGTTCGGCTGCTGCTTTGGTGGACGGTGGTGAAAGTTACCAGATTTCTTTTGTGCTAGAACTTTCTATCTGGAGTTCTTTTGTTAAGATGTTGGTCTTCTGAGTAGAAAAACAAACTTTAACTTACTTAAAGTGATCATCATGGCAGAGCAGGGGGTTATCTGTCATTCTGACACCCAACAGGGCTTTCAGAAGTGTTCTTTACTGCAGACAGGCTGCAGGTTAAGGTCATATATAGTGACCTGCTGATGTGCACAAAGGGAGACAGAGGAGCTGAAGAAAGTGTTTAAAGGACCTACACCATTCTTTACAGCTCAAATATTGTTTTGTGTATTTTTTAAACAAGTCTATTCCGTGGGTCAGACGCAGTTCATCTTTAGATTGTGGGATGGATGACCCTGACAGACACATGCAGCAGAATAGAGCAGCACGCTCCTCCATGGAGACGTCTGCCTTTAACTCAGTTTCTGTTTCATTCACATCCAACCTGCTCTGCTGTTTTCAGTTGGTCATTGTTCTCACCTGTTTCCTTTCATTGCGTCAGCTGGACTGAAGCCGGTTAATGAGCTGCTCACTATAAAGCTCTTTGGCTTGACTTTGGCTCTGCCAGACTCTCATCATGACGTGTTTCTGACACGGACAATAGCTTCCTCATCAGTCATGAATCACTGTTTGTGCTGTTAATCTTTCAGTTTGTAGTAACTTTTGTTGTAAATCTAGTCTACTGAATGACCCAATGTTACACATTTATGGTTAAACCATGACATCCTCAAGGAAAAGTGTTTGGGACAAACATTAGGGAATGGAGCCAAGTCCTTCTCTGTTTATTTAAAAAATAAATGTTGTGCTTCACACTTTATGGATTTGTGTTTAAGCTCAGTTGTGTTTCTTGGCATAAAGTTATCATACAATAAAAGCACAGCTTAGTATCTGGAGGGACTGAGATGTTTCTTTAAACCTCCAAAATATCTGTATTTGATCATAAAACCACAATTCTGACAGACTTTGGTGCTTGGATACATAGTTTGTACTTTTATCTATTAGAATCTAAATTAGAAAAAGAAAAGAAAAAAGGTCATAATTTGTCATTTACTTGTGTGTCTTTAGTTGGCAAACAAACAAAGTTTGTAAAGTTTATGACTCCTGTAAATTTGGTTTTAACGTTCAATAAATGAACTTTCTCTGCCTCAAGTCTGCTGACTCACATTTAATTTGGGAACACGTTCACATAAATATGACCTCATTACTTTTAAATCACAAAGAAAATGAGCTCCGATGTCGAACAATAAACAAAACCAAAAAAAGATGCACAGCAAATCATTGAAACCTGATTTATTTTGAGTCAAATGAACCTGGAAGCCAAAGTAAATGATGATCTTTGAAATGAGGCCTCGCTGCCCTACTTACCGCCGATTCTTTTGCCAGCATTGATGAGATTTACAATACAGCAGCATTATTCTCCTAGATAGCTATTCATCACACATTTACTGTTCTGAATCTGTGTGTGTGTAGGGGGGGGGGGGGGGGGGTCCTTGGGACAGAACGGTAGCACACACCGTAAACTGCAGCTCAACTTTTAACTATGTAAGCATTCTTGTTTTTGAAAGGCATTAAAGAGTGAGCCTCCAGAGAGCTAAGAATGGAGGGAATCAATGAGTTAATTTATTCATAGCACTGCAGCTGTGAAAACTCTGCTCACAGCTCATTCATCAAACGTCTTCATATCAGAAAGTTTAAACTGGACAAAGTTGAACAGAGGTTCCTAAATGCTCTAACAACACAGCAAACATAAAAACAGTTCTGACTGAGCCTCGTTTTCCTCGCCTTGACCTGCACACACTCCACCCCCCTGGACTGTGTTGCTCATTAGATAAATTTAGGCTCGTCGTTTTCCTTTAACTCCTGTGTAATCCGGGTTCGCTCGCAGTAGCCGTGACCTCGGTCACTGCTCCGTGTGACAGACGATGTGCGACCCGACATCCCCTGGATCGTAATGCTGTTGGCTGCCGGGCTCCTTGACCCAGTTTAAATCATTATCCAGCCGCAGCACAGAGTTACTTTAGTCTATAGAGCTCCAAAGAAAAGAGGAAAATTACCTTTTTGTGCAACACAGCGCCTTCGTTTTTTTCAGTTCTTAGAATCAACAGTGAAGGAGTTTACATTAAGTGGAGTGTGATGGAATCTGTTTCATATGAAACTGAATCCCAACATCCTTCAGACACATCAGTGGAAGACATGCATGCAGGAAGGATTCATTTCTACACGCAAAAGAAAACGCTGTGGAATTTAAAAACAGCATTTGTGGGTTCTGTTACTGAACTGCCTGTATTGTTGTTTTTTTTGGTTTTTACCGGTTATATAGATTATTTTTACATAAGTTACCTGAAAAGGTTTTTTATTTTTATTTTATTTTTTTAAATTATTATTATTATTATTAGCTCTGTAGTTTTTCTAGTGTTTTATTTCTAAACTAAACATTCAACCTTTTCCTCAGGATGAACCTTCTGACCAGAAGACAAAAAAAACAAGCATGGAGGGTTTTTTAATGTTATAACATTTAATAAAAACTACCATTAAAAACAAACAGAACCTCTGCAAATCCTGTCTGTACAGACCATTGACTATGTGCAAACGGGACTCACTGACCCCTCCCCCTGGCGTCTCAAACAGGAAGTGGTTCCAGGAAGCCAAACTCCCATAGACTTCTATAGAAAAATAAACAGCAGTTAGTCAGAACAACCATTCTTGCTCTGGTACCTTCTTCTTAGCAGGTTCTTAATAATCCTCATTTTTGTCATATTTTTTTTTTCTGTAATTCAAGTTATTCAAGTTAGAAACTGACCAATCAGATGCCTCAAGAAAAGTAGGTGGAGCCTGCTGGCCCCCACCTCCAACATTAAAAACGTAAAAACAACAGACTTTGAAGGTGTAGGGGTGTGGCCTTCCAACAATCTCACTCCTGATTGTCCATCAGTGGTTGCCATGGAAACGATGACTCAGACGGACTGCTTACTGACTACGTCTGGCTCCATCATGGCGGCATTCGTATACATAAAAATGGCGACTGAAATTACTTGGTTTGCTTGGAGGCAGAAGTGAACCATTTTCTATGGATGACGTCACTCAGTCAGTCCAGGTCTGACATGCTTCTGACCCAGCAGACATATTATGATTGGCTAGAACCAATGAATCTTTAACTTGTGACATTTAGCTTGTTTCTTGATAAAAACCCTTTTCTTTTAGGTAAAGTTGTTCTCATTCTTTTACAGCCATCATGATTAAATATCATCAGCTTCTTCTGTTTTTGTGCAGTGACTCCCATGAGCAGAAGTTGATGTTTTGACAAGATTTGACGCAAAAATGACATTCACGTTACATAATGAGGTTTTTTTTAAGCATTTCTTAAAAAACCTCTGTCTTGTTGAAGCACTTTTATTCACTTTTTTTCTTTCCACATTTCTGTTTGTGAATGGACACTTATTTAAAATGGCATTACAACTCCATAAATTTTCTGTGGTTTGCTGAAAATCAATATGTGCCGCAAAAACAATCATTTCAAACTAGAACTCCAGAGTTTCTCGCGTAGAACCGCTTGAAGGCCAGAAAAACTCGGATGCAGGTCAAAGGTGATTTCTGCTCCACATCAGAAGGCAGCACACCTTCTTTGGGCTTTGGGGAAACCTTGTTCAATCCTCCAAAAGTGTGTTTGTTTCTGTCATCTTCAATGACAGCATGAGTAACAACGGCTAAAAGTCCGTTTCACCCAATAGTCAGCGTCTTGATCCAGCCCCAGGTCTCAGAGTTCCTTTCCTGCCGCTGTGTGTTTGGTACACAATCAGAGCCACAGGTTTCCCTGAACTTCTGGGGTAAAGTGCATTACCAAGGCTAGCGTTACAGGTTGAACATCCAAACCAGCCTGATTGTCTTCATGTGGCTGCAGGAGTGGAGGTGTCACATTAATTTGAACACAAGGTGATAAAAACCTACAGAAATATTCGTTCAACTCAATAAAAGCAGTTGTTCTGAACTGTGCAACAGCTGGCAGTGAAATTCCTCCATTCAGCATCAAGTCTTCTTCATATAAATGTAAATTCTTCCCTCTTCTGTCAACAGACCAAAGTCAGGAGTGTCTGAACGTTTTTTGGACGAAGAACGAAAATGGATTTTCTGTTAAAAACTGTCCTTATGATACGCTCTCTGTGAATATTGTGATCATCAGAGTTGTCACAAATAATTATTTGCATATAAATCTAAGATGTAGTTTCTTGTTGGGGCACAGCAGATCACGGCTCAGCCAGTGTTGGACCACACGGACCCCCCCCCAAATAGTTTTTTCAAATGTAGGATTATCTTGAGTTCAGAGATATTAGGAACAAATGTTTTAAATTTATATATATATATATATATATATATATATTCGTTTCTTTCAAAAGTAAATAAGCCTTTATAATTGTTATCATTATTAATATGTTGTTTTTTTTTTGTTTGTTTGTTTTTTTTTACTGATCCGAAAATTGATCCAAACTGAACCATCACTCTAAAACTGTACCACCAATCCAGATTGTGAGTTTTGTGACCCGTTGCACCTCTAGTTTGTTGCAGTAAACCGTAGGCATGATGAAAAACTGTTGATGTTGTGGTACACAGTATTAATGTGTAACACAACATCAACATTTATGGCTACAAAGTAACTGTAAAGCATAGAACGTGATCAATGTTGGTTTAAACCACACTCCCTCCTTAAAGCTGGTTAGAAAACTTGTTTGTTTTTTTCCACTACAAACCGCTTCACTTTTTTAGTGAAGTGGGCGTGGCCTGTTGATTGACAGGTGACTACTGATCATGTAGTTGTTTTGGCAAAGATGGCGTGGCTTAAACACTGGCTTAAATGGGCCTACTGCAACCCTCATGTGAATCCAGTATTTATACCTGATACATTTAGTCTCAGGTCACCGTCAGTCATGGTCTTTGGTTGATCATCGCGGTCTGTGCTGCACCATTAAATCGTCTCAATAAGAGTAAATCTGGGCGTGGCCTTGGCCACTGGGAGGTCATCTGTGTGCTTGGTTCAGGTTCAGCTTTCCTTTTCTTTCTAAAGCAGATGTTTGATTTTGCTGCAACCACAACGATGCAGTGCACGTGTGCAGACTTTGAAATATTGGCTACAGCAGGTGTGTTTGAGAGCGATACCTTCTGGAGCCCCGCAGTATGGCCATCATTAAGATTCACAACACACAGCAGTAGCATGGAATATAAACTGCTTTATGTTGTGTTCACAAGGCAGTTGTCTAAATATGGCCACAAATCAAAATGTCTGTTATCAGCATATTGGAAACTTGCAGCGGCCCATTGTGAGCCACGCGCCAGTCCTGGCTCATTAATCTGGTGGAGTAAAACACCACCGTCTACCAGGTCCTGCTCCTCAACTCTGATGCTAACACTCTTTGATCATGAGAACAGAGTTACCCACTGCATGTTTTTTCATGAGACGGTGCAGATAAATCACCCGCCTCTTCACTCCACAGCAGCTAATACTCCTCCTGTCTTCCGCTGGTTACTATGCTGCAGATACAGTTTCTCAGTAGTGGGCAGAGGTGCAGTCATATATCACAGAGTCAGCTCTCAGAAAGTTCATGGCTGAGTTTTCTGTTACTGTAGGAATAAAAGTGACAGAGAAGCTGCTGCATTCTGCTTTGATCTCAGGTTGCACAGTCATTTGAAATATAATAGAAGAAGAAAAAAGGCTCAGACAATCAGAGATGAAAGAGGATATTAGTCTTGGTGTGTCTGATACAGAGCTATTGTTAATAATCCGTAGTGGTCCTTCACATGTCAGGAAAATGGCTGAATCTTATCATTTCTCTATTAACCGACTTTGGTTCTCTTTCAATACCATCCTTTTTCTTTGGGTCATTTAGTCAGAGCATGTTTTATTCAGTTTAAAGCAGAGTATTTATGAAAGCCCACTTTAAAGCCATTGTCATTTCAAGCCGCTTCTTTTTCTTCTTCCATCCTCTCAGGAATCATCAGGACGGCCTTACCAAACATGGACCGGGAAGCCAGAGAGCACTACACAGTGGTGATCCAAGCCAAAGACATGGCAGGCCAGGTTGGAGGCCTCTCTGGTTCCACCACCATCAACATCACCCTGACCGACGTCAACGACAACCCGCCCAAATTTCCCCAAAGTATGTTGGGAACCAAGGTTCTCACTTCAATGCTTTAGATTTTTATTGTTAAGCTTTATTGTCAGCTGGTAAACTGAGCTCTTCCTGTGAGTGTGAACACGTCTCAGTAAATATCAGACAAAACACTGTGATTGCACTGGAGTGACTTTGTGTTGCTATGCAGACATATTCTAACAGGTGTTGGTTGATCCTTTGTCAGCACCTTTAACTAGTGTGAACTACGGATCGGGATGTCCCGATCCCAACTATTTCCAATAGTTGCTGACTCGACTAAAATCAGAAATAGTATATTAAATGTGTTCATTTTTTAAATGTGTTGCAAAAGTATCAGATGGGGACTCTGTATCAACAGATTCTCAAAATCGAGGGACTCTGAACCAGATTGGTACCACCTGAATGGGACTTGGCTACTTTTAGCTGCAGAGCTTCTGACATACGCCACCTCTTTAAGCAGTTATGTGTCCTAACCCTTACTGCTGTTCTTACCCATCAGACCTGTGAGGGAAATGTAAAAACAGCAGTTAGCAGATGGGTAGTTTCCATCCCTAAACTATGAATCATTTTGCACAAACACTAATATGTTGCAGAGCTGTTTGCATGTTTGGAGGGGATTGAAGCCTCAGTTTGTGCGGCAGATGTTTTTTCATAACATTGTGTGTTTAGTAACAGCTCTTATGATCATATTTCCCACAATTAGCTAAATAAAGTTTGTTTCTTTAATGTGTTTTGCGGTCTGGAATTCTCTGTTTAATTGTAAACACAAGTTAAGATAAAAATTGTATTTTTTTGCCTGTAAAAATGCTTCATGAGGCATAATACCCCCCCAGGCTCGAAGATTTCCATTTAGTCTGCAGTTTAACAGAAAAACTAACGAGTTTCAGAGACATCAAGGATTTCTGAATTATTGTCTGCGTCGTATTTGCCTGGTTGCAGCATTATCAGCCTCAGTTTAGCATTTAATGTGGATTGGAGCACTGCAGAGCTCTTTTAATGACATTCCCTCAGGAACAAATGGTGACAGAGTCGAATCGCTTAGCTAAGCCTTTCAGGGGAGCATTCAGACCATTGTGTTTTCGGGCCAGTTTTTGCTGTGTCTGAAGGTGTTTGCATCAATGTTCTCCCAAAGAAAATTACCAGGTGTTGGTGCTGGAATCAGCGGAGGTTGGAACACCTGTTGGGAAGCTCAAAGCCAACGATGATGACCTTGGCACCAACGCAGACATCAAGTATACTATCATCAACTCAGAGGGGGCCAACATGTTCTCCATAGCCACCAACAGAGACACAAAGGAGGGAATTGTCAGCCTCAAAAAGGTAAACACAGAAATGTTGAGTCTTTGGAGGAGAAGAAAGTAAATTTACTTTAGTAAAGTAACTTTGAGGATCTTTTTGGTGGGATTTTGTATATCCAATTTGAATGTCTTTATTCACATTTTTATGTTTAGCTGTAAAATCCCACTCTGATGAAAATGGTGTTTTAACATGTTTTGTGGCATTTTTTTGTCTGATGATGGAGGACATCATCAGACAAAAAAATGCTGTTTGAAAAAGATTGAATTTGTTACGTAGAAAATATGCAGGGCGGGGCCACAAGCTCCCCTTTCTGCTCGTTTCTGATCATCCACCTGCAGACAACTAGATCCATGAACGTCTTTGTTTTCCTGGTCTGAGCTGGAATCTGGATCTAAACTGTAGCTGAATAGCTTTGCTGCCATTGCTATGTTACTAATGTTTGGTAGTGAGGGGCTGTAAGCCAGTAGAAGAGTGAGCAATTAGATGGATGATGGGAAATGGGGGTAGACTTACTTTCGCTCCAACAGTCCCGCCCACAACACAGAGGTGAATTTCTGCTGAACTCCTACCGCTCTGCAGAAACTATGTTCTGAAAAACAACAGGTTTTTAGAATTTAGCTAGAAACAGCCTCTTTAGAATTAAAAGACGTCTGGAAACAAATCAGAAGATGATCGGAGTGAGAATTTAAATGATAGTTTTTGTTAGTTTTTACGATTGTCAGAAACATTTTGACTTAAACTGGATTCATAATCATCAGAAAGTGTAGTAGGTTTAGGGGATGTCATCTGGACTTGGTTTTAAAACCAAGTCCAGATGACATCCCCTAAACCTACTACAATGGAACCAACCTGGATGAATGAGAGTCTTCATAGACAAATCATCAGAAAGGTTCTTCTATCATCAGCATAGATTAGAAGTAAAAAGAGAAGACCAGTGTGAGCTAGAGGGCCGTAAAGATGTAAAAGCAACTTGAAGACATGGTGACAAAGGCAGAAAAAGGAACAGAAAAAAAACGATTACGACCCTGAAAAATGAAATGTTTGCAGTAAAATGACAGTCTGGCATAGAACATGTGGAGAACTCAGATCTGACTCAAGAGCACAAAGAATTCTCTAAGCTAAGGTAACCCAGATACAGGATATTAAAATGAATTTAGAAAAACAATAAATAAAGAAGCAAGCGTCAACCCCGGGTGTACAATGGCAAACCACAGACTACTTATCAGCCTGTTTTCTACTAGAAATCTTTGCTGAGATCAGAGGGACATCAATACTTAAATAAAATGTGAGACCGCAGAGGATTTGTTTTTCAAGATGAGATGCTGTGTGCTTTGAATCAAACCTGCAAGATTGTCGGTGAATGAACCTCTTGTGCAGAGCTTCAGGATTCCTCACAGCTGCTGCAGTTTCAAAGCAAAGGCTGAATGTGATGACAAACGGTGAATGTGAGCGGAACTAATGGCATGCTAATGGTCCGGCCCTGTGGCGCCTTCTCCCAACAGCCCCTCAACTACGAGAGGAAGAAGACCTACACGCTTCACATCGAGGGACTGAATACACATGCGGATCCTCGTTTTACCTATCTCGGGCCCTTCAAGGACACGGCCACCCTTAAAATCTCCGTGGGGGACGTGGACGAGGCCCCCGTCTTTTCCATGGATTATTATATTCTGGATGTTTATGAAAACTCCCCCAGCGGCACGGAGGTGGGAACAGTCACAGCTCGAGATCCGGATGGAGACAACAAACCCGTCAGGTGAGACTCTGTAGCTGCTGAGTCTGAAAACCTTTTCATTGGTCAGGAAGGCAGCCAGAAAATGTGAACTTTGGTTTGAACCGCCACAGTTTTTTAACTCCAACCAAAGCAATAAAGGCGCCTCGCCAGGTCTTTGGCTAATTCCACAGTTACACATTGATCCACACCTCACACATTCAGACGGTTTTCACACAGATTTAGTCCGTCAGACTAATGGCTAACCGCTGCTTTTGTTTTTTTGTTTTCTGGGACACTTTAGGAAGAAGCAACCAGGAACAATTATTTCTCAGTATAAAGTCTTCTACTTCCTAATAAAACAGTTCAATTCAAACAATCAGGTTTAGATCATCTATAAATTAGCAAACTTCAGAGTGAATGTGTGATATTTTTAGGCTTTCCCCAGAGAGCTGCTTGTTTTGTCTACGGGCTTGAGAAGCTACCTGAGCAACACAATTGCTTTGCACATTTGTATGCACTTAAAGAGACAACTGTGTGCTTATGGGGAGAGAGGAAAATGAAGATTCACAACCGCCCGGGGCTGTGTACGGAACAGGTGCCTTGTTCAGCGGTTCCACTCCAGCAGACGCTGCCTGTGTTCATTTGAATTCTCGTCTTTTTTTTTGACGAAAACGATGCAGCGTTGGTGAACAATACACACCTCTGGAGATGAAGTATTGCTAATACATCAGTGAGAAGCAGGCCTCTCATGCTGCATATAATTGGATCATGTTTGAGAGTTTGGCCATGGGCGGTTGAGGCTAGGAGGTTCCCAGACATCTGTGAACACTGGCACTTGTGCGCAGGGACGTATATTGCTTTGGTAAATAATGTCTCTTTAACCTGTTGGCATGGCATTCAATGATTTGTTAAAAGGCTGATATCTGCATCTAAGAAAGCCACTGCTGGGAGGAAGACGCTGATGCTCTTCCTCCCAGCAGTGTTCTTTCGTAAAAAAACACTGACAAAGTGCCGATGGACCGCTTTAAATCCTCTCACAAAACAAAAAAGTTTAAAACGGAACACAAACCACCTCCCCGCCCCCCCCAAAAAAGCGTAAAATCTTTCATCCCTCCCCCGGCCAAGTGAAGCTTCTGCATGTTTGTCTTGGTTTGGGGTACTAAGCCACATCAGCAGGAGAGGGAGGAAAGCATGGAAGAAGGAGTCAAGCCCGCTGTTGGTTTGGCAAAAGCGTTTCCTCCCAGTGTCGTCACCAGAACGCTGGAACTCCCCCGAATTCAGCCGCGCTGCAGGAAAAAACCATCTGCATCCAAACTTCTCAGACTTCAAGAGGAACACACATTTGAGTCCCACTTTGGCCTTTTTCTGTTTGGATTTAAACAAAACTAAAGATACGTTCCTCACCACCTAGATCCAAACTCACTGCAGGTTTGGTTCTTGTTCGGGAAAACGGTGCGAACACGCCACCCCCCCCCGAGGCTGCTGCAACACGCAGATCCCACCAGAGACGTGTTTAAGGCAGGTTACAGCGCTGTTCTGTACATGTACTGTAGTAATATGTAATATGTAATATGTCAGTGAAGCTTTCACTTATGTGATGTCAATTCACAAAGATGTTTAGACTGTAAATGGCATAAACCTCTTAAATTCACTTCTATTTAAAAAGGACATTGACTTATTTCAATTAAAAAGTCACATCTGCACAACCTCAACGTCTTCATTAGGATTTGTTTTTCATGCTCAGTATCTCTAACATGCCAGCATGCATGAGGTCAAACGGGTTCAGGTGGAAAGATTTCCCTTCATTTTTGCTCCTCCCTCAGCCTTAGACGTTTGTGAAAGAAACGGGTAAATGAACAGAACTGTTTTGATTTTATGGACCTTCATCTTTGGAAATAAATTCTTTTAAATAATATCTTTGGGTTAACAAGAGTTTTTTTTAAGTACTATGGAGTGATCAATTTTTAAAACACAATCATCCTTATTCTCAAACGTTGAAAATAAATTGAATAAAACATTTTATTCTGACAGCAGTTTAGCACAGTGGCAAATGTTCTGTTGGAAGACTAAAAGTGTTCAGAACAATGTGTAACAACGACGTATAAACGACCATAAAGACACACAAAACGTGTTTTGGTGTTTTTAACATGTTTCTGTGGCATTTTTCTGATGGAGGACATTTATAAATTATATATTATATATTAAGCTCAAATTTTCTATGGGTTTCCTTTTTTCAAATCGTTGTGAATCAGGAGCAGATGGAAAAATGCTGTGTGACAGATAATACGCTGGGCGGGGTCTCAAGCTCCCTGCTCCACTCCATTCTGATCATCCACTGTCAGACCAATAGATCCATGAACGTCTTTGTTTTCCTGGTCTGAGCTGGAATCTGGATCTAAAGTGTGAGACTGGATAGATCTGATACTGCTGCCATTTTTGTTGGACCTCTAATGTTAGGTTGGGGGGTGTGAGGAGCTGTAAGCTAACGGGACAGTGTGTCACTAAAGGATGATGGGAAGTGAGGGTAGACTTACTCCTCGCCAACAGTCCCGCCCACAACTCAGAGGTGAATTTCTGCTGCTCTGCAGAAACTGTCCTAGAAAACAACAGGTTTTTTTAATTATTTTGGCTGAAAACATCATAATCATTATTAAACGAGCAATGGGGAGACTTCAAAACAGATCAGAAGGTGATCAGAGTGGGAACTGAAGTAGAGCCAAAAATGACAGCCTTGTCATTAATATTTAGCTTCACTGATCATTTTTGGAACAGAGGGATCCTCTCAACTCAGAAATCATAGATGATCTTTGTTCTGAATTGAAGTTCAAACATGGAAAACAGCCCCAACAAAACTGAATAAACAACAAGAAAAACCAAAACCAGTTTTTTATCGTGCTTACACTTCAGTGTGAGGGCGGCTCTTAATGAAGGCTTTAAAATTCCAACTGCGGTAAAAACGAAACCGTAAACATTCAGTAGATTTGCATTTGAAAGAACCTGTCCTTCTGGAGAACCTGTTATCTTTTTCCAGCGGTTAAAAACAAGACAACAGCAGGAAGTCTATTAATGTCAGCATGGTAAATGGCATACGTATACTTGCATAGCACTTTTCTACCTACAAGGACAAAGCGCTTTACAGTCACAGACCCATTCACCCAGTCACACACACATTCACACACTGGTGGCCGCTCCACTGCCACCAGAGGCAAGGTGGGGTTCAGTGTCTTGCCCAAGGAAACTTCGACTCATGGGCGTGCAAGGCGGGAATCGAACCTGTAACCTTGTGATCATGGGTCGACCGCCCTACCGCTGCACCACGGCCACCGACATCCTGAGGGATAGACCGCTGCGCCTCTGCTGATCATGTCTGTGCATCCTGTCTGAATGCAAAGTGCGGCAGGGATCACCATTTGGCTGTCTTTGATCTGAAGCCACCAGATTCAGAGCATGAGGCCAACGTCTGCCTGACGCAGCTTTTCACACGCTGAGCCCAAACCAGCGCTTTCAGTCATTATCTTTACTTACCACTATCAGGGGCAGTTATGGAAAGTGATCCAGTTACTATCAGGCTCTACAGTTACCAGACAATTGATTAAGTACGCCGGCTTAATTGCTCCTGATCAGAAAAAGCCGATCACATTACAGCTGCTCTGTGCAATTAGTCATTCCGACAGGAGAAGGCAAACATGCTGAAATCAGCCCGAGCGTCAGAAAGCCGACCCGTCACGTAGTAGTGGGTACCAGAGTTCACAGGGCTGCAGCAAGGGCTGCTGGGATTTTTACACCCAAACATCTCTGAGGATTTCAGAGAAAGAAGGAGGCAGCTGAGAGGTCAGACCGACAACAAGAACGGACACAGATGTTCTCCTCTGAACTGGGAACTGGCTCAACCTCGAAGCAGAGGTTCTCACTCTGGATGCCAGTCCTGTCAGCTGAGAGTCTGGAAATGGGAGACCGGGGCAAACAGATTCCTGCCGTGAACCAATGGTTCAGGTTGGTGGCGGTAGTGTCATGGTAGCAGTTAGATGGAATGAAGTGGCACAGCCCAGCCCAGTGTAAGCTGTGGTCTGAGCAGACGAGATGCTCCACGTCAAGAAGACCAAATCACATCAAACACAGAGCAGCTGTGGATAGGCGGCCTGCAGGTTCAGACACCTTTTATGGTCTGTAGTGATCAATGAAGCAGCTCTGCTCCATGCTGCCTATTATCCTCTGCTGTGATTAAGACACGTTCTCCTGGAGAGCTGCCGTTCCTGCCGCCGCCGCTCCTGCCGCCGCCGCTCCTGCCGCTCCTGCCGCCGCCGCTGCTCAGCCAGCAGACCGTTACAGCAGCAGATCTAAAGGCTGACTTTGAACAGCAGTTGAATCTGTTTTTTTCTCGTCTTTTTGTGCGTTTCAGCTTCAGCAGGTCATATTGTCAAAATGTTAAAGTGGATCAAGCTGCTCTCATGTCTAATTAGTGTCTGAGTGGGAAGCTGAACAGCAGCTTCTGACAGAGGCGCTGATTAATGTGTATTTGTACACTTAGATATTTTCATCATTAAATAGAATTCATATTGCTGTCATCAAACTCTAAGGTTTATAGACACGAGCAGAGGCAGAGGCTTCATGCTCCAGATGTCTGAAGAGCAAAAACCACCACACGGTTTTTGATGGGAGCCAGAATGATGTCATCGTCTGTTTACCTGCGGTTCTACGCGTCACGGCATGTTTGTTTGAGTCGTTTCCAGGTTTTCTGCTGCCAATGGCTGTGGGTTAGCTTTAGTGATGCCCTCACCTGTGTGACACCTGGCCTTTTCAGAACAAGCGGTCACACTCACAGCAACCTGTGGAAACACCTTTTGTAAGTCGACCTGTGAGGAATCTGCCAGGAAATCATGCTAAGCTGTTCCCCTCATGATCAACACACATCAGAACAGCTTTAATTCACACACGCTAAAATGCGATTTCATGATTTATTTCAAGCGATTTCAAAATAAGAGAAATACAATAGATAGATAGATAGATGTATTGAAGCCACAACTTGTCTTCATTTTTAAGCCACTCCCCCTTTTCTGTAAAGTCAAGTGTTTTTTAGCACTAATGGCAGCAGAATTTTCTCATTCTACTACATTTCTTCTGTCAAACTGAGGAACCGTCTTTTTAAATGGGCTCATCCTGGACTGCAGTTTCTCAGGGGAGGACGGGGCGGAGCATGGAGCTTTTGGCCCCGCCCATCCTATTTTCTATGTCACAAATAGAATCTTTTTCAACAGCATTATCTTAATACTGAAATACTGAGAGAGATGCACATGTAAACCTTACTTTCTGGTGTTTTGTGTTTTAAAAACATGTTAAAAACACCAAAAAAGACAAATTTGATCAGATTTAAAAATAAAACCAAGAACCTCTTTGCTGTCACGTTTTTTCATCAACCTGTTAACAGATTCCAGGGTTTGTCATGGCTGTAAAACAAAAGACTATTGATCTGATCCCAATCACTGAGTGCAGCTGTCGACTCCAGAAAAGTCTCTCTGGTTCAGAGCAGCTCTGGTTTCTGTTTGACGGTGAAACGAGACGCACGGCGCTGCAGAGAGCCTCAACCTTGGATTTAGGAGGATCTCTGTGATATTTAATATGCTCCGAAAGGCCCCCCCTCTCTATGCAGTCCAACCATTCAGTATCTCCTTCAGAAACCAGATGCTGCTCAGGATTTGGACGACAATCATCATCGACACACATCAACAACACAAACGCTCCTAATATCCATGAAATACTGTCCAGGCTTCACATTCCTTTCCAGTATTTTCCTGCTTTCAACAGCAAGCCTTCCCCCGGTTGTGCTACAGTTGGGAATAATCCTGGATTAAAGGTGTAACCGGGTGATTAGGAGATAAATTGGGAAGTAATCAGTCGGTGCTCGTGAGGAGCAGCTGCTCCACTTCGTCTTTGGTGGCAGAAGTTCTGGAAAAGCATTAAAAGTCAGTAAAGCTGCTAACGAACGCCGTCTATGCTCACACCTTCACGCAGAAATGAACTGATTTGGAATTTTCTGGATCTTGAAGCTCAAACATTAAAACAGATTAAATTCTAGATGATGCTTTTGAACTGCAGCTGCTGTGGCTTTCATCTTGGAGAGTTCATGAAACATTTTGGAGACTTTTGTATGGTCTTGTTTTGTTTTTTCTGGTTCTGGTCCGTCCTGGGGGAGGATCCCTCCTTCAAGTGGACAATCCTGAGGTTTCTTCTACTTTTTAAGGAGTTTTTAGGGTTTTAAGGGCAGGGATGTCCAGTTTAGTCTGTTTAGTTTAGCTCAGCTATTATATTCTATGACTTCATGTTCTTATACATTTACCGGACGAAGCCCATTAAGACCACTATGGTTGTAATAATCAAACTGAACTGAATTGTTTCGTTCCCTTTTTTAATGGCATCTCAATAAAAGAAGACATTTCTGAATGTAAACGTAGTGCTTGGTTATAAGAATCGCTTTTGAAAAGGTCACCCAGGACCTCCGGCAGCATCTCAGACCATCTCTCCAGGTTTGCTTTACAGAGAACATTGGCTCCTTTTGAAAGCACCGATGTTTTTCCTCCAAGCAGAGCCTGAAAATCTCCAGAGTCTACTTTGGTAAAGGAGGAGGAAAGTACAGAGGCCTGTTTGGTGCTGCAGCAGACAAATGCTCAGCTGCTTTCATGCAGGAACTTCATTTGAAATGTATATTTGCTACAAATAACAAGAGACTAGTTTATGACTGGAGTGTATTTTTATAATAATGCTGTGCAACTTTAGCTCCTCTGCTTTGAGGAACATGGACGGTGTTGTTTAATGAACAAGTCGACTTTGTTTCTGGAGGATTGACCTGCAAAGAGATGAGAAAGCTTTTCCAAAGCTGCCAGTAAGAACTGAAGAGCAGAAAACCTGCAGAAACCTGGAATATTCCAGCTGTCGTTGCCAAACCTCACCTGAGGATCTTTGCTCTGGTTTTACATTTGCACCACGTCTTTGACTCGTCATCTCAAATTCCATCCGAACATGAGGAGACCCCTGTCTTCAGTTCAGGGTCACATGTCAGAAGTCCTGAACATGCGTGTTTGGAAGGCCGGTCATGACTGCAGGGAGTATCCCCCCCCCGTACAGCCTGTTCCTCTACAGCCTTCGTCAGGCGTGCAGAATGGAACGTCACACGTCTCTTAAAGGGTTCTGAAGGCCCCGCATGTTGGAACCATCTCTGCGACTGTCAAAGAGGAATTCCAACAGTAAAAATAAAGAAGTTTCCAAAATACCAACTTACTTCTAAAACATTTCTGCTTACATAATTTCAAACTGCTGTTAATTTCTTGACCAATGTCTTTATTTGTGACTAAATACAGACGATGTTTGAGAGAATTTAATTTTTTTTGAGGATGATTTAAGATTGAAAAACTTTAGAAAAGAATTTTCTGATCTTTTGATGTGGATTTGGAAAAATGCTTTAAACAAATTGCAATTTCAATGGAAATGTCATTCATCAAGTGAAACCTCATGTTAGTGTAATTATAGTTTACATTAACATTCTTAGACAACATCTATATATTGAAGAAAGTATTTTTTCAGTGTTCGTCAGTTTTAATTGGGATCCTGTCTAGTCTCTGACATGCAGGGATTCCCTCCCCTGTTGTAATTATACATTTGCTCCACAAAAGAGGGACATTTGGAACTCAACCCTTCTTCAAATTCTGAGATTTGTCCTCCAGCTGTGAGGCAGAAACCTTCTGAACTCTGGCGACTTTTTCCTGAAAGTGTTTCAGGTCACCAATGCAGTAGACACTGTAATTATAATTGTAATTAAAATAACAAAAATACTGTCAGATATTCACGTTTCCATGTGGTTTTAATCATTATACTGGAGTCCTGAGCAGCAGCACAGTTTAAAAGCCTGGATGCGCTTCATCAGGGGGAAACTGAGAACAGCAATCTCTTCTGTGACAGATACGAGCTGGACAGCAAAGAGGAGGAGGAGAGCTACTTCCGAATCGATGCGAAGAGCGGAGTCATCAGAACCACGCAGCCTCTGGACCGGGAAGACACGCCGTGGCACAACATCACTGTGGTGGCCTCGGAGGTTGGTAGGTACCCGGCATTTTGGTCACTTATGAGGCGTTGGAGTGAATGAAAGGACACGTAACATACGCTGGGTTAATCCTAAAGATTTAAATGATTGCTTCACCAAAAAAAGAATGAATTCACACAAGTCAACTAAACTATCGACAAATGACGGGTGGTGACAGCTGCTTCTAGAAGATCAAAAAAATCTTTCATCTGTCCCCTTATTTTGAAAATGTTTGATTTTTCTATATTAATACTTAAATATTAGATGTTTGTGGTTGTGATTCTATGTAACTGAGTTATGGCAGAACGCTGCTGCGTACATTTAAGACCGCATTAGAGGTTCTACCACATCCTCCATTGTTGGGAGGACAGTTTCAGACTCTGTCTGCTCTGATTGAGCTTTATTATTCTGGTCTGGGGGTCAAACTGATGGAAAACACAAGAATGAAGGTGAAGCGCCATCAGGAAGGGGCTTCATGGATTCTTCAAACTAAATCAAATATTTATTCACCTCAATCTTTCTAAAAAAATATTATTTTCTTTTAAGGAACCCATACTTTTTGCAATGTTATAGTTGCACTCACTGGTTTGATGCAGTCACGTCACACCAAATATTAAATATTCAGTCAAAACAGATTTAAACATTTGATGTTTCATTTAACAGAAATTCCCAAAGAAACTTCACAAACAGAGAAACGTCCATCTTTTGGTATTTACTGATTAAAAACCATAAAAATTGGGTCTTTTGGGGTTTACAATAGCAAACTGTTAAACAAATGTCTTTTGTTCCTGCGAAATACCCTCAAAAATAAACTCTAAAAGAACAGGTCAGTGTTTGTTTCTTACATCTGTCAATCAATCAGTTGAATCATGGGTAATCTTTGTCCCAGACAGCAGCATTTGAATTGATTTGTAAAGAAATGAAATGCTTCAGTTCCACTGTCCTCATGGAAAGACGCCCGAGGAAATCCTTTAATCAGAGGCCACTCAGGTTCAGATTCATAAAGGGGAAAATTGCAGACAAAAATCAATATCAACAAAAGTCAGATTACATGAGAGAGAAGGAGGACAAGAATCTGCTCTTTACTTACAGAATCTCATCGGTAGCAGATTAACGAACAGCAGCAGGTCTTCAACCGTGTCTTTGTGGTCCGCGTGAAGACCACCACCACCCGCTCACCAAAAGACAGATGCAGGAAACATAACCACCAACGCATCAGAGGAGTTATTGACCAATCACCAGGCACAATCAATGAGCATTGATTGGTTTGTTTCCAGCAAAGGGAAAAAAACAAGAAACAAGACAATAAAGACACACAAATAAATGATTTGATGGACTCATTCATAAATGTGTTAAAAATAAAAAGATGAGCGACAGGTCGAAGTGAACACCTGTACAACACCTAAGGGGGGGGGGGGGGTAGGTGAGAGGCAGGCGTGTCGTACAGATTTGTCTTTTTTCTTTAATCCCCCCCCCCCAGACCAAACAAGGAGCCCGTCAGTTCTGTTCACGTGACACGTGCACGCTCCTGAAGCCTGACTGTTAGAAATGAGACAATCAGAGTGTCGTTTGTGTGAACTTCCTACAGACACTTTTGGATGACGTGCACACCCCGTGCATGTGGCATTTGGGCGGTCAATGAGGAGCCAGAACTCACACCCTTCTAACGACAAACGAGTGTGGCGTAAGGACGCCGTACGACAGCATCAACCCTACGTCATAATTCCAATTTCCATTATCCTTCCAAATGCCTCACGACACACCTTTGCACCGCACACACGACAATGGTACGTTCCATTTTCATGACGGCTCTTGAGAACTACTAAATACACCTGGGCTCTCCTTAAATGCAGCCGCTCCTCTCTGCGAGGACCAACCAGAAAACCCGGACCAACCAAAAACCTGTTCGGCTCAAGCCCCCCCTCCCATTAAAAACAAATCTATTCAAAACAGGTTAGGGCTGCACGTCCTCATCATTAACTGCAAAAGCATCCCAGTCCTCGCCGTTTGACTGTTGGAGCGCCCCAAACTGATAATGAAAGCTGCGATCAGGTGACCTGGATGTTTCTGATCACAATTAGGGCATTTCTTCTGCCAGCCAACATGCTTTCTGCATGCTAATGTGGTTTTTTGTTTTGTTTTTTTAATCTTCTCACCTTTTTAGAATTCAAGGGTACAGTTAGATTTCAAGACGGCGCCAAAAGCCAAGCACGCTCGTCTTTACGGCTGTGAATGGGCCAGGAGTCGCATTGTTAAATAAAGAGACAAAGGAGCAACACGGCCCACCGCCAACCTTTGTGAAGAGCTTCTACACGGAGTAGATAGAATATCCAAAGGGAGCAAGTGAATTAATGAATGCATGATTGAATTTTACTGCTTTTTTATTGGATCACCTTGGCCCCTGGCAGGAAAAAGCATAAAGATCTGTCCTATAGAACTGTAGACTGTCAAACAGCAGGGGGGGCATGAAGAATTCAGTATAATGCCAGATAAAATCAGTGATATAAAAAATCCTTGGCCATAAATTGCACAGACGGCGTGCACATGCATGACTTTTTCCTTCTATATACTCAAGGTTTTGCTGAGCCAGCGTGCCATTTCTCTGCATTGATTTGCTGCACGCTCAAACTGCAAAACACGCTCATTTCCGGAAACAACCCAGCCAAGCCTTTCTGTTGTCAAGGACGGCGGTGCCTCGGGCTTTGAAGGTCAAGCGCTTTGTTCCTGAGCTGGTGAAAAAAAAGGGCGTCCTCCACCTTCCTGCAGGAGTTTTTTAAAACTCTCATATTGACTGTGGCCTCGGCGCAGAGCAGCCGGAGATTTCAGTTTGTGTTGCCGTATTTGCTCTGGAACCTTCTTGTGGAGCTGACTGGTCTTTACTGTTTTCCTGCGCGTCCACGTCTGGAAACCAAAGCCTGGTGCTTCTGAGACGCGTCTTTGGCCGAAGACATTTTTGTTTTTTACTAGATTACATATCTTTGTGGTTTCCGTTGCCTTATGTCAAGGACAGATCTAGGATGTTTTCCCTGATTTTAAGGTTAAAACCATTTCAGTTTTATAATAGATGCAAGCCCGTTGATAAAAAGGGAAGTTGCTTTTAGAGGCTTTGATTTATTTACTAGGAACCAACGTTTAACTCAACGCCTGAAATCTTCTCAGAGTTTAATTTCTTAATGCGTGAATTTAATTCCAGCCATCAAATAAATCACATATGATGCTATTTTTTAAGTAGATGACATTTAAGGAATTTTAGTGCTGACGTGGTTTGTTGCATATTTGAGACAACAGGGATTAAGGTGGTTTTCCTGTCGGTTGTTACATTTCAGCCAAACTGGATTTTTAATGACGGGCAGATTTATTTGCCCCCAAAAAAGACGCAAACCTGTGCAAAGTGAACAGTGTGTGCAAAAGCTTGTTGATTTACTGACCTGCATGTTGAAGCGGGAAAAAAAAAACAATCAACTGCATTGATCATGAATGCATTGCAATAGTTATGATTCTGGCAAAAACTGAGGAGCAGATGGTTTTAACTAAATGTGGCATATTCATGCATGGAGCTGGGCTGCAGGCGCAGATCCATACTTTGCACGTTGAAAAGTGCAAACTGGCACAACTTTCTGCACAAATTGCAGCAATGGTGTTGTTTCCAGGAGGAGGTGATAAAAGATGACAGGAGGCTTCTTTTCTGCTCGTCTGTCTGTTTGGGACTGAGACGGTTAAGGTAAAGAAGGCTGCATAAGGCACATTGGAAGGTTTGTGAATAAATGAAGAGCAAAGATGGTCATGGCGATGGAAGCCGACAGAAAGGGGGTTTCCCTGTCTCCCTCTTCTTCTCCAGTCACAGTTTTACCTTTGGTGCAAACTCCGCCCCTCCTTTCTCTCTCCAGGAGATGGTTGATGTTCTGATGTGCTCTTGGGCAGCTGAGGGGAGCGCTGCCCACCGCCTGGACCCGAACCTCGATCCCCTCATAGTCTGGCATTAGTGCAGGCTGATCAGCTGCAGAGCGGGTACCGATGTTCTGCTTTTGGCCCGCATCACAGAAAAACACCTGTGAGGTCATCTTTAAGAGCTGCAGGTTCATTAGTTCAAGCAGAGCTCCACCTATGACATAGACTTATCGTACACACCCTCTTCTTTTATTCTTTTTAAATCAACCACAAATTCTAATCAAGAGCAATTTATCCGCACGCATAGACAATTTTTTCAGTTTTAATTGGGATCTTAGTGATTTAAGTGCACTTTGTGCAAATGACAGCTTACAGCCTCACATACAAAAACTCTTGCAGTCGGGGAGAAAAACTGGGAAGCGGAGCTTTCATGAGGCTGTTTCTTCTGTTTTTGGCTCATGAAGACTGAATCTCACAGCTGGATGCTTTGATGCAGGAACATCGCTGAGTTAATGAAGGCCTTTACCCTCAGACAGTCAGGAATGGAGCAAAAATCTGTTTATTTCCACTTAAAAATACATGTGCTTCATAAAATGTGTCAATGTTTTAAATAGTATAGATTTTATCAATGGGATTCATCATAGAAAGTTTTAAGGTATCCTCCAAATAATTATCATAGGAATGTTTTATAACCAAACAAAATTAATTTTGTTTTTGTGTTGTTTATTGCATCATTGAAGCTGGAAGGTTTGTCTCTTTTCATCACGAGTAGGAATATTTGCATCAAGTGGATGCAACATCCGGAGTCACACTGCGTTCACACCAAACGTCAGCTGCCTGTCATTTGCCGCGCTGGGAATTTTCCGCTCGCCGCCTGTCCAAAAATGTGTTCCTGATGCCGTGACCGCGTGTGGGAGGAGCTTCCAGCTAATATTTTTAGCCTGATGGCCATGTAGGGCGGCGTCTGTGTTTATGCCGTTTACAATGCATGGAAGACGCGGATGATGCTGAGAGATCAGGATTATTTATTTGAAAGAGTTCTACCAAAACATCGGTGGTTCCCGTCTCCGTGTCTGGGTTCATTCAAAAATCTCCCGGTAGCGGCAGCTTCGAGCTCCGAGAGCTTTGTCTGTGACAGCCGTTATCCAGTTTGAAGGCTCACTGTCCCGCATGAACCCGAGACGGGAAAATCTCAACAGGGAACCTTTTTTAGCTGCTGGCTGGCCGGCAAACAGAGAGTCACCGTGGATGCAGCAGGCTGGCGACCTGTCCGGCATGTTCCCCCCCTTCGCCCAACAGTAGCCAGGACGCTCCAGTAACCCCGCCGGTTAGGGAAATGGATGGAAGTCCAGGACAAAAACACTGGCATTGTCAACGCCGCTTCAGTCAGATGTTTATGGACAATCAGTCTCCAGGTTCAAGTCTATTCAGGTTCGTGAGTCTTCATGACTCCTAGCAGCTGCAGCTCGGTGAGATACTATCTCTACCCAGATGACAGATCCAGTCTTCCTTCTGGGTCTTTGTGGTCTTTCTTCTTGTTCTTGAACATAAAAAGCTGTTAACTAAGCAAAATCAGCCTTTTTTCCCATAAAACAAAGTGTTTTTTTCGCTGTGCTGCATCTTTACTGAACAAACCTAAAAAAAGGAAATGTTGACGTTTCAAAGAAAGAGAAACTCGACTGAAACAACAGGAGGACTCCAAATGAGGCCATGTCTGAGAGGCTCAGCCAAGTCCAAAGTCAGACCCTTTGGCTTCTTTCCCACAGTTAGTAATACATAAATATCTGTACATGACTGTTATATGATGTAGTAAATCATTCTTCTGTTCTCAGTTTCTCTCCATCATGGTTTTGCTTTCCTAATGTCTCCGGTTTTTGCTTTTTCTTCAGGTAATCCGGTCCTCTTCAGCCACGTTCCTGTCACCGTCCAGGTCCTGGACACCAACGACAATCCACCGGAAGTAGCAGCTGATGAGGAAGTCATTGTTTGTGAGAGTTCAAGACCTGGCCAGGTGGAGTGTTTACCACACTACTTTCTTATCTTCACAAGTTCCAAACTTCTGAGCAGCTGAAGAAGTGTGAGGATGAGGGAGCAGGAAGGCGTCCATTAGCCCAGCTCTGACTCCACGCTCGCTGAGCTGAACTTGTGTTCCCCTCAGCGTTTTGGGCTGTTCAGCAGAGCGCGTCTGTGACCACGGTGAAGGCTCAGAAAGCTGCTGATCATCCCTTATTCAGAACCAGGCTCTCAGCAGCAGCTCCACATCCAGGCGCAGTGCCGTCTGCTCTCTGATTCGTTCAAACGCAGAACGTTTCAGAGATGCAGAGCAATCAGCAGCCTGGAAATGGCTGAAAGGTTCATTCTGCAAAGTATGAAGCACTGACTGGAAAGACAACGGAATACATTTTTGATACTTGGAAGCAGGAAAAGTTTGCATTGAAGTTTGTTTTAAATGGGAATTAAAGTTCTATTGTAGCCTCTGGCTTTGGGATCAGAGGACTGAGTTGAAGAGTTGAAGGCATGAAAAGAGACGCCACCCATCAACAGTTTAAGTATCACAGACTCATTAGCCATTCAGGTTCCTATTTAAACCACAGCTTTGGAACTGGAGCAAAGAGATTTGATGTCTCCAACTTTCAAGAATGCTGTGGATGTTCTATAGAAATGATAAATAATTGCTCCGTTTTTAGACCGTCTATAGATCCGTTCCAGATCTAAAATGAATTCTTTCCTTTTTCATGAAGCTGTAATAAAGTATTTACCCCTTTAGACCAAAGCAGTGCAGCAGAAGACGCCTTAACCCCCCCAGTTAATGTGAATCTGCTCTCAGCTCTTTTGTCACTTTCTGTGAAGTGTTGTGTTTGCAGAAAAACGGCGTGTTAGTTTGCTCTGAGAGCGCCGCCGTCTTTATTTGAAAGCGGCTCCCCTTTGGCACAAGCCGACGGCTCTGAAGAAAGTTCTTCACACGTCTTTTCTTTTTTTTTACTCTGTATTATGTCAGGGTACTCAGTCTATTGAGGTCAGTTCCTCCAGATCTGTCTCTTCTCGCGTCTCTCTGGTCATTGTTCACAGAATCCACGTTGTTTTGGTTCTGAGAGGCTGAAGTGGATGGAATATGATCCACCATAGTTGGGCTCGTATGTGTTCACATCAAACAGATAATAAATACGCCGGAGAACGACACCAGATACAGAATTAGACGCACCTGACGGCTCAGCACAGTTCTCTAGACCAGTGTTTTTCAACCAGTGTGCCGCGGGAGATGGTCAAGTGTGCCGTGGAAAATTGCCCTCATTCACTGATCTAAAAACATTAACCATCTCCAGGAAATCAGCTCTTTGTTCATCCAAACAGGTCCTGATAAAACACTGAGTAGTTAGGAATATGAAAGATCATAAAATACTTATTTCTTTGTGTTTAACTGATTCTATTAAAGACATTTTGATAAGAATGACGGCACCGCGATTTACCTGCAGCTATAACTGTTTTCTGAAAAGTCCCGCAGCTTTTACTGTCTCCACCAATCATTCTTGAAGGCTTAATCACATGTCATCAGTCTGACCAATCAGAAGTGTTAAAAGTCTAAACTTCCTTGTTCCGATTTAGCTCATAACTCACTCAGTTCCGACAAAAACACCAGCTAAAGCTCGTCTTTAGCGGTGCAGCTTTCCACAGAATCCGGTATCAGACCGTGGAACAAGTGAACAAAACCATGAAACTCAGAGACGCAAGTGTTTCTGCCGGTTTCTCGCCGTATTCACACTACATCTCCCATGATGCATTGGCTTAAAGGGACAGCGCCTTAGCGTACAATGAGTCGTCCTTGTTACATTGATTGAAACCACAACGAACATACAGTTTGTATGTAACTTAACTTTTATTACATCTTTTAGAAAAAACATCTGCAACTTCCTGCTTTTTCTGCCACAATTATCACAAAAATGCACGTCAGATTCGCGGGGGGGGGCTGTAGATCAAAACAGACTATGAGTTTCTGCTTTTTTTTGGGGGGGGGGGGGGGGGGGGTGCTGGTGTGCCGCGGGATTTTTGTCAAGGTTAAAGTGTGCCGTGGCTCAAAAAAGGTTGAAAAACACTGGTCTAGACCGTCTCCGAGCCCGTGGAAAGCTGCGTACACACTGCGCACGTGATGCACGTTCAAGAACGCGCTGAATGCTGGTTATTGGATGTGGTCAATGCATACGGTGTCCATTCAATTCAATTTGATTTCTATAGTCCAGCATTACAACTACAGTGGTCTCAATGGGCTTTATACCGGTAAGTGAAAAGTAAACATAGAATCATAAGGATGATGAATTCAAAAGGGAAATTCTAAACTGAACTGGACATCCCTGCCCTTAGACACTCCTTCTCTGTAATGAAAAACTCCTGGAGAAACGATTCTGGAAAAAAAGAAGAAACCTCAGGGGTGTCCACACGGGGGGGCCTCCCCCAGGACGGACAGGCGATGTACCAGAACTCACAGAGAAAAAATAACTTATCTAACTCTACAACTCCAACCTGGACTGTCACTACCCGATACCAGCACAGGGATTCACAGTTGGAAGAGGCCTGGTGTGAAACGTCAAAGACGGGAAAATCTGCTGAACCTGCTCCAGACTTTTTCTGTGGAATTATGAGACCGAACGGGTCCGGCTTCCTACGGGATCAAAGAAAAAAAAACCATCAACGCTATCGCTAATACTTACATAACAAAATCAATAAAAATAAATGAAGACCAGCAATTGTTTTGTCAATGTCCTTGAATTCTAGCTGTGTAAGGAGCTAGCGTCACTTCTACAACTGCTAGCGATCGCAGAAAACGATCAGCACACGATGATCATCCCGACTGAGGAGAGAGAGGCTGTTTCCAGAAGTCTCTGTGAAAAGCCAGTGTGCATCAATGCTCACTAGATTGGTGAATATAGAACACAATGCATTGTGTTTGAACAATGTTTGAAAAAAATGTATTAAAATGTCATAAATAGTCGTAAATGGTTGCATTGATTACATTTTCACTTTGGGAAATGGGTGATGTCATATGTACCGTTTAAAACGGAAATGAGAGCATGCTGTCCGAAGTGCTTTTAAAATCCAGGATACTTAGGGAGCCGGGGGGGAATTCAGACTCTGTTTGGTGGAGGGGGGGTGTCACACTAATACCATCCCAGTGTGGAACTAATTTACTTAATAACAAAATTGAAACAATAATGAAAACTTATTACCAGGTGTTGACTCAAAATAGAATATTTGTAAAAATAAAATCCTAACTGTAGAGTCTGTGGTCAACTGTGGGGCTGCAGTAAATGTCGTCTTTGGAAAGGTGTAAACCACGGCTTCCTCTCTGCAGGTGATCCAGACGGTCAGAGCGGTGGATAAGGACGACTTCGCCAATGGACAGCGGTTTTCTTTTGCTCTGCCAAGCCAGCTCCCCGTTAATCCCAACTTCACCCTGAAGGACAACGAAGGTAATTACATAGATCCATCTTTGTTTGCTGTCCTGTTGCCTTTCTCTCTCTGCCTACACGTGGCTATAAAATGCTCCTATTTCCCCGTATCTTAATAACGCAGCGGCCCCGTTGTCTCCATGGAGTGGGCATTGTGAGCATGCGAGGACTCAAATGCCACTGGGATCTGCCTTGATTCTGGTCTGCATCAAACACAAGAGTCGCAGAGCTTTGGCTTGTTTACGCATTGTGCTGTCAAATGGATTACCCACTCAGGCGCTCCCTGTCTCCACCTCCCGTGTATTATGCTCTGCCTGCCGATGGCCAGCCGTGTGTGTGTTGCCATGGCAACAATTTCAGTGTCAGGTGAATACCTAGCCCTAGGGTGGTCTGCAATCACGGGGCTTTTATAGGCTCTCAGCCAGAAGATCTCACAGCTGCCCGCTGAGAAGAAGGGTTCACAGCACTCCGGATGCATCCGTGAGCACAAGAGCCACATAAAAACAGACAGCAAGGTCACACCAGAGAGATAAAAAAGAATCTGGGATAATAGGAAGCTCTTTTATCCCTTCTTCCCAATTATTTCCCACAGTAACCATTCTCTGGCTGCCTCTAGGAGAGAAGTTTTCCTGCACTCAGGTGTAAACCAACAGAAACCTCTGACTGTTTGTCCTGTCCCACCAAAGCAGCAACGGCCTCTGTGATCCACCAAACACGTGAAGAATGACCCCTTCATCACGGGTCCTGAGGAGGTTAAAATGGTCCTGCAGGAAGTGGTGAGATCCTCTGCACTGAAGGAGAAAATCAGGAAGAGAAACAGTTAAAATGTGACTTTCAAAGTCAAAAGTTAGTTGTTGCTCGGGCTTCAGCTTCTTTAAAAACAGGAACATATGTTTTCTTTTAAAATGGATTTTAGTTACTGACATTTCTCCCATTGTGATGGAGCTGTGAAGAGCTAAATGTACATGTTTGTCTTTGTTAACTTCACGGCAATATCTCCACCTACAGTGCTGGCGGTGGGTGTTTCTGTGCTGGTTCCCGCCTCTCTGGTCCTCTTGCGCTTCGTTTCATTTTATGTGTTTTTCTGATGTTTTCCGGTCTTGAACTTGCCTTGGGCACAGCGGTTATTACTGATAAGTAAATGTTTGGTGGATAAAGAGACAAAGTCAAAGCTCTCATTGGAGCAGCGGCTCAGGAAATGAATGGTGCCACTGGAACTGGGGCATCCTTTCAGGGTCAGCAGCCGTCCAGAAAAAGCCTCCACAAAATTCAGCCTTTTAGACACAGTTTCAGCTCAAAGACTGTCAGAAAAAAAAAAACAGGATTTCCAATGTCGACTTCATGATTGTCTAAAGAGATTTAGACTAGAAAGAGTTGAACTGTAAACGTCTGCAGAGCAAACAGAAAAGGATCTTTTAGTTTTGAGTTTGTGCCGTTGGAGTTTTGGCTTTTGTGCTTCAGCTGGAGCTTCGCTTTCGCATAATTGTTGTGTTTTTTTTAAATAGAAATGTGAATAAATGACTACCTAAAGATTATATCGACACTCTTTGTTTCTAATCAATGAAAATGCTGATGAACCTTCACGTAATCGGATGACTTAGAGGGGGGGTCGGGGTTATGAGTGACTGTTATTTTGGCTGATTTGGACATTTTTGGCTCACTTTAACAATACTAAAAGTTCTATTGTTTTAGATGGAAAACTGTTTCTGTTGTTTGTGTTTGTTTGGAAAAAATGGCACCGTGCTGATCTGCATGTTTGCTAAATATCAGGCGTGACTGAAATGTGAAACATCTTAAATCTGCAGTCCAGATTGAGAATTTTGGGAAATGATTTTCTTGTTGAAGACTCAGATGTGTACCCCCCCCCAAACAGAGGCTGGAAGAGACTCCGGAGTGAATCGTGGCTGTGTGAGTGTTGACTCAGCAGAGATAACATTCAATGAAAAAGTTGACAGGATAATAAATTGAGAACAGTGGAGCTCGGCTGAAGACTTAACTGTTATTTTCCATTCTATCTTAAATTGTCACCTGTGTTAGGATTCATTTTTCCCGCCAACATTAAGACGTTTCCATTAAAAGCAGAAGCTGAAGAGGCACAAACTGGGATTATAGATCCAGACTTTGGCAGGAAAGTCGCTGCACATCTTCTGAGGGAAGACGTTCCAAATTCTGTAATAAAATCCTCCGGATTTTTATTCCAATCCAGTCAAGATGTTTAAACACACGGAGACTTTTTAGAATGGCTCCAGATTTCCTGATTAGGAGATAACAATAACCTTACATTTAACTGGAAAATCCCTAGAAAGTAGGAAAAGGATTTGTCAGTGCAGGAAGTCAAAATCTAGAAACCCCAGGTTTCACACCAGCATTCAAAAAGGGACAAAAGCTGAAAAATTAAAAAAACTGTTAGATAGAAATACTTCACAGTGAATGTTATACAACCCAATAACAAGTATTTTTTTAGCTCTGGGCAGATGGCTTGTTTTTATTAATTTAAGTTCATTTTGATTAGACTAGTGTAACATGTGGAAATGACTCATTTTAGAACAAAAATCATTATTTTTAGAAGTTAAATATGAATTTTTGTTTCTGAAATAATAACCATGAATGGCAGTCTAACATGCACTGAACTATAAAATAACATCCTTTACAGTGAAATGTGAGGTTTTTCTTTTGTTTTAAATCTGTTAAGAGTTTAGAGCAAAAGGATTTGAGCTCATTTTAATAATAATTTCATTATGTCTACATCCCAGCTCTAAATGAGACTCAAAACTCCCAACTGTGCTGGTTTAGAGAAAACTTCCAACCTGCTTAAATATCTTGAATGTCTAAAACAAAAAGGGTTGAAATCTTTGCAAAAGTGTTAAAACTATCTTTGTGAAACGTGTTGGTTCATATGAACCCACATCTAGAATAACCCAAGCAGGGCTAATTAAATTCTCTGGACTGAAGGAGAGCAGAGGAGGATGCCAAACGCCTCCTCAGCAGGTTAATGTCTGGATTAGGGCGCGTTAGCTTTGTTCACAAACACACGGCGGCCTAAATGTTGGACACACTGTTTTCTAGCTGAAGCTGTTGAATGAAACCTTTGGTTTCTGCGTCCCTCTGGTTCATTCTGGGAGTGGTCTGAAGGTACCGTTGATGTTTCCTTCTGTGCATAAAGCTGCCTCTGAAAAGTAAAGCTGCAGCAATGTGATGTGCAGAAGCGTGGAGGCTGCATCTGCAGAAAAGGAGGGGGGGTCCGAATATTCTGGATATTACTTCCACAGCGTGTTATGAATTGCTTCATTCACAGTATCTGGGAGAGAGAAGATAGATCCTCGGAGCGCCATACTGTTGACTCCTGTGTCTGATAATTAAAGTAAGCTCCTCACACTCAGAGCAGCTTCTTTCATTTCTCTTGTTGCTCTCTAACAGTTGGTGGCTGTTGTGTGCCAAGGCCTAATACCTCCCTCTGTTGTTGTGCGACTGATGAAAATCCCTCAGTCACTCACACCACTAACTCTCTCATGACCTCCTTTCCTTCTCAGTTACACTTCCCTCCCCAAATGTTCATTTTTGCTGCAGCTTTCCCACCTGAAAGATGTCATTTACTTTGGAACATCTTGTTTAATAAGTACGTCTGCTGTTAAAACGGCTATTATATCTGCAAATTGCCCACACCTTTTATGGTTTGACAACCCCAGTTTTTGAGAGAGGCAGTTATCTAAAGTGTTGGCCCATTTTCAGGAAGGTAAACGCTGCACTTTACCTTGATGGTATTTTTACCACTGCATTGTATCAGACCTGCTCAGAGCTATTATCCTGTGATTATTGGTGCAGCAGCAGCAGCAGCAGCAGTAGATCTCTTTCACTTACATCAGGGCAGATGAGCATCAGCATTAAGCTCAGATCAAATGCAATCTCCTTTAAAATAGAAAGAAAGTCAGGTGGAGATGAGTAAAAATGAAGGACAACTCTACATCAAAGACGCCAAAAGTCGCAGAAGCAAAGAGGAGATCTTCTCTGCTCTTCATGGAAAAAAGAGAGATTATTAAAGTCCCTAATTCTGTGTATTTACCTTCACCATACTCGTTTTACAATCACCCAAAGAGTGAAGACCTTTATCTTTCATTTTTAATGACATCCTGCTCTAAAAATGTAAATACAGATGATCTGTAAATAGCCCCTCAGCTGATTTGTGAAGGCGGATGCTTCCCCGGTGCATTCACTTTTCAGTGTAATATTACCGTTAAGCAGTGGTGTTGACAGTATCGCTGTCGCGCCATATGTGTGCCGGTTCATTAACGTCTCTGCTCCTGCTCCCACTGCTTTTATTTATAGATTTCCAACAGTTGTTATCTTGTCAGAGTTTGCAGAGGACAAAGCTTCCTGTCAGCTGGACTCATCCCAAACCTGAAGCTGGAAAGTCTGACAGCGTCAGAGTCATGTGACCGCCCAACAGCTTCCTCTGGAGAAGAGACGCCGCTCAGATTATCATCACATTATGGCTGATTGGGGAATTATCATCTACTCACGTGTAAAATGACACCCATCATCAAAATGACGTTTTTTAGGGGTCAAAGGTTGGCAGAGACGAGGGGTTGAAATGCTGAACCAGATGGAGGGAACGTCCTGCTTCTGGTTTTCAGGTTCTGCAAACACAGACTGGAACCTGAAAGCAGACGTTTTCACGTCTCCAACGGTGGCTGCAGTAACATTTAGATCTATAGAGCAACCCTATTGCATGTTGGGTTGATTTGATTCCCAATTCCCACAGACACAATGCGATTACCCAGAAGCCTCCTCTCTGCTCTGATCTATGTTTTGTTTTTCAAGCCTCGTGGCTCCAGTCTAGCTATCTTTATTTCCCTGCTTTCCTGACTAACCGAGTCGCTGCCTCCATGTTCCCGATGTTCCCCGAAGGTCATCAGAATTCTGTTTAAGCCCAAATGTGTTGTGATGTAAAAGTGGCTTCAGATTCCTGTGGTGGGTTTGGCCGCCGTAGACGGATGGAGCCTTTTCCCTGACAGACATGTTTCTGCTTCCATTTGCTCCTCTGACACTTCTGACACAAACCCTAAACATCAAATTAAAAGACAACAAACCGATTTCTTAGCACCTCATTTCCTCCATGATTTGGTTGATTTTTGGGTCACCGTTTTGTTTTGGTTTGATAAATGATAAGTGAACAAAAAACAAAACATTACAGTTTTACTTTCATGATAATCAAGTAACACTAAAGAAAACTTCTTAGTCGGCTTATACTAAGCCTGCTGTGAATGAATAAAACAATATTTTCTTGAATTTAAAGCCTAAAAACCAGTTTGATGTCTTTAGCATAAACATACAGATATGCAGTAGAGATGCAGCGATTCACTGTCTGCATGATTCTGTTCTATGGTCTACCATTCGGTCTAAAGGGAAAGTGTGGCATCCCTCCCAAACGGTACCGTCATTAAGAATGGAGCTAATGAAGTTATAAAACGGTGCGTCTGTAACAGAAATGAGCCACTTCGGTCTGAAGCACAGGAACAAGACGTCCATCACATGGAAATGACACAAACCTCCAGCTGCTGGTTTCTAAAAAAAAAACAAAGCATTGATTAAAACATGAATTTAAACAACATGCATGCATGCATCAGATGAACTGAAATGTAGTATTTCTCTGCAGGAGAGAAGCTGCTTGGCAGCAGCAGCTCCTTCGCACACCCACTGAAGTTCTGCAGGAACACAGCTGAGTGTGTGGGGGCCAGTGGGAAGTCTGCAGGGATCTGAGGCGCGTGTCTGACTTTACCTTTATTTTTAGTCTAAAACAATAACGCCTTTAAATGTGTCTTTTCTGACACCTGAGCTCTCTGAACAAACAGACGATGAAACGGATGGATGTGATGGAGGCAAGGAGCAGATGAACCGTTCATTACAGATCCGGTTGGAGTTTACCTGCCAAGTGGAAATGGGAGTTTCTGTTGGGGAGGTCTGGAGGAAGTGAAGGACAAAGAGGATGAAAGCTCATCCCCCCGCTGAGGTGACGGACAGAGGAAGGGAGCAGGCGTGGGGATGATGTGGCTGAGGTCAGAGGGGCGCGAGGCTGCAGATGGCCTTATGGGTAAAAGTTCCTCATTCAACCCAGACATCCTCATAAACAAAAAAATAATTCACTTCCCAGCTTGGCAAGCAGGGGGCATAAAACAACTAGAGCACGTAATTATTGATAGAAGATTCATAACTCCCCAGGAACTTCAAGACAAACATGGAATAAATAACTTCTTGGAATATCAGCAACTTAAATCAATTATTACTAAAAAGTTTAAATACAGAGACAACGATTTAAAGCTACCAGATGTAGTTACCACTCTGATCAATTTCTCAATGAATAAAACTCTCTCCAAAATATACAAACTTTTATGTAATTTAGATAATAATATTTCACTTCCGACAACAAAATGGGATGCGGATTTGAGCATCAGCACAGATGAAAGCTTCTGGTCAGAACTCTGTCTAAACACCTTTAAACTGACAAAAAGTCCAAATCTGCAGCTAATCCATCTCAAAACTCTACACAGAATTTACTACACTGGACAGAGGATGTTCAAGATGGGTCTCAGTAACTCAGACATTTGCGAGCACTGTGATAATAATCTACCCGACAATTACATGCATGCACTGTGGTTCTGCACTCCTGTCAGGGCTCTCTGGCAGCAGGTATGTGCCGATCTATCAGTCTGGCTTAAGGTTTCAATCACAGCTTCACCGTCACTTTGTGTGCTTGGTGACATGAGTGACATCGATGTAGAAGAAGGATTAGCATCTATCATTTTCATAACTCTTTGCATTGCTAAAAAAAACTATTTTAATAAATTGGAAAAGCAAAAAAAATATAAATATAACTCAACACAGAAATCTGCTGCTTGATCATATCAGCTTGGAAAAAATGTCAGCCCAAAGTTCAAGTAACTTTGAAAGAATTCAGTCTCTCTGGTCTCCTGTGGTTGACTCCGTGACTTAGGGGGTGGGGGGGGCCTGGTCGTCGCTGCTCCTTGCCCTTCTGCCGTGGGCCGGGGTGGGGGTCGGGGCCTCCAGTGCCTGGCGGGGGGTGGTGGGGGCTCTGTTGGTCGAGGGGTCGGGTCCGGCGCCTGGGTGGGGCGGGCTGGGGTGCTGCGTTATCCTCTGGGCTTGGGTGTGGGGGTGCGTGGTGGGGGGATGGGGTGGTGGTCTGGCTTGGCTTGGGGGGGGCCCAGCGGCGCCGGATGGGCTGTCCATCTACACCTGGGGCTGGGATCGGCCCTTCCCTGGCTCTGGGGCGGGACGGGACAACCCTCTTGGGGCCCCCGGTCGCTCTGGGTGTCATCCGCTTCGGCTGCGGGGTCTGGGGTGGGGTGGGGTGGGGGTCTTGTCGGCCCTGTCCTGTGGGGGGGCATTCTGGGGGGGGGGGGGGGGGGGGCACTATTGGTACGGGGCAGGGGGGGTTGACGGGTCGGGGTCTCCACTGAGGCCATCGGCGGTTTCCCCTGGCCGCCTCCTGGGGTGGGGCCCCTGGGCTGGGTGGCCATGAGCAGCCCTTTGCTGGGGGGGGGGGGGGGGGGGTTGGGGGACAGCTGTTTGACCACCGGGGGACAGTCTACCAGCTGTCCCCAACTTACCCCCTTCCTCATATAACCTCATATTAGGGTGAGGGGGTAGGGGGTCTAGCCTGCGATGCGCCTTGGGGGGGGGCTACTTGGCCGTTGCCCCCCTCCTATGGTTGCCGTATGGAGTGGGCCCCCCCTCTTTCGGTTTTATTTGCACCTTAGACATGTAGGGCCCTTCGTAGGGGGGGTGCTTGGACATCACTGCCAGCAAGCAGCAGATGTCCTCCTGGCACCCTACACGCCAATTTTAACTGCACCCCCCTTAGTACACACACCCCTCCCCCTTCAATATATACATTCCAACATAAACACACACATGCACACACACACACCCTTTCAAACACACATACACGCACACACATTTTGCAAGGAAGGTGGGACCTGGGTCCATCTGTCCCCTACCCCTTCCCTGGTGGGGGGTGCGGGCCCCTTGGCGATGGCGGCCATGTCCCTTGGGTGCTGGCTCCCTGGGCCCGGCGGTGCTCTCTCTGCACGGTGGGGGGGTTCATATTACACCTGAGCCGGGGGTGTTCGTGTCCCTGGGGGGTGGGTCCTGGTCCTTGCCCCTGAGCGCTGGGCCCCGCCAAACTTCCAACATGGCCGAGCCTGGTCGGGCCATATTTATAACACCCCTTGTGGGCCCTCTTTTTTCCCCGGGGTTCCCCCCTCCTGGGCGGGGGCGGCGGGCACCTGCCTTGCTCCTCCCTGGACCAACCGTGGGCCGGGCGGATGGCTGCCTGGAGTGCGGAGCGGGTCTCCCTTGGGGTGTCCTGGCTCGTACCTGGGGTAGTGGCGGGGGGATGCCCGGAACTCCTGGGTGGTGGTGGGGTGCTCGTCTGGGGCTGTGGGCGTCCTTCTCCGGTGGGGCCCTGCGTTGGGCGCTCCCGGCGCGGCGGGGGGGCTGCTCTCCTGGTTGGGCTGGGGAGGCGCTCTCTTTCCCTCCGTGCCTCCCTGCTCTCTGGCTCTGGGGGCCTCGCGGCGGTCCTGCTGGCCCTGGCCTGGTTGGCGGGCTTGGTCGCCCGGGCGGCGGTTGTTCCCTGCCGTTCCCCATGTGGCGTTGGGGGGATTTCGGCTGCCGCTGCTGCTGCGGTGGGGGTCTTGGGGTGGGGATGGCTGGGCACTCTCCCTCCTCCTTGTCACGTTCCACCATCCATTTTAGAAGAACATAAACACTCACCTGAGCACAGGTGTAAGCTCACCTTTGCACTAACAGTTTGCATGATTGAATGACTGAAATATTTCACACTAGTTGGTTTTAAAGGCATAAGTATGCGTTCGTGAACACTATCTGTTTTGTGTACATGTCGACAGGTGGACATTTTTGCAGCTAGCAGGTGTGTTGATAACATTTGAGTGTGTGTGTGGATAGGCCCCACCCTTTTTGTACTACATTTGAACCTTACCATAATGATTAACAACCAGTAAACTTGTTGCTTTATGCTGCTTCATGGTCTTACCCCCTTCCCCTCCTATTATCATCCTCCTACCCCCCCCTCTCTCTAACGTCCCTCCCTCTTCTTCCCTTCTTTCCTTGTCCGTCCGGTCCAACAGCAAAGATTTTCAAACATGATTGAAATTAATAAAGTTTGGCCTCAATTACAAAAGGGGTTTATTCAGACATACCTTTGGTTTGTCTGAAGATTAATAACCCCTCTTGTTAAAGTAAAATATGTCCAACACAAGAGGCCCTCAGTTCTCATCTGTTTGCCTAGCTGTTGGACAGGACAAGTTAAAAAAAAAAAAAAAAGTTCCTCATTCTCACTGAATCAGAGTTGGATGGAGATCTGCTGCTCAGGTGTGTTTATGAGAAACTTCCTGAGGAACCGGAGAGCTGCAACCACCGAGTGTTGGATGCAGCTGGATGGGAGCTGCTGCGGGATGTGGGAGGGGCCGACTCACCAGATGGTAGGAGGGAGGTTAGAGTTGCAGGCCATAGACTTTATTTATTTACAAACTGTTTCAGAGGAAATTGTGTGCATTTCAATGGTGAAGTGCTCATATTTGTCTGGATTGACACATGTAAGGAGTTCAGTGAGCTCAGCTGCAGGCTGTGATGAATCCGTACGACGTTGCCAGGTCCTTCCATGCAGCACAGATCCACAGCGTGGATGCATGCGGGCAGAGCGTGCATCTGCAGAAGGACGTACATCCGTCAGGAATGAGTTCAAAGAATAGCGCATGTTTTTTTGAAAGCATGTTTGTCCTCCGTTCCTGTTTCGCCGCCTCGTTCTGCAGGACTCTGTCAGTTTTCTGATGTGAACCTCGATTCCCAACATGGCGTTATGTATGTCCATCTTCCACCTGAAACCGCCGTGCTTGCTGCTCGCTGCTCGCTGCTGCGTTTCTGCATATGAAGCGAGTCGCATCAACAGACCTTGATTGTTCCTCGTTGGCTCAGCCTCCTTAAACTCTGTGTTTTGCTCAGATGTGCCCCCCCCATCTCTTCTCTGCCATTTGCATCTCCACTCTCTCAAAGCCCCCACCCATCTGCTTGCTGATATGGTAATACAGCAAGTCTGACTTAATAAAGCTTGAAGAACGTCATTCCAAATGTCCATCATTCTAATTATTCAGAGATGGAGCTGAGATTGGAGTGGGAGGCTGGGTCTCGGAGCAGCAGCTCCGTGGAGCAGCAGGCTGGAGGTGGAGAGAAAAGCCAGTTTCTGAGCACGATTCAGCATTTTCAGAACAGACAAAACACAGATGCTGCAAGCATACCAAACACACACAAAAAACATATTTATTCTATTTTATTGCATCTTTTCTAGTGGCCATGAGCAGCCATTTGCTTTTCCTTAAACTCTCTTTTAGATGGTTTGTTGTCTTGGTCTCCAAACCTTTTTTTTTAATTCATTAGAGTTCTAACTCACAGAACATTTTAGTGTCAGTTTGCTTTCCCAAAGGAAATCCCACGTCACTCAGTTCTTGGTTCTCTGTCCAAATGAACCACAAAACATTGTTTTATGTTTCAATAAAGACGTTAAAAACAAGATGGAACATAGTAAAGGGAGGGAATCTTATGATGCACATGGACTCTATACATCTGTAGAAACGTAAGACAATATGCCAGACCATAATAGTTCTAGTTCTTCTTGAGCATGTGCCACAGTCTAACCCCCCCGAGAGAGAAAACGTGGCCTTGACCTTTGACACATTGACTTTTAACCTTCATCCTACCACAAAGGGGTCTCCTGCTTCTGTCTGGGTATTGACGTGAGATTCTTTTGACAGAAACCTTATTTTAATTTCCAAAAGTTGTTTGGATTCTACAGCATGGGGGAGGAGCTGGAAACCCCCCACCCCCACCCCCCCTGAATACTTCCTCCTTGAGAATGGGTTAGCTCTTTGTTTCAGTCATGCCTCATGGAGTTTGAATCTAAAACTTTGCTGGAAAAATGTTTGTCAATAACTGTTCATCAATAATTTACAGCTACTTTGTGATATGAGTTCCTACAGATTCTTATACAGAATCTGGCCATTAACTTTGTCAGTTTGAGCATCTGTGTTGGAAAACCTGGAGGATTTCTGGATGAACATCCATCTCTGTGTTTTAACTTCAGGGCAGAACCACACCAAGGGTCCAGTCTCTGTTTAGGCTTTTTATAAAGACTCGTGTCACCTTCTCAAACAAGTCCCTCTCTTTGCTATCTTCACTGCCAAGTCCGCCTTTTTTTGTTTTTATTTCACCACATTTTCCGTCAGTTGAGCTTCTGCAGAGGCTTAGGTGAACCGCGCATTGCCAAGAAAGGCGTTAGCCTGGCTGGCCACACAGTGAGGAGGCAGAAAGACCTCACAGATAATGAAATCAACAGCAAATGTTCTGGATTCTATTGTGTTTAGCAGACTATTGTTATGCTTCTGCAGGTAATTACACGCTTCACTGAAGAGGCGCATCACCGAAAAGAAAGAGGACGCTGTCAATTAGTCCTTTTAGCCAAAGAGGATGTACTTTTCCATAACAGTAACTTTATTCATTACAGACAGCACGGCCAGCATCATCGCCAGAAGACGCCGTTTCAGCCACCTGACGCAGGAGCTGTACGAGCTGCCCATCGTGGTGTGGGACGGGGGGGAGCCTTCGCTGACCGGCACCAGCACCTTGACGCTGCGGGTGTGTCCGTGCCAGCGCCACGGCAGGATCCGGATGTGCCAGGGCGAGGCCTTCCTCTCCTCTGCGGGGCTCAGCACGGGGGCCCTGATCGCCATCCTGCTGTGCATCATCATCCTGCTGGGTGAGTTGGGGCAGGGAGGGGGGGGCAGACAGAGGAGATGGACCGTGGAGGAGTGGGACTAGAAGAGGCAGAAAGGTTAGGACAACGATGGAGAGGACGCCGGCAGAATTTGGAATGAAGACGTTGACAAAGGTGAAGGAGGAAGAACAAGGAAAGGTTGTTGTGTCTGTGATCACAATAAAGACAAAGAGGCTTTCAGCACAAAAGACGGCCGCTACATTTTTCAGAACTTCAAAGCCTCAAGTCAGCTCGTTTCCTTCATGAAGCGGATTCTCCTTCATCGTTCATGTCTTTATTCAGATCATTTCATGCAGAAATAAATGACTTTGGAGTTCTAAGGTGTTTTCAGACGATGGAGAACGCAGAGTGAATGGGTCTGTTTTATCAAATTCATGATGACTCAGCTGTTTTGTTTTGCCTCTTCTCCAAAAAAGCCGATCAGTGCAACATTTTTCCAGCTTTGAAAGTCTTTGATGCTTCCTCAGCTATCTCCTGTTGTTTTGGGAGGTTGGACATCCTCTTGTGCGCGTTCTTTCCCATCTTCTCTCTGTCCAAACATCATCAAATGAAAGAAACTGTTTCAGAAAGGCAAAGCTTTTCACTTCCTCGTAGGAAGTACCCGCTGGTTCCAAGAAGCCAAAATCCTACAGACGTCTATAGAGAAATAATCAGCTGGTATTCAGTCGTTCTATTGGCCAGAAGAACCGTTCTGGATCTGGTACCTTTTTTTTATATTTTCTTGATAATCCTCATTTTTTATGGTACTTTTTTCTGTAGTTCAACTTATTCAAGTTATTAACTGACCAATCAGATGCCTCAATAATAGTAGGTGGAGCCTGCTGGCCTCCATGTCCAACCTTCAAAGTGTTTGACAGCCCACTTTCAAGTGGTAGGGGTTTGCCTTAACAAGCTCTCTCCTGATTGGTGAGAGTGGTTGTCATAGAAACGATGACTCGGATCCTAATCGCTGCTTATATAACGTGGTGACATCCGTATTGCAAAAAAAGGGCGGCTGAGTTGAGTTTTTTTGTTGAAGCTGGAATTAAAGCATGTTTGATGGATGACGTCACACTCGCTCAGTCCAGTTCTCTGATACAGACGATGGTTGGGACTGTGTTTCATCATTTCTGTCCATGCAGGAACCAGAGCAAATCAAGGACATGCAGAGCATTATTCTATTGTCTTTTCTTAAACTTCAGGTGAGAGTTCAGAATTGGAAAGTCAACATTGGAGCTCTTAGAGCCTCAATTAGCCTGAAGGATGAAGAGCGAACCAACAAACTGAGAGTTTCTTTCAGAGCCGCTGCAGAGGCTGGGAAATCCATAAATTAGACTGTAGGTGTTTTTATATTTCATCTGCTAAGCTCCTGTGGACCGTAAGCAGAAGAAAAACAAAACAAAGAAAAGACTACAAGCAAAAGAAAAGAGCAAACAAGCCCAGACTTTTAGAAAGTCCTCTGTGAATCTGCTCTGGAGAAGTTCCTAAAGAGACAGAATAACATTCACTGCTATACTTTCACAGAAATTACTCTCTAAAAAAGGATCCTAAACCTCCAGAACTCTCAGAAGTGTGTAACATTAACAGACGTGAAGCAAAAACAGCCAAGACTCCATTCCTACATCTACGTGGGCTGCTATGACCAATGCTGCCGCCCCAACGCTGCCAGAGAGGAGCGAGGCGCTGCTCACACTCATTTGCCTAATCTACCCTGCACCTTCCACTTTGACAACAACTCATTGGCATCTAGGCATAAAATAATGTTAAACTATTGGCAAAAAGCTGCAGGTTTCTGCTGGTGTTTCAATGCAACCTTGAGATTCCTGGAGGGAAGGCTCATTGCATGTAAAGACTCTCTGGAACATTGGCTGCTGAAATGGTAATTAAAGCCTTTGAAAGTTGTTTATTATTTTGTCCGTTTCATGTTTGACTTTGGAGGTGAAATGACGCAACCAGGAGATCACAAGGTGGCAAACATCTTCATGTTCAACGATCAGACAGAGAGAAAAGAACGACGGCCCTTTGCATCGCTTCAAAACTCCAAGAGGTGCCAACTTAGTAGTGAATGTGAGCGCCTGGAGAGACAGATACGGATCCCAAAGAGGCTTTACTTCTTCCTCTTAAGACACATCACGGACGGCCATTGTTTCATTTTTAATGCCTCTTTTCGCAGAATGACTTGGCAGCAAGTTCTACAAAGTGCAGCTTTGCCTGCGATAATGAACAGTGAACCAGTTGGTCCATCTTGGGTCCATTTTCCCAGGAATGTGCTGGAACTGTCCTGCATCTGAACCAGATTCATATTGAGCTGCATTCTGCTTTCTTGGTGTTTCATAAATACATGTAAAGCATTGGAGAAACTAGTAAATAGATCAGAGACATTAACTAGTAGTTCTTTCTATGATTCTGTTTCATAAAAGGCATATTTTTGGGGTGTGTCCGTATCTTTGTGTCAATGGATGTCAGCATTCTGATTCCAAAACGGTCAAAGGTCATGGGACATGTGATCCAGATCTATTTGGAATATTTGAACATCTAGATGCTTTGCAGGAGTCTTCAGATTCTTTCCTGATGGATTGATTTGATTATTTTTCACAATTACAAAACAAACGAAAGACATTCAAGAAAAGAAAATGAAATCTGTTCCGAGAGTCGAACACCCACAGGGCGTATTTAAAGCCTCATCCTAAAACATTTGCATGAAGATTATAGAGAATGCAGGAGTGCATCAAAATACAGAAAAAATACTACAGCGATAGTAAATCACAAGTTCATCCCAACATGTTTCCCAGTAAATAAGATGGTTACAAATGAAGGTGGAGTATTGAGAAACATTTTGATCAAACATGAATTGATGGTAGGACAGAAATGTTTTCCAGACCGGCTGCATTTCTCCAGCATCCATTTGAATGTTTTAGTTCTTGAACCAGAGGCCTGCAGGCGAAGGCCAAAGATGGAGATGTAACTCCTGGCTCTGGCTGTTTGTGTGACCTTGGTAACCATTGAGATGTCCGCAGGCCGGATAACTGGCAGCTGCTTCAGAGAAGCAGAGAAGTTTGTCTCTGTGGGAATCTGGTGATGGAACTCTTCTTTGCTGCATTTCTAACTTTCTTCACATTATTAAGCAGCTACAGTTTCAATTTATGACTGATAATAGGGCAACGTGGAAGGAGCCAGAACAGTTTTTTTCTAAAATCATTAAGAAAACGTCGACTCGTGTATCTGCAGAGCAAACACGAGTCAACAACAACCAGAGAAAGCAGAAGCACAACCGTATGAAATGAAGTCTCTTCAATTGAATATAACAAACATGTTTTCAATGTCTGCTGGTAGATATTAATTAGGAATCCACCTTTCTTTCAGAGAAGCTCATTATGGATTCATATCCCAAAGTGTCACGACATCGGGGCATCGCTTGGACAGGCATGTTTGATGCTCCGAGTTCTCCCTCTGATTTGTTTATGCCTGATTGTGTTCCGTTTGTCTGATTAGTGTTCGTGTTTTACCTCCATGCCTCCCAATAAGCCACCTTAATTAAGTCTGCCGCCGACCGGGAGGGGGGGCAAACTGTCGGCTCTGGCTCCGAGGATAATGGCTTTTACACATGACTCGGATAATATTAATAAGCAGTTTCAATTACTAATGCTAATTTTGTTTGAAAGAAAGAAGTGTTCATTACAGAGCTAATTCAAATGTATAACACCAAAGAAATTGTAATCAACCTTAATTCTATTTCCTCTGAATATTGAAGAAGCTCACATTTCTTTGTGCCGCAAATAAATCAATGAAGAACCATAAAAGAAACAGTAAAAGTTGGTTTGGTCTTAACATATCTGCATGCTGACAACATGTGAGCATAATAGAAGTATTTTGAAGCTATTTCCATCTCTAAATGTGGGACAAATTCTGCCAAAGATGATGTGTACATCATAAAGAGCAAAGGTCGTTCAGTTTTCTGTACCTTCCTTTTCTGGTCAGTGTTTGTGTTATTTTGAAGGTGTGGTCCAGCACGGGAGGATCCACGTTTCATGTCACCTCAGATTGATATGTCGATGTAATTGAATGGGTTAGTTCAAAAGGGGCCCAAGTCCAAGAGGTTTGTTTTTCTAGGAAATGATTTTAACTGCATAGCTTAAAGGGAGGCTACACCAAATGATTAATACTTTACCCAGATTTAGCACCAATTCATAGCTTACAAATGCTAGAATATGAAGCACCTCACTTTTATCATTTTAGAGGACTAGCACACTGAAGTTTCTGGACTTGGGCCCTTCTTGAATTAAACAGGGGTGCTGCCATCTGTGGGATAAAGCTAAACTCATGCAAGAGAGGCCCATGTCCAGGAACGTTGCACTTAATGCATTTTAAATGTCAACCATAGTCAATACATTATAACAGACTTGGGACTTTTTTTGCACATAATCAGATAGCTTTTCCCTTAAAGACCATAAAACAAATAATATCTCTATCTTGAAAAATTGTGGACTTGGGCCCCTTTTGAACTAACCGATTCAAATGTCGTTTTCGTTTGTAAGAAAGTATTTTTGCAGCTAAGCTTGTGCTCTGCAGCTTTTCTAACCAGATGCAGCACTAATGTGTCTGTATTAGATGGATGTGGCTTGGCCCTGGTGACACCTACGGTGCAGAAAGCAGCACTCAGGCCTGATGTGGGGTTTGTCAGGAGTTTGAAAGTCTGAACGGACCACTGAGGAAACAGCAGAATCAACAGGAATGGCATGAAACCTCCACAGCAGTGAAAGGCAGAGTTTGTGGGTGCTAGGTGGTGATGAAGGCCCATTATCTGTTAGAGAGTTTTGATTATATTCTAGTTGTTTTCCTTCAAACTGCTGAGAGAAATGAAGTGCAGTAAAGCAAAGAAGGAACCAATGAAAAATACATCAGCTGCGGAATGAGAAGGAGGCGGCATTAAAAGTCCAATTTTGTCTTTTATTTCTCGTTTCTGCTCAATAATTAACTCAGCTCACCTCCCAAGCACAGAGTTAACCAGCTCAACCCAGAGCAGGCAGAATTTATGAGAAAATATCACAGAATGGTTGGAAACTCATTTAATGACTTTGGAAAATGCCGCCTGACTTCAACCACTGTGATTGCTGCTCACATATGGCTGTATTTTTATGTAATTATGATATTCCTTTTTACAAATACTGTTGGTACTTTGACCACCTCGTTTTATATAAATACTCCATAATTAGGATATAATTGGCCTGCAGTTAAAAGACGTTCTGTTGGTACCTTGTTGTCCTTTAAGTTATCCACCTTTGGGTTAAATGTACTTTAAGAGCATTACATTGGCAAAAGAAGATTAAAATACTTATATAGTAAGTTAATTTATTGTTCCTATTCAAAACATTTGATAGGAAGTTTATATACATGAGAATTGGAATTTACTACTAATTTTATTATGTTTGAATCCTTTTTACTGCCGTTTTAGCTTCTTCTTTGGTTTTGGGGCACCACCCCCGTGGGGGGGCTGTTGCTGCAGTGCCCGTTCTCATTGGGACGGCTGGGGTCCTGTGGTGTAATAGCTTTGGAGTGGGCCCTGTGTTGGACGGGCCCCACAGCGAAGACCTCTGGGTCGGGCTTGGAGCCCCGTTGTCCGGTTCTTCACAGCAGAACCGCGGCAGACAGTTTCCTTGGAGCTGCTGTTCTAACGTTTTAGTTCAGTTCCAACGTAGGGGTTGCATTGGGGTACAGGGGGGGCTAATTATGTGTGAAGTTCCTCTGTGGGCTTTCTTTTCTTTTTCCCTGTTTCTATTTTTAAACAGATTTTCCATTTTTTATGAGTATTTTCTTATATTTAAAGCACTTTTTGCTTCAACTATAATGAAAAGTGCCAAACAAATTATAAATTTTTAAAGTTAGTAATTACAAGGTAATGCTGGATTACTTCTTTGAATTTCTCTTTGCTTAGTTAAATATAAGTGACATTTAGGTCAGGATCCTTTTTTATAGTGAACTAGGATGTGAAGACCCTTAAAACCATCATCAAAGCCCTTCAGAGACTCAAGGAAACTATGAATGCATGCAATTTATTTTATTATTATTATTAATAATAATAATGGATTTATCTGCTTTGCCAGACGCTCAAAGCGCTTGCATTGTGTCCATTATTCATTCGCTCTTCATTCATACTTGGTGATGTTAGAGGCGTGGCTGCCAGTTGGCGCCTACGGTCCCTCTGACCATCATTGGGATCATTCATGCACATTCATGCTGATAGGCAGTAGCCTTTGGGGGTCTTGCCCAATGGCCCCCACTGAGTAATGTTAATTGCTAGGGTAATTGCCCCCAGTCCCATTGTTTATTCCCCTCCGGGAATCGAACCCTGAATTCCTACATGGTAGCCTTCTTCCTTACCAACGCTCGGTTTTATACATTTGAATTGATGTATAATTGATTATATAACATGCTGCTATCATCTTCACTGTTTGCCTTTTGTAGTATCACGGCACAACAGTGTCCAGATAAATAGTCAGCTTTAAGAATGTTAAGAATAATGTCCGCATGCCAAAGTTGACCAATGTTCTACTGTCTTGCAGCAATCGTGGTTCTCTTCATCACACTGAGGCGCAGCAAGAAGGAGCCCCTCATCATCTCTGAAGAAGACATTAGGGAGAATGTGGTGACCTACGACGACGAGGGAGGCGGCGAAGAGGACACGGAAGCTTTCGACATCGTTGCTCTGCGTAATCCGGCCGCAGCAGAGGAGCTGAAGTTCAGGCGGGACATCCGCCCAGAAGCCAGGAGTCAGTGTGGCTTTGCGCACGGCCAGCGGAGCCCGTCTGTGGAGCTGGACGAGGTGGACGTGCACAAGTTCATCAAACAGAGACTGGTGGAGGCTGACATGGACGCCAGCGTGCCACCCTACGATTCCCTACAGACCTACGCTTATGAAGGTCAGGGCTCTCCTGCAGGGACCATCAGTCCGTTAGACTCTCTTGGTGTACAATCGGAGCAGGAATACAACTACCTGGATGACTGGGGCCCCGAGTTCCAGAAACTAGCAGAACTCTACGGAGAAGCAGAGTCGGATGTGACAACCTAGTGTGTGATCGGACTCCAGTTCAAACCCGACCGTTTGAAACCCGTTTTTTCAGCTTTTCTGTGAATGACATCAACAGAGACCTTCAAACAGTTCGAGAGCCTTTCAACTTTTGCTGTTGAACTCTGACGACTGTTTGGTTTTTGTTTTTCCATTTTGTTGCGTCAGATCGTGGATCACTCGTCTGAAAGTGTCAAAGATTTTAAGATCGGAAAATATAAATTTGGGCCAGAGGAAAACCCTCTCCTTGGTGTATATTTTTTAATGCTCAATAAAGTCCTGAAATCCATTGGAGTGGAAATGTGAAACATTTGTACTTTTGTCTTTTTGGATGTGGATTTGGGGCCGCGGCATAAATGGTGCAGGTAAACACTTTGACCAACTTCTCCTGAAGTTGGTCAAAGGGGCAGATAAAGTTAGACACAGTCAGGAGCCTGCAGAGGACCATAATCATTTTCACAATATAACTCCATGTGAAAACAAGAAACCTGGTAGTAATAGACTCAGTTGTCCTTCTTTACTTTTGCCAAATTTACACATCTGACTGAGGCAGATAACAAGTCTTAGTGTTAACACAATATCCACACATTAATGTATTAGACATTTTCATCCAATGCAACCTCTAAGCCTTTGCCATAATAAATGATCCTAATAAAAATGCAACAATTAAAAAAAACATGCATTTCTTGAAAAATGTTTCTGTGCCTGGAGGAGGTGGTTTTTTAGGCGTATCGAAATTGACATTTTTGGCAAAACTGCAACGGAAACCCTTTTTTGGAATTAAATGAGTCCCATGACCAACAGCCGGATGGCGATGCACTTCTCAGTAGGAACTGGCGGCCTTGGGCGCTGCACAGCGGGCGCCACCAAAGGTCCAACGTCACACAGATCATCAGAAGTTGAGCGTGTCATGTGGAATTGTTGGATCCACAGCTCCTCTGTAAACTCACCAACCACCATTTCGAAAAATGGCTGCATCTGTGGCCACTCCTACGTGTAAGGAGCTCGCCACTCCATGAAGACGACGCTGGTGTATGATTTGACAGATGATGATGAGCGCTAGCGCGGTGGCAGAAATCTGAATGTATCTGCTGTCAACCAAAGTACTGGTCACGTGTGTCTCCATGTTTCTAATCGCCTGAGGTGGTTTGTCTTTATTCGCATAATTAGAATTTAATGGAAACAGTGTCATTGTGAAATTGGGATTTTAGAATTTTGATAAAGTTTTGCTCATGTGTATGTTGGAAACACGGCTATTTATAATTATATAATAATAATATGATATAACTTGCTATAAAGATGATGTATGTTAAAGAGAAAACGTACCGTTGTAAAAGACGGGTAGTCCTGTAGAACTCAGTCATCACAAACAGATCAGAAAGTACTCGAGTATCTGGGCTCAGATGAACCAGAACATTTCCTTAGGATGTGATGACCTTCTAGCAATTAGCCTACAAGCAGTCAGTGTCTTCACTGCTGTTGGATGATAATACGGTTTGTGTCTTTTCCAATCAAATCAATCTGTTTTTGTAACACAAAGTCCTCCAACTGTCAAACGGTTTAAATCCTACCTGACAAATTATTAGACACAATCTGGTCAAACTAAAGCAAAACTGGCCTCGCTTCACAAAAATGTCTTATAGTGTTATAGTAAAGGGCGGTTATAGTGTTAGTGTTATATTTCTGTTATTAATTTTCCTTTTGGTCTGAGATCTGCCTGTTAGACACTACATGTTGCTGTCAGAGCATTCCAGTGGAACATGAATCACTAAAAGACTTGATTGTTGTTTTAATCAGACGCAGAAAAACTGACTTTTGTAGGAAGAAGAAGAAAAACAGTTGGATCTTCCATTCTGGACGTAAAGATCCTTTAAGGAACAAAGGGTGGCTTCCACACTAAGCAGTGAAGAAATCTCCATTTCAAAGAGGGTTGGTGGTGACAACAGGGCTTTAAGTAGCCCGTTGGAATAAAAAAAGCGTTTAAATAGCTGCCGCAAATGACAAGTGTCTCATTGTGTATCCGAACGCTAAAGCTTTTTGGTGCGTCCCGATTACAGCGCCTGGATGGCTTAAAGGAAATTCGTGTTATCTCCACCCACCCTGACTTCACTTTCTTGTCATGCTCTTGTTCAGTTCTGCTTTCTCTTTTTTTTTTTGAAATGCTGAGGATAGTCTATAATAAGACGAAAGGAGGCTCATAAATATTTTAGGCCTTCCACTGATTCGGTTTGACATCATGAGTGTTCCAGTCCACTGTCTCATTCTTCCTCCCCGTTTCTTGCTCATTATTTCCCTCTGCTCACAGAATGATGGGTGGATTTAAACAAGGAGACAGGTCCAGAAACTTCCTCAGCTTTTGAGAGATGCCCGAGGCTGGCCGATGGCAAAGGTCATACAAATGAGCTAAAGGCACACGGTGAAGTTTTCCAAACTGACAATTAGTGTCTCTTTTTCTGCTTAGATTTACAACTGTGTGGTTGCACGTTGAAAGGGCATTTTCTGCATTTTATTTAGCCAAAATGGTTTGATTAATAAGTGATTACAGAAAGTCCTTAAACTGTAACCTACAATTTGTCCTGTTTTTCTTTATTCCTACTATCTTTTTTTCTGGTTGCCATTGGAAACAGTTTAAAATACTCCAGCATTTCCGAGTTAAAGAACAAGAATACTTTTTTTTTTTACAGGGAAACAGACTCTTCCTCTTTTTCTGGAGGACTGCCTTTGTGAAAGAAAAGAACATTTATCTTTTTGTATATGTTTTCTTTTTTTTCTCTGGAAAGTCATTTCAGTTCAATTGCTTTTTTTATGAGACCAATTCAAAACCAAGGTCACCTAAAGAAAAACGAAAACACTTTAAATCAGCCAAAAACTACAATGATAAACGTTTGTAATATTTCAGTTCAATGCAGTGAATCCAAACGATCCTAACTTTATCTCAATCACAGAGACAAACGGATGACACTAAACCTGATGTAATACTTTGAAAGGACACTTTTATCAAATGTGTAAAGATGATTCATTCTTTCAAAACTTTCATTCATTGTGGAAAGTTGTTTTCTAAAGGGATTTATTTTCAAATATTGCTTTAAATGGATTTGAAAATGTACTGAATGTCAGCCCCCACCCCCCCTGCCTGTTTTCTTGGCACTGATCACCTGGATCAGGTGTGTTGAGTCAGTCAGAGCGAGAACACACCTGAGTCAAGAGTGGGAGATGTGGAGGATGGAGCAGACCTGATTCAAAGTGTTGCCAGAAATAATAATTAAAAAAAAAGAGTTTGATTTATAGTAGTTTAGTCTAAAGAACACTTTTATAACATGTATGTAACATGTATGTAACTGTTAGATATGGAAATCAATGAAAGTGCAGATTTTAACATTTGATTTTTATAGAAAAGTCTTCACACATTTATAAAGCAACATGGGTTTCTCTCAGTGTTTTGATAAGTAAAGAAAAAGAAAAGTAAAGGTCCTCGTCTGAATGCTCCACGGCGCCGAGTGAAGACGTGTTGGGACAAAGACCTGGAGGGGGTCGTGTGGTCACCCGACAAGCGAAAGAGGAGATTCTGCATTCTCCATGGATGAGCTGCTGCAGAATCAAACAACATTATCTGCATTTGTAAGTGAAAATTAAAGTGGGGGGGGGGGGGGGGGGGGGGGCTGCAGCTCGGTTCTGACCATGACTGTGGTCCTTCTGAACCGCCTTTCCTGCCGCTGTCAGAAGCTGCTGCGCTCCTGAAGCATGTTCATCTCAGATACACGTCCATTCAGACTGTTTCATGGTAATGCTGGTTCTGGTTCTGGTTCTGGTTCTGGCCTTTCTGTGTGCTTTTTACACACAGTTCAAATGGACGTCTGGACCAAACCTGGATATTAATTCCTCCTTTTTCTACTGCTTTGAATGTGATCAAATGTTGTCATTGGCTGGTTTTCTAGGGTTTGTTTACCTTTTGAGGCCTTTTATTGTTTGTGGCAACAAGGTTTCAGGCGTGATGTGTGACTAAACGGGGCAAGAATGAAAGCAACGGTGAAGAAGACTGAGGTGAGAGCAGCCATGTTGCTGGTTTAGAGACTCTGATGCAGACAGGAAGCAGAGCTGGAGGCAGCAGAGATGAAGATGCTGAGGTTCTCTGTGGGAGTGACCAGGATGGATCTGGAATGGATGTAGAGGAGGGCATGACCCCTAAGCGTGACCCTTGACCTAAGTAAAGACTCTGTGGAACATGTTCTGCAGTTCTTAGGGCTGTAATGAAGTCCATCATCTTCCACTTGAATTAGCCAGTATTGCTGGATGTTTTTCAGTTTGAAAATTCAGTTTTGACATTCATGTCAGACTAGTTTCCATGTCAGAGGCAGAGCGGTCGACCTCTGACCGTAGGTTCGACCCCCGCTCATCCCTCCCTTGTGTGTTGAGGTGTCCTCGGAGAGAGCCTTGGTCCCGACGACCTGGTTGGAGCCGTTCCCAGCTGCTCTGCCTCCATGGTGTGAATGAAGGAAGGTCCTCTGTGCTGCTTTGAAGAAGGTTGGAGAGCATTCTGTGAATAGATGCTGCATTTATCAGTGATCTTCCACAGCTCGTTCTTGTGTCAAAGGTAGATCTTATGATGAAGAAAACTTTGAATGACGAGCGATTGCGGGTAAATTAGTAGATTTTCTAAAAGAATGTTTTAAAAATGTGATAAAGGGATAGGTGACACAGTTTAAACGGATTAAATTGTCGCCTGCTGAATAAAGATTCATTTTTTTGTGCAACAATACATCAAGACCCGACCGTGTTTGTGAGATAAGGCTGAGGTGAAACCTCAGATGCTCCTTTGGTTTGATCTTTCCATACTAGAACAATCTATTCACAAAAACACAGATCCTGTTGAAGTGGTGATGGTTCCTGTGACGTTCTGCTGCCTCCTCCATCCTTCTAATCTTCTGGAAAGAGAGCGTTGCATCACCAGAGTCCGTTTGTCTACCACAACAGTCATAGTTGAACTCTTCAGGTGAAGGATAGATGTGCACTTCTCTTTTCATCTCACACTGATAGAGATCACAGGACTACTCCTTTTTTTCTCGTCTTAGTTAAACATGTTCCTGAAAGTCCGTGTTCTAGGTGGGACCTTTGGGTCATCTGGTCCAGCTGCTGTCTTAACGTTGGTGGTCAGAAGCTTCTGAAGCTCATGTGGAGTATGAATTAATGAAGGAGAGCTTTGTGTGTTCTGATCATGGATGTTCTCAGCAGCATGTTGAGCTTCTGTTTGTGTCATGAAAGTGTCTCCGGTCTGAAGGATGTCCTCTGCAGGGTTCATCTCCTTCTTCCCTCCTCTTCCCCTATGTCCTCTCCCTACATTTAGCAATCCAAACGGAGAGTCATGGACAATAGTGTCTCAATGAACTCATCAATAGTCGCCAGTCATCTGCTTTAGCGCGTAGCTGCCAGCACTCAGAAAATACATAACATCAGTTTTATGACTTTAAAAAAGTCTTTACTTACATGTAAACGTCTGTGTGTCAGAGCACGTGAAGAAAAGCACTTCTCCTCTGCGGCCCAGCGTGACGTATTTCTCTTCTGAAAATGATGTAACATGCCTGAACATGCAGACTAAAATGGATTTATCCCAAATGCCATAGAAAACGTTTTGAGCACCGACATGGAGATCCAAGCCGACTTTAACGTCTGTGTCTTGCTGCTATAATTAGTTCACCTTGGAGGTGGGGAGCCACATTAGCACCTGCCATCTGAAACCTGACTCATTGCACACTGCCCCTCCAACAGGTGGCGCCCTGGGCCACCAGCAGCATCACCTGCAGCACAGACCAGGAGTGGAGAGCTGTTTTTGTACTACCTCTCCTCACTGATCCATAATTCCCACTGACACGATGGAATAAACAATGAATAAGTTAAAAAGTGTGGTTCAGAGCAGCCCATCACTGAGGCAGCTGACCTAGATAGCTGGAAGAACGTATGCAGGGGCTGTGTGGGCATGGCTGTCTTCAAAGTGGGACTAACGTACAGCTACAACATGAAACGCAAATCTCTTCATGACTGAGATGGAGTCATGAAATTAACAGGAAATGTTTGCTCTTTGGATGGAGTTCAGACCTTCAGAGTGGTTGGAGTTATTGCCCCCATGCTGGCAGAAATGGCTCGTTGACTACATTTTTCTGCTAAATGGGTGACTTTATTCTTCCTCAACATTTTTTCTCCAATTATTATTGTCCGTAGTGTCTGTGTTTTTTCTACCTCTATGTCCCTTAAGAGCCACTTCATCTGCCCCCCCCCCCCCCCCCCCCCCCCCCCTCCAGACTGCAGTCAGCAGGCTTTTAAATCTCCCCCCATTTGATTCTAGTTTTATTTTTTGGAACAAATATTCTGTTTGTTTTTTGTGTTTCCAAAACCAATTTCTTTTTGTATGTCAGCGATCAGAAACATGGAAACGTTGTGCTGGTCTGACGGAGTGCAGCGCTATGACTCAGGATTCACAAAACTGTTTTTTTGTTGCTTGACATCCATCTTTTTGGTACGCCCCTAGCTTCTTTTTCTAACACATCTACATTTTTGATTATGTTACACAATAATTCCACCAAAGAACCTTAAACTGTCAAAAGCAGAACTTGAGTCTGTTAATGTTGTCATTTTTAAACGGTTTAAAACAGTTTTTACAGTTTGTAGCAAAAGATCAAACATGTAGAGACAAAATAAAAAAAGTCTAAATACTCAAAAGAAAAACACAACAAAGTGAAAAACCAGGCAAAGACGCTTCAAGGATTTCTTTAAAGTGTCACAATTATCAGTTATTGTCATCATTTATAACCTTCATTTACACAAAGTTTGAAGGAAAACGGTGCTAATGGGGGGTGTCATTGTAAACAGCTGATGTGATTGGCCGGCTCCCCGATGAGTTCAGGGACCACTCGGGGTTAACCAATGAATCAAGACTGAAAATAAAAAACAGGAACATTAATAAAGAACGATGGGCGACGGTGGACAAACCCGTGTTCCTGTCCCAAAGATGTTTCATAAAGTGAATATTAGACTTGATCTCCCTGTTTTTTCTGCTGTATTTATAATTCCTGTTTAGGAATGAAGGGGGGGGGGGGGATGCTGGGTATCCACTACACCAGCAGCAAACCTGCATCTCACCTCCATCGTTAGGACTCGGTGCACTAATGAGTGCCTGATGTGAACGTGTGGAGATGCCGCTTCATCTTGATCGCCCTGTTTGACTCTCTCCCTTCGAGCCCAACACTGACGGTTTGTTAGCAGCTGCTGTGGTTTGTGTGTTTTCTCTTCCTCGTTGGATCTCAGACTGTTTGCTGTTTACATTGTGAATACAATACTGCACAGCAATGCAAACGTTGCAGTATTACACAATTAACTAACTAGTGAAACCTCTGCCTTTTCATTGTTATTTGTACATTTCCCAGGCAAACGTGTTAAACCTGAGAAGATCCCATTTTCCGGCGCCGCATGTTAGCTGGAAGAGCTGCAGTTAGGTGAAGGCAGCTGCTTCCAATATACACAGTTCTTTCCTAAAAATGTTGGAAACTTTGCCTCCTGTGAGCAGCTCCATAAAAGACGCAGTGATTATTGCCAGCAGATTAACCCTTGTGCTATCCTAGGCACTTTAACATTGGGAGTTGGGTCATCTAGACCCACTAGAGCCTTTTTTCTTCAATGATTTGTGATCTTCACTGGTGTCCATGGATTACATGAAATCTTTCCACCTTTATCCACCTTTGTCATGGTAGGGAGAACACGTCAATGGAAGGGGGGGGGGGGTCATCTAAGATAGCACAAGGGTTACAAGCATGAATGTATCTCAGTGTTACCTGGTGTTTTAGCTGAAGGAAGCCTTTTTAATGTGTGGACTTTGATGGGAAGCCTGTTTTAAAAACATCTGTAGTCCATAACTGACATGCTGCACATTCACTTCTCACATCATTCAGAAAATGTCACAATAATCTGGAAAGCAGTAGAGATTTTTCTCCAAATAATCTTCATCCCCACAGCAGGACCAAGCAAATGAAGCGTTAAGCAGAGCTGTGAACTTAAAAGATAAGACACGATTAAAGAAGGCCAGGTTGAATTCTGGCCTAGTTGGAGTGAAAATGAAGTTTTGATCATCAGCCCATTTATCTCCTGTGAGGGAGGCGAGGATGGCCAGGTCTCCCGTGTTCATCACTGACAGGGCTGCTCGGGATGCCAGGTGGACTCATTTGTCTTTGAAATAATTGGAAATTACCAGGATAATGAGGTCCTCAGGGAGACCCCGATGAGTGTTTCCGACATTCAGCTGAACGAGGGACAGAATGTATAAACCGCTTTGATTTGCCTTCAGAAGCCAAACGCGGTAAAGCTTTCCAAAGCCGAGCTGCCTAAACGCCGGAGTCTTTCACTTCTAATAAAACAAACAGCGTTGAGCATTGTGGAGCAAAACCAGGAGAAGGAAGCCTCTCCAGCTTGGAAGGGAGTTTTCCTGCATGGGGGAGACGGACAGGTGATTTTGCAGAGCAAACGTGGAACCGATGGAAGGTGAAACAGCTGCAGGAATGTCATTCACCGTAGTTTTGCTTTAGAGCCGCTCAGCATGCAGACTTTATGTTCTGCAAACAGTTCATGCAGATCAAGCTGGACCCTGCAGAAGCCGGGAAAGCAACTATTTAACTGCTGTGTTTCTGAAATGTGACAAATGACACATTTTTGTTACACCTCCTTAAAAACAAAATGGTCATTAAAATGTTTTTCCATTTTTCTATGGTTAAAATGATCAAACATGGTGCCTCTTACAGTAAAAGTCCAGATATTACTTTATTAATGAACTGCTAGACTAATGTGAAAAATAAACCTCTGCCAGGGAAATATCTCCGCCTCTGCTGAAAAAAGACTAAAAGTGAAAGAATCAAAGTTTAACATTTAAAACTTTAGAGATGTTTTGTATTTTCAAGTGGACGTCACTTTAAAGTTTACAATGAAAGAGCAGATAATTCTGTCTGAATTGGTGTTTCTGATCATTTGATTTGCAGCAAAGAACAAGAAGAGAAAATAAACCAAGAAATAACAAAGTTTTAGTGTTTTTATGGCAGCAACAGCACTTTCCAGAGATGATTGCTGCAGAAATGGCTTCAGCTGTACATCAGGTTTTCCCGGTGAGAGCTCTTCATCACGGGGGCTTTTAAGGTCACGGCCTAGTAGAAGAAATTCTTCTGCTCAGACAGCAGCTCATCAAACCCAGACTGCAACTGTCCTGAACCACGTTACACATGGAGGAAGTCTGATGAAACAAACTTGAGCTGTTTGGTCCGCGCTCACGGCAAGAAGACTGAAGCCGAGAAGCTTGACACAGACAGTGACGTCAGAAGATTAGCTTTATGTGGTTGATCCATTTTTTAGGGACAAAAGTTTCTTTCTGCAGCACAGTTGAGCATTAGTCTCATGCAGCCGGTGGGGGTGTTGACCTGTACGGGTTCTGTGGGTTTTTGGGTTGTCCGGTCCACAGAGCAGCGGCTGTATCTTAAGGGGAGAGTTTCCTTGAGGCTGTTACGGCCACCTTAAGGGACGTCATGAAAATGGAACGTACCATTGTGGTGCGTGTATCCTGTTAAACGCACTTATGACGTACAGGTGACGCTGTCGTATGGCGCCCTGACGCCACGCTCTAGTGGTTAGGAAGGTGTGAGTTCTGGCTCCTCACTGACCGCTCAAATGCTGCACGCATGGGGTGTGCACGTGATACACGTGCACGTGGGATGCCTGTAGGACGTCCACACAAACTACACTCTGATTGTCTAACTTCTTCCTTTCTAACAGTCACGCTGCAGTAAGGGGTGTGCACGTTTCACGTGAACAGCACTAACGGCTCTTTGTTCAGTATCCAGGATTTGGAATATTCGAATATTCGCCAGGCGTTATTCGCCAGCGTTTTTCGACACGTTTTTTGTGTTCACACCCAGGCGATTTTCGCTGACGATGAGCCAAGCGAACATGCAATTTCATTCCCTGACATTAGATGGCGCTTATTGTAAATGCCTTTCACTCAGAAGAAGAGAGTAAGTATTTACGCGCTTGTCAGAATCAAACAAAGAAAACATGAATATTTACATATGGATACCAGTAGCTCCAACTGGTGCTTGGTTCGGGGATATTTTAGAATGTCCGTCATTATTTCTTCGCGGCAGTGTAGACGCTACTTGGCGTCTATCTTCTTCGCTGGTATGTGTGCTCAGAAAGGCAGTTCTGTGTTTGAGCGCCCCCAAGTTGTGTTTTACTGTAACTCCAGAAGCTCCAGACACGTGTGCAAAAGCGCCGTTCTCATTGGTCGAATAGATTTCGACGCGACGCATCAAACCAAAAAAACGAACCCGAGGCGTTTTTTAAAAAGTGACGCTTTGACACGTGGCGTTTTTTTGCGTCGGTGTGCACACTCAGATTGGTGCCCTTTGTTTGGTCACGAGCCGTTAAACGTCTGCGAAAATCGCGCGCGAAATTCGTCCCGGTGTGAACGGGCCTTAAGGTGTTGTAGAAGTGTTCACTACGAGCCGTCGTGTGGGGTAACTGAGCGTCCACCATCTTGATGTGTCCAGCAGGTCACCTGCGTGCCCCGTCCAGGTTTGACCATTTCGCCGACGGGCGTACCCCCCTGTGGATATCGTGTTTCTGAGTGTCTGCAGCAGCTGCTGGAGTAGAGCTGTCATTCTCATGATCAGCCACAGGTCTTAGCTGCACAACCAACATCCAGTTTTTCCAGACTTGGACATAAATGTGTGTCCATGAAGGCTTATGGCAGAGCCAGCATTCTGCTCTGTTCTAGTTTACTTCCACATAAATGTTTGTTCATCAAAGGGCAAATCATTTAGGGTTTTATGATGATGACCAATGAATTTCCACAGATGAAGTCATCAGTGTGATTAAATACAATCAACCCATTTCAATTCCGACGTACAATATAAAATCAAAGCCTGAAATGCTGTGTGTTCTCAGCACTTTGTTATTTCAGACCAGTTGGTGGAGTCTGTCCTCATTTGTTGCGACGTTTCTGAAGCTACAAGTGTTCGATTTGAGTTATTCAGGAATGCCAACAGCTTTTTCCATAAATGAATATACGTTTATTAAAACCCCTGTTGCGTGTTTCCGTTCTGCCATCAAAGCATCCCAGCCTGACTCATTGTGATTAATAATTAAAGAGGATTTGTTTTCTGCTGAGTTACCTCACACATTGCCGCTCACTCCGTGTTCTGCAGTCACCTATCAGAGGAACTGTGTTCACAGCAGCAGCTACAGCTGAGGAGCATGAAGAATTCCTCTGGGTGGTGCGTGCCCCTGAGCAATGTTTGCACGCTGGAGATATTATTTGTAGAGCTGAGGAGCTTCAGACAAAAACGCAGAATGATTTCTGCAAACCTGCTGAGCCAAACAGCAGGATGTTACTAATGGAAAGGTCACATGTTCCTCCCTGTTTGCACTTTCAGGAGTTTGCATGTTCATTTGAATGTGGAGATTAGCTTGTAATATTCCTCTGGTCTTCACATCAGTCATGAAAAAAGGAAAGTGCTGTGTGAGCTTTTAGTTCCTTGTTTTTCTTCCAGCTCCAGAATCCCAATGAACCTCAGGAAGAAAACGCCACTCAAGTGAAGAGACACATCAAACAAACATGAAGGCTACAGGAAGTGCTAATAGCAAATGGAATCTCAGGGATTCCTCTTTTGTTTCAGACATCGGAAATGGAAAAGGGAAGACATTGCTTTTCAATTATATGAATCCAGGGCAGGCCTTCATGGCTCTGAGGGGCTCATGCACGTCCCCACCCCAGCCTCCAAGACAAAGCTTTGGGGGAATATTTGGAAAGTCTTTTTAAAATCCGGCAGCAGCAGCAGCATCTAAACGTGTCCCAGTTCCTCGGGTTCATGTGTGGAGGTCACACAGGGCCTGCTCATAGAAAAGTCTCTGACGGAACTCGTCTGTTTGGGATGTAGATTGAATCTGATGCTGTGGATGAAACCAACAACCTTCATCACTGGAACTCTGATCTCAGAGCGACCACGCTTCACATCCAGGTGATGACGAAGGTCAGTCTCACAGGAAAACTCACTCATGTTGTCTTTTAATGGGTTATTTTTTCTTATGCTGTTTTCCATGAAATATGTTATGCTTTTAACAAAATAGTGTTTTTTGAACAGTTAGTTTTTTTAAACTTGTTTATAAAATCATAGGAACAACCCAGATTCTGGTTCTTATTTCTGGTTTTCATATTGATGTCTCTAACTCAAAATCCTGGTCATTTCATTCCAGCTTTAAGTTAAAAAAAATCACCCATTTAATTGGTTCAAACTGATAACTCAACCCTGTTGGCTTAACAGAACCCAGTGCCGGGTGGGACCATAGTTGACCCAACACAGCGGTTGAAGAATAAACCAAGTCAGGTTATTTCTGACCGGGATTTTGGTGTGAAGTCATTTCTGCTGCTTTTGAGTCCAACAGGGGTCTGGAACAGGTTTCAGTGAACAGGGAAGTTCTGAAACTGCAGTTTTGAAATGTTGATGAAGAATTGAGGAGAACTGCCTTCCTGTTAGCTCTGCTGGACTTCAGCTGCCTCCTAAATCTGGTTTGAACAGATCCAGGTGACTTTTCTAGAACACACTACGGTCAACACAATTCCCATAAAAAACAGTATTACACTATTTCATTTAAATGATTTCCAAACATAAATACGATGTGAAGAAATGGTGATACAAGCTGGAATCAAAAGTGCTGCTGGTTGCACTCCTGATGTTCGGCGTGTTGTTTCTTCAAGCTGTGTGGTTTCTGGAATGATAAACACATTTTTCTGTTCTGATGACTTTATTAAAAAGCTAAAACATCCCTGCTGTTGCGTGATAAGGCACCTCCACTGCAGTATGAAGGCCTCCCACTCAGCATCCCTCACAATTCCTCGTGTCAGAGAAAATCATCTGGCACTGAGCATCATCAAATTCACTCAGGCAGTGCATTCAGCTCCATTCTCAGATCAAAGACACACAAATTGCAACAAAATGGGTTTAAATGTGCGAAAAACTGAAATTTTGCCTTAAAGTGTGAGGGGATGATTGTGCTGTGTTGATGCAGCACTTAGAGGGAAACTCCTCTGGCTGTGCAGCTTCCATCAAAGGAAAAACCTCAGGGCTGCTCAGGATCTCCACAAGTAAAATGATGGCTGATTTCTGAAGAAGGCGACTTCCTCCTCCTTTTTATTGATGAAAAGGGAAGCTTGATCATCTAGAAATCTGGAAAAAATATTGAGAAAGAAGTAAAATCCAGAAAGCATCTTTGCACCGATGTCAAGAAGCATCAAGTCCTGCAGGAGTTTGTTTCTCCAACTAAAGGATCCCATGTCATTTTGGTGGTTATCACCTCCAACAGGCTCAGAAATGAATTTACCACCATTATTATAATAACGACAAACTCCCACAGAAACTGTCATTTCTATTATTGAAAGCTGATCTGCAGAGAAAAGTTAGATCATGAAAGGCAAACATCCACCCTGATTCCCATTTAACTAAGGAATCAACCAACCGAGCAGCTCTAGAAGTATCAACCTTATTTTTGTATAGACCAAATACTCCGGGGTTGTGAGTCGGCGCTCCTGTACTGCACTACATCTCCCAGCAACCCCAGCTTCCACCGGGCGGAGGCCCCGGGACGACCCAGGACATGCCCGGAGAGAAGAGCCCCCAGAGGAGCGGGAGGAAGTGGCTGGGAGAGGGAAGTCTGGATATCTCTGCTTAGACTGCTGCCCCTGCGGAGGAAGATGCAGCTTTAGTACCTTTGATAAACCCCACCGGGGGATTTGGATCTATCGCTTCCTCGAGCATCTCTGGGAAGCTGTTTTGGAAAAAATTCCAGAGAGGGGTAGCTCCTGCTGGCCATACAACAGCGTCCATCCATTCCTGATGAGCTGGTAAACAGGTATGTACATGATGGCTGTTATTCTTCTGGAAGGCACCAATGTTTTACTCATTTCTCTCAGTATTTCTTTGTTGTTTTTCATGCAGAAACATTCAATAGGCTCATCGTTGAGTGATTACTTATCAGGACTGAGTTAAGGCTGATAGGGCTGCAGCTTACCATCTGCTCTGCATCAATTACATCCACACTGATGTGTAGCACTGACAGCTACACACAGAACAGTGTAAATTAATTAATGAAAGGGCGCAAACAGTCTGAAGAACAGTATTATGGGAAAGTTCTCACATCAGGCGTAGTCAGGAGTTTGTCAGTGAAATGAGCGCCTGCGTCTCTTTTTACCAACCTTTCACTGTTGTTCCTGCTTGGCGTCAAAGTGAAGATTGAAACACAAACGTATGATTTTACAGAATACCCAGAACATTCGGTTAAAAATGCACAGACTAAGTTATGAAGGCATGCACAAGCTGATGCTAAGGCTAATGCTAATGTTATGAATGGACCCTCTTGAAGGCAGTTCAGCTCAGATGAACCAACTGTGCCACCACTTGCTTACACGACAGAGATGAAGAAGGAGCAGCAAACACCACAACAGCTGACGGTATTCTGGCCACTGTCTCATTTGTGTCCATTACGGTAAACTGCACATACCAGTACGGCACTTTTCTACCTTAGAAGGCCCAAAGCGCTTTACAGTCACAGTCCATTCACACAATGATGGCGGCTCTGCTGCCGAACACTGGCACCAACCTTCCTCCAGAGGCAAGGTGGGGTTCAGTGTCTTTCCAAAGGGCACTTGGACACATGCAGGTTATGAGTCTTCTTCTCTATCAGTGTCATTTTGGTTTGTTAAAAAAAAAATCCTGGGAGAACCAAAAACCAACCAATCAGGCAGCAAGGATGCTGTCAACAGATTTGGAATAAAAACCACAGCGGCACATGTCTGCATAGAAAAAAATCTTAATGTGTCAGACACAAGAGATGCATCGCTAAAAGACTGAGGCTTTGTCCTGTCTGACAAAATTAGGAGGAGGCGGTAGATTTGTGCCGTTAAACCAACTGCTGTCCGAACACGACCTCATTTTTAAGAAGGGATTTGTTGAGTGAAAGCTCCAATAAAAGTGTTTTCATTCTCATGTTATCTGACAGTTAGAATTGATGGAGACTGTTTGTTTGGCATTATTAGTAATATGTCAGGGCAGAGGTTTTTGTTTTTTTGAACAGCTGTTTGATTTCAGCTGGATGTGGCAGCCATGTTGAACACGAGGGCTCATTAGACCTCTAGTGCCCTACAGTCCCATCATCACACAATGGTCCAGTGTGTTGTCTCTGTCTGTTGCCCATCTGACCAGTCCACTGGGAACCCGTGCAGCCACAGTCAAGCTGTTCACGAGCAACTGAGACCTTCTGTGGTTTCCAACATCTGCACATCGTCTGCCTGCAGCAGCGTCAGGCTCTCCTCATGTCCACGTCTTCTTGAGACTTCATTCCTTTCTTCAGGAGAACGTTACCACACCTGAGAGGACGCAAACACATCCTTATGTTCACCTGTAGCCACTTTACTCTGATCCTATTGGGTTTTGCTTCTGCATCTCTACCATGAGCCATTTTCTCACTTTGGGTCAGGATGTACAACTATCCCTTCATGACCACACACAAACACACACACCCATTTACACATGCACACATTCACACATGCACACACATTCACACATGCACACACAAACACACACACACATTCACACATACCTCTACCTTCTTTATCTTCTTGCTGAGCCGCACAAATAAACCCGTCTGCTTCCCTCCTTTGAGAGTTTTAACTTAAACTACCACACAATGCGGCCTGAAATGCATCATGGGACATGCTCTTTCACCAGAGTGGGACAGGTCACTAAGATAGTTTTTCCATGTATGAGTAGATAAGAAAACCGCTGAAACTGATCACATGCTGTCATGTGTAACAAAAAGCAACGTTTTTTTGTGTTTTAGTTAAACTACATAAAAAGGGAGACATTTTTGTAAAGAACCAACCTTCACAAATAAAAACAAAGCACAGAACCTTTAAAAGAGTCTCATGTGCTGCAGATAAAGAACCGAGGCTGGAATGTTTTTGTGGCTTTTGAACTTCGTTCACATTTTCACTGCAGGACAAACTCACCAAAAGACGAACAATCCTGATTGTTGTTGAAATGCACCAATTAAAGCAGAACTACCGATCTGCTCTACCGTCAAAGGCCACGCCCCTATTTGCTACTTATCTCTATGTCAAATACAAAGCAAAATATTGATAACAGTTCTTTAAGTTTTCTAACTTCAACCACAGAATTATTATATTGTTTATTTCTTGTCTTTAAAAATGTAAAACATTGTCCTGCTTGCAAAAAGGCCTCTGCCAGGTGAAGGGATCTGGTTCCTCTTTCATTTCTAAAGTTGAAGTTCAAACACATAAACCTCAGATCCTTTAACCTGATTCCAGTCATGATACAGATACTGAATACCTGTTTTTATTCCTAATAAGCTGAAAAGTTGCTAAAACTGTTTACTGGAAAATATTTTGCAGAGATTCTCATTCTTTCCATCAAAGCATTAAATAAAAACTGGATTTGAATTATCTAGATGTGAGGATTGACTCTAGTTAGGATTTTGGGACATTTCTTGGTTCTTCACATGTTCTGTTAAGTTTTCTCTGTCAGTCACAGCAGCTTCAGGCTGTCAATCATCCACAGCTGTCTTGACTTGTGTTACTGAGCCTCAGTGCACATAAGTCTCTGGTTCTTTAGGTCTTCGTGATCAGGTCATGTGTTCGTCTCTCTTGTTGTGCCGAGGTTTTGGCGTGTTTGAGTTTCACCCAACCTGGTCTCTTACAGACGACTTTCATACTTGATAGGTTTTCTGGTGATGCATCCATAAGTTCTAATTGCCTGTGTGGGTTCTGTTTGGCCTCAGAGCTGCAAAGTTCTGACCACCCCAAGTTTGTGCTGAAGAGGATGATCAGAATCATATAATGGGTTCTGATCCGTGTGCGTGAGCTTCCTGTACACTTTCACATGGAGACATCCTTCTTCTTCAGTGATCACTGAACAGTCCAGGACAGTCAGACTATTCTCTTTAGCTTTTTCAGGGCTGAATTTGATGTTTTTGTCCACAGAATTAATGTTAGGTGAATCTTGATCCAGTCCGTGTGTCAGAACTGGGAAATGAATCGGGAGCTTTTCTGTCCCCGGACAGGTTAAGTCTGACGAGCCCATGGCACAGCCATGTCTTCACCAGTGGTTTTTGGATTGAAAACAGGGTGTTAAGACACTTGCAGTACCTCCCACATGTGGTCTGGAGTCAGTCTTGTCCTTTCTGCCTATATGATGGGAAGACGGGTAAATAGAGAGGTTACTTCATATAGCGCATTCGTCTGATCAGAATCTCTCTGGACATGTTTAGCTTTGTTAAAGTCTTGAGTTTCTGATGTGGTGCTCTGCATTGGCCACCAGGACCGGGGGATCAGGGTATTGGCCTGGTGTTTAGTTAGGTTGTACGTGTTGAACTGGTGAGACGTTATCCCTCTTCGTGGAATTTTGGAAGGCTATAGATGCAGGGAGGGGCTCCCCCCTGCTATTGTCTGATCTACCGTTGGTTTGTCACTAGGCTGTATAAATAGTCCTTCACCTGAAGGACACAAAGTCTTCATGGAGGACAATGAAGTCTGTATCTCAACCAGAGACTGAAGTTTAAAAGAAGCAAACACAAAGTTTCCCAATTGTAAAGATGACTATGACAAAAAAACTAAAAAAATGTGGTCTCACAAGCTTCATCACAGTTTAATTTGGGTTTCAACATGCCATATGCTCCATTTTGGAAACTATAAACCAGACTCCATGAGTTCAGCTGTCATCTAGTAACAGCTAATGATGAATGAGTCACTAAAAAGTCTGCCATTTGAGGAAAAAAGAGGATGTTTTTTGTTGTTTTTTGAGGGGGTCTGTTCCCTTTGAGTAAAAAATGTAATCCTAATTTAAAGGTTATGAGACAGATGGTATTATAGATAGAGAACCAATTTAAGAGGGAAATCACTGGAGCACAGCTTTGATTAATTGATTTGTAATTGTGTGAACAGTAGAGACGCTGAACCCCAGCAAAGAGCAGAGACACTCCATCATGTTCAGCTGAACCCAGATCTGTTGTGACACTCTCCTGCCGGCAGAGCCTCCAGCCAGATGACAGATTACCGCCGTTCAACAAAACAAACAGCAGGCGGCTTGTGTTACTCTGTTATGCCGTTGGAAGCCTGGCTTTGCATGGAGCATGTCTTGACTGCCGCATGGATGACATGTAGGCGTGACAGCAACCACCAACCTGAGATCATCCTATCTGCCCAATCTGCAGAGTTTATAAGCCTCAAGATAACATCAGAACTGAAGTGGAAAACAACATGTGCAAAGAATTAATCCTATAAAATAATTCAACAGTTTATGCAGCCCAGAAATAAGCTAAAGGCTAAGTGGGATGTAAGTTTATTATGATATACTGGAGTGGATGTGATGATAACAGGATAGACAACCTCCTGAATTTACAACACATGAAATCTACGATATGATCTGCACATGCTCCTCCAACAAGACCACAGTGGGATTTGGGGACGTGTTTCTGTGAAAGCCCCACTTAATGCTGGAGTTTAATGTGAATGTGGAAGAGCCAAATGTCATCGTTACTCATAAAGATTCTGGTTTCAGAAGAAGGAAATTCCCCATTGACTTCCCTGTTAAAAAGTTTGAACATAGATATGTTTGAGTTTGAGATGCTTTTTTCATGTTTTTCTCTCCATTCATTCATGGAAAGGGGAATATTTCTTTATTTACCGATTACCTGGCATGTTTTGTTTTTCTTTCTTTTAGACTGGCAGGTGGGCTGTCCGATGGGCGAACCCAACAGAGCTTCAAACTTGACTTTGTGCTGCCAGACACCATCGTTGGAACATTCTTGGATTGGGTAAACTCTGGTTACGGTCCTTGTCCCACTTCCGGCTCAACGTTCTTAGTATTATTCCTGCAGTGTCTCCACCCCCATGCTTTCTAAAGTTACCCCTGACCTAAACTCTGCTGCTGATGGTCCAGCATGGAGATGATGGAGAACAAATGAAGGTAGCTCATACGCAGAACAAGGCAAGTTACTAAATGTCTTAAAATCATTGTGAGGCTTTATTTTTTTCTACATGAGTCACAGACTTCGGTGGTGTAGTGAGTGTAACTGGAATTTAGAGCCATCATTTGTTCTAGGTTTACTTACAGTTGGTCTAGAAGAAATGCTTGTGTGACGTTTGTGCGTCCTTCATTCAGCATCAAATTAACACGAATCCAGGTGAAAAACTTTCTGAATTGCGTCTTTTCTTTGCTTTGTGTCCAAACAGTTGTGAGCAGCTAATGAGATACCAGCCGAATACCCATTTCCATGTCTTTTTTATGTAAAGTTAACCTTTTGGAACGCAGATCAATCCCCAAACTGTCTATGAGTCTACCCTTGAAAATATAGAGAAAGTTATTCTTCTTTGTTTTTTATTTTTAGTTCAGCCGAACATGAAATTTCCGGTCAGGTGATACAGGAATGTCCCTCGCTATTACAACAACATCAGTTAGCTGTAGCTCTGCTGACAGAAACATCATTATTGAGTTGAAATCTGCCTGGATCTCCTTCACTAAAAATTCTGTTGGATTGATTTAAGGTTTTTTTAAACCTTAAAGACGGATGAAAACCAGGCAACTGTTGCTGTTAAGAACTTTTTCCTCAGTGACGGCGAAGAGCCAACCAGTTAAATCTCAGATGTGATGGCAATGAAATGCTGCACCAGATAATTCCTTGTTGTCACTATGAACCAAACGTTCCGGGTTCACATTTGCTCCCACTTGCACACTGGAAAGTGTCATTTTTATGACGTGGGTGGTGTGAGTTCAGCCACCTTATTAGGAGCGGTGAGTCCTGACACGCCTCAGACTGACACTGATGCTATCAGGTAGACACACGCTGATCTGCTCTCTGCCTCCGACATGATCAGGCCGAGCACACCGCAGCCACGCTTTCCGGTGGACTCCCGTGTCATTATGCTGTTGATTCTGCGTACCCTCTTAGTGGCTTGTCCCCTCCTTTTAAGCACACTCCATGATTAATGAGTCATTAAGTCTGGCGAGGGACACCTCGGCTCGTGGCAGCAACACTGCTCTCCCAGTTCTCCATCACGGCCTGATTGCTATTACCCTTTCTGCACTGACTGCACACTACAGCAGTCCAGTTGAGGAACCTTTCTGCAGTACATGTCCCCGCCAATTATTTATTCCGAGGAGGTTGTTAGGAATACATGGCTGTCCCCATGGCAAGGACTTAAATTAACATCAACCACGGATTGTCTGAAGAGTAAGGCCTATCCATCTCACTTTCTTCTCTCTGATAATGGCACCCAGTGTCTGTTGGTAATAGCCTCTCTGTGCCATGCAGACAGCAGTCATATTAATGAATGCTGCCATTTGCAAGCACAAGCAGCTTCTGAGGGTCCATCACAGCAAATTGCTTCATCTGGAATAAATGTGACCCCATCAATGGTTGGCTTTTGTAAATAAGTCATTATGCATCTGAAGCATAATTATGATGTTAATGTCAGTTTGTTGCAGAGCCTCTGGACATGTCCCTGAGTCTGAATGATCAGCTTCATCCTAACCGATCCACTGCTTTACTGCAGAAAGTTGATACCAGTGAACATTAATTCATGTAAGGAGAGTGCTGGGGGGGAGGGGGGGCTGAATACATCCAGATTCTTGTTAGGACAATTTGCATGATTATCATCTATGATTGTGTTTGTTTAGACGATAACAAAACAGTCACAGAACTGTAGAGTCCCCCAGAGGTGTTCCACTGAAGCAGCACAGTGTTCATGGGGGGTCATGTTAGATCTGGAGACCCCACTGGATTAAAAAAATAAAAAAACTCATTGAAGGCTTAAAGAGGAGCAATTCAGTCACAGAGCAAAGTGCTCTTTTGGGAAAATTAAGAAGTGTTATATTTGTGACAGAGCTCATTAAGAACGACATGTTAAAAGGTATTTAGGACTCGTGGGATTCAGTGCTAGACAAGAAAAGCTACAAGTGGAGGATTTTTAAAAACGTATATATGTTGCTCCACTTAACAGTCCCGCCCACAACTTAGAAATCCATTTTGAATAAACTTATGCTGCTCTGCAGAAACTAAGTCCTAGAAAATGACACACATTGTTCAGGTTTTTTTCTAAATACTGCATATTCATAAATAAAAGACCACTGGCAAATCTTTGAAAATAGATCAGAAGATTAACGGACTTTAACTAATATGCTCAGTTGAGTAATATGCCAGCAGGGTGGGACTCAAATATTTAGTAAAAGTTACAACTTTCTTAACAATTTGGGCTGAATTCAACTAGATTAAACTGATTTGAACTGGATTAAAACAGGCTGAAGTGAACTAGAACATACATGAAAAGGTCAGGGTCTACAGCCGTACAAACATTTCTATCTTAAAGTTGTCATGTGATCATTCAAGCATTCAAATGGGCCTGAACAGCCTCCAGAAAAGCAATATGAATCCTGATGAAGGGTGTGCAGAACTGTTGATCTCCATGAACATAATGCTTTTGATTGAAATGATGCATTTAATAAGGAAAGAAGAATTTCTTGTAACAGTTTGTGTTTGAAAATGATCAGTGAGGAAGGAGCTCAGTCTAGCAGAAAGAAAAGACCGGCCTGTTTGAAAGAGGAGAATCTCAGAAGACCAGAGCGCTGCAGTCATTTTAGTGTGGAAATTTCAATATCCTGTTGTGTGCTTAAGATTCATTCAGCCTTTTTCTTGCCTGGAAGAAAAATAACGCCCACCTAGTACCTACCTGGCACCACAGAAACTCCCATTTGACATCAAAGCTTGAAATAATCTGACATCAACACCATCAATTGAACTTTTCTCTGTTACGACGGTGTGTTATCCCTCCCTGTACCCAGCATTATCCATTAAGAAGATTTGCTGAGGTTCGCTTTATTTCTTACCAGTTAAGAGCTCATGCTGTTACTACACATCAAGTTTTTTTTTCCACAGATCCTATTACAAGCTCGAGGCTTTGCAGCAGAAAAAAAATCTTTGGTGGATTACCTGAATGAAACTGAAACAGAGAAAGGAAGGATAGAGCTCTGGCAGTGTTTGCAAGTGTTGGATGCAGCACCGACTGAATGAGTCATATCATCAGTTAAGAGTCAGCGTGAGGAAACGCAGCAGGAGCAGAGAAGCCTGACTGCACAGCATCCGTGTTGTTGTAATCAGCATGCTATCTCAGAGCCTGTGTATTCAGGAGTGTCATCACTAATTAGCTGTTAGCAACTTCAGTTGTTGGTACGTTCTAACCACTACCACTGTGGATTGTAAATAATCAAATCACACCATTAAGAATTGTAATATCTGTTTGTTGAAGGGAGTTCTTTCATTTTGAAACGAGTGTTTGCAAAACAAAGAGGGAGATCATTTTCCATCATCTGCTGATTACCTCAGACTGAGTTCTGGTTTTCATTCTTCTGAGCTGGCTGTCAGTAATGCAACCATCATCTCCTCTTTACATTTAATGGTCTGTTTCCTTAAAGAAAATATCCTCAGAGTTTATTCTTTTTTTTGCGTGTTTTTAGCAGTGTTGTACTTTAGAAAAGTCAACCTTATTGTTGTACAGTAGTACACACTGAGTGCCTTCATTCCACACTTTTGCTGGGGATAGATATTTCATTGTACGCAAATGTGAAAAATATAATGTTGTTAAAAGCACAACAACTAAGCAACAGTTGAAGTTTAAGACGTTCTTAACACAGAGACGAAAGAAATAAATGGAAATGAGAAAAATACTGGATCCTGACAGTAACCCTTACAGGGAGCCGCCCCCAGACGTCCCTGAACCAGACTCCCAAACGAGGTGAAAAAGAAACAACATGTTTAGATGTCTGTATGGGGGTCATGACACAGGTTAGAGGAGGTTTAGAGCACAGCAGGAGTTTAAAAGTAAAAATAACGTATAAACTGGGAAAATCCAGTAGAAACAGAGGCAACAGCAATTTGGACATGAATAATGAAAAGAGCAACTCTGACCAAAGAAGTAAGTCATTCAGCTCATTCCAAGCAGAGACATGTTATTCACCAGCTTCCTCACCATAATGAGCCGTCGATAGAGTAGGTAATCCGACGGGTCGCCGCATTAGAGGCAGTAGCTGCTGCCCACACCGAATGAGTAGACTCTCTTCTCATTTGCTTCCTCTGTCGACTCTGGCTTATCATTTTCCAGCTCAGTGGCTGTCTGCAGCAGGGATGGAGCTTCTCCTAATGGAACAGTCGTCTTCATTTGGTCCCTTTCTGCCATCATATTAATGATGTCAAATTTCCTTGAGCTGCAGTTGAAGTTTATGACCAAAGCAAATGAATTTCATCGTCTTCAAGGTCTACAAACTGCTCCTACTTTGGTCTAAACATTAGTTAAGGTCGTACATGTGACGGTGATCAGCCAGTTATTAGTAATCTCTAATCATCAACTAAACAAGTTTTATGCAAAGTCTGCCTCATATTTCCAGGTTCTCCATCTTTATTTAGTGTCAGGTTTTCCAGCAAACACATTATGAAACTGAACTTTGTTCAGGGATAATAAAAGACAATTCACACCGCTGAAGACATTTAGATGTTTCATTTTGCATAATGGCCCAAATTTTAAATATTAAAATATGATTGGCCAAATATTAATTTGGTTTTATGGCCCCCACCTGACTAAAAACAACTAAACGCAAACAAAATGATGCAGAGAATCATTTTTAGGCTAATGTGCAGACTGGGGGTGAGTCCTCCATCCATCCATCCATCCATCCATCCATGCACCCATCCATCCATCCATCCACTCATCTATTCATCCATCCATCCATCCATCCACTCATCTATTCATCCATCCATCCATCCATCCATCCATGCATGCATGCATCCACCCATTCGTCCATCCACTCATCTATTCAACCATGCATCCATTTATTCATCCATCCATCCATCCATCCATCCATCCATCCATCCATCCGTCCATTCATCCATCTGGGGTTGGATCACAGAAACAGAGATGCTCAGACAGTCATTAATGGAGACACCTTAGCTGATGTTGTTGACTCTTAACTCCTCTGTCAAACATAAACCAACTGTTGGTCACATGGTGGCACTTTACAAACACACTTGCCTAACATGGTTTTTCTATCTACTGTCTGGTAACCTGATCTTTATAGCATCAGTGAATCATGTGAAGACATTATTCAGTATTTCTGTTGTCTTTTTCTACTGGATATGAAGCTGAAATGGGTTTTTAACAAATGTTGCACTTCTTCTCAAACAAGTGACTTCTAGATGGAACAAGAAATAAAAGCACGCACAGTCTGTTCATGTTGAGGTCTATACAGTGTTCTAGTGCTGATGGCATTTAGGATACAGACTTTATTACTAAATGCTGCACAGAACTTTATTATGGATTTTTCTATGTTAAAACAAAACTAAAACTCTGTTTTATTTATTTATTCTTTTTATTTCATGTTACTATAGCGAACTGGATTGAAAATCTAACACAATCCATTCAAAGTGGAGTTGAGTTTGACATTTTGTTTTCGGCTTTTAAACCCTTTCAAGAGAGAGACAAAGTCTTTCTGCTAAGTTCATTTCTTTTGCGGGGAATCAGGATTTTTTTGACATTTCCATCAGTCTTTTTTGATGTGATATGTCAACATTTGCATAATAGCGTTATTATGTAAAACCAGTTAGAATATATGCCTGCGTTTTCTTTTGACTTTTTGATGAGGATGTTATGAAAATTTGGGATTCCCTTTATTTTGAAACAACACCTAAAATATTCTTTTGTGTTGACGTGTGAGCTCAGTTGTGAGATTCCCACTACACTCAGCCTTGAACATTTGTATTTGTGCTCTATGAATGCTGGATGAAACCTCAGATCAATACCAAGAAAAAAGACTTTAAAAAAACGTTTATAAGCAGCAAAAAGCATCCATCAGAGTTTACAATCATAACCAGCAATTAAAAGGACAGTAATGCAAAGCATGGAGCCGGATGCAGCAGCAGGCTTCCCAAAGTGGCTCTTTGTTAGAAAACAAAGTGAATATTCTTGGTTCTGCCTCACTTTCATTTAGTGCCTGTGCAGGCAGGCAGGTATGCTAATGAGACACGTTTGTGGAGGAGTATGAACAATTGTTCCAGCCAAGCCCTTTTCCCCCGAGCAGAGCAGAGCGTGCTGTTCGACTTCCTATTCTTTCCAAACATATCTGCAGCCAAGACGCATTGAGTGCAGTCGAGCAGTTAAAATGCAAAAATGGGATTAGCAGAGACTAAATTCCCTGTTTCCATGTGATTCCAGCAACAAGATATGAGCCTGCTGAAGCCAGGGATAAAAGAACGGCTTCACAACACAGCAGCCTGAATTACAAAGGATCAGGCACCCACGTTTTTACAAATAATTACCTACCACTGCGTTCTCAGGTGTTCTCAAGCTTCTTTGACTGTCTGAAGTGCCGTGTGGTATCAGTTGTGACAGCAGGAACAGCTCGAGCAGACGGTTGCTTTAATGCAGTCGTCGCTGAAAACAGGGGATCATGGAGGAACATAGGTCTCGTCTCGGCCACGGTTGTCTTTTATAACCTTTACATCCTGCAGATGAGGACAGGAGTAGTTTCTAAATTGGCATGAAATTCCTTTATTAGAGAACAGCAGGTGTGAACTGGATGGGATTGATCATAGCTGCGTCTTCAGTGTATCCCTCCAAGGTTATCGGGGCTCTGACTTCTTTTAATTGAAGAATTAAATTGGTACAGTTTCCCTTTTAGAAATAGTACAGTCTGATACGGGACAGAAGCCTTTAGACCATTGATTCTTAACCCAGGTCCCACCCTGAGCTGAATAAAGAGTGTTTGAGCAGAGTAGCATTGAAAACATGGAGGTAAGTGAGTCCTCTGTTACAGAGGAGTATTAGGGCCACCAAAAAAAAGTTATACTTCCAGATTTAAAGTTGTACATTTATGTCAAAATGAGCATAGAGTCCAGCAAGCCCCTTATTTTACAGATGATACTCCACATTCCAGACACCAAACCCCGGAAAGCCGGCTACACTATCAATAAATAGGTTTTGAGTCACCAAAAGGTTCAACATTTTGTTGTTTTTTAAACAATCTGGAAATCTGGAAATAAAGCTCCTCAAAACGGTGCGCATCTTTCATCTTCAAGCTAAGCTTTGATAAACAGACAACTTTGGTGTTTTTTTCATAACTTTATGAATTTTAGCATGAAAACTGTCTTTTGTTAGAAAAAGGGCCCTTGATCTCCGTCGGACTTTACTCTGCGTTAAATAGCATATTTTTCTGTTTTCATGTTTTACACTTTACTGCTGGTCCATGAAGACTAGTTTTTCATTAGTTATTAATCTGTCCATTACTGACCGTGACTTTTGAAGAGGCAGCACCATTGGTACCAAATTCTGTAGACAGTTGGTGGTCATTATTTGTAAATTGCTGCCATCTGCCTCTTCTTCTGCTTCCTGTCACACGTCCTCTGTTATATTGTCAACTACTGAAGCTGCTGGTTGTTGTTCAGTCTCACCTTAGTTATCTTCTTTTATCAGCTGCAATTTAAAGTTGGCTCCAACATTATAGAAGCCCCACCAGTCACAATGTAAATGCACAAAAATCTCTGCCATCTAAACGTTTGAAGTCGACAGAAGATTTATCATGGAACAGGTAAAAAAGGGACAAGTTACAAATGTAAGCAGATCAGAAAACCGTCTCTTCTCTCTAGTTGTGTGAAGTAATACAAGGGAGAGGTTTGAAGTCATCCAAGCATATAATCAGTAATCAAAATCTATGCTGGCTGTAATAGCCTTTGCCTGCTGGTAGATTGAATCTGAATGTGCCGTAATGACTGCGTTTGGAAAGCCTTTCACAGTGCTTAATCACCTTGGATAATTAAGACTACACTCTGGAAACACAGACATTTTTCTGATAGAAGGCGAAACATTAAAACAACCAAAGTGCTTGAAAGTGGTAACTATTGCTGCACCTGTAGATGCTTCTAGGTTGGTTTGGACAACCTGTGCACAGCTCCTTTTCCATGGTTTCCTTAGAAGTGTTTTCCAGAGAAGAACTTCTGTTATGTCTTTACTTTCCCGTGGACATTCTTCTGGATCTCTGATCTCTTTCATAATGTTTGGTTTCGATGTTTGGCTTGCAGAGTGCAAAGTGAAACAGGAAATAGGTTTCAGTTTCTTCTTATTCGCTGTCTAAACAATGGCAAACATTAACAAGAAGAGTTCACTTTGGGACCCCAAATACTTTGTCACCAGCTTCAGTTTTAGGATCCAATAAATGCAATTATGAGGGTTTTTTTTTCATTTTCATCCTGAAATATTTGTAACCAGGTGGACAGATGACACTAAATGCAGCTGGATGGCTCAGTTGGCTACATGCAGGACTGGCACTTAGGAAATCAGGGTTTGTTTCCTAGAGGGCACCATGAGCATCATCCACTGGGAGTCTTTGGGCAAGACCTTCCCGCTACTGCCTAGCTATGTAGCCAGGGGCCCAAGTCTGGGTCCCCTTGTGCCCAGATGAAATACAGGGTTGTGTCAGGAAGGACATCCGGCATGGTGATGCAACCCCTGATGGGACATGCCGAAAGGTGAACAGGACAATAAATGACAGTAAAGACGCCCTGAGGGTTCTGTTCATAAAACGAGCTTGACCTATGAAGTATTCGCACTAGTCTGGTCTGAGTTAAGGCTGATGTGATTATGTAGACATAACACAGCTCATGATCTAGTGGCTAGGTTAAGGTGTTGGGTCAAAGTGGGATTGGATGTATTCAGGTGTGGTACGGGTCTGGTTTGATAATTGTGCTGCAACACCTCACATGAGCACAACTGTAAACTGTATTGTGCTCTCTGTACAAGCCACAGGCAGAAATGTAGGTTTAGCTGTGTGAGACAGACTGATTTTTTCCCTGCCATAGTCACATCTTGGTATCCCAAGCTTTTATCAGCCTCTCTTCTGTCCATTTATTGGCCATAAATAAAAAGGTTCATGTCATCATCCACTCTGTGTGTTACAGTAAGACCGTGTCATCTCACTTGAGTCTGGATAGCTGGATGACACTTTCACAGCAGTTCCCTCTTCTCCCTGTTTCCAGGTAATTGCTCTCACCTGTTTTGAGGTTATTGCAGCTGCATCTTGTTAATTATTTCCTGGGTTTCGTATCTCCCCATCGCCTCTGTTATCTCTAGTCTCATCCTTGGTGCCGTTTCTCTGTCATGTCTTAGTCGATCCTTCCTGACCTTTATTTGTTGGTTTGAGTTTCATTTTGTTCTGTTTAGAGTAGTGCATGATTACCTGATGTTTATTTCCACACATCGCTCCCGATTTCTTGCTTTTTTTCTTCTCTTAGACTTCATTAGATCACGACATAAAACGCACAAATACTCTCTTTGCCACTACGTTTTAACTTGGAGTTGAAAAAATGCCATCTCTAGTGTTTCAAGGTTAAATCTAGAATAAAAGATGCTTTCTGCAGGATAATGGTGCTTTTTCCAATAAATGCTTGAATGAAAAACTCATTCAGGCACCCACAATTGCATTCCCCCCCATGCTATCAGCTGCTTGATGTGATGACTGACCCTGGGGTTGTCACCCCTGCCATGCAGACCATCGATCCACCGACCCTCGCTGTGGTCAGGAGTGGGAGACTTGGTGTACTAATGCTTTGTGTTTATTGCCACTGGACCCCTCAGAGGAGGGCTTTAATGAGCGATGGGGACAATAAACCCCCCCACACACAAACATTGACTGCTGGTGATCACATGGGGTGAGTCACCAGAGAGAAGAAAGCCCGTGTTGTCGGTGGGTAATGAAGATGTGGCGGGCATCAAGGCGGGAGGCAGAGAGGCTAACTGTAAGTCACTAGAGTCCAGGACACCAGTGGCCCATTCTACTCACTTCTACTGATTTAAAAATACAGACATGTGGTGGTGGGGGGGGGGTAGATTTTTCTTGTGTGTTCTTTTAAACTATAACGTTGAAGAGCTTCTGGACTCCAGCTCTTATTGTATTCAGCATAAAGCAAAGCAAAAGGTCCTGGTTTGTCTATAAAGCTAAACTCTATTTGATTAAGGAGACACAGTAGAAATGTGTCATCAGAGTCTAGCTTGATGTGGTTGGAGGCCAGACCAGGACAAAGCATAGCTTCAGGTGGAGAACGAGGTGGAGGAGAATGAATCCCAAACTATGGTTGTGATTGGCTGAGAAGAAAGGCGAGCTATTAAGCTATTGGTTCAAAGCAAAAGACTCACTTATCATGGCGTGATAGCTGACGGAACCACCTGGAAGTGAGGTAGATCTTCCTTTTTGAAATTGTGCCAAAGCTTCACTAAAAAAAACAAGAACTATTCCTATTACAAACATTGGATTTGGGGAAAAAAGTTAATGCAATTATTGAACATTTTATGATTTGAAAATAAACTAGAAGATTTACTTTTAAAGTTATTTAGTTCTAATTACAACTAGTTAGACCCCCCCCCCCCCCCCCCCCCACAAGGGCTGTACCATTATTTATTCTGACAAGACCGATTCAGAACAGAATTCTTATTTTCATCTGAGACATTCTGCCATCAGAGTCACTGAAGTTTTCTTTTTTATGTTAACCATTTAAAAAAAAATGCTTTTGGGGCTGATAAGGACGGAACGTCAAACTGGGAAACATGGCAGAGGTTGTATGATTATATGTTCTGGCTGTGGTGCTTGTGGAAATGAAAGATTGGAACAGAAGCTGCTTGAGGAATTTTAAAAATGTCTTCAACTGGAACAGAAGACCCTCAAACGACTGAAACCCTCATCTTTATTCTTTCCATGAAAGGAAATGAGCAACAACTTTGAAATGTTGAATAAGTGAATCAAAGGGAACGATTAGGTGTTATTTCTGATAATTAAGTAAAGGCAGAAAGTGCTCTTTAGAACTGTGTGCATGAATAGAGTGGTAGTTTTTTTGTGTGCAAACAGTCATAAGAAATCCGTTTTCACCTTCAGAGTGTCATCGCTGTGCAGAGCGCTGTGTTTCTGCAGAACCATCCACAGTCTGGATGCAGACAGATGCACACGGACTAATTCTAAAGGAAACAGGTGTGTAATTTAAACAGTTTAACATGGAAGTTGAGCTGATTGGGTTATTTGACAGCCACAGTTAGAAACAGAAAAGCAGTGAAGTTGATTTATATCCAGTCATTTGCTAAATCCCTTCATTAGAGACACTCTCGAGCACAATATATAAGGGTACTAAGGCAGATCCGGGTGTTTGACACTGTAATTGGCCAATTAACCATGTCTGAATAATTAATGATCTGTTTCTTTTTTCTTAACTTTGGATTATTTCTTCCAATGAAAAACACAAAGTAAAGGAGAGTCCATCCTATCAGACAGCCAGGACCAGTATAGCTGGTCATCAGAGTCATTGTGTCAGGATTAATTCATCCATCAGATGGATCGCTCGACTTGCAGCACATTTGACGAGATTTAAAGGGGAATGAAAAGGAACAAGGAGCTGAAGTAAACAGGGTCACACAGTTCACAACTGTAAGCCTGTGATGAATGTGAGTTACCACAATACAAACGATTGATCTGGAAACAGATGATGACCGACTTTAAAAACAGAGACTGTTGATTGGCCCTTCACTAATCTCAATGTGATGTCATTTTTGTGCAGAGAATCCACTTTTGTCAAGGAAGTGATAAAAACAACAGATGTAACAGCTTCCTTTTAAGGCTGAACTGGATCCAACAGAGAAGGATTGAACGTGTACAAACTTTGATCGTTTCCAGTCTTTTTTCTCTTGCATGAGCCACCAAGTGTGCATGAAAGGAAGAAAGAACTTCCATTTTTCACCCTTTCTCAAACATGACAGACTGTTATTTCATTTTTGTGACAAGTGTCTAAAATTCAGTGTGACAGGCCCCCCTTCCATCACAAACACCCCTGCAGCATGTACACTGACGTTTCCATGGTGTCCTGCAGCCCTTCTGCAAACTTCCCACACGGATCTCAACAATGCCGTTGCTGCTGGAAGCGTCCTGCTAAATGGAGTTTAGCAGATTTTTACCTCTGCTTTGATCCACATTTTCCTCTGAGAGAAACATTTGTGTAGTGATTCGTCTAAGAGGACAAACTGTCTGTTCTCAGTGATGGGAATCTGTTTTAATGCAACCAGGGTTAGATTTGTTTGCAATCAAGTCTGAAGCAACAGACGTGTTAGCAAAAAAGCATTGATAAACAACAGTTTAGCGCTGTGTGTTTGAGTTCAGAGCTATAACACTGCAATGTCTGGACAAAGAACTAACTGAAAGCAGCACTGCCATAAACAAGGCCCCAATAACGCCCCCACATCCACCACCACCCCCTGCTTATTCAACTTTGACTTGCATCCACTTATACTTGGGTCCTGGTAAACACTGGATTCTGATTGGCTGGAGGGTGCCGTTACCATGACAACGCGTCAAAACACGTATCATATAGTCCACTTTTTGTGAAAAACTATTAAAATCTAAAAGAAAACAACAACATAGTAGTAATAATTGAAATTATATTTATTTCTTTTAAGAGTGACCGTGGCATAAGTGGGACATTACCCTTTGAGGTGTCTGTTATCAGAAGTTAATGGAGGAAAAAAAAAAAAAAAAAAGTTAATGGAGGAGTGGGGGGAGGCGTGAGCCGCCTGACATGAAGCAGAGGATGGTTGGTTCCACAAAGTCCTCATTGGGCATTGTGCTTTACGTACGAAACGCCGCAAAATGTCAGAAATTTCCAACTACTTTGATACCAGTGAATGTCCTTTTTGAGATGAACGGCCCTGAGAGTATTTCAGGCAGGCAGCTCAGCAGTGCGTTTACCTGGTTACTCCTCCTCACGGGCGGTTCAGTCTAGTCTAACTTTAAATGTGTAGTTGTAGAGTAAGACAAGTTAATTCTTCTCTATGAGTTCTGGTAAATCGCCTGTCCATCCTGGGGGAGGATCCCTCCTACATGTGGACACCCCTGAGGTTTCTTTGTTTTTCCGGAATCCGGTTTTTGGGAGTTTTTCCTTACCGCGAAGGGGGGTCTAAGGGCAGGGATGCCAGTATAGCTTAGTCAGTTTGTTAGTTCATTTTAGTATTTTCCTATTGAACTCTTTTTATTCGTGATCCTTTTGAGTTCATGTTTTACTTCGAAGCCCATCGAGACGACTGTTGTTGTGATTTTGGGCTATACAAATAAAACTGAATTGAATTGAATTAATCAACTCACCTGTTCAGCGTCCTACTTAAGTCCAGGGGCCTCATTTATAAACGTTGCGTACGCACAAAAGAAGGCGTACGCCACTCTCTACGCAATAGTTGAGATTTATAAAAAGCAAACTTGACGGGAAAATGTGCGGTCCTTCACGCTCTGACCCAGGCATACGCACAAAAACGGGTGAAATGAGAAATGGCGACACCGTCGGCAGATGGAAGAAACACGTGAAAGTGACAGTGTGTGCCAAATCGTGCTGGCATGTGCTGTGCTACACAATGTGGCACAGCTTAAAAACGTGCCTCTACCCCCTGGCGCTGATTGCTGTGTTGGCCCCGACCCTGAACCCCATCCCCACGCATTTGAGCCATTTGCTGCTGCTGTGCGCCAGCGTTTAGAAGTGATGCGTCGCTTATAAAGAAAAAGAGGTGTGGAAAATATTATTTATTTAAGAATTCCCTCATCGTGCAGTTTATTTCAGTCAGGGCGATCTTGATTTCGCCCAACTCCTTGGCCACCTCTCTGATTGAACTACTGACTTCCCTCTGCATTTCAAGGACTGCATCGGTGAGGACGCGCCCACTGCTGGAGGGTTGAGAGCCGCGTGCCGTGGAGACGCTGGGGCCAGACGGCTGCTCAGCTGCAGCATCGTAACCACTGGCCCCGCTGGAACACCCAGCAACTAAAATAAAATTGTTCTATATTAATAATCTGTAATTGTGTAGCCTGCATACATGTGACTTGACTGCATTCATTTGAATTATTTCTCTTACCTGTGTCACCCTGACCCTGGCGCGTCGGCGTCCCCTCCGTCTTAGTCAGGTGACTGAGGCGGAGGAGGACGCCGATAAGGGGGACTTAATAGGGATTCCCCAATAATAGCGGCCAGTTTCTCATCAAGAGGGGTCAGCTCCCCCCCCCCCCCCCCCCCCCCCCACGTGGCGGACACACTCTGCCGATGCAGCGCTAGACGTTTTTTTGCCTCGACTTTGATGTCCGATCATTTCTTTCATGTCTTTTTTATTTCGGCCACGGTCCGAGGTTGTGAGGCTACAGCATTTACGGCGTCTGCCACCGTTTGCCGCTCACGTGCCTTTTTGGCATTAGTAATGCCCACACTGGGCCCTCCAAACAACGTTTTATCCTCTTTTCCACCTCGCCAACGATAAGTTACGTTTTTTTGATTTCCTCTCTGTGTTTGCCATGATTTAGCAAGCCATGAATATTCATTTGTGGGCGTTTCACGGACTATTTATGGGCAACTATGGGCGTGTCATGTAGCCGCAAAAGCTGCGCTGCATTTAGAATCGGTTGTGATTTATAAAGGGAAAGATGCGTAGGATGTGCGTGCCCACGGTTTTATAAATCCCAATATTTCTGTGCGTACGCACGTCCTATGTTTCATCCGTACGCCACTTCTGACGCAAATCCTACGCAAAGTTTTATAAATGAGGCCCCAGGTGCGGTCCAATCCTCTTCTTCCATTTCCGTGAGCTCTGCGTTCGTCATCCCACCCTCCTCCCCGGCTTTCACCTGTGAGCCCCATTAGGGGTAGTTTAATACCCAAAGTTTTATGGAGATCTTTGTTTTATGTATCTGAACGGAGTCTTATGCCAAACTAAAAGAAATAAGGAATAAATCTCCTTTACTGCACAAGTTGTGTGACTGAAATGACTAGTTTGTGTTGAGATCGACAACATTCTGGATCATAAACAGAAAAAATAAATTATAGACAGAAAAAGATTTTGTCATTTTTCTAGAGGAAAAAGGGACATTTGTAGTTTCCCCCCTCTTAATACAATGATTGGGGGGGGGGGGTGTTAAACCTGACTATGTCTGAGAACTGGAGTCAGTGTAATGTAATGAAAAGGTTTTACCCATGGCCGGCCCTCCCTATATGCGAAATACGCAGCCGCATAGGGCCCCCGCCATCCACCAGGGCCCCGAAGTGGCGAAAAAAATAAAAAAGAGCCAAATCTGGCAACCCATTTCACAGCGCGTCCGTACCAACGTGCGCTCTGAATGTTGTGCAAAGGAAAGTTGGCTGCACTTTAATGATCGCCCCCTTCAACACACCTGAACCAATCTGGCAACCCAAATGACGACGTTACGCCACTCTTAGCAACGATTGGTCAACATCATTTCATCTGAGCCTGGCACACTGTGCATTTACGAGTTTACAGTTTGTTTCAATAAAGTCTGGAGAAAGAAAAAAACGAGCTCATTTTGTCGTTGATCAAGACGACAACAAGAGAACTTTATGCCAAAGAGACTTTATCCATCAGGAGCTGAAGAAAGATGAAGAATTGAAACATCAGTCACAAGGTTAGTTTGGAGGATGTTGTTTTCTTCTCCTGCATTTCTGTGCAGCTGCGCGATTTACGTAAAATACTAATCAACCAGGTGAAGATTGCACAAAACTATCCAGTTTGTCGTTATTTCCAATGGAAAACTAGAAAATAATTCTGACACCCAAGTTTCCAAGATGAGGTCAGACATGACCTTCCAAAACGGCAGAGAGCAGAGAAAAGCAAATAATGACAACGGCGGCTGATAAATAAATGTTTTAACTCACGTGATCGTATTGTTTCATTGTTTTTCTAACACATATTTAGTGCGATCTGCATTTTCCGGTTCATGTCAGCATAAAAACTGCTGTTTATCTGCTACAGACAGTCAGGTAGTCTGACTTTTACAACAATGAGTGTGTCTTAAAATCTTGCATTAGCATGAAATATGGAGAATCAAAACTGCCAAAATACAGGAAATAGATTTTCCCATTTATAAATGACGAAATAAATTTACTAATTTTAAAATTATGTACATACAAAATGACAATAAAGAAGTGTATAAATGTGTATATTTCCATTTCTACTCAAATTAGTGTTCACATTTCTTATTTATAAATGGCTACATTTATTTCTTATTTGTATTTTGCAGTTTTGGTTTTACATAATGAGGATGTTTTGCACAGTTTCTTCTGCTCTCATAAAGTATTGGAGGTGGTGCAGCGTCCACCTCCCAAGATGTTCCTGACATCATTGAAGATGTCATCTCAGGTAACTTTAATAGCATGTAAAGTATTTTAAAAAACAGTGTCTGCATAAGTCTATGAAGACTCTCATTCATCCAGGTTGGTTCCATTGTAGTAGGTTTAGGGGATGTCATCTGGACTTGGTTTTAGAGTTGGAAGACCAGAATTGACAAAGCCTCTTGGATAAGAGGCGAAATGTCTTCCAACTTTAAAACCACGTCCAGATGACATCCCCTAAACCTACTACAGTGTCTGCATAACCCCTTTTTTCATAAACAGCAGCTGTAGAGAATGAAGTCCCAAATTGTTCATATTTAAATAAAAAAATATGACCTCATGCAAATATACAATCAAACAATCAATCTCTCATAAATATATAAAAAGATCATGAAATTGTGAAAAAACTCCTGCACACAGATTTTAAATGAGCCAGTAAACTATTCTTAGTATTCTTATTTTATTAGCTTTATCATTGATTATTGTATAATAATAATAATGCTTTTTTTGTAGCTGCAGAAGAAACTCCTGTCACCACATCACCTGTTGAAAGGGAAAACGTTGATGCTGCTGCTGGTGAGTTTGGTCCAGCTGAACGGCCAACCACAGTCTGATCCAGGAAGAATGGATTTGGTGCAAAGAGGTCCTTTTCAGACGGATAAAGACTCTGACTTTCCTAAATCCCCATCATTGAGCTGTTGTGTTCTTTATTTTGGATTGTTTTATCGTTATTTGATTTTCTATTAAGTTTCTGTTTTTAATAAGTTGGAGTTTTGTGAATTTAATTTGTTGAGCGCCTAATGTTACATTAAAAAATATATATCTATATACATTTTTCATTCAATGTTTTTTCTTTTACATTGTTTTGGCACCACTAAATGTGCATCCAACATGCAAGCAATAAACTGTATTCAATTCTTCAGCAGCAACAATAATACATTCACAAAATGTCTCATTTCTATCACAATAACAGTTGCATTTTGTTGGTGCTGCTGATCAGTTAGAGGGCCCACAAATTAAATTAGCCTCTGCTGTCAATCAGACAGACCTCCGCATCACCACGACGCTCCGCCACCCCTTTACACTTTGTGCCGTCAGTCAGACCACACCACACAGAGTGGTCCAGCCTGGAAGTTCTCATCAAAACGTCTGAACTTCCTGTGATCAGTGATGATATGTGAAGTTGCTCCACAGTCGACCATCTAATGTCTGCTCCCTCGGAAAGCAAACTCCTTCTCCTGGTTTATCGTCTCGCTGCAGGCTTTGTGTGCGTCGTCTGGTCCTCTGCAGGTGCTGTCTGCGTCTGCAGGTGCTGTCTGTGTCTGCAGGTGCTGTCTGTGTCTGCAGGTGCTGTCTGCGTCTGCAGGTGCTGTCTGCGTCTGCAGGTGCTGTCTGTGTCTGCAGGTGCTGTCTGCGTCTGCAGGTGCTGTCTGCGTCTGCAGGTGCTGTCCCGGTGCGTGCTGCTTTTGCACAAGCTGCACCACAGTTTGCGCTGGCAGGTTCTGACCAGGTGTCCCTACAGGCCGCATCTGAAGCAGACAAAGTCCTTTGTCGCCTTCTCTGCTCCTCGCTCACCTGGGCTGGCAGGTCTCCCTCTGGTGCACGCGGGCGTTCATCACGTTGTCACCTGCTGCGGTCGCGCACATCTTTTCAGTGTCCTCACAGCTCCGTAGCTTTGTTTTAAACTCTGCAGATGACATGGTCTCATCCTGTTGTGTCACATGGATTGCAAATGGTTGGAATGACTCAGGTAGCCCCTTCAGGACCATGGCAACCAGCCGACCATCGCTCAGGGTTTCACCGGCGTTTCTCAAGGCCGTGATCGCTGTCTCAGCGCCGATTATATATTCTGTCACGCTTTCATTGGCCGGCTTTTTCAGTGAAGTCAGTTCAGTATAAAGACTGATGATACGAGGCTTTCCTTTATTGTGGACCTGTAGCGCCTTGCGGCCGTCATCTGCTGCCTCACGCATCACCAGCGACAGTCTCTTGTCATCCAGAAACTGGATCAGTTCAGCTCATGCCTCCGCATTTTTAGCTGGATCCTCATCGTCATCATCAGGGTCAGGCGCATTTAGAATGGCCTATGGGAAACTTGGTTTCCCATAGGCCATAGTTCTTCTCATCTCCGTCGAACAGAAGCCGGGACCAGCGGCTTGCATCAGCTGTTCATCTGCTCATGGTGTCAACTTCCTCACAAAAGTGGAAAACACACTTTATGGTCTCAGGCGTCTCCTGGGCCCAGAACCTGTTAGCAGGTTGGTAACGGTGTGGTGCTGCTGTAACTGGGTAAGTCCTGCTCTGCGTTGTGTTCCAGTGACTAAAAGACCACGCTTGGATGCTGAGTCAATCTCTTTTAATCTTGGTTAACAGAAAACAAAAATTCACGATGCTGTCCAGAGTTTCTTCTGTGTTTTTCCCCCTCGGCCAGAGCTCGCAGCAGTCTCAGTGCGCATTCTCATTAGCACCTTCCCCCCACAGCATGTAGAATAACACAAAAAGAACATGACAAAATGAGAAAACTGCACCGTACCTGGATAACAGAAAAAAAAAATGTAATTAAATAGAGAGCGCCATACTTTAGTCAGACGGAGTCTGAGATTTTAATGGCGCCGTATGAAGATTATATTCCCATCAAAAAAGTAATATGGCTGCATCATCAGCAAAAGAAAGAGTTCCTGCTTGGAGAAAAAGAACAAAGTAAACACAGGAGTTTCTATCACATGCTTCACCAAAGCCTCCATCCACCCGTGATCCACTTTCAGGATGTGAACCAAGGAAAAAAACAAACCAAACACTTTCGGTGAAGCAGCAGCAACTGGTGATGTGAGGTCGTCAACTGTCAATCAAACTTCAGCTTCAAGGTTCCACTGATGGAGATGAAAGGAGACAGTAGAGCAAGAAGGTGTTGGTTCAAATCCCAGAAAGCACCAGATGGAGGAAAAATGGTGATCGACAAAGTGCTGACTGATGTACAGAATAGTGCGATGGAACTGACTTGATCTCCAAAGCAGAGAAGCGCTGGTTCAATTCCCCGTCTCAGTTTTGGTGTTGTCAGTTTTTGCCGCTCCTTGACAGTCATCAGCTCAAAGGAACAAAGCAACACAGTTCTGCTGTAGACAGATTAGCACAGTGGGAGTGTTTCTGTCCTTGAAGCGGGAGAGCGCAGGTTCAAGTCCCAGTCAGGAACATCGAGGTGTTCAGTCGCCTCACAATTCAAGCTGCGGCTAGGAGGAGTCAGGACGACCGGAAAGGGGGGCTTCATCTTTGCCCCCCCCCTTGCCAGAGGAAGGAGGACCAGGAGAAGAGGATCTCCAGAAGAAGATGTGCATTTAGATAGATCCATGCAGAATGCAGCTTGGATGTGTGGAGGGTCTGCATACTGTAGATGCAATACAGGTAGAGCAACACCTGGAGGTGGAGGGCAGGTGAGGGATGGTGGTGTAGGTAAGTAAAACTTTTATTTTAGCAACTACACTGTCAGAAAAAAGGGTACGGTTGGGGTACGTTTGTGAACACTTAGGGTACAAATGGTGAATATGTACCCTAAGTGAGTCATAATTACACCTTAGGGTACTCATATGTACCATTTAAGGATAAAAAAGGTACAAATATGTTTCCAACCATCAGAGGGCCCACATTTGGACCCTTTATTCCACAAACAAAGGTACAATCACTTGTGTGACAAAAGTAATAATTCAAAGTGTATGAAACGTCACCCAAAATCATTTAATATGTTGTTAGTTATTTATTTAAATAACCAAATATATTTAAGAGACCACACATCTTTTATGACTAGTTCTGAACAGTACACAAGCAAATTATATTTTATTGATTGTGCAGAGCATCAAGATAATACCTTTGAAACATGTATTAGTGTGAGCCTGTTTTTTTTAACTTATATATAAGTAAAAATATACTTATATTTAATTTAGAGCAAAAGCACAATGTAGACAAAATTATTTGATGTTTTTTACCTTATATGGTGTACTTTAACTTGGCCTAAGTTCAATTTAAATTTCTAGTCTTTGAGCTGTTAATTTAAGTTATTTTTTTTCTAATCATGCATTCTCATAAAAAAGTACATTTCTCTGTTACTACGTTACATTAAGTGTACATATTAGTACCTTTTAGCTTTTGTACCTACACAGGAAAAATGAGAGAGTACTTTTTTCGGAGTTACCATCAGTAATTTTTATTTAAGTAGGTGTAAAAACGTAGAGGAAATATGTTGGAGTAAACCAGCGAGACCACGCCCACTCTACTTTCTTAAGTTTCGTTTCTTCCGCCATTTTGTCATCCCGCAGCGGCCGGAGGAAGATAGAGGCTGTGACTGAGGTAAGTCTGCTAATTGCTCAAAAATAAGTTGGAAACTTGTTTTAAGCGGGTTCGGTTATTTTATCTGTAAGGACTAACTTTTTTGTAGAGGAATGCTGCTGTTCCGCCGTGTATGTGCCTGTGAGGAGATTGAAAACTACGAGCAGGAGTTTGCTAACGGTTAGCCTCAGCCGTTTGAAGTTCAGCTAAATGCAGCCATTAAATAACTTAAGCTGTTGTTGGTGTTGTACCGCGTTCCGTTAAATACATTGAAATATATACATTTTTTCACTAGATAATTCTGTCGCCGTTTTACCGATGTACGCTGGCGTTGATGCACCGGTTGTTGTTGCCGCCTACCCCCCTCCCCTTTTTTTTTTCTTTCTGTCTTTCTTAAGGAAGCCAGCTACTTTTGAAACGACCAGCTCCATAATTCCTTCTGATATTTATCAGGTCCGTTGAATTCAATGCGTTAATCATTTTAATCTGTAATGTGTAGGAGTCCAATAGCGTTTTATTTTTTTTTACACCCCAGTATGGCGGTCCTTCCCAATTATGTCAGCCTGCCTTAGCTGCTGTGCGCGGGCAGCCACCATTTCTCGAATGCAAGACAGTAGTGACAGACTGTTTAGGTTGTCATGATCGCTCATTGTTGGTCAAGCAAAGTTTACACTGTGTTGTTGATTTTGAACATTCTCCTGCAGAGATTATTTTTTTTAAATGGAGGTCCGTGATTCCAGATACTCGTCACGATTTCCCATACCAAAAACTCATCTATAAACCAGGAAAAAATAAAATTTTTTAAATGAAATTCCAAGAAATAAATCTGTAGGCCCTTAGAAGCCAGTGCATTGTCGCCAGTGTTTTTTTTTTTTTTTTAGCAGTTCTGCAAATTCTGCAACATTGCTGTGGCAGCTAGTGTGAACTGTATATTTCCCATTACTATTTTAAAATGTATTAATTTATTTGGAACAGGGCTTAGATCTGAATAAATGCTGTGTTGGTACCTTTTGGTGTTGTAATGTTTTTCCTTTTTTGTAATATATTATTTTTTTTCCCACCAGGAAAAATGCAAGCTGTGCGTGAACATGTCGAACGCCAAAAAAAAATGTTTTGAAGTTCAGCTGACCTTCAAATCCTTTTGGGAATGTGGTGAGTGGAAACATCACAATTTCCAGCATTTTTCTTTACAGGAATCAGTCAACTTTGTGGATAAACTGTCAGCTGTGATGCAAACAGATTTTTTTAATTGCTTTTTAATTTAAAGATAATTTCTGTGCTGCATTCTAAACATAATTTTGCTGTGTTCACAGCTGTCCAAAAGTTTAACATCCCAACCTTGGACTTGAAAGTGTTTGATGACTCAAAGACAGAAGTTGATGAGCAGGTTCTTGATCTCCTGTTGAAAAACCCAAACCTTGGTGTGTTGGAAAGTTGTCTGGCCGAAGATACAAATCCAGAAGGTGAAGTTCTTCTTTTAAATTGTAATTTATCTATTTTGTTTTGAATGGTTTTGGGTAAATTCCCCTTTGATGCCTGAATTTATTTCCAAGGGAAATAATCTGTGTTTTTGCTTTCAAGTACATGCTAAATTAAGAACATTTTTGAGCTGAAGAGTTTTGATTGTATATTTGCATCAATAGGAGTCTAAGGGTTAATGATTTATTTGACAGGATAGTGTGGGGAACAAAACACGGGCAAATAAGTGAGTTTTTTTATCCTATTGCTGTCTTAGACAAGATAATAAATCTGCTAAACTGTTAAGTCGGTCAGTATTTAAAAATCTTTGTTTTTACTTTTTTTGTTTTTGCTATCATACTAATTTAAATATTACAGTAACTGAAAGCTTTAATACTTTGACAGATCAGCTGAGTTGTCCTGCAAAGAGCTGCAATACCAGTTCAAGTGGAGATACTGAAGTGGACTCAGATGACAAAATAATATTACAACACAGTCTTACAACAAGACGAAGACTTGAAGACAGCTCTCTTTCCAAAGTAAGTAAATGATTTTTTCACAAAGTCATTTCAAGCATTCAAAGTCAGGCTGTCTTTCCAATTCAGTTTAGTTGTCAAACAGTGCAGTAAGGCAGATCATCCAAACTAGTTTAAAGTTTTCTAGGGAAACAGCAGATTGCACCGAGTAAGTCACAACACATTGAATACATTCTGGAATACTGTCCTCATCATACAAACATATAATTCTTCTGTATTTCCTTCAACAAAGCTCTGTATAATTAACAAGATATTGACTATACGGGCAATAGTGGCTCAGGTGGTTGTGTCCTTGGGCAAGACACTTCACCCTCCTTGCCTCCAGTGTGGCTCCACTGGTGTGTGAATGTGTATGAATGGTCCCGGTGATGGTCAGAGGGGCCGTAGGCGCGAAATGGCAGCCACGCCTCTGTCAGCCTGCCCCAGGGCAGCTGTGGCTACAACCATAGCTTACCATCACCAAGTATGAATGAGGAGTGAATGAATAATGGACACACTGTAAGCGCTTTGAGTGTCTTGAAAAGCGCAGATAAATCCAATCCATTATTATTATTATTATTATTATTATTATTATTATACAAAGACAGGCATTGATTATGCAGTTTTTGAGGGGGAAAAATGTTTACTGGGACATGGTTTCTGCAGTTCAATTGGAATACACCTTCAAGTTCTTGACAGGACTGTTTTGCAGAGTTAACCGGCCTTAATTTCCCATCATGCCATTGTTTACGCTCCCGTTACCTTACAGTTCCTCACAACCCCCAAGCAACAGAATTGGCGTGCAATATTGGAGCTATCTAGCCTTATAGATGTGAGCCAGATGCCAATTCAGACGACAAGAATGAAGACAAGCGGAGCAGGGAGCTTGTGGCCTGCCAAATGTAGCTTGTACGTAACAACTAAAAGCTTTCTCAAATTACATCTTTTCATCTGCTCCTGATTCATCCCAATTTGAGAAAATAAATATATTTAGAAACACAGTTTTATTCTTAAACCTATAACAATATGTCATCATAAAAATGCTACATTTTAAAAAATAACTTTCATTGGAGTGGGTCCCCCATTTTTAACATGTCGCAGTATAAGTTTAAAAGAACACGTTTAAAACTGCACATCTGAGTATTCACTCAAATTGGGATGAATCAGGAACAGACAAAATAAATGCAGTTTGAGGAAGCTCTCTATTGTGACGCACCACATGAAATGAAGTGGGTCCGAGTCCCTCTGCTCTGCTCTATTCTGATGCGTCCACTTGCAGACAAACAGATCCATTAACATCTTCATCATACTTGTCTGAGCTTGATCTAAACTATGGCCAGAAAGCTTCAATATTGCTCACCATTTTGGTTTCCCCTCTAATGTTAGTTTTAGGTTGGAAGGACTGTAAGCCAGTGGGAGAGGGCGTGAACAAAGGGATGATCGGACATCAACAGAGGGTTACTACTGTGTCAATAGCCCCGCCTACAACTCGGAAGTTAATTTCTGATCAACTCCAAACCACTCTGCACAAACTGTCTTTAAACATCATCTCAAAGTGCTTTAACCCCAGTAATCAGTGCTTGCAGTTGTATTTTTTATTATTAATATGGACTTTTAAATTTGATCCAATAGGTGGTTACTGTCATTGGTGAGGATGCATCATCCGTTGAAGGTCATGTGAATGTCCTGCATATCCAGTACAGCAAGGTGCGAGAGGATATACTAAAGAAGTACCCTTTCTTGAAGACAACCTCAGGGGTCAGTGACATTTTAAATCAGTTCTTAGCTTAAAATACATTTTGAATGTTAATATAAGCTGAGACATCTGCTAAAATGACCATTAACAGCTTTAACTCAATTGTAAAAACATTGTAATTTTCTAAACTCATATATAAATATATAGTCATTCAAGCTAAGTAATATTTATACAATGAGATCACTAAAGGGAAATGGCAATGAAAGAGGCAACAAAGATTATTAGAATGTTTTATGTCTTTTGTTTTAGTTAGTGAATGATTAATTTTCTAATTTTTTTCAATTTTCAGATGTTTGAAGTTGACTGAATGCATCCATCACCTGTCAGTTTAAGCCAGCGCTTCAAGGACGGCGTTTACCAGAATTGTGCCAAAGGTGCTTGAGCTTGTTCAAAGAAAAGCTCCATTAGCCAAAGTCTCCAAAGAATCAAGAGAAGAGATGCTTGCAGAGGATCTACTAGGTATTGACATAAACGTAATCCTTGGTAATCTTTAGTGTGTTTTATAGTTCTTCTTTTTAGAATTCGTATCAATATTATCTTATCACATTTATGCATTTTATTTAAATTATTCATTTAAACTTGGTTATAAGTTTACTTTTTTATTATCTATTTTTAGAAAATGTAGAATGCAGTAGAAAGATTTACTTAAAATGAGGTCTAGTGCTTCTTTTGTTAATGTCACAAGTTTTCATGGTTTAAAAATGGTAACTGAAGTGCTGTGTGCTGTTTACAATTGATCAAATGTTAAGGTTATAGTTACAATGAATGCAATGTGAACTGAAGGAAAAATATAGATTTTTCATTATTGTAAAATTGCTAATAATTGTAAATATATGCATCCTTATGTGACACTGTACATACTGTGAAAAGTTGTATTGTCAGCATTGTAATTGTTTTGAATGTTTAATAAATGTGATAAACAGTATACTGGTCTTTTAATGTGCTGTATCTGGTACAAATTTGCCATCAAAGGGTACAAAAGGCTTGTCACTGGGGCAGTACCCTTAAAAGAACAAATTTGTACCTTTTTTAAAGGTACATTATGGTACCATAACACTATAAGGTACAATTTAGTCCACAGAGGTACATATTTGCCTTTGAAAGGTACATACTGAAAGGGTACAGATATGCACCCATATGAAAGGGTACAACATTTGTACCCTTGAGGGTACTGCCCCAGTGACAAGCCATTGTACCTCTAAAGGTACAAATTTTGCACATTTTTTCTGACAGTGTAGCTACAATTTAGGTTGGTATATTTCTACAAATAGTTGATAATATGAGCACCAACTTAATTTTAGAGTTATAGAAAGACAAGATTTAGAAAGTATAGTACCATAATGTAGTGTTTGTTACCGTGAAGAGTCCTATCATGATCTAGTTGCAGCTTCTACGCATTAGAAAAATCTACTCCCTCCCTCCTGTTAATAGTTTGAGTTGGTTTAGCCCTCCTGTCGGTTCTAGTCTTCTAGGTACCTGTCTCACTACTAGTTAGCTGTAGCTCTAATATCAACCTTCATCACCTATCTTATAGCACAGAAGTCGTTGATCTCCTACCAGATCTAAAGATGAACCCACCCCCCCTTCCCAGCATCCCTGACTCTTCCTCACCCCAAGCATGAGTTGTGATGCAACTAGCCAGGACTTGAACCTGAACTCTTCCGCTTCAAGGACAGAAACACTCCCACTGTGCTAATCTGTCTACAGCAGAACTGTGTTGCTTTGTTCCTTTGAGCTGAACGCGCTCCACATGTTTCAAAAATCAACAATCAGGTTTAAAGACACAGACTATGACATCTACTTCCTAAGGACCCTTATTCTAACTGGGAATTGAACCGACACATTCTCACTGGAAGCACAGAGACACTGCCACCACACTACTCTATCTGCATCAGAACAGGGATTCTGGTCCATGAATGATCTTCACGCAGAGTCAGCTTTTATAGCGACGGTTTGTTAACGAGTCGGGAATTGAACCAGTCACTCCCACTGCACTATTTAAAGGCCCACACAGGTCCACAAAATGTTCTTTTTCAGTTTTTAAACTCATTTGGATTTATTAATACATGACAGTTGTTTAACTTACTGGTACATCCTTTTGTCCGTTTGTAACGTCACACTTAAACATAAAACAAAGTCAAAGAGATTTCATCATTACACAGAACATTCTTCTAATGCTTTATTTCTGCTTTAGCTATAAAAAATGCCCTTATAAACTTACTTTGTAAAAATTTCAAAACATTTAAGGCACGACAAAATGTCGAAAGCTTTTATCAATTTGGTGTCTATCCATCTTCAGAACTAACTGAATCCTTTTCAGGGCCACATAGTTGCTGGAGCCTATCTCAGCTGCTTTGGGGCAAAGGCGGGATACGCCACAAAAAGAAACTCCCTTTTATGTTTTTGCTTTCATGTTGATGCTAAATGTGGGTAATTTTGGAGCCAAAGAATGCACATTTATTTTTGATGCATATTTATAGGCATTAAGGGATGAATGCATCGTTTTTGTCTATTATTCAGGATATATACGTATTTATTTACCTTCTGTCATGGTATATTTGGGATGCACAAGCAGCATTCCAAGGAAACGGATATCCAATCTTGGAAACGTTCTGAGGGAATGCACGGATTCCAAGCAGCAACACCAGCTTTACACGTCAAAATGTAAATTGTTTTCGCTATTCTGCTCACAAATATCATAATGAAACACTCCAAAACAGTTTTTGGAGGTTAACTGTACATATTTCATACTGAAAGCAGTTTAAAAAACATTTTAGTATCCAGTTGTTCTCAAATAAAACACTTAAATTTTACTTCCGTTCAAAGTTTGTTTTTTTACTTGCTGGTATTTGCATTAAATGACATTCCAAACAACTCCTTTTTTTCCAATTTTATTTGAGATGTATATACATAATATGCAAAGTTTGCTGAACAATAAGTAAAAATAAAAACAGAAGAATTTATAAGGATATGAAAATTACAGGCAAAAACATTTGGATTAAAAGACAAACAATTTTTAGTTTCCTCACAAACCAACAAGGGTTTTGTTTAATTCACACAAAGAATAGAGGATGAACTCCTGAGGACCAGACTGGGTGGACGACCTAGCAGCCCCTCCCTGAAGCTCTTCAATTTTAGGTCAAGTTGGAGACTTATGTCATAAATAACCGGAAGACAAAAACGATTTTTAGAATGTTCTCTAAAAATTGTGTTAAGAGAAAATGGCCGTCCCTGGTACACATGATGCGCTGTCCCCCAATGGGTTAGTGCGGGGGTCGACAACCTGCGGCTCAGGAGCCGCAAGCGGCTCTTTGGCGCCGCCTTAGTTTGAAAATGTAAAAAGATGGGGGAGAGAAATATATTTTTTGTTTTAATATGGTTTATGTAGGAGGAAAAACAAGACACAAACATTCTTAACGTTCTCCAATCATGTAAGAATGTGTAGAATAAATATTAAATTTCAACATTCATAGCCTGCGACACACGTTTCTACCAGCAGGGCAGCGTTCTAAGCAGGGGGCTGATGGAAATGAACCCCCGTCAGTTCCGTGCATTGCTTTGTAACAATTCACCCTCCACTCAGCAGGGGAACGTCACAACGCCGTTCTACGGCTGGGGCATTAAATATCAAGACAATCTGCTCTCTAATATTACCAAGAAAAAAACTCATTACAGTTTGTTGGTGCTGCTGATCAGTTAGAGGGCCCACAAATTAAATTTCGCTTAGGGCCCCCGGAAGACCAGGGCCGGCCCTGGTTTTACCTCCTGCTCCGACCAAATTAACTCAATGTGGTCACCATTTTTTCATGATATGGATGCCGCCAGACGTCCTCAGACATTGGTATTGAAAAATAATAAACACAACAGAGAAACAGATACTGTGTTGATGGGTCCAATGGTTGTCTGGGTTCCAGAAAAACGTGAGGTAGATCATGTTTCCAGAGTTCTGTGGTTGATTTTAGATCCAGAACTCCACAGTACAGTTTAGTACTAGTAGTACTATAGCAGTAGAGGTTAGTTAAAGAGCTAAACGGATTTTTAAAGAACTTGACTGAAGAGCTTTTGAGTGTTAGTTCTAGACAGGTTTTTATCTGGAACAGCAAAGGTTTTAGGGGAGAAGTACGTCTAGATGACAAGCCGGCGTTTACACGGCACAGCCACAGCAAACGGTAGCAGCCATAGACAGGAAACAGGAAGTCATACTCTGACCTGGATGTTATATGGGACAGGACCCACAAAAATAAGGGTGGAGAGAAGAAATCTCACAGGCTTTGATTTTTCAATGCAAATTTTATCCTTCAAACCAAAGCAAGATGTCGTTGTTTTAACCCCAGAAAAAATGGCCTCAGATTGGATTTGATGGGATAAAGGGACGCAAAACAGGAACAAGATTGAGCACATTTTTCTCAGTTAAAGCTGATTAGACAGAAATCCTCATGTGTGTCTGCTGGTTGCTGGAACCTCCCTCATCAGCTCAACATGTGGTCTGAAAACCACCAGTCAGAGCTCCAGCAGACCCGCTGGGGTGGTTGTGCAGTATATGAATGATCCTTGCCATTCCAGTGAAGTACGTGTTGAACGCGAGGGCGTGAGGAGTCATGCTCTCTGCCTGTTACATTAGCCATGTGGCTGAGCACAGCGTGTCACGCACACTCGCAGCCCCTAGAAAAACTTTTTAATTAAAAAGTGACATGCACAATTAGAGCTCAAAATTCAGGATCCAATAAAGTGGGAGCATCAAGCATGATATTATCTTCAACTAAAGTTAAAGGGTAAAGGACACATACATTATCTGTGACAGCACAGCTATTATGAAGACGGGAACAGGGTCCACTTTCCCTCAGCAGAGATGGCTGTGCATGAGATGTGAGGAAGGATGTGACAAAGGGAAGCAAATGTTCACTTGAATGTGTGCAAAAACTGAGCTCAGTTTGAAGAGTGGTCAGTCCTGTTTCAGTGCAGGAAGAGGCGGAGGTAAGCGAGGAAAATCATTATTTCCTGCCTCTACTGAGGCCAAATCGACCTAATCAACCTTTTCAACTGGGTGAACACAATCTATTCATTCTGAATAGTTTAGAGGAAGGAAATTGGCTGCTGATATGTAATCTGCTCTGAAATTGCTTTGTTTTTAGGCTGTTATTTCCCTCTGCTGTCCACACTTCAGCCCACACACAAGATGTACAGTGTTGATTTCTCTGTCCATCAGCAAAGCCGCTCCTCCTCCGAGCAGATCAACAAATGAAAAAATAAAAACGTGATCACACAGATGACATTTGCAGAATAGATTTTAAAGTGGTTTCAAATGTTTTTGTCACCTTTGACAGTTCCCATGAAGACGTGTTGTTAGCTGCATTTCAGTTTGGATGGTGCAGTTTGAAAGGAAATGGGGAAAAAAAGACACTCAGACCAGAAAGGATAAATGAACCCATGTCCTGAGCTCTACAGCCTCAGTTTCACCCAACATGAACTAAAGGCTGCTTCAGGTAGAAAGCGTTCTGATCTGTCAGAGCAGTCCTAGAAAAACACAACAGGCAGCGTGGCGCCTGACGGTCGCACTGACAAACTGTGGACCGGACAGTTTGATCCTTTAATCTGTTTTTTGACAAATTTACACAAAAATAAACAAAAAAGGAACAGAAATGTCAAAGGCAGTGCTGATCGCCGCTCTGTTACACTTCTGCAGAGCTCACACCATGAGGGCACCTGGAACAGTCTCACCTCTCAATACCATGAGCATTATCAACTTTATCCTGTCTTAGTTGAATTATTCTCCATATTTTCTTCAATGAGGAGAGACTGAAGGGGAAATCGGTTTACATTAGCTTCACCTATTTTACGCTCAGACCGAATAACTTCCAAAAAAAAAAGAGATGAGACTGATTTTTTTGGGTGGAGTTTTTCAATATTTGCGATTGAAGAGAGCCAGAAATGACGGTTTCAAACATCCTATTTCCATTTGAAAAGCTTTGTGAGGTTCTGTTGTCAGAATGAGGCATGGATTCTGCTGCAGCTGTCTCAGTTCTTCCAACATGCTCCCTGAGGATTCTCCGCACAGTTAGAATGTTAAACCTGCTGACTGTGGTGGACAGAATTCAATTCAATTTTATTTATATAGTCCAAAATCACAACAACAGTCGTCTCAATGGGCTTAGAATACATAGAATTCATTAGGAAAATTCTAAACTAAACTGGGCGTTCCTGCCCTTAGACCCTCCTGAGTCAGAAACCCAACAAGCAGAACTGCTGGTTCCAATCCCTCTGTCTTCTGTCAAAGCTCAGGTCCTTTCTCCAAACGTGGACCCATCAGGTGCATCAGAAAGCCTAAAGTTTACAAAAGAGGAACTCTCCAATGAAATAATAAGCATTTGACTTCATTCCGTCATTAATCAGAGTCTGCCGTAAACAACCAGGACTCAAAACATTCAACAACTTTTTTACATTTGATTCTTACTGACAGCCTCTGACATGACTGAATTATAAAGACTGACTTTGCCTTCACAATCTTATGCTTTATTTTGAAATTGTTCATATTTTCACCTGTTTCATTGTCAGCATGAAGCAGTGACGTGTCAGACACATCTCTGAATTCACTCATATCTGCTCTGCTCTGGAAGTCACAGCTCTGTTTCTCTGTAGCTGCATCCAGAATTTTTTTTTTGAATGTCCAGAATCTGTAGAAGAGTCACAAAGCCAAAGTTCAGGTCACCAAAGTTCAGGTCACCAAAGTAAAGTCAACAAAGTATGGATGTACAGGATACAAATGCGTACCAAAAAAATCAATCTAGAACAGGGAGCAGCAGCAGAACTGGTTCAAAACCACAGATAGAACAAGATAATATTGGTAAAAAAGATATCAAATCTAATCAGTTTCTGTCAAAGTTTGTCCATTTCTCTTTCTGTCGTGTCTTTGCCTTTATATTTGCACAAAAAGACGTCCAATCACAGGCGAGCTCCAACCAAGTCTGGTCAATTCCAATTGGCTGAAGGTGAACCACAGTGAGGGATGTGTGTCGTGTTCACTAAACATAAGACCGTTGCATTTTGATAGCACTTCAAACATTAATTGAAAGTGTCTTTTTAGTGTTATTTATTATCTATCTGCTGCTTTTCTTAAAAATTTTGTGGTAATTTCATCTTTCTGGGATCCAAAACATTCTATTCTAATCTATTCTATTCTATTTTTTAACCACATAAACAAAACTGCAGGTCTTTATGTTTGAAGCTGTTATGTTCTTTAGAAATTTTATTTTTGTTACATAAAATAATAAATGCCCTCTTTCTGAAGTATTAATATTTATAGTTTAAAAGCATAATGAATAATAAATATGTCGATTGTTTGGTAAAGTAACTGAACTGCATCGTGTTGCCACAAAGTTGGCTGAATTCTTTTCTAAATAGACTGTGACCATGTGTGGAGATGTGCATCAAATCATGTCAGAGGCAAAGAAACACAAACCTACAACAGTTCCTGCATTTTTTTAACTAATCAAGTATTTCCTGCAGAAAAAGTTTCAAACTACAGAGAGTTCAGATTAAGCATTTAAAACCTGAAGACATCATTTAAGATGTTGCATTTAGTTAAAGATATTCATAAATTACTGTTTGTGTTTTTCTGCATAACAGGATGAAAACCAAAGAGGCTTTTTCTGTTTAAATGTCTGACATCTGTTTGTCCTGAAGCTTCAGGAGTTAAACTCAGTCTGAAAAAAAGAACCAGTTTCTGGATTCTTCTCTTTGAAAACTGCCCTGAAATAATTCATAGTGGCTTTTACGTAAGACAGTGTCCCACTCTCTGTTTACCCTCAGAAATCAGGTGGACCACACAGAGCCTCCATGTGCTCGTTCCTCCAGGATGAACCCTGGATATTAGACTTGATCTGGGATCAAACCTGTGGGATCATTTTCCTGATGGCAGCTTGGCTCGTGGGCAGAGGCGCCACCACAGAAATACTCCATCAGTTCAGTTAAAGACTTCGGAGTCGCAGCTCCAACAAAAACCTGTCCTTTTCTAACATGAAGCCTGGGACCTGTGGCCTTTTCTTTTGACAGAACTGCACCGTCTGGCCTAATGTGAGATTGAAAAATGAGGCTCCAAACCAGCAACCAGTCATTTTTCTCTGTTCATGGAGGCAAGTGCAGCAAACTTCTCTCTGCTACTGCATCTCACCACTGAAATCTAATGGATTCCCGGAGCACTCAGGACTCATGGAGAGACTGTTTTATATAACTAATCTGCAGCAAGGTCAGAGTGGCGACTGCTTTCAATACCAATTGGGAAAAAGTCTAAAAGGCATTACTTTTCATATTCTCAATCTCCTTTTTTCACAAAGATCTGTAGTCTTCCCATCAATTGCCTGGTTGGATCTGAAACACTGGCTGAGTTTGAAATCATCATCAAGGTGGAAGATAATGGGAAACCCATGGGAGTCCTGCTGCAGCCAGGAGACGCTGCTGTCTGCGGCGCACAAATCAGTCCTGGGTGGAAATGCGCCCTTCTTTCATCTTCCTGGCTGAGCTCCAGTTCCATCACACAGCCAGAAAAGAAATGAGACAGCAAGTCCACAACAATGTGCCGCTTAACTCACAAAAAGTACACAAGAGGCCGCTCTGCACACAAACCAGTTCTGGCATCGCTGCGTCCGAAAGCAGTTAAAGCTGACCTAGAGTCTGCAAAGAAACGTCGCCGTCCTCCACGGATCAGAATGAACAAACAAATCTTAATTTCTACATGATCTCAGTCATTTTATTTTACTTTACAAAAAAGAGATAAAAACTAAATTCAAAATAAATTAAAATAACGGCATTACAAAAGACAGATAAGAGTTAAATCAAACAAGAGTAAAAAGATGCTCAGCCACGTTGATGTTTGAATGTTTAAAGACCCACTCTGATGAAAATGCTCTTTTTGGTGTTTTTAACATTTTCTTGTGGCATTTTGCTGATGATGGGGGACATTTAGAAAGAAAAATTAAGATTTAAACTGCATTTCTGAGTATTTCTTTATTCAAACTGTTTAAATCAGGAGCAAACCGAAAATGCTGTTTAAAAATATCATATTTATAACATAGAAGATATGCTGGGCGGGGAGGGGAAGAGGGGTCGGGGTTGCTCCATGCCAACAGTCCCAGCCACAACTCAGAGGTCAATCTCTAATGAACTCCTGCAGAAACTATGTCCTAGAAAACAAACACTTTGTTTTTTATTTGGACTCAAACGGCATCATCATCAGAATGAAAATGGATCAGAAGATGATCATGGGAGCGGCCTTTACAGCTGTTGAGGTCTGATCCAGTCTGACGTCATGGTGTCTCCACAGATGATTCTACATTTCGTGGAGGCAGACGCAGTAACGTCATCAACTCTATCCCTTTTGTTTGCAGCTTAGCGAGGCTCGTGGGAAGCATGTTTCCATCTGAGTGCCGTCTTAGTGTTTTTATGAGTGACGGGCCGATGCAGCTGAACAGAATTCAGGTGGTTTTAAACCCTCCATCTGCTCCAGTTTGTGACAGAAACTTTCAAAATACTGATGAGCCTTTTGTTCTTAAGAAGGAAACTTGAGCAACAGGTTTTTCTGAAAGACAAACGGAGACGACAGCTGCAATCCTTAGTGTTGGTGGCTGGCCAAACATGACAATTAACAAATATTTCTACAGTCTCATTAACATAAATTATCATTTTTTAAATGTTAAATTCTGCCTCTGAAAGCAAACGCAGTTCCTCACAGAGAAAAACTGCATAGCTGGAGTCCCACAGAGATCCTGAGCGCTACAGGTGGCACATTAACATTTTCAGACTGCAGTTTTATCATTAAGTATGTTTGAAAAATTAAAAAAGAAGGGACTGATGGTCCCCACACTGTTCACTTTATCAGAACATTCTAGCAACACATTTCAGGCAAACAACTTTTCTGTCAGACATTTTTCATGGAATCAAATGTTCATAAAAAGAAAAGTTACACTCATTTCATGTACCTCTGAGGTTTCACATGATTCAATTTATTTAATATTTAATTTTATATTTGGAGGATCCAGACAAATAATTAAAAATAACAAGATTATTTTGAAATGCTGATACATTTATATAAAGATAAAAGTTAAGAAAGTCATTTCGGTTACAACATGTCTATTAGACAACTAACATACATACTGGACATCAATTCTATCACGTTAAGGGCTTAGCCTTAGCACATATCACAAATGAAACATGTTAAAAACACGGAAGTAGCACGAATAAACCATGCAAAGAACACGGAAACCTGAATTTCTTCACTTTGACATTCAGAGCAGTGAGCAGAAATCACATCAGCACCATGGACAGCTCCCACCACGGCTTCTCCTTTGTTTTGATCAGTTGGATTTCCTTGATCTGCACCAGTTCCAAGTCACTTGCCAGGCCCCAGCCGAGGGGGTCCACCAGGGGCGGTCCGCAAGAAAGGTCTGCAAGTTTGTGTGTGTGTGTGGGGGGGGGGGGGGGGGGGGGGGGGCCTGCGTCCATGCGCGGTTGGCAGGTTGTTACTCGCTCTCAAGAGTGCCAGGTGAAACAACAAGAAACCACATCAGCACAAGAAAGTACAGTAAATAAAAAGGGGAGAGACTGGAAAAAGAAGCAAAAATATGGAACCATTTGACTTTTATTAATAATAAAAAGGAATTCTGCAGGAAAACAATTCATTTAGAACCAGTTCCAGAACCAACCTGAACAGGAACCTGAGAGAACCTTCTCCAGAACAGAGCAGGTCAACAGAAGAAACCAGATCAGCTCCTCTAACCTCAGACACCTGTAAAAGCCAACCTTTACTGTGAATAAAAGTCTTTGTTGGGTTTTGTTCCATTTTATTGTGCAAATTTATATTTTTATTTTGTGTTGTGGTTGCAGTGTTTTGTGTTTTTTTGGCTCAAATTAGTGTAAAACAGAAAAAGCTAAAATTTCATAGTAGTTAAAAGCTGAATTGTAAATAGCAGTTTCTTTGTTTCTTTCATTTATTTTGAACATTTTATCTGGAAGGAATAATAGTATAAACATATCATACACTTGAATTAATGCACATTTATTACATTAGTTATTTAATTTTTTTCATACTTTTAAATAGTTGTTGATAATAAATTAAACAAAGCAACAAAACAACCCAAAGAGTCATTCCAGTTCATTTTAGTGAGGCGATCCAAGAGAGCCGGCTCTCTAGGAGCTGGAATTCCCATCACTAATATTCTGTGCATTAGTGATTCGTGCATCAATTAAATAATGTTGATGTCATATGTGCTCCTTAGACACCACCAGATTGTTTTGTAGAAGAAAAAGGATTGTGGAATTTATATGAATCTTTACGAAAATGGTCTTTAGCTGAGACAGATGGCAGTTTGTTTGCAACCTGCAAAGCATGATGGGACTGCGGCGAGATGATCTGTGGAAAGTCGTCTGCTAGAGATCTGAACAGCGACTGAAACAGACCTCTATGAGTCCACGTAGATCTAAACGTCGGACCAGATGATTTAGATCTGTAATAGACGGGTCCGTCCTCAGGGGGTAAATCAGCAGAAATGCAGAGCAGAAGATGTTTTCGGTGACAGATATTTCAGGATCAGACTGGTGAGTATTGTGTGTTTGAATGTTTTATTAAATGTGTTGAATTTGCTCTTAATATGTTGAACTTATTATGTGACTCCTTGTTCACTTAGTATGATGTCCAAACCTCCGGGGGCCCTGGCTTCATGACTTATTCATTGCATAAACAAACACACTTACAGGCAGCTCCTCAAACACCTCCTGCACCAGCTCCCCTCCAGTCCTCATCGCCTCCCTTAATTGGTATTCCAAGCTCCTGGTGTCATTTGGTCAAGCTGGAGATTCAAATCTACAATTAGCCTCTGACTCTGCGCTGTAGATCTGGCGGCTCCGCCTGTCGTGACACCCGAAGCGGCTCCAGCAGGTCGGGGTCGGAGGCAGCACTTCCAGGTGACAGCCGAACAGAAGCTATCCAGCTCCGTCCCCCGCATGAGAAAGAGATGTAATTGTTTAGGCTGCCGGCACGGTGGGATGGCTGGGGGACTGATCCCTATTATGTGGCTGTGCTGCAGTGGAAACAGAGAGGCCTGTTTGCTCAGGTTCCCCGGGGGGGGCTCTGTTCAATAGCAGCAGGATGGATGCTCCCGCCTTTGTTCTCGGGGTTTCCACCGGCTAACAACAACACTTGCTGCTGCTCTCTTTTCAGCCAACATCTGCATTTGTGAAAGCAGCTCTGTTTCTTATTCATCTGTCTTTTTTTTAATTAAACAAAGCATACCTGTGTGGACTTCTCCACGCAGCAGGTCTGCCGCCGTGTGCTGCATTTTAATTGGTTTCCCAGCTTGTTGGAATTTTAAAAAGCTCCATTGGTGAAATGTTGATGTTCATCCTGCTGGAAGGAATGTGTAATGAGTGTTTGGTTATCTTCTCACATTCTGTGTGCAGAACAAAGCGGAGCTTGAGCTGCTGAAAACGCTGCCACAGGTGTTTTGATGGGGGCCATTTCATGTTGTTTTACCTCTCTGATTATTTGGCAACCTTGTGTTTTGCTTTAGGTGCACAAAAACAATTTTCAGCAATAAAAAGAGCAGAACGACCAAATGTTCCTGAACCTGAATCAAAGAACGCTTTGGTTTTTCATGGAGGAGCTTACCTTTTTTATGTCTTCATCCATCAGCTTTGTGTTCTTGTGTTTGTTGTCGTTTGTGTATTTATTGGTTGAATGCTGTAAAACATTCAACCCTTTGTTTTCCTGTTTCTCTTTCTTTATTATAGTATCTTCCGCCGTTTTTCGGCACTTAACTCCTTCTACAATTTTTAACCTGTTTTAACCATTCAACCTTTCAAATGTTCAGCTCTCTCAGCTTATTCCTTTCAGCCATGATTTTTGCTCCTTCAAATCTTTGAACCTTTCAACATATTCCAGTGGATTCAAAAATTTTCCAAGATTTTTACTCCATTTAAATACATGAAGAATCTTTGAAAACCTCTGTTTCTTTTAACCATTGTAACTTTAACATGCTTTTGGCTAGAAACACCGTTCAAACATTAAACTGTTCACAGGGCTTTGGACTTCAAAATATGTTTTGAAGTTATTATGGGATGGCAACACTACCTACGGTTTGGCGGCAATTTTAGGCCAAAATGTGAGGACATTTTAAACTTCAGGGTTTTTTTTACCTATTTTAACCATTCTACTATTAAAATGTTCAGATCTTTCAGCTTTTTCCTTTCAGCTATGACTTTTGGTCCTTTAAATCCTTGAACCTTTCAAGATTTTCCAGGATTTTTGAAGACTTTTGCCAGGCCTGGGGGGTGTCTGTGCTCAGGATTATGGTGTCAGATGGTGACATTCTGAGGTCTGTTAGTCAGGAAGTCCATCATCCATGAACAGAGCGTGGATGAGAGAACGAGATTGGAGAGTTTGTGGACCAGTTTATGAGGATCACAGTGTTCAAAACAAAGAGCATCCTGACGTAGGAGTTTGGCTGCTCCGGGGGGGTCAGGGCTGTGTGAAGTGTGGTGGAAAGAGGTGGAAGTGTGCAGACCTATCTGCCCGGTAATTAAACTGATGGTTGTCAAAGTTTGCGGGGATGCTGTCTTTGAGACGATCCTCCCAAACATTTCATTACAGCCGGAGTGAGGGCAGCTGGACGGTCGTCATTATCTCCTACATTTTATCAGACATAAAAAAGGGCGACACGCTAACGTGACGGTCAGCTACAGCCTCACATTAGCGTGCTCGTGTGGGTTTTTCTCTGAGTGCTTCAGTTTCCCCCACCCAACCAAGAACTACTGACTGTTTAGTTCAAGATTTCCAAATTAAATTCATCCTAAAAACTGATTGAAGGCAAAAAAACAACAACTTTAGTTTGAGATTATTAGCAGACATTTGGACAAGGCTAGCATTGAGGGAGGGGTTCCTGGGTCAGCGCCTTCTGGGTGCAGGGCACACAATACACTACCACAGGACCCCCCAGATCTAAGATTAAGAGCCAGACCTGGGAGATCAGACTGCAGTGACCCACCCGTTCACTGAGAAGGGTCGGTCACTGATGTGGAGGATCCCTCTGAGGAAAACACTGGAGTCACAAATATAAATTAAAATAGATCAATAACCAAATTAATACATAAATAAACCTTAACAGACAGATATTTAACAGTAAATAAGAATTTAAGAAAAATATGTATATACATATATATATATATATATATATATATATATATATATATATATGTATATACATACAGACTAAACTAAACTAAAAACTAAAGATAAAATGAGTAAAAATAGAACATAAATGATTAAATTATAAAATAAATTCCTAAATTTCAACTAAAAGCAGATTAAAAAGGTCTTGAGCCTTCCATTAAAAACATGAACAGTCTCTGCGGCCCTGAGGCATGCTGGGAGGCTGTTCCACTGCCGAGCTCCAGAAAAACTGAATGAGGCCTCGCCGTTACTTTTGGGTTAACCAAAAGGCCGGTATCAGAGGACCTCAGGGTCTGCGAGGGCTCCTACTTTAAAATCATATCAGATAAACATGAAGGCCCAAGAGCATAAAAACATTTATAAACCAATAAAAGAACTTTCAATTCACATAAAGTCACATCAGGGAGTATTTTATAGTGACTGATCAAACCCCTTTACAAGAAAAGGGCCAAATTTTCCCCTCTGTGAACCGCCACCTTATCGTGGTGGGGGGGTTTGAGGGCTCGAGTGATCCGAGGACCTAAGCTCTCTGGGACCGACGACCCTGGTAGGGTCTCCCATGCCAGACGGGTCCTAGGTGACGAGCCAGACTAAGAGCGGTTCAGCGGTTCTCATCTACTTCTACTCTTCCTCTCTTCTCTATTTTGGATCATTATTCATCATTTAGTTCTCCATGCCTCTGTTTGGTGCAGTGATTCATGTATTGTCCCTCTTTTCCTCTCCCCTCCTGGGGAGTGGGAGTGCTTCCAGACTCCAGTTGGTTCATCCGTGCTCCAGTTCCTGACCGTTTCCCTCGCCTCTGCTCCTGCTCCTACACCTGGCTGTGGTTCCTGTCTCCGGCTCGACTCGCGCCTTTGACTGTCCCCACAACAACGGCTGGATGAAGCTCGTCTGCTGGACTTTTATATATGTAGTTGTAGATTTAGATAAGTTAATTCTTCTCTAAGAGTTCTGGTAAATCGCCTGTCCGTCCTGGGGGAGGATCCTTCCTTCATGTGGACACCCCTGAGGTTTTTTCGTTTTTTCCGGAATCCTTTTTTTTGGGAGTTTTTCCTTACCGCGAAGGGGGGTCTAAGGGCAGGGATGTTAGTTTAGTTTAGCCAGTTTGTTAGTTCATTTTAGTATTTTTCTATTGAACTCATTGTATTCATGATCCTTTTAAGTTCATGTTTTACTTCGAAGCCCATCGAGACGACTGTTGTTGTGATTTTGGGCTATACAATTAAAATTAAATTGAATTGAATTCAGACCATTTTGTAATGACACCAAATAAAAGATGGCATCAATTTAAAAGGTAATGACTAAACTTAACAGACTAGGCTAAACTTTTCAAATATGTCCAGCATGAGAGGCTTTCAGCTCTGATCTGTTTTATTTGACCTCTGGAAGAGGCCACCATGTTGAATAAAAATAAAACACCTTTAGTAAAGGATCTACTGAAAACTCGTTGTTGGGATTATTAACCTGTAAAATGTGAGTTTACGTAGGGTTCTATGGTGTAGTGGTTAGCACGCTGGACTCTGAATCCAGTAGTCTGAGTTCAAATCTCAGTAGAACCTTGAAACTCTCTTTACTTGTCAATGTTACATGGATCCAAACAATCCAGTGCCTCAAAGTAACACGTCAAAAATAACCAGCACCCTCAAACAAAGCTTCTGGCCTTTAGCAACTCATTTTTTTCCTCAAAAATACTTGCATGCACTTCCCGGTTTTCCGGGATTTTTTGCCCCATAGAAATACATGGAGAAGTTTTGGTGCATGAGTTCGCCGGTTCAAGACCCCGTTCAGACACTTCAAATTTTTTAGCAATTCAACTATTAAACTGTTCAACTCCTTCAGCTTATTTCAGCTATGACTTTTGGTCCTTCAAATCCTTGAACGTTTCAACATATTCCACGATTTTTGCTCCATTAAAATACATTTTGCTTAACTTCTTTTAAAGTTTTTTACCTATTTAACCATTCTACCATTGAACAGTTCAGCCTTTTCAGCTCATTCCTTTCCGCTAACACATTTGTTCCTTCTAATCTTCAAATTCTTCAAACAGTTCAGCCATTTCTTCAACAATGTCAGCTTTCATATTTAACCCCTTTTAGAAATTGTAACCTATTTTAGCCATTCTACTATTACACTGTTCAACTTTTTCAGCTTATTCCTGTTATGACTTTTGGTCCTTTAGCTTTTAAAGATATTCCAGGATTTTCCAGGACAGTTCAGCTATTTCTTTAGCAAATTCAGCTTTCATTCAGCAATACAGCATTCAACCCTGCTTTTTCTTCTGGAAATGCAGCTCCTTCTAGTTTTTTACAAAGTTTCTCTTCCGTTCTCTTGTGAGAAACTCCTGTTTTTTTGTTGAACATCTCTGCAGCTCCTCTGTTTGGTAATCAGCAAAGTTGAAGTTATCTAATTGGAGTTTTTATGATTCTATGCATTATGGGTATTCATTTGCATTTAGCTACTAATTGGGTTTTCCCAGACCTGCCTTTGGTCTCCAGCTTGATGCATCCATAAGACCCCGAAACATTAAGGCTTCTCTTGTTATCTCAGACAAAACTTGCATTAATTTAAAGCTTTCCAGGAGAACATCCTTCATTTCAACTGTTTAATGAAAATATCATGAAACCAGCAGCGAGTCAGGAAGTGGATTTTCTCATGATGCCCTCTGACCTCCCTGCAGCTTCAGGAGACGCTGGAGCTTTAGAAGAGTTCAAAACCTTTGAAAGTCAAAGTGAATGTTTGAAGTTGTCAGAAATGCATAAACCAGCAGAGCTTGTGTTTTGAACGTGGCGGAGCAGCAGAAGTGACCAGTCCAGAATGCAGATGGAAAGGCGGGAACAACAGATTCTTTTGGGCTTCTTTCATTTCCAGCTGTTTTTGAAAATATTTTAGAATTAGTTTTCAGTTAAACATGCTCAGATTTGATTGACACAGGGATAATGCAGAGACTCACCTGCTGCTACATGGATGCATCTGCCTTTAAAAGTTACTGAGCCAGAATGGTGACGAGGCTTAGACTGGATTGAGAATTTAAAAAGTATTGTGCTGCATTCAAAGTCTGGCTCTCCGAGGCAGCGAAGTCCAACCTAAAGCAGGGTTTGTGTTACTGTTCTGAATCCCGCTGACATGGTGAAGAAGAAGAAGAAACTTTAAAGCTGAAGATTGACAGGCCTGCTCTGATCCACTGCTTCTTCCATGAGAACTTCTTTTTCTGACACGTTCGACTTCAAACGCCACAGGAGCTTTTTATCAGAGCAGAGAGTGTAACCTTCAGGAGCAGAGATTTGGCTCTCTGCGGGAGGAAGTATCTGGAATCAAACAGGAATTTCCTTATTTTTAAAAACCGAAGCTCTTCATGAGTTCATGTTTGTGGACACGAAACCTTTGTTCCTCTTCAGATCCGCTCTCAGAGTGATGCCTGATTGCGTTAGTGTTCCTCTTTCCACAGACTTCTGCTCTTTCATCTCAGTGCCTAACTAAAAATCCCCCCCCCCCCGACACACCCTCCCGACTGCTGCGTTATCGGTCGGTCACCACCACGGAATTCATTGGGTTCATTTATTTCTCGGTTGTTCTATTTGGTTGAAAATGTCTCTAAAGCTGAGAGAATGGACTGAGTTGATGCTGATAGAAGTGAGAAATATTTGAGGAAAACGTTTACCTTCACTCCTCCCCTTCTTTTCTAGATATAATAGTTTAATGCGATTAGTGGAGTTTTTTCATTGTTCCTTTTTAAAGCTTTCAACTTCATTTATTTTTTTTTTGCAAAACTTTCCATCAGAATAATCCATTTCAGAGAAAAGTCTTCAGAAATATGTTTTCTGAAGCTTTAAACCGGACTGGACTCACTCAATCCATATTGGCTGATTAGAAAGTCTTTGACATTTAACAATGATTTCTGCCGTATCCATTCTCCAGAGAACACAATTCGACCTTTAAATACTCAATTGAACCTGTGAGAAAAGATAAAATCAGTCATGTGTTGAGCAAGACAACGTAACATGACAGCTGCCGAGGAAAAGGAACATCATTAGTTCCTGCCGGTGTGTCGGGGAGATCCGTCCACGGACTGATGGCTCCGTTGTCACAAAGGCAATCTCAGTGAACAGATGATACCACATTATAGCAGCACATAGGAAGAATTCATTAACATGATCTTATTGTCATCTCAACTCGGAGAGTAGGAAAAGACAAGAACATTACGATCATTCCAGATCGCTAATTCACTGATAGATTACCTTTTAAATGGTTGTGAGTCCCTCTATCTCCACCGTCATTTCATAAATGGCGTCATTTGTCCAGCGTGTCGTGTGTGACAGCTACGGCGCCGGCGCCCCGGCGGCATTGACTTTTCCTGCGCTCAGGCCACCAGAGTGAACCGTGACATTTTGCAAGTCGTTGAACAATCTGCCTCTCAGGTTCATCTGCTGCAGATGTTTCCATGTAGTTAAAGATGCACATAATTACTGTGGCCCCCCCGGCAGCAGCACACCTCCCTCCCTGGAGCAGGTCAAAAGCAGAGTCGGTAGTGCTTTTCCTGGATGGCGCTGTGCTGCGGGGACATGCTGCTTTCTGTCTGCTTGTGTTGTTTTTTCTTTCCCTCCCCTCCAAGCTGATTATGCTGACGACTGAACTCTGGAACAAAAACACGAAGGACTTGACTGTCTGCACAGTCAGGACTCTGCAAATCTGCCTGGCAAATGAGGCATCCATGACTTTCAGATATACCCTCCTGGTTTTTCTGAAATGTGTTTTTGAAACTGGAAATAGACCTGCAGCTGCACCGAGTCTCTGGGTTTTTATCAACAAACTGTTGCCAAAGCAGGAAAATGGGAATTTCTCTTGTTTGAAAAGACACATTAAACCACCAAAGTCTGAAGATCGCTTTGTGACCAAAGTAAAAAGATCTCACCGTGTCGATCAGGTAAGATCTTTAGGCGAACCTGGTGACACTTGCAGAGCTGAAAATGAAGAAAACCATAAGAGGACTGAGTGAATATAAGACGGATCGACAGTGGGCGGAACGACAGCTGCCAGGCACAAGAAAGAGACTGATCTAAGAGCGGTGACAGCAGCAGGAGCTCGCCGTCATGACGCCACGCAGCACGCTGAAGAAAAGTGAGAGTGGGACTCAGACTGAGCATTAAAGCAAGAAAAGATCAAACTGAAGCTTTAATATCGTTTCTATTTTCAACCCTTTTTATAGGTAATTCCAACTTTAACAAAAAGCTGATTTTTGTGATGAAGGCAATAAGGGTTGGTGTAGATTAACATAAGACCTTGTTGTCATGGCAACAGACGTGTTACTCTTCATATAAAGGGCAACATTCTTTGTACCTAGCTGTTGATCAAATGGAAAGTGATCTTTCACAAAGTTAAAACTTTTATATTTAAAACATGAGAATTCATTGACAAAGTTTCCATGAATGAAATCCTTAAATGTTTAAGATGCTGCTGAAAATGTTCACTGGTTGTCTTGATCCTCATTGCAATGTTGCTGAACCTAAAGTCCCACTACGACCTTCTTCTGATCTACTTTCAAAGCGTTCCCATTGGGTTCTTTATTGATGATGATGGTGTTTTTTCAGCCAAAATCTAAAATCCTGTCTCGTTTTCTAGGACATAGTTTCTGCAGAGCGGCAGGAGTTCATCAGAAATTCACCTCTGAGATGTGGGCGGGACTGTGCTTCATATATGTCTTCCATCATCAGGAAAAAGACAAAAGAACATGCTAAAAACACCAAAAACAGCATTTTTATCTAAAGAAACAGCAGATAATTCATTCAAACCCCCCCTTGATGGTTCATAGCAGGGTTGCTTTAAATGGACCGGTCGATTGTGAAAAAATTGTAGATAGATACGGGTCATCAAAAGTGAAAAATCATAAATATATTCATCAAAAATTGCCAGTGTCCAATCATCTGAAACATGTGTTACTACACATGCGTGTATGCATGTATGTAGATATTGGTCTTTTGGAGTTGGTTGTTTCTGGAGTAACTCACATGCTAAAAAAGAATGTGCACCCCTGCTTTAAGACATACGGAGGAAAATTATGAGGTGGCGTGTCAATGTGGACGGCGTATCAGGCGTTGTGAGGAATCATGACGCCATACAGAGTCATGTCAGATTACCAAGAAGTGCTAATCCCTGGAAAAGAAGGACGAAGGAACTTTATCCTCACAACTTTTTAGCAGCTTCATGTGTGAAAGCAGCTTTACACGCTAGGCTTAATACGTTCAGGAAACTGAATTTATTTATTTTCAAACAGTACATCTGAGAAAAAAAAGAATTTCTTTTATGAACTCTGTGGGGGACTTGAATACATTAGGCGCTCCGAGTGAATAGATGTCTCCCATTATTGGTTTTCAAGCAGCAGTTCTTCTGGCCACCGTCTCTCTGATCCCACAACGTTCCAAGGCCGCGGCTAACAAGCAGGACAAGTGGCCTTCCTTATTAGCCCTGGTCTGGACTCTGTGACGTGATTCACCAATGTAAGACTTCTGAAATCTGCTCTCCATGAACAGAGCCTCGCTTTCACACATTAGCAAATTGGTTTTTTAACAGAAGACGAATCATTTCTTATGTAGGAGGGAAAAAAATCACCTTAACAAGTCGTTGAGATTTCTACAGATAAAAAAGGAGCCAAAGCTCTCAGGAAATCACTCTTCAACCACTTGATTCTATTTTTCTTGCCATAATTGGAAGTTTAAATCAAAGACATAGCTAAAGGGTTTTCTTTTTGCATAGTTTGTGGTCTCCTGGAGAGAACCTGATTGCATTTTTGTCACCTAATTAACTGTACAGGTTCTAAATTTCATCTGGATGTTTCCAGGCAGAAAGAACGGAAAGTCGACTTCACATTTGTCTGGTGTTTAGTAAAGTATGGACCTCGTTACAAAGATGGGTGGGAAATGATTCGGTTTCAGTCAGAGTCACGCTTTCCTTCAGTGGGAAACATCACCTGCTTATCCCGCTGAAGGATCTGTTGACTTTGCAAGCGGGGGCAAACACTGCAGCTCAACAGATACTTGGCTGCAGCGATGGGAGCGAGCAGCTGAACCCAGGAGCTGGCAGCAGGGATGTCAGGAGTCTGCAGCCACTGCTGGCTTATTTGACATAAGCTTTAATCACATTGGACCAATTATCAGCTACCTGAAAACATGTGCGGCCTTTAAAAACCCCTGAATGGTGGAGGTTTTAATCCATTAGGCTACCGCTGCAAATCCAGCTCAGGTTGTAAATTTGAAAAGAACCACAACTCCTGAGAAGAAATTCAAGGTTGATTGGTCGACAATCTAATGGTTTTACCTCGCTTTAATAAACGAACTCGCATTTGTTTGTGCCATGGAGTTGTTTTCTTAAACACAGCAGCGGTAGAGCAGTTCATTAATCAAACAGGATTTCTATATAAAACCAACACTGAGCTACAGGGATACAGTCAAGGTGTGAGGAGCAGGGGGTCAGCTCCAGAGGTAATTAAAAGAACACTTTCTCCTCCTTTAAAAAAAAGGTGAAATCTTTGGCCCACTTTTCTCTAATGAAAGACAAAAGATGCAAAGCTGAGCAAAAACAACGCACAGGTGGCAAAAGTCAAACTCTTTAGTGCAGCTTCTGCCTTCAGATGGACTTTCTCATCCTCAGGTGGAGTCTGATCCTGCTGACTCACACTTACTCCAACTATTTCAAGTGACAGCAGGAAAACTGAAGGCAAGAATGACTGATGACTTCATCAGCTACACAAACATTTGCCTTTCATTTGGCTAAGTGGAACATTTCAGGTGCCAGCATTACGCTGTAGTATTTGTGCATAGTTTAAAGTTTTCTTTTGGAAAGGGACACCTGGGAACAAAACCGTCCATCCATTATTTTTGCTTTGCTGGGTTCAGGCTGCAGAAATGCAGCCTCGGTAAGAACAGTCAAACGTTCTTCTTCAGAAGGTTATCCTGGTCAGCTGAGAGATGTGATCCATAAGATCCTCAACTGCTCTATCATTCAATAAAAGGAAAAACAATCAGAACACACTGAGGTCTTGAATCAAGAGAGAATTGGCTGACTGAACTGTTGGCTCCACAGATGTAATGTTGCTTTAAAATGCAGTTAAACACAATAAAGTTTGGCTCTGAAAACAGTCTGACCGATCTGACTGTGTTTCAACAGTTAAACGTACCAATGCCTGCTGCATTTTACACTAAGAGTACATCCTGGATGAGGGAATATTCTGATACACCTGTTGAAGATTCAGTGATATTTCCATTTACCTCAAAAATACATTATTTCCTCTGCAATAGCTTTCTTATTTGGAAATATGATCAATATTTTGCTGCTGGATACATTTTTTTTATAATTTTAATTTTTTTAATGTACAAAATAACCAAGGAACACATCTTAAAATATTCTTTTTCTGCATGAAAAGTCACGAAATCATCAGAAATATGGTGATTCTGTGCCTCTTTGAACATCATGTTACTACCAGTAAGGTGTGTACAGTAAACCCTTGTTTTTCGCCGGGGTTACATTCCAGAGAGAACCCGTGATAGGCAAAATCCGTGAAGTAGAAACATCTATTATTTTTTTTACAATTAATATGCAATTAAATCCTCTTTTATACATTGAAAAGAAAGAACAAAACATTTTACAGGCTCAAGCATTTGTTTCACAAATCAAAGTACTTTAGAAACGTTTTTTTCAACAAATAACTTCTGTACTGTACTGACAAAGAATAATTTTAATCATCAATGTGAACAGAAGGCTTCAAATTGCAGAGATTAGCCCCGCCCACCGCGACCCGAGTAATTGGATTAAACGGGAGAAAATGTAAAATGATTATGAAAAAATACAAAGTACAGTGGGACAAATAGTGACTCAGGTGTATTTCACTGCTCTTCAGACTGAGCCGCTGCATCCTGACTCCGCTCTGCAGTGTTTTCTTCTTTTGAAGCCCGCGGTGCAGCTGTGTTTGTTCAGGAGAAGAACATGGTGAGAGGCAGTTGTTGTCGCTCTTTTTCTATGGTTTTAGAGAAACTCGAAATTTCAAGAGAGTTTGCACGTGCGTAATTTAAATTTGACAAGCTGTTTTACGTACGTGTACATATTAAGCCGCAACGTTATTGACGCACAGATAGAGAAGAAGCGGAGTCACTTTTTAGCCAATCAGAATGCAGAACACAATGCACAATGCAAATCTGTGAAGTAGCGAAACCATGAAAAGTAAACCGCGTTATAGCAAGGGATCACTGTACATCATTCTCATCTGCATTAGCATGCTGGGGTTGGAGCGGTTGGGTTAGATTGGGGGAGTTTTGTTTCCAACAATAAAACAATGACTGTAAAGATTTAATTCCACTGAAAGATCAAAGAACAAAGGAAGATTGACCAGGTCTTAGCTAGATGTAAACTTTTATCTCTTTAAATCGTCCTTGTCCAAAAACAAACATGGAGTCCATTCGGTGTACATTTTTTGATATCTGCTTTCCATTCAAGACGTGAATCGTACTCTGTGAAAATTGTCTCTGGTCACGATGACCAAACTGCTGCACATCGTTTTCTTTTCACTGTCATCCAATGAAAGGCTAAAATAATGATGTATTTTAGAAAGTGTCTACAAATGTTATTTTTCTCTAATGTCAGCTTTTCCAACGATTTGTGGCGCTCCATGAATGCTTCCCCTGCCAGCATCTTACATCCTGCAGTTATGTGCTTGATTGTTTCAGGTGCCTCTTTGCACAGCCTACACCTTGGGTCTTGTCTGGTGTAGATCTACACCTTGGGTCTTGTCTGGTGTAGATCTACACCTTGGGTCTTGTCTGGTGTAGATCTACACCTTGGGTCTTGTCTGGTGTAAATCTACACCTTGGGTCTTGTCTGGTGTGGTAGACCTGAGTCTCTATGGCTCTGGTGCTCAGGGCTGGTTCCTGACCTGCCAGGATGAGTGCTTCAGTGCTGCCCTGTGGGCCAGCCCTTTCTAGCAATTGGTAGGACTTATCGATATCTGTAGTCTGTCTCTTTCTTTGGCCATCTCATTCTTCCTAAAGAGTATCTGATAGCTGGCAGAAAGTAGCTGTTTATTGCGCTGGTCTTGTTCTTGGCATTGACCTGGCTTATCAAGACTTGCCTTACTCGTTGGAGGTATTTGGCTGTTCTAGCTGTTCCAGCTTCTGGGAGTCAGACCCCTCCTGTATATATTTATGTGTATATATATGTATATATATATATGTATGAATATATATATATATATATATATATATATATATATGTATGTATATGTATGTATATATATATATATATATATATATATACATATATATATATATATATATATATATATATATATATATATATATATATATATATATATATATATATGTATATAAATATATATGTATATAAATATATATATGTATATGTATATATATATATATATATGTATATGTATATATATGTATATAAATATATATATGTATATATATATGTATATAAATATATATATGTATATGTATATATATGTATATAAATATATATATGTATATATATATATGTATATAAATATATATATATGTATATAAATATATATATATATATATATATATATATATATATATATATATATATATATATATATATATATATATAAATGTATATATGTATATAAATATATATATATGTATATATATATATATATATATCTATATATATCTATATATATATATATATATATGTATATGTATGTATGTATATATATATATATATATATATATATATATATATATATATATATATATATATATATATATATGTATATAAATATATATACGTATATAAATGTATATAAATATATATATATATATATATATGTATATACGTGTATATATATATATATATGTATGTAAATATATATATATATGCGTATATATGTATATATGTATATGTATATATGTATATATATGTATATATATTTATGTGTATATATATATATATATATATATATATATATATATATATATATATATATATATATATATATATATATATATATATATATATATATGCATATATATATACATGTGTGTATGTATGCATATATATACATGTATGTATGTATGTATCTGGGCTGCTCCTTATTCCTTTCTCTGCTTCTGTGCCTTTCCCAAGCTTGGCTAAATTGAGAGGGTTGCGTCAGGAAGGGCATCCGCCGTAAAACTTTACCAAGATAACCATGCGACTTATCCGCGAATGTAAGGATGATTTGCTGTGGCGACCCCTGATGGGAAAAGCCAAAAAAAAAAATATATATATATATATATATATATATATATATATATATGTGATATTTGTGTGTGTATCTATACATATACAAACACATACAATTTATACATCCAGTACAGACCAAAGGTTTGGACACACCTTCTCATTCAAATGAATGGGAAGGTTGTCCAAACCTTTGGTCTGCACTGTATATATATGTATGTATATGTATGTATATCTCAAATTGGTAAGGATATATGTAAATGTATTATTTGTGTCACCAAATGTGTCAACAAATAATAGTGAAGATTGCTCCTTTTATTACATTTCTTTATTAAATTAAATTTCCTTCTCAGGTTGTATCAGTCACAGCAGGTTCAGGTTGATGATTATTCACAGCTGTCTTCATTTCAGCTAATGATCCTCAGTGTATTTAAGTGTCATTTGCTTTGTCATCTGTTTGTTCCTCCTAGTACTTGTTGGGTTTTTTTTGTGTATTGTTTAAGGTTGTTTCTTTGAGGTTCTGTCATCAAGTCCAGTCTCCTGCATTTTAGATTCTGTTATGTGCTGGACCTATACATTATTATAACACAGAAATTCTTGTGGGATTGGAAAAGCCTTGATAAAATATCAAAATTGGATTTTTTTTTTTTTTTTAAATTAAACTCTTCATCTCCAGTTTTCCATGTAAGATCAAAATGTGGTCAGTGTTTTTTAATCTAATATTTTTAATTTGATAAAACAGCAGAATGGTTGCATATGAACCGAATCTAAAAATGATGATGATGGATTCCCCCAAAGAGCAGATTCTGATTTAATATTGGTGCAGAGCAGGAAGCTCAGGTGAGCTTTAATCAGCTGAAGCTAATGCTAAGCTGCACTATCTTCACCCTCTGCAGACACCTGCTGAGCAGAGCGCTGAGCTGCATGCTGAGCAAATTTCACCAGCACAAATTATGCATTAGCCGAAGGAGAGCTTACTTCAATACCACTGATTTGCCCATTATTGGAGCAGTAAACAAATGAGATTCCATATGGAGATGGGCTGCCATGTCTGCAATCATTTTTCAGCAGCGAGGCCTTCGGGGCTCGGTTAGCTTAAAAACGAGAGCTGGTCATTGATTACAGAGAAACATTCATTAGACGCATGTCTTCATGCTGCATGAAAATCCCTGCAGCCTGATGTTTATCACATTCTGGTTCCTTCTGTTCTGCAGATGTAGCTCAAGCTTCGTTCTACAGCTGAGCTGCTTTATGTTTGATGGATTTATAATTATGAAGGTTTAATGTGTTTTTGACTGAGCCGACCAAAGTTCAAGCACAGGAAGACAGTGATTTATTGAATGCATTTGTGTTATCTACTGTTGGTTCACCTGGAGCACACGGCGGGCTGTGGGGCTGGGATGACACCTTCTTGTTTTCCACTGCATCCTAATGTGCTTCAGTGGAAAAACAGGCTGACCTTGAAAAAACACAACTCCTCCTCAATGGACTCATGCAGGCTAGAGTGAAAAAAGCCAAGTCATTAAAATTTGAAACGATGAATGTTTTATTTTCCACAGACATGAGATCAAATCGATTCGGCGTCCAGAGGGACAGAAAACAGACCTTTGTGAACAATGTCATTCAGGGAGAGATTATTGGAAAGAGTCCAGAAAAATCCAGTTAAAACTCCACAGGATGTGAAGCGGGTACTTCTACCTTATGCTGATCCTTTCACAGTAAGAGCTTGAACTGCTTTAGCGTGTCCAGACCCTGATCCCAGATGACAACATGTACATGAGTCTGCTTTTGCTTCTCAACCAATGTGAAGCTAAGAAGCTAACATGCAATTAGAGTCCCGCTAAGATGCGGTTCACCCTTTGCAGCCTCAGTTTCACAGCTTTGGCGACTTGCTTTTTTTTTCTTTTTTCTTAACAGCCATTGTCTTCTGCGTCCTGATTGGCTGCACACCTTGTCAATCAATCCCGCGTCTGCTGTCCAGAATGCGTTAACTTTGTCACATTTCCAAATGTCTTTGATCAGGAGCAGATCTTTGTTTTCATTCTATGGTCAACAGTTTATTTGAACAGTTCTCTACTACCTTCACCCAATGATGGGAGGGGCCTTGTGGCCCGCCCACCACGTTTTCTACAACACAAATACAAATAGTTTTCCAACTGCTTCTGATTCATAACGATTTGAGTGAAGAAATGTCCTCCAAATGTAAAAAATACCAAAAACTTTAAGGGTTGATGTCTAAAATGCTGCTTAGCAGAACCTGAGTCTGTCTGATCACTGATAAAGATGGTCAACACTTTATTCCCTGTGGTGTGGTGTGTGTGTGGGGGGGGGGGGGGGGGGGGGCTTTGCAGCTTTAAAACAAGAAAAAAAATTATAAAAAAGGAACCCCCCCACCCCCACCCCCACCCCCCCATCCGCACACATACACAACAAAATGGGACATGGGACAACAATAAAAGTGTAAAGAAACCAACGCAGAAACCTGACAAGACTTAATTTCAGTTACGTCACATGGCACAAACAACACAACACAACACACTTCTGACATCCTCACGTATGATAAAACTATCAACTATGTAAAAGAGACTAAGTCTCTTTCAGGGTTTGGAAAAGCTGACCAGCAAATCAAATTATGTAAAAACTGTCATTTACTGACGTCATAAACACTTTGACATGAGTCTGGTACTTTTACATATCTTAATGCAGAAGCTTTTACAGAAGTATCAAAATATTTTGACTGGATTTGTAATCATAATTTAAACTATGTTCTAATTATTTTACTACTTAATGTTTAATATCAAACTTTTTACTCATAAATTCATAATAGTCAGTAAAACCAGATTTCCAACTGCCTAGTGTAAACGTGCTTTGAAGTCCACTTCATTGGTAAAGATGTATAAATAATTCATTTTTAATTATTAGCCAGTATTGGATAAACTGACAGCATTGTTGGTTTATTTTTGCTTCTAAATTCCCTTTTGCTTAGAATTCCTCAGAATGTAAATGTTTCTCTGCAGCTTCATGTCAGTAATGTATTCAGAAGGAAACCTTCATCTGTGAATCCAAACTCACCTGTTTGTCGCTGGTTTTCACAAAAACGGCTGAAAACAAAGCGCTTTTGTTTGCAGCAAAGCTAAGGTGAAAAAAACAGTTAGCCCATGTTCTAACCCTGAGACGGGAGGTCTGTGGTTTTTAAGTTCTGCTCTTTATAACTGTGAATATATTGAGGCATCTCCAGACGTACCAATTATTTCTGCTGTTTTCTTCCCGTTTGCTTTCTTGGCGTCCATGTTGGCGTTCAAACAGGCGAGCTGCCACGGGTTCAAAAAGCAGGAGCGCTTTCTCAGGTTAATTATGCAGGATTTATGTAGCATCGTGGAGATGCTGGCAGATCTGCATGCCTCAGGATCCAATTTCCAGCTCACTTGCAGATCAGCGTGGGAAGACGAATGCATCTCTGTGCCTTCTCCTGCTTTTCTTGTTCAACAGACGCGTGCCGCAGGTGACGTTACACCGCACAATTGAAACTCTCTCAATTGCTGCTCAAGTCTGCAGCCATGGTTGTGTTAGTTTGCTCTGTCAGCAAAAGAATATCTTCGAATAAATTTAGTGTGTCTCCATTTTAAGGAAAGCTGAGGTAGGGGAGGGGCTCACAGATATTTGGACAACAGCTCCCATTTGTGGCAAAACTCCAAAAGCAAATTCAGTTGAAACGGCAAAAAACCTGGGAATTGTAAAACTTTGGAAAAACATGTTTTTAGTCCATTTATCAATTTCCCTCCAAGTAAAGTGTCGGCACCTTTATTTATCTAAAGCAGACTGTTTTGCATGTTTGCTGAGCTAATAATAAAGCTCTCTGAACTGCTGGATGAAACTATTAGCATGCATTTGCATTAGCAGCCGGCATTAGCATGTATTTCGGCCCTAAAACCCACTTCTAATTGAAAACATATCAGAGCGACTCTGACAAGAATCCGGCAGAAAAGCTCTGAATGCGACTTTCATGGAGCGGTGAAGTGTTTGCCTTCAGCGCGGATGTTGTTTGCTTCCACTGCTCTGCTTTGGTCTCATGGGCGGCTTGTTGGAGACCCTGATGAATATTTCACGTGCTGGTCTGTCTTTCAGCCTCACAATGAATACAAATTAATAAGCTGTGAAATCCTGCTGCTGGCGAAATGTGTGAAATTGTGGCTGTCACGGTGCAGAGTGCTGTCCAAACGGCTCACGGGAACACAGAAAAACATTCTGGAAGTGTTTAGATTCCTTTCATTTTGACACGTGTGCCTGATTTACACCGGTGCGTCTCCGTTGTGTTGCGTGGGGAGTCCGGCTCACGTCTCCGTTACATTTCCCCGTTGTGTTCCCTCCTCCTCTCTGGTTGCCAGAGGAGTGGTTTGTCCAAAAAGATGTCCTCTCCTTCCTCACGGAGTCCTTGTTTCCTGTCAAATGGTGTTTTTTCTTTTGTACTTCCACAATCAAACTGCCATGGGTCAGGGTCAGAGTGGGCATGTGTTCATTCTGGGGACAATAACTGTTGTGTCAGATGTACTGAAGAAGCTAAGGGAAATATCTTCCTGGTAGAAATGGTTTTCTCATAGCTCTTGGCAGGAATCACGTTCTTGACTGACTGGAATCCCTTTCCTCCGTTTTGGCGATAGTTTCTGCGTTTGAGGTCCTGATAAGTTCAAACGTCTAATTGGTACGTCCCGCTGTGTCCTAGAAGTTCCTTGTTGGCGCTGTGAGGAGGGTTACGGAGCCGATAACAGATGAGTGAAGCCTCCCTCTGTCTGCTGGGGTCACATTGTCTCATTAATTACTTATGAGTTATCACTGTACATATGTGAAACAGCTGGGGGCCATTATGATCTTGTTGGAAATAATACCCTGAAGAGTCAAGAGCAGAGCCAGAACAACATGCGCTGCCTAGTTTTTCCCGTAAACAAATGAAAGTACGGCCTCCCACTCCCCACCTCTTCTCAGCCAGCAGGTGACTCATTAGCATTCCCTCACATCACAGGATTAAGAGCTTCGCAGGTTAAAAATAAAAAAATCAGCGTAATGAAATTATTCAAATGACCCTCACTCCGCTTCGACCTTCATAGCGCCGATTTGGAGACAATTACAGCGAGCTGCTTGTGCCTGAAACCCTTTCCTATCAGAAACAGACTGAAGAGAAAGTTGTGAGGGGGTGAGCGAATCAAAAGATGACGGAGCGTCCAAAGGAGCAGTTAATTAAAACTCTTCCCTCTAAGATGTGCTTTTTCAAAGGGATAAGGAAAGTGGTGCCGTGCAGCTGATATCTTTCTGCTTCGCTGAGTGAACAGCAGTCTGGTTTTTGTCTTGCTGATTTCCTCTGAAAATGGGCCTGTTTTACTAAATCAAGCAGCAGGACCTTCCAAAAGTCCGAAATTACATCAGAAATGTTTCTTTTCTGATGTTAGCTGTTATTCTGCTTTTACACTGCAAAAACAGGCTCCCTAGAAATAAGTCAGAAATATTTTGAAATGTGGAAAAAAGAGTTTATGAACAAAAATCTGCCAGTGGGGTAAAAATGGTCACTAAGACAAGTTTTCCTAAACGAAGACTTGTTTTTTTTCTTACGAACAGAAAATAATTTCCTTGAAACAGTTTTTGGGTTAAATGTTTGCAGTGAATCTGTGATCTGCTGGACAGATGAGAAAAGTCCTAAACAAGCAGAGAATTGTTTATTTTTTCAGCAGCTCCTTTAGTTTTTAATCACGCATCCCCTCATGTATTCCAAAAGTGAAGCCAATTATCAAAAAAGTGTTTTGCTTTCCTTGATGTTATTAGTTTTGTTGCGCCTGGCGCTGAGAGGAAATTTAAGAAACAATCAGCCACACATCTCATCATTTTTGAGCAGGGCTCTTGTTGGCCTCCAGGTAATTAGCGTTGGGCCTTTGGGGGGGGGCTAACCAGCGTGGGCCTCCTTTGCCAGGCGTGATAAATATTGACTGACTTTCTTTCTTTGGCTGGGTTAATTAAAGTGTGGACTGTTTGTTTTTCTGAGGCTGCCAGCTTGAATATGACGGCCCGTATTAATCAACACCCACCGTGTTTGGTGTCTGTGGAAGCAGCCCCCGCCTCCTCCACACCTGTGAATGTCTGAACGTTTGCCGCAGTTTGAGACCTTATTTAGGGTTTTAACATCCTGTCAGATATGAATCTGCTGTTTAGAGGCTCAGCATCAGCATGGTTTATTTAACCCAGCAAATGCGTAAGAGCGGAGCCCCCTCACCTCCGCCGCCGTGGAGCCGATGAGGAAGAGCTGTCTAGCTTCAAATCTCCAAGCTATCAGACAAACGCTTTGTTTCTGCTCACGATCACGTAGCTGCACTTCTCCCCGTCCCTGTTTGTTGTGGCTGGGTAATTGAGTTGCTCTGCTGTCATGGAGTGACTCGTCAGAGACTCATTATTCCAGCAGCTGCCAGAGGAAGAGCAGCAACATCAGCCGCAGTCAAGCGTGGTCATTATAGCAGCAGCGTACCTGAAGTTAGACATGGATCTTGTCAGAAAGACTCCAGAGTAATAAATGATACGCTCACGCATTGCTAAAGGATTCATCAAAATCATTGCACTTCTTTTTGCACACATTTATTTATTCTTTTGACGACGTTTCCTAATTTGACAGTGTTACCTGTAAATGACGACATGTGACACAAAAGAGTAAAACAGCAACACGATCAAACCTTTGACATGAACTGTTGTTCTAAATGTTCCTGTAATGTTGGAACAGAAACAGATGTTTATAGGAAAACTGGCTTTCACTAAAGAGGTCTGCTCTCATCCATTTATTTCATCACCTCTTCTTTTTGAGCTGATTTGATTCTACAAAATTCACTTTTATATGTCATATACTTATTTCTTTTAGATATTTTCAATCAATGTGTTTACTTGATATCCAAAAAGAAGAAATTCAAGCCATTTATCTACACGTATGAAGAAAACGTTAAACCAAAGACAACTTATAGATGATGGATTTCATTTTTATCTCCAAACAAATCTGTGGGTCATGTGACCACATGGCTCGTCCATCTTTTATTTCTGTTTTTCATCTTTTCAAAAAAAAAAACAGTGGTGAAAACAGTGTCAGGGGAGACAGGAAGTCATGCCGAAGCTAACAGGAAGTCTTCCTTCTGGACAAACCGGACGTGGTCACATGATGTGGAGTTTTCTGAACAATTTTCTTCTTTCAGAGAAGCATGTTGGGTCCAAATACTGTCCAGTTTTCTGGGTTTGTGAGATGTACCATTAAAGACTAGAAACAAGCAAATGATCAACCAACACAGGATGGCCTAACCTCAGGAGGCATTATGGCCACTATTGAATCAGAAAATACTTTCCTAAACTGCAAAGGTGTTGAGTAGAACCTGATAGGTCCAAGCATAGAGCATGGTTTAACACTGACGACTTCTATTTGTGCACAAAAACGTCAATCAGCTGCAGAGAAGGACTGCCACTAATTAAAGTAACCTCCATATGAAGCGGGACATGCATCCTTTTGTATTTTGTCTTAAAGATTTAACCTTGAAGGTTGAGTCGGGCATCAAGAGAACACGGTTCTTTCTTTCTTGCACCTCTTCCGTCAGTAGAAGATGCAGATTGGTTCTCGGTGCTCCCCTCTGGTCTTTTCTAAATCCCACTGGCAGCTTCCTCAAGCCTTTTAGTCATGCATCATGTTCCTCCATCTGTAAAATGATTCATTTGCTATTTGATCTCGACTCTGGAGAAAGATCTTATCTCCAGAAAAGATCATTTCCCATTGACTCAGAAAATCCCGCCTTGCCTTTGATGGGCGTCTCAAAGAGGCTGCAGCCAAAGGGACGGGGAAGCTAATTATCACAAATGGGGCTTTGACGATGGTTTGAGCGGCAGCTTCTCCTCCTGTGGACACCTACGATTCCTTTAGTGACATTAGACCTGCAGGTATCAGTGCTGACAGAAACGGGCTCATGTCCTGAGAGTCCATCTTCAAGCCGGTAGATGCAAGTGGGTTCCTTCAAATTTGCTGAACACGAAGTTCCCAACACCAAACCCAGAGAGAGCACTGCTGCACATTTTCTCCCACCTTAAAGTGAGGATGACATAAAAAATGGCAGGGCTTTCAGATTCCCTCCTGGGAGGAGTTTTATTTTATGTTTGCCACTACAAACGCACAAATGACATGCAGCTGTCAGACACGGTCATTGAATAACACGGTCAAACATTCAATCGCGCTGGAATGTATTTTTAATATTGAATGTCAGTGGTGATAAAGAGCGAGTGGGATCTCCATTTGTGGCGGCGGCTGCCAGGCACTTCAGGTAATGGATATGGAAGTCGTCACAGGGGAAATATCCCCACGCCTGAAACCCAATACAAAAGTCCTTCTCTCTCGCTTCCCTCTTCCAATACATTAACGACATTACGCTCACCCAGTCAAAAATAATCCACACATTATACAAGACTTCAAGCAGGAGTGATGCCTGCCTCTCGCCTCCTGTGCGGATGCCTCGCCTCGGGTCGTGTTACCCCTGAGACAGCAGGCCAGCCGACTGCAGGATTTCTCCCTTGATCAGTTGTGGGACAGCTCCTTTGACTCCTCCTGAGCTCACTGCCGCCGACAATGCAGACGACACGGAGTTGAAAGAGGCACGAAAGCCTGGAGTGGGCTGCTTTTGTTGGCCAGGATGTTGAATGAGACGAGTGTCCCTGTTGGGTGGAAGGAGCTGAAGCTCAGCTAATCACAGCATGTTTGGACTTTTAAAGGAAAGACGGCAGAGATGAGAAGTTCTACAGCTTCTTTCTGAGCTTCATGACCAACACTCTGCAGGGAGACTCATCTCTTTGGACACTGAGAGGCCTCAGCAATGGAAGGAGAGCTGCTTGGACAGGCTTTTATTTTGAAGGAAACGTTGACGCTGAAACTTTTACTTTGCAGATTTCATTTGCAGACTCTTGGCCTTTCTGCGTAGCAGTGAAGGAAGGCATAAACGCCTCGTTAAAGCCACGCATACCTGCAGCTATTCTGGATTCTCTTTCCTCTGTTCAGCCAAAACCTTCTGTACCCTTAAACAGAAACAACACCTTTAACGATCTACAGAAAAAAAATGCTTCTTTTTGCTTTTCTTTTAAAAGAAATACTTATTAAAAATTATCTCATAACTTAGTCTGTTTTTATTTAGATGTTGTTGTTACGGTGCCTCTGGCAGATTCCTCCCCCTCATCACCTACACCTGGTACCTCCAGCTGCGCCTCCTCAACCTCGTCAGCCGGCAGACTCTTAAGGAGACCTCGGACCTGTAATCAACGCTAGTTCGTTGTACTCCCACGGTGTATCTCCTGGCCTCATCTAGATTCTTGTTCATGCCTTTGTCCTCGACTAATTACCTTGTCTTGTGTCACTCCAGGATCTCGCCCTCACGAGTTACTCCACTGGTTGCTGTCCACCTCTCGCTCCATCGCCCTCCTGGCTACCATCACGGATCATACGGTTGTCGCCGCCAAGACCCTCCAACCAACACCTCTGGCCTCCACAGAAGAACCTGGGACTCAATATTATTCCTGCAGTTAAAATTAAACCTTTATTACTCACCTCAGTGCCAGTCGAGTCTCCTTACGGGTTCCAGCACTTGGGTCGGCTAAGTCAGCTAAACCATGACAGAACGAACTAGCCAAACTCCCGACCCAGCTGACCCGGAGGGCCTCCGACATGCCGTAAAACAACAAGGTATCTTTTTGGGACTCCACTCCAACGCACTCACCCGCATTACGTCTGTTCAGGAGGATCTGGTCTCCCATGTCAAGGATCTTACTCGGACTATTACCAATTTAACTGATCAAACCTCAAATTCTACAGCCTCTGTTTCACCTCCTGCTTCCGGCAACACTCTGGCCGTCACTTCCTCTCCGTCAGACGAAAACATCCGCCTTCAACCGGAGCCGTTCCACGGAGATGTTAAAGCCTGCAGCGGCTTTTTGCTACAATGCCGGCTCCTATTCCTTCAGGCACCCAGGTACTATCAGTCCGATCAGCATAAAATCTCTCTCATTGTCAACTCTCTTCGCAGTAAAGCTCTCCAGTGGGCCCAGGCCTTCCTAGCCTCTAATCCCCTCACTCATCTCCCCTTCGACCGGTTCATTGGTGAGTTTCGGCTTGTTTTTGACCAGCCGCGCAAACAGGAAGAAGCGACCCGGCGGTTACTCAGCCTCAAGCAGCGTAACCGTTCGGTGAGTGACCATATCGTTGACTTCCGCATTTTGGCAGTAGAAGCAGGCTGGCCAGACATAGCCCTCAAGGGAATTTTTTATCAGTCTCTTAACGAGGGGATTAAGGATCATCTATGTACCCAACCTGAAGCGGATAATTTTGAAGAACTAGTGTCAGCGGCTCTCCGATCTGATATTCGGCTTCGTGAGCGCCAGACCAAACGAAGTTTCACTCCTCGCAGATCTTCTCCCGACTTTTTTCCCCGTCCTCATCTGGATTCACAACCAGCGCCTGCTGGCATCAGCGCCCCTAGTCCCCATTCTGATGAACCTATGCAGATAGGACATTCCAAGCTTTCCCCTGAAGAAAGGCTTAAACGCCGTACTAATGGTTTATGTTTTTACTGCGGAGACGCCAGCCACATCGTCTCACAATGTCCAAAACGATTAATCTCCCCCATCCCCTCGCTAAGTGACAGGTCACGAGGGGACTTGGCCGAAGGTTCCGTTAAGCCCTTCCTTTTCATACCCGTCAAGTTTTCTAGTTTTAACCAAGTCCATGAATTCAACGCCCTTATTGATTCGGGTGCTGAACACAGCCTTATTGATGCTAACCTCGCTCGTCAACTTAGACTACCAGTTGAAACCCTCGACACTCCTATTAAGGCAGCTGGTTTGGGGGGTAAACAATTATCTAAAATCACCTCACGTACTGAACCCATCCAGCTAATTTCTTCTGGCAATCACCGCGAATACCATCAGTTTTTTATTACTGACTCCCCCCAAACTCCTGTCATTTTGGGGTATTCTTGGTTACGTTTCCATAACCCCCAAATCGACTGGACTAATTCTCGGATTATCAACTGGAGTACGTATTGCATGGCCAATTGTCTGCACTCTGCTATTCCTTCCACTACTATTGCTAATCCGCCAGAAAATGAGGATATTGATTTGTCAAGGGTACCATCATGCTATCATGACCTTAAAATCGTGTTCAGTAAATCAAAGGCTCGTGCTTTACCACCTCATAGGCCTTATGATTGCGCCATTGAGCTCCTCAGTGGAGCCTCCCTCCCCAAAGGGAGATTATTCAATCTTCCGGGTCCTGAAAAACTCTCCATGGAGAGTTACATACAGGAAGCGCTCTCACTCGGTCACATCCGACCCTCATCATCTCCAGTCGGTGCAGGGTTCTTTTTCGTTGAGAAAAAGGATAAGACCCTGAGACCTTGCATCGACTACCGCGAGCTCAACCAAATAACGGTTAAAGATAAATATTCCCTTCCTCTTATTAATTCTGTCTTCGACTCTGTCCAGGGTGCCAACATTTTCTCCAAGTTGGACCTTCGCAATGGTTACCATCTCGTAAGGGTCCGAGAGGGGGACGAATGGAAAACCGCCTTTAATACCCCCCTCGGACATTATGAATATCTCGTCATGCCCTTCGGCCTCACCAACGCCCCTGCCGTGTTTCAGCGTCTAGTTAATGACGTTCTGCGCGATTTCCTCAATCGCTTTGTTTTCATCTACTTGGATGATATTCTCGTTTACTCCAGCAACGCCGCCGAACATCGCCACCATGTTCGTTTAGTCCTCGAGCGTTTGTTGGAAAACCAACTTTTCGTTAAGGCAGAAAAATGCGAGTTTCATGTAGATTCTGTCTCTTTTTTGGGTTACATCATCGAGGCTGGCAAAATCAGACCCGACCCCTCTAAAATCCAGGCCGTTTCTGAATGGGAGATTCCTGTGTCACGTAAAAAGCTCCAGCAGTTTTTGGGCTTTGCAAACTTTTATAGAAGGTTCATAAGGAACTACAGCAGCATCGCTGCTCCTCTCACTCAGCTCACCTCCGTTAAAGTGCCTTATGTTTGGAACCCCGCAGCAGACTCTGCCTTCCGGAAACTCAAAGAACTGTTCACATCCGCCCCCATCCTCATACAACCGGATACTCACAAGCAGTTCATTGTTGAGGTTGATGCCTCTGATTCTGGGGTGGGAGCCGTGCTGTCCCAGCGTGAATCTCCATCCAGCAAGCTCAAACCCTGTGCTTATTTCTCCAGGAAACTCAGTCCCGCGGAACGGAACTATGACGTTGGCAACAGAGAATTGTTGGCCATAAAGCTGGCTTTGGAGGAATGGAGACACTGGTTGGAGGGGGCTGAACAACCATTCATTGTGTGGACAGACCACAAGAATCTGGCCTACCTGCGATCGGCTAAGAGACTAAATTCTAGACAAGCCCGCTGGTGTTTATTTTTTGACAGGTTCTGCTTTACAATCACCTACCGTCCTGGCAGTAAGAATGGCAAACCTGACGCCCTGTCACGAAAATATAACACCACGGAGGGGAGCTCTACGCCTTCCATCATTCCAGACTCCCTTTTCGTGGGCAACCTCACGTGGGATATCGAGACGAGGGTGCAGCAGGCCCAAGGTGAGAAACCGGCCACCATCAATTGTCCCCCAGGAACTTTGTTCGTTCCCGATAACCTCAGGTCTGACGTCATCACCTGGGGGCATTCATCAAAAATCGCCTGCCACGGTGGGGTTCATCGTACACTCACGCTTCTCAAACGCCGCTTCTATTGGCCCTCCATGGAGGACGACGTGTGTGCTTACGTCGCAGCCTGTACTACCTGTGCTAGAGCTAAGTCATCCACCTCACCGCCTGCTGGTCATCTGCATCCGCTTCCCACACCCGGTCGACCTTGGTCCCACATAGCCGTTGATTTTGTCACTGGACTGCCTCCTTCTCAGGGTTTCACTGTCATCTCCACTGTTGTCGACCGCTTTTCTAAAGCAGCTCACTTCATTCCCCTCGCTCAACTGCCCACAGCCACCGAAACAGCCAACATCCTGGTTAATCATGTTTTCCGGCATCATGGAATACCTACCGACATCGTGTCCGACCGTGGGCCGCAATTTATATCACAGGTTTGGAAGGCCTTCTGCTCCGCCCTCGGAGCCTCCATCAGCCTCTCATCGGGGTATCACCCCCAATCCAACGGCCAGGCCGAAAGGGCCAATCAGGAGCTGGAGGCCGCTCTGCGTTGTTTGGCGGCCCAAAACCAGGGTGACTGGTCGGACCATCTCATCTGGATTGAATACGCCCATAACAATCACCCATCTGCTGCTACGGGTATGTCACCCTTTGAAGCCTCTTTGGGATACTCACCACCCTTGTTCCCTTCTCAGGAGTTCGATCTGGTAGTGCCCTCTGTCCAACTCCATCTTCAACGGTGTCAGGACGTTTGGCGCCAGGCTAGGGCGGCTCTCCTCCGCACCAAGGAGAGCAACTGCCAGATCGCCAACCGTCACAGGGTGGTGAGTCCTTCCTATCAACCTGGTCAACAGGTGTGGCTTTCCTCAAGGAACATTCCCCTCCAGGCCACTTCCCGTAAGTTGGCTCCACGCTACATTGGACCCTATGTCATTGAGCGAGTTATTAACCCCACCTGTGTCCGCCTCAAGTTGCCTGCCGCCCTCAAAGTGCATCCTTCCTTTCATGTTTCCCAAGTCAAGCCTGTCCGCCAGAGCCCCCTTTGCCCGCCGTCCGCTTCCCCACCGCCCGCCCGGCTCATCGACGGGGCCCCGGCCTTTACGGCTAGTCGGGTTTTGGACGTGTGGCGCAGGGGCCGCGGTTTCCAGTATCTGGTCGATTGGGAGGGTTACGGCCCGGAGGAGCGGTCGTGGGTCTCCCGCTCCCTGATACTGGACCGCTCTCTCATTGACGATTTTTTTTCCGCCCATCCTGATCGTCGCCCTGGCCCGCCTGGAGGCGGTCGTTGTGGGGGGGGTACTGTTACGGTGCCTCTGGCAGATTCCTCCCCCTCATCACCTACACCTGGTACCTCCAGCTGCGCCTCCTCAACCTCGTCAGCCGGCAGACTCTTAAGGAGACCTCGGACCTGTAATCAACGCTAGTTCGTTGTACTCCCACGGTGCATCTCCTGGCCTCATCTAGATTCTTGTTCATGTCTTTGTCCTCGACTAATTACCTTGTCTTGTGTCACTCCAGGATCTCGCCCTCACGAGTTACTCCACTGGTTGCTGTCCACCTCTCGCTCCATCGCCCTCCTGGCTACCATCACGGATCATACGGTTGTCGCCGCCAAGACCCTCCAACCAACACCTCTGGCCTCCACAGAAGAACCTGGGACTCAATATTATTCCTGCAGTTAAAATTAAACCTTTATTACTCACCTCAGTACCAGTCGAGTCTCCTTACGGGTTCCAGCACTTGGGTCGGCTAAGTCAGCTAAACCATGACAGTTGTTTCTGTCTCACAGCTTTCCTGTTTACTTTTCCTGTACAACATCTAACCCGCTAAGCATTTTTTTGGTACTGCCTCATTAAAATGCAGCTTCAACACTTTTAGAATCTACATTATTATGTTTACTCAAAGGGTTTTCCTTTTAGACGTCTGTTAAATGTCCCACCACACAACTGTAGTCATTTATTTTTATTTATTTATTTATTTGTTCCTTTCATGAAAATTGATGTTCAAATATTTACATGTTTCTCTTACATATTAAACATTTAAACAAAGGTTTTTTGGATTGAAAGTAAATAAACAGTTCAATGTGTTTCTAATGCTGTTTTTTTTCTGAAATAAAAATCGACAGAGAGGAGGAAGAAAACCGGGCTTCAATTTAATAAATGGATCAGAATCACAGATGTAGGTTTTCAGGGTTAAAACAATAATCCTCTGGTGTTTTCTTGAGTTAAAGCGAGATAGTTATTACTGTAAAGAGTGAAAGCTGAAGACGGCGGGTTAATTATAGTTCAGCAGAGAGCAGTCTGCTCTGGAAGTTGAGGTCTGAGCGTCAGCATGGCGTTTTTCTGCTAAAATGAGTCCTTTTCTGTGCATTTCGTTTGTCATTCCTCTGCCGTTTGCCAGGTCTTCCCCTGTCCATCAGCCAGAGGTCTTCCAGTTGACCTCCTGCTGGAACACCTCTGAGGACGTCTCCTGCTGAGGGCGGGGCTTCTTCTGCCGCGGCTGATCCTGGTTTTGATGCTGATGGTCAGACTTTTTTGCTCCAATGATTTTGATTCCCTCTGGACCTATGGATTACAGCTACAAGTTACTTTTTATTGTGAAACAAACGAAAGGCTTTAGTAATGATATTTTATTCATTAAATGGGTGGATGGATGGATGGATGGATGACCCTCATCTAAAAGTAATTTGTCATTTTAGATATTTAGGTTCTGTTTATGTAGGAATCATGTAATCATAATTTCTAATTTGAGAAAGTTCCTTATTACGTATTTATCAGTAATCTATTACAGTTTGTGAGTAACTGGCGATTGGTTCCCTCCTCTGTTTACCTTCTTCCCTTTGAATCCGTTTGACTGTTTCCCGTGTTATTTGTTCATCCAGCAGCTCGGCCGGGTCTGGAATAGAATTTATTAAGCCTTCATACTTATAAGTGAAAGTTAGTCTAATTTAATTTTCCCAATATCTCACCTGCACCGCTGCAGACCTGACTAACCTTTGTAGCTGCAATTTCTTCACAGTCAATTTAAAAAAAGGTGCAGAAAGATAGAGGGGTCTTTTCTAAGCCGCTGATTATTCAGATTCCATTTCACCTTCATTACATCGTCTTTTCTGCAGGAAAATTGCCTTTTTATTGAAAATGTTGAACCAAATTTTTGGTGTTTAGCTTTTTTTTTTACCTTTGAATTTATAAACTGACTTTTTGGTGACTGAGGCCGACTGACAATGAAATCAGGAAGTTCTCATTTGAATCTGTGTAATTTGACTGAATTTGCAAAAACAGGAGGAGGAGAATAAAAATGGTAATGACCCCCCCCCCCCATCATCATCATACTGGTTTCATTCATATTAGAACAAGAAGATTTCAAGAAAGTTTTGGTTTTAAACAAAAATAAGAAGAGTTATGACACATAATTGACAAAGTCCTTCAGATTTAAACGTGTTTCAGGTCTAATGTAAAATTATATTGTAATAAACGGGAAAATGTGTGTAGAACAAAGAAGATGGGCTTAAAAAAGGATGTTATTATTGCCACAAAAACTCCTTTAACGGTAAGTTATCACAGCAAATTGTAAAGTATTATATAATACTTTATAATACTTTAACATACTTTATAATATATATATATAAACTATTACCGGTATACTAGTAAAGTACGACAAAACCCTGAAAAAGGCCCAGGACTACTAAGGGTTCAGCAGAAGCGACTTTGTGTTTTTAAGCGGTCAGAATCCAATTCATCTCAGACAGAAACATGTTAAGACGACGTCATCCATGCAGGCCAAACGTGGGGGGGGTCAAACATGTCTCAGAGGTTTTCCCCCTTTAAATGATAACATTTTGCATTTTTAAAGCAATGTTTAAAAGAATCCTTCATCAGATTCTGGAGTTTGGACACACAGGTTTCAGATCAGAAATAGCTTAAACTGTAGAAATGCTGTTATTTGGACAAAATCCCAATGAAAGACTGAGAAACAGAAAAACTTGGATTTTTAAAAGCTGCTCACTGCTAATGAGGTATTGTTGTTAAAAACAGTGAATTAAAGAAACCTTTCAGAAATCCTTCTTCCTGTTTGTAGTTTGGGCGAAACAGACTTTCTGTCACAGATGTGATCTTTATGGATTTGATGAAGTGACTATAAAACATTAAATTAGACATTTTTTTGGCTAGTTAATTTCCATAAATGGAACCTTAAAGTCATATGTAAACTCATGTTAAGCTAAATCCCAGCAAAGCATTTGCCTCTGAGGTTTTTCCATCCCATTTAAACAAGGGCAGCTTTTGGACAGACATGGACTCTGCAGCTTCTCCTCCAAGACACTGAGAGAAAATCCTGGGAGTAAAAGCTGCAGTTTACGCGATGTTTTCCAAGATTGTGAGTCAGAAGGAAGAAAGCTGGAAGACCTATAAAGGCTTGTACACAAACACCTAAGGATGTGTAAATATAGAAAACAGTGAGTCATTCAGTTTAGTGCAGCATTAGAAACACAATCAGAAGAAGGCTTGATGGGTTTCTAAAATGAAGAATCTCTTCATGAAGACTCCTAAAGACACTAGAACATTTCAACAGCATTTAGCAATCCCCAATGATACATTTAGGGATTTTCCTTTAATAGCAGCAAATCACAGCTTTTTATTCTGACACTCTTGTTGGGAGACATGAGGTTCATGTATCTGTGGTCACATGTTAGGCTCAGAAATGTCAGACTAAAACCATAACAACAATTATCTTCTTCATTCTGCACCAACTGGCAGCACCGCCTCATTAAAAGTTCAAGCAGCGTCTGATCGCAGGCTTGCAAAGCCATCGTTCTGAGACCCGACCGGTGACATTTGCTGGTGTAGCCTCAAAGTGAGGACAGCCGAACCACGACTGCAAGAGGGAACAGCGTGGTCGAACAGAGAAGACAAGAGGGATGGAGGAGAAAGAACAAGAGGAAATTGTCAAGAGCAGACAGAGACGGTGACTGGAGATCTGCAGCAGGCAGTCAAAGGCCAGCGCATGTGGGTCATCTGCTGGCTCTTTTTGCTTTGGATAAAGAGAATCTCCCTCACGCACACACACAGCCTGAGAAAATGAGGAGGAAATGTGAAATAAAGAGACAGCAGAGGGAGGAGGTGTACGCAGGTGACAAGCTGCCAGGGGGAGAAGAACAGGGTTTGGCTGATGCTCCGTGGGGTGAGAGGCCTCGTCTGACACCGCAGCAGCGATATGGGAGCTGACAGGTCGAGGGGGAAGGAAAGAAAAGCCAGTGAAGCATTCCTGCTGAGGATGAGTCCAACAACTCTGACATGACACATCCAAAAGCTAATTTAGCGCCGCTGAGAGATGTGTCGAGCTTTCTGCACCTCGCAGTGCTGCTTCGTATGGAGACGCCGATGTAATTACACCGCCACGGAGGACGCCTCGGAGCCTGCAGCAGATTCTTCCCTGACATTTGTGCAATCCTTTTGTGTTGAGAGCTTTTAAAGAGTGCTGTCAACTTGAAATTTCACACTTGATTATGCTGTGGTCAGGACACGAAGAACATTTAGCATATGCTGCAGTTTTACTTCTACTAGGGTATTTTCTGCACAGAGATGTCCTCTTCCAGCTCCCGTAGACGCACAGGAGGTTCTGATGAACAAAAGCGAGGCTCCTCCCAGCACTGGACATCCCGTCTTCCTGCTCTGCATCTCGTTTAAGGTCTTTTCTCCATCATCCTTCAGTCAGCTGGAATCTGACTCACAGTGGGAAAAAGCAAAGTCCAGGATGATGAATCGGACCAGCGGGGTCACGATGCCACCGACACCCAACCGCCTTTTCAGATCGAGGTTCAGGGAACTTGAGAGGACGATGAGAAAAGGCCACATAAGATCCTGATGCTGCAGCACTGCCACTCCCAACACAACCTCATTAAGCGAGTGGGAGTCCAGCTACAGCCCTGGCCTTTTCACAATAAAAGGTGAACTCAACCCGCTTCAATTAGAGCAGCCATTACAGCTGAACCCGTCAGCTTCTGTCATGGACTGTAAAGAAGCCCAAAGTGATGAGCAAGAGTCAAGAGTTTATGTTCAAATCACAAAAAGAAAAGAAATCAAATGAGACATTTTGAAAAAAAGCCATTTAATCTGAAACAGAGTCTTTGGTCTGATGTACAGGGATGTTTGTAGGAGCGTTTCCATGGAAATGAGATTTACAAACATCCCAGTACATGTTGTTGTTCCTCATGTTGGCATCTTTTCATAACCATGTTTGGCCAAAGAAGGTCAAATGTGGTTTAATGACCCCAAAACATGTGTTTTCAATTACTACATAGCTGCAGAGCTACTGCCTTACCTTATAACTTCTCACTGCAGCTGATGACAAATCTAAACACCCAAGAAAAAAGGAATTACAGGAAACACATTATGGAAAGTCAGGACATGTAATAATACATTTTATTTAAACTCAGATGAACAATGACAAATATCTCAATATGAGGCTTTGACAGCAATTAGGTAAATAATAAAATAATTTCAATTAAAAAAAATTGGATTTATTAAGTACAAGTCACAAATAAAATGAATAGGATGAAAAAATGGATTCATCCTGTGTTTACTGCTGTGGAGAGCTTCCCGGCGCTCCGTCGACGTGTCGGCCTGTTTTGTTTTCTTTATGGGATGCAGACGAGGTTGGATGTTATTTTAAATACTTTTACGTGACTATCATGCAGCGGCATCGGACGGTTTTATTTTTTAAATGTTACTAGTTTGGGAGTCGGCGTAGTCGCATAAAGTTTGCTTTAGCGGTATGCATGTTTGTGTCGTAAACGAGGTTAAGAGTTGCAGGTATTGTGTAAAGGCCAACACTTCTGACGTGGGCGGGGCTAATATGTAGCGTGTAACAAACGAGATCTAGAATGCATTCAGAAGGTCTGACTGACGGACTTATCTCCTAGTCTTTTGTCTCCTTCAGTGCTGAAAATACGGTACACAAAACTCAGATTATGAATGTGAAGAGGACTGAAATAATCAGAATGCATGCAGAAACTGCACTCATCGGTGGATAAATGAGGACTCCCCATGACCCTGCTGGGGTTGTCTTTCTGTCTGTGCAAACCCTCGTCTTCATCAGTCTCTGCTGAGGCCTCATTCTGACTTATTAAAGCAGATAACCAGTGTGTCTGCAACACTAAACAGCAAATGGTTTGCTTTGCTTTTGAAAAGGTTCATTAGGATTTAGCTCTAAGGTAGACTGTTTAGACTAAATCATAGGCTATCAATGTTAGCATTTGATAGTCATCAAATCTCCATTTATTTTAATTATAGGAGCTCCATGTTATTTTCATGTCAAAGGTTTTGCTTTTGTCGAGTGTTTTTCACTAAAAAGTGCAGACAAACCAGGAGAAAGCCTCTGGAAACCTTCTTATGGCTGCCGCTACCTTGGATGCCTGTGCCAGGCTGATAGGAAATGTTGTTCTACCGTCTAGTTTCAATATGAAAAGTGACACCTTAAGCACAGGCGACTGCATCCACACGCCTCTCTTCTCAAGCTTCACATTTCTTCACAGATTGACTTAAATTTTGCTGCACAAGCTCAGAGTGGGGGGGTGCACAGAACTCTCTTTCCTCCTTTTCATTTCACGAGGGCAGAGGAGTTTGTACACTGCAACTTGGCTCCAAAATCATTGAAAATATAGAGACGAAGCAGTGATGGAGCACAGCTTATGGACAGAGATGCAGCTCGGCTGCCAAGCCTCACATCTCACTTCAGGTTTGTGAATGTTTTCCAGATTAGCTGATTAATGCGAGCCAACAACATACTTTCATATTTCAGAAATACAGGCACACAGGGAATCCATCTGAGGATCCACTCCCTGCATTTGAAACTCCAACCACTTTGAAATGGATTTCTATGCTCTGCAGTCCCTTTCTGCAGAGCTGCAGCAGACAAAGGCAGGTGTAGCTCACAAAGCCTAGGAAGAAAGGCTTTTCACACTGCCGCAAAGTTAAAGAACAATTACAAAAAAGACAGAACAATTATCTACTAAATGTCATGTTTCCTGGAATGAGTCACAGTGGTGACTTTTTTTCCTGTGATGGCCGCCGCGATAGCAAAAATCACAGCCCCAGAACACATTTACATTCTAATAAGCCTCCAGCTTCCTGTGCTCCCTTCGCCTTGTTCTGCTGTTTTTGTCAAACTTTTCCAGACAGAAAAGAAATTGTATTTCAGTGGAAACAGAGGGGCGATAATCTGAGCTTTTAGAGCAAGTTGTTCAGTCTGCAGAGCAGACAGTTCCTTTCATACGCAGTGATAACAGGTGCATGTAAAGCCTTTGCTCGGGGCTCAGCATGCACAGGATGCCACATAATCACTGCAGACATGTTTTCCTATTCTAAACTCTTATCTGCAAAAATGAAAAGAGAATCAAATGAAAGGAGAAGTCATTTCCCTGCATCATTAGGTAGCTGCATGATATAGCGCGTTGCATTAGGAAGGATCATTCCCAGCCAGCATTGTCTGCGGTTCTGTTTGGGTTATAAATAGGCTGAAAATGGGCCCCATATGGAAATGTCGATGGCTTTTAATGTCGGCCTCATGAATTGCTACATTGGTTTCATGTTGTTATGAATGCATATTCATGCAAATGGGGTCCACTTGGGCCAAGTGGGTGAACCCTGAACACGGCTGGCACCAGAATGGCATCATAACTTTTCTTCTGTTACTGATTCTGTGGATTTTTAAATGTCCAATTGCAGATTCAGAAGAAATGACATCGTAAAGAGATTCTTAGGAAGAGGCGGGATGTTTGTTTTCCTGCTGTAGCAGGAGGAAGCTACAGGCAATCCCTGCCTACCTGGGAGCAGTATGAAAATGGTTTGGCCCAACACTTGAGCACTTGGTGTGCGTTGTGGTGCTCACACCCTGCCCATTTCCTGGTGGCTAACCCTCTGAGCTTCCTGTTGAGAGAAGAACTCTGGCATCCAGAGCCCCTCCACGCCCAAGCTGAAGGTGTGGATGATTTTCTCCTCACTGCTCTGGAGCATCAGAGGCAGCTCTGCTGCTTTGTTTGGTTTGATTTGATTGCTCACCGGTTGCGGCTGCTGCCGCCAGCTCTACCTGTCTGCCCTCTGGGACACGCTTCTCTCTGCAGCAGAGCACAGAAGATCCTGGCTGTCGTTGGTTACAACCGTCTTTAAGTCAATTTCAATTTGGTTGCAAACTTTTAGACAGTTTAGAACAACACAGTTTATGCAAATTTTACGTGGTTCATGTTCAATTTTCACGTAAATCTAACACAATTGTGGATGATTTTCGTAAGATGCAAATGTTTGTCTTTCCAGGACCGTTCCACGTTTGTCTAACGGACTTTTCACACATGAACCACCGATGTATAACTTATAGATCACGTATACGGCGCACATATCACGTTAATGTTCTGTGATTGACGCAGGAATCACTGATAAATTGCACATAAACGGCCCAATAACTACACATGGTTCATGTTCTGCTTTGATTTACGTGTTCTTTCCGTAGTTTTAACGTGGTTCATTCGTGATGCATCTGTGAAAATTTCAAGTCAACACCACGACTGGTCTCACTTTTCCCACGTATGTTCACGTACGACCACAAAGTGTAGATGGTGGCTGTGGGACACGGCCTTTGGGTTTATTGTGTTTTGTCCGTCGTAGCTTTAGAGTCCTGCACTGAATTCTTCTTTTCAAAATGAGACCTGAATTCAGGAAACACTCTTATCATAATGAACCACCAATCATATTAAAGCAGCAATTTAAATTTGATGAATTAATTAAGGTCATGGCTGTTGTTTGGGGAGAAAAGTTAACTTTATTTGTAATTGTGTAAAAGAAAAGGTTCTTTAATGTTTTTTTTATGTGTAAAGTGATGATGGATCCTGAATTTAATGGTCCGTCAGTGTGGCGGGGTCCCGCCGAGAAAGGATGCAGAGGAGCCAAGGTGAGGAGGTTCAGTGTTTAATTCAGACACGGTTGCTACACGCAGGGCCATGCAGCACACAGCACACACTGTCACTCCTCTCATGTCACCACCTGCAGTGCTCCCTCTTAAATGGGACGCCACGCCCACGAGGCGTTGCTCTCAATTCCCGTCCAGGTCGCACCACAGGTAGCAATCAGAAAATACAAAACACATTATTACACAAACAGTAAAACCTGGTGTGGCCCCCCCTCGGCATCTGACGGTGCCACACCGTCACAGTCAGGAATTAGCAACGTTTGACATGAAGGGGTTAAATCCAGATTGATGTCACTCTGTCATCTACCAACTCACTGAAATGTTCTGTTAATAAACTATAGTTTGTTGTGGAGATTTACAGCATCTTTTTTCTCAGGTGTTACTGAGCAGCTCACATAATTTCTATTCTATTCATAGAAATTACAGCTGGAAATCCTGCAAAGCTCCATGTTTGATGATGATGAAAATGACAGAAAAGGTTTTTTTTATTGCTTCATGCTGTTTTTGATGAACTTCAAGGCGTTTCACACAAACACCTGTTTTGAGTCACACTCTCTTTACATACAACAACCAACAGCAGCACTTTTCAAATATGCAGATGGAAATAAACGGTTTTCACTGAAAAGAGAGTCAAACGGAGGGATGTTGTGATGTTCTAAAAATGTAAATTAAATGCTCCCAAAAAGACCTTTCAGGGACGTTTTTACTATTATTATTGTTTTAGACTCTCATTTCTCTCCATTAGACAAAACAATAAAAAAAAAATCTACATCTTGATTTTTTTTTTTTTTCACCTTTTCAAAGTGACTGTTTGAAAAAAATGCAACTGCTCTTAGTGGGAAAGCCAGGTGCAGGTTGTTTAAGATTCATATGAGATATTTAAGATATTATAGTAATGTAGAGTAATTTAATTAGATGTATTGATGCCGGCTCAGTCTGCGCTCCAACATTAGATCATGATTTTAGCAGGAATAACCACACGAGTGATGAGAACTGCTGCCTGCAGCTGCAGCTGCAAACACAAATCCTGGTTTTCATGGTTCTAAGTGTCGACACTCACCAACAATCTGCTTTGAGTGACACAAACACTGAACACGGACAGGGCGTGCTCAGACTGCGAGGCACATTCAACACGGTCCAGATCAGTGGCGGTTCTACACTAACTTACTCCCTGGGCGAGTAACCCCACCAGCGCCCCCCCCCCCCCCCCCCCCCCCCGCACACATACAAAATTTGACAACATCCTGTTGTGTTCCCTATCTTCTTTTTAGCCATTTTACACAAAAAATGCATGAATTTTCTAGACTCGTATTACAGGGGGGTCAAACTCAGTCACACAGGGGGCCTAAGTTAAAACATGCTTAAGGTTTTGGGCCAAAAAAGATAAACATTTACTGATCACACTAAAGCTAAACTTTTAAACCTTTTAAACTGAACTTTTTCAACATAAATATGAATAAAAACAGGAACACAAGTTAACTTAAACCCTAAATAACTTGTAATATTTTGCTCTCCATAGAAATATATTCTGTCAAAATTATACAAATATGAACATGCTGCAGAACAAAACAAAGAAAGCCTGGAAATATTAATATAAATTACAAATCAAATATTTCCGTATTTTTTGCTCTTCAATCATTTTTTAAAGCTTTTTTTTTTAGAGCTGGACTCCTGCTTCATTTTTAGCAATAATTTCTTAATGTGTGACGTCCTGTGTGTCTTTGTGAAACATAACAGAGGGATTAGATCTAAAAAAAAACTTATAGTGATTAATATTTTTATGTCTTATAAAACATTAAAGACTAAATCATTGGAACTCATCAGTGGGATTACTCCAAAAATATTTGGCATTTCCCTAAATTTGTGCAACACCAACAGCAGAAATCCTCCAAAAAAAACTCAATCCATAAAAAATGGTCTGCACCCAGCACCCCTGTTACGGTTTCTGTTTCTTTGCCCTTTGTAGTTTGTGTCCTTTTTGTTCTGACATGTTTTGAGTTTAACTTCCTGTTTTATTTTGTAGGGTTTCCTGTTTCGTTTTTGTTGTGAGTTTTACTTTGGTTCCCCATCCTTCCTGATTGTGTTCACCTGTGTCTCGGTTGTCTGTATGTATTTAAGTCTTTTCATTCCCTTCCTCCTGGGTTGGTCCATAGAATGTTAGTCTGCTCCCCCGGTTTGGGGGGTTTAGTGTTTCGAGTTTCTAGCCTGCCGTCTGCAGTGGTTTTGGTTTTGTGTCCTTAGTTTTGTTTATTAAAGCCCCCGTTCCCCTGCAACCTCCTGCCTCCTCTCGCTCTCTGCGCCTGGGTGCTTCCTCCCTTCTCCCCCCGTAACAACCCCTCCCCCTCCCCTTCCCTCTGACACACGCGGCTCCGTCTCTATGACGGGAGGCGCAGCTGCGGCTCAGAGTTGATTGTCAGATAGAAAATTCTCCGAATCACCTGTTAGTGTGATTCAGCCAGCCACCGGCGAGTTGCGCCCCCCTCTCGAGTTTTTTGACTTATGTTCCAAAGACTACCGCAAAGAGGCATCTTGCAGCAGAGGGCGGTGGTCACGTGCGCGTCGGGTCTGCTGTGTCGGAGCAAGTAATTGTGGGAAATAATCCCCATTGCCTGCTTTTGTCGAAATTGGGTTGAGTACGGGGGTTTCTTCTGCCTAATTCCTTTTCATGTGCCTGTTTTACGTTGTTTCACTCTGAGGTATTTCATCTTTTTTCTTTCTTTTTTTTTTTTTTTTTTTTTTTTTTTTGCACCATAAGTGTGAAGGGGAAACAGGATGAAGACATTCTTAAGAATCTGATGCGTCAGGAAAAAAGTGGTAAGTGTCGGCAGCTGAAGCAATTTCAAATTAAAAGCGCAAAGCTTACTCTTTGAATATAGTAGCACATTATTTATAACGCATCGGACACGGCAAATGCCGCCCTCTATGAAGTGCCGCCCTGGGCGACCGCCCACATCGCCCATATCAAAAACCGCCACTGGTCCAGATGCATGTGGAGGAACACACGCTCTCACATCCATCTCCAAAAATATCCCGCAACATGCCTCACACTTCAGCACAGACATGCAATGCAGGCAAAAGCAGGAGGACCAATCAACAACAAAAGCCCCCCCCCCATAACCATGGATAATTGGCTGCAAAGACGGAACCTGTTTTTCTGGAAGATTCTGGTGGATCTGCTCCCACGCAGTCATTGGTGAATCCAGTTCCTGGTGAGGTTTGGCCTCCAATCATGTGACCCTAACGGTATTAGAAGGCCTCAGGTCACAGTGCTGCTCAGGGCTCTGCTCAGGTGTGCTGCAGGTGTGCTACTCAGCTGTCTGTGGGTGAATGTGGGACCTGCCTGTCCACAGAACGCTGAAATAAAACTGGACTTAACCGAGTCGTCGACCACTCCTCATATTGTTTGTTTATTTTGCGGGTCAGCAGTTCTTCCACCTGGTTCTGGTTTGGTTTCCTTTTTCGCTCCTCTGACTATTTTCAAATGTGTTTAGTTTCTACTTTGAGTTGACATTTGATTGCAGGTCACTGTACTGCAGATACTTCTGAAAGGTTTGCATCAGTCTGGTCCCCTGCAACACTTTTCTGTCTAAAGCCATTTGACTGGCGTGCTGAACGGAGGCAGCGAGCCCACATCTTTTGTTAATGACTACTTAACCACTCAGGTGACCCTGAGCCTCCAAACTTCAGCCCACAGACATTTAGACGAGTTTGCATAGCCTGTAATTCAAAGTTGTCTCTGCTTTGAAGCCGTCAGACGTGAAATGGGAGAACGTCTGACACATTTTAGCAGAAAGCGGGCGCTTTTTCAGCATATTCATTCTTTCTGCCTCCATCTCTTTGCCTCACACCTACAGAAAAACATAATTCTGAGTGAAAGGAATAGGATTCTTTTCTCATTTTTCGTTTTATTTTTTGCATATCCTGAACGTAGAAAACAAAATCATTGGAAGGTGCATTCAAAGAGTCCACGTCCACTTCCAGCCTCCAATGGCTTAAAAAAAAGCTTCTCAGTGGTTAGAGGATGAAAACATCCCACAGATGATGTCATTTTTGTTTTTGAACACCTCACACCAATCTGGAACCTGTGGAGCACGGATGAAATCCTAGTTTTACACAAAACTGCAAGTCACTCAGGTGTTGTGGCTGCACAGTGATCCCATAGCATCATTCTCCCTCCTCTGTGTTATAGTATCTAAAAGATTTACTCCCAAAAGTCTCACTGATCCAAAATGAAATCTGTCTTGTTGGGTTTGCATTTTAATCGGCCTTTTCAAAAACAGGCGGGACACTTGCGCCTGAAAGCTGAGCTGATGCCGGGTCGACCATTCAATATTACCGGTCTGTGAGCATATTTGATTAAACTATCAAAGAAAGTGATGACAACTAGCAAAAAATCTGGAAGAAACACATCTGTGATGACCGTAACCAAGAAAGCAAAACCTTTTGTAACCAAACTTTGTTTGTTGCCGATGGAGCGTGTAACATCAATGTATTGACTCGTGTCACCAGCCACCTGCTGGGCAACGGCTGAACTGGCTCAGCTCCAACTGTTGGTTAATGTGCTTCAATCAGGAAGTCAAGACACCCCCACAGACTCAAGGTTTCTGCGTTTAATTTCAGCAAAATAAACAAATAGACTGAACCTATTTAACACCGACTCTTCTTCTGCGTCTAAAGAGAACATGAGGGAGGGCAGCAGGTCCAAAGTATTGTTCTCCTTTGATGCATTTGGCAGTGATCTCTCCTCAGGCTGCATGTGCCGGCCCTGATCAGCTGTTCTGAGGTGGAATCACTTCCCCAAAACGTAGTGGAATGGAAAGCTTTGCTCCTTTGCACCACATTAGATTGTGCCCTTGTGTCAAGGAGAGTTGTTTGTTTTTGTCGAGTTTCTCTTCGTCAACGGGTCAAAGGAGCAGGCCAAGGATTGTCCCGTGCAGCTTTTTCTAGCACATTATTTATGGGGTCGCTGCAGCAGACGGGTAGAGCAGAAGCACAGGCTGCGCAGTGATAAAAGGCTTTCTCTGGAAGATGGCAAGTGTAAGAAGACTTTTACGAGAAAATACATCAAGAAGAGCTGGCGCAGAAATAGCTGTTTGAGTTTATGTGATTGTTGAGACAAAACTGAAAATAAAAATATTGGCAGGGTGGCAAAAGCTGTTTATTTCTGCCTTTCTGCAGAGAAAGGAGGGAATAAATCAGTGTCAAACATGGAGCTACAGTGAAACATGTGATGGTCAGCGACAGCATGAATGATGACTGCATTATGGAGCTATAAACTGCAGCACCAACTCCACTGCAGTAATGCTATGCCTTCTGGACAGATCTGTTTCAGACGTGAATGTAAGCGGTGTGTCATCAGCGGCTGCATCAGCGAGCTCGTCCATCAGTCCGGACATCGTTCAGCAGAGAAACGGCTGCAGACGTTGGGAGCTCATAATGACTGTGACCCTTTAAGGTGCTGCTGGACCAACTGTTCACGCCTTTGCTAACGTCATAGATTAGCTCCAGATCAATTCATTTTCAACATAAAAAGGATGGCTAACCAACTGCTGAGAGGAATGCCTGAAATCCACAACAAATGCTTCATACTTGAGCTTGAAAACACTGAAATATCTCAATTCCCCTGAGCTGCCACTCAAACCCAGTTTCATTAACACACACATTGACACAAGGCATTCAAAACACCGACATTCCAGAACCAGCTGCAAACACGACTCATTCTAGTGGATGTGGATGCTTTTCATACTTTTAAATCTAGTGATGCAATACATTTCACTGTTTCTTCACCCTTTGGCTTATCCCTGAAATGACCCTATCCTATATCAAAGACCTGATAGTGCCTTACCACCCAATCAGAACACTTCACTCATTGCTGAAGGTTCTCATTTCTCCAGGCGACTCTTAGCAAAGTCCTGCTGAGTCTCAACCCAAATCCAAAGGATCCTGCTGAGTTTTCTAAAAGTGAGAAACGTGAGGCGACTTTGATCAAAATGAATCAAAACTGTAAAGTAGAATTACATCAATTAAACGTGCAGACTATAAATGTATCCCAATGTCCACCTTAGATATGCTCTACCTAAATAATGTAAGGATGCTGCATTACTTGGGTTTAGAATGATTTGAAGTGAAAGTTGGATGAGTATTTTTTAATCCAATTAGCTGCAGCCCACTGAGATTTTATCTGACACAAAGAGTTAACCCCGATCCACATTTCATCCAGCCGAACCTCCCTTCAAAAAACCGTAAAGAAGACGTTTACTCCTCTGAGGATCCGAGGAAGATCAAAATCCAGTCAAGCTGCCGGGTGAAGTACCATCTGAGTTGGAGCCAGCTGGTTTCTGACTCAGATGTTCAAAGAACAGACAGTTGTACTTCTCTCCAAAAATTCATGAGGAGCATTGAGCGTTGGCTCTGAACCTACCTCACCGATCAATGAGACGCAGCGCTAAACCCTGACGTTAAACAGCCTGGATTTCTGTGCAATGATGAAACGTGCTCCAGCCGTCTCGGGAACCCCTCCTGGAAAAGGATTTTCAAAATAAAGCCTTGTTGTAGTTCTTGAGTGTCGTTGGGTCTGCCCCCATGTTAACCAGGGGAATAAAGATGCTGCATCACTGTACACTGTAAAGTGATCTGATTAAAGGACCTGGTGACTGTTGGCCTTCAAACCACGTCCACAGCTAAACGGGCCCCACAGCTGCACCCCCTGTTAACTTTTCTTCCCACCTAAAATAGGTCATCACTTCTACATGGCACCTTTACACGATGTCCCCCATAAATATTAACCATGTTTATTTTTCTCAGTGTAAACAGAGAGATGCACACCCAAAAGCTGCACACTTTTCATGTAAATGTCAGTGTTTGTTATTCCTCCTGCACCCTGTTCAGCAGAGCGCATGTGAAACACGGAAAAGGTTTCATGCATTTTTAATGCTGTTTTTGTCATGTGGCTCAGATGAAAATCCAGCTTCAAATTTGAAGTAATGCAAACTGAAGCTGTGGCTCACACTGTTTACAGGTATGTGGGCGGGGCAGCGCTTTGTCATCAGGTTTGATGGAGGACAACATTTGAAGCTCCTGCTGTGGGTTTGAACTAATCACATGAGTTTTTCATGCACAGACATGAGAAAAACCTCTTTCCTTTGCGTTTTAGAGCTCCAATAAATCTTTTCAGGCATTTCTGAGAGTCGATCATGAACTCCAGGCGATGCACAGATTGTTGGGCTGAGGCATGTTGGGCACAAAACCTCAATGACCTGAGGTAACCTTTGGAAAACTTGTGGACATATTTCTGGATACAAGCCCAGTCCTTTGTGGAGAAAGAGCTGTTTTCATTTTTTTTTTTTTTTTTTTTTTTTTTTTTTTTTTTTTTTTTTTTTTTTTCTCTTTTTTCTTTCTCTTCGCTCTTCCTCACTTGGGAATTTGTGTTTGGCTTCATTTTGTTTCCAAATTTTAATTCAAGGGGTGGAACAGTTTTAATAAAACGCTCACCCTGAGTTTTTTTTTTTTTTTTTTTTTTTTTTTTTTTTTTTTTTTTTTATTGCCAAACTTTATTAATTTCAATCATGTTTGAAAATCTTTGGTGTTGGACCGGACGGAAAAGGAAAGAGGGGAAGAAGAGAGAGGGACGTTAGAGAGAGGGGGGGGTAGGAGGGTGATAATAGGAGGGGAAGGGGGGTAAGACCATGAAGCAGCATAGAGCAGACAGGTTTACTGGTTGTTTATCGTTACGGTACGGTTCAAATGTAGTACAAAAAGGGCGGGGCCTGTTCACACACACTCAAATATTATCAACACACCTGCTAGCCGCAAAAATGTCCACATGTCAACATGCACACAAAACAGATAGTGTTCACGAACGCATACCTATGCCTTTAAACCAACTAGTGTGAAATCTTTCATTCATTCAATCATGCAAACTATTAGTGCAAAGGTGAGCTAACACCTGTGCTCAGGTGAGTGTTTATGTTCTTCTAAAATGGATGGTGGAATGTGAAAAGAAGGAGGAGGAGCGCCCAGCCACCCCCACACCCATACCCCCGCCGCAGCAGCAGCGGCAGCCGGAGCCCCCCCAACGCCACACGGGAACAGGCAGGGAACAACCGCCCCCCGGGCGACCAAGACCGCCACCCAGGCCAGGGCCAGCAGGACCGCCGCGAGGCCCCCTGAGCCAGAGAGCAGGGAGGCGCAGAGGGAAAGAGAGCGCCGCCCCAGCCCAGCCAGGAAAGCAGCCCCCCGCCGCGCCGGAAGAGCCCAACGCAGGGCCCCACCGGAGAGGGACGCCCACAGCCCCAGACGAGCACCCCACCACCACCCAGGAGTTCCGGGCATCCCCCCGCCCCGACCCCAGGTACGAGCCAGGACCCCCCAAGGGAGACCCGCTCCGCACTCCAGGCAGCCACCCACCCGGCCCACGGTTGGTCCAGGTAGGAGCAAGGCAGGGGCCCGCCGCCCCCGCCCAGGAGGGGGGAACCCCGGGGAAAAAAGGGCGGCCCACAAGGGATGTTATAAATATGGCCCGACCAGGCTCGGCCATGTTGGAAGTTTGGCGGGGCCCAGCGCCCAGGGGCAAGGACCAGGACCCACCCCCCAGGGACACGAACACCCCCGGCTCAGGTGTAATATGAACCCCCCCACCGTGCGGAGAGAGCACCGCCGGGCCCAGGGAGCCGGCACCCAAGGGACACGGCCGCCATCGCCAAGGGGCCCGCACCCCCCACCAGGGAAGGGGTAGGGGACAGATGGACCCAGGTCCCACCTTCCTTGTAAAATGTGTGTGCGTGTATGGGTGTTTGAGAGGGTGTTTGTGTGCATGTGTGTGTGTTTATGTTTGAATGTATATATTGAAGGGGGAGGGGTGTGTGTACTAAGGGGGGTGCAGTTAAAATTGGCGAGTAGGGCACTAAGGGGACATCTCCTGATTACTCACAGTGATGTCCCCTCACCCTCCACACCAAGGGGCCCTAAATGTCTAAGGTGCGGTTAAAATTGGCGGGTAGGGTGCCAGGAGGACATCTGCTGCTTGCTTGCAGTGATGTCCAAGCACCCCCCCTACCAAGGACCCTACATGTCTAAGGTGCAAATAAAACCGAAAGAGGGGGGGCCCACTCCATACGGCAACCATAGGAGGGGGGCCACTCCCAAGTAGCCCCCCCCCCAAGGCGCATCGCAGGCTAGACCCCCCACCCCCTCACCCTAATATGAGGTTATATAAGGAAGGGGGTAAGTTGGGGACAGCTGGTAGACTGTCCCCCGGTGGTCAAACAGCCGTCCCCCAGCCCACCCCCAGCAAAGGGGCCAGGGCCACCCAGCCCAGGGGCCCACCCCCGGAGGCGCCGACACCCCAGGCCCGGCACCACCCACCCCACACAGAGAGAGAGGAGCAAGAAAGCGTCGCCCCCCCCCGGAGCAAGCCCAGGCCCCCACCCCCAGACGCCGGCCCTAGAAGAGCTCTGGTCAGGCCTCGACGGGACCGAGGAGGCCAACCGGCCGAGGCAACCACCGATTGCCTCAGCGGAGACCCCGACCCGCTAGCCCCCCCCGACCCGTACTAATAATGGGCCCCCCCTCCCCCCCAGAACGCCCCCCCACAGGACAGGGCCGACAAGCCCCCCACCCCACCCCACCCCAGACCCCGCAGCCGAAGCGGGTGACACCCAGAGCGACCGGGGGCCCCGAGAGGGTTGTCCCGTCCCAGAGCCAGGGAAGGGCCGATCCCAGCCCCAGGTGCAGATGGGCAGCCCATCCGGCGCCGCTGGGCCCCCCCCACCCGAGCAGGGCCCCCCGCCAACCCCCCCCAGCACAGGCAAAGGGGCCACCCCCCCAAGCCAAGCCAGACCACCACCCCACCCCCCCACCACGCACCCCCACACCCAAGCCCAGAGGACCACGCAGCGCCCCAGCCCGCCCCACCCAGGCACCGGACCCGACCCCCCGACCAACGGAGCCCCCCACCGCCCCCGCCAGGCACCGGAAGCCCCGACCCCCACCCCAAACCACGGCAGAAGGGCAAGGAGCAGCGACGACCAAGCCCTCCACCCCCTAAGTCATGGAGTCAACCACAGGAGACCAGAGAGACTGAATTCTTTCAAAGTTACTTGAGCTTTGGGCTGACATTTTTTCCTGTTTTCATTTTTAATAGATTTTAAAAACCTCAATATTTTTAATCATCTTTCAGGGGGGAGACGGTTTTCTTCAGATTAAATGGGTTTTTGTTTATTTTTTTGTTGTATCGCGCACCGACCCACTCACCTGTTTATATCTATAGACGTTTTAGCCCACTCAGGGAGCTAACCCCCACAGATGTGTCCTGCCGTTCCCCCAAGGATCAAACAGCCACCTAAAGCGACATCATGAAAATGGAACATTACACTGTCGTTCTTATGGCAAGGATTGGTGAAAATGCAAGAGCAGGGGTCGGGAACCTATGGCTCGCGAGCCATAAATGGCTCTTTTGATGGTCACATGTGGCTCGCAGACAAATCTTTAATTGTACTTTTTTTTCATTAGACCAGTCCTTCTCGTGCGCGATGCGATGCCAGAGGCGCGCAGTAGTAGCGGTGCTTGGAGAACAAAATCTGCACCGCATATCAGTTTACTATTATCTAATTTTTCTCAGAGTTTGTACCAGCTGGAAACCTGTGAATTGCCGTGCCTAATACTAATACTGCGCGCTCTTTCAGTTGCGGGGACGGGAGGTGTGAAGAAGAAAGCAGAGGGTGGGGTGAGGGGTTGTGGGGACAGCAGGTGAATCGCGCAGGGATTATAAAAACGTAAAACCCGCTACCCGTCACTCACTGCAGCGTGAGAGTGTGTGTTTGGCTCCACGTCTGCATGTGATCAATCTGTCTCACATCTAAAGTACATTCATACTAACCTACGATCACGTTTAAAGTATCAACGCCTGCATGAAGCAGAAACTCACCTCGTATCAACCAGACTAGACCATCAGCAAAACTACCACGAGAAATACTCATCATTTATTAGCAACAGCATAACAATGTTATTAAAAATAATCCACAGACTTATTGTACTTTAAAAATGTTGAAATTACATCAAATTCACACATTCATTTGTATATTTAGTTTTAAACATATTGCACATTTAGTTTTAAACACCTCGCGGACTGAGTTGGGCTGGGTGGGTGTTGGGCCGCTTTATAAGTTCTGGAGTTCATTGAACGCATCATGCAGCGATCTGATTGGCTCTCAGTTCTGTCGCTCAGCCTGTTGTTAGGTAGTTTGGACCAATGGGGTTCAGCTATGGGCCGAATAAGGGAAATGGGAGGGCTGACGCGGCAGTGAGGGAATATAAAGTTGGGAGAAGTGCTTTTGTCTCAGCGGGAGAGATTCAGGAGTTGCTGAATTAATTTTACGGTGTTTGTTGCGGTCTACAGTAACCAGAATAAAGAACTTTAAAAGAGGTTAAGTCTCCGTGCATCAGTGTGGGAAAGAGACACTACATTATTGTATGGCTCTTTCAAAATTACATTTAAAAATATGTGGCGTTTATGGCTCTCTTGGCCAAAAAGGTTCCCGACCCCTGTGCTAGAGGTTTCACACACTCATGACGTACGCCGTCCTTACGACACTCTGGTGTGAGTACTGCCTCCTCACTGACCACGCACACAAAATGAAAGAAGCGTGTTGTGACCTCACAACACAGACGTGGTGCAGCGGTCGACCCATGATCATAAAATTGCAGGTTCGATTCCCGCCTTGCACGCCCATGAGTCGATGTGTCCTTAGGCAAGACACTGAACCCCGACTTGCCTCTGGTGGTAGGCGGGCGCCAGTGTTCGGCAGCAGAGCAGCCACCTGTGTGTGTGTGTGTGTGTGTGTGTGTGTGTGTGTGTGTGTGTGTGTGTGTGTGTGTGTGTGTGTGTGTGTGTGTGTGTGTGTGTGTGTGTGTGTGTGTGTGTGTGTGTGTGTGTGTGTGTGTGTGTGTGTGTGTGTGTGACTGGGTGTGTGACTGGGTGTGTGACTGGGTGTGTGACTGTGTGTGTGACTGGGTGAATGTGTGTGTGACTGTAAAGCGCTTGTAGGTAGAAAAGCGCTATATAAGTATAAAGGCCCGTTCACACCGGGACGAATTTCGCCGGCGATTTTCGCCGACGTTTAACGCCTCGTGACTAAACAAAGGGCACCAATGAGAGTGTGCACACCGACGCGAAAAAACACCACGCGTCAAAGCGTCAAAAAAAAAAAAACGTCTCGGGTTCGTTTTTTTTTTTTCGTCGCGTCCAAATCTATTCGACCAATGAGAACAGCGCTTTTGCTCACGTGTCTGGAGCTTCTGAAGTTACATTAAAACACAACTTGGGGGCGCTCAAACACAAAACTCCCTTGCTGAGCACACATACCAGCGAAGAAGATAGACGCCAAGTAGCGTCTACACAGCCGCGAAGAAATTATGTCTGACATTCTAAAATATCCCCGAACCAAGCACCAGTTGGAGCTACTGGTGCTTGAAATATTCATGTTTTCTTTGTATGATTCTGACTAGCGCGTAAATACTTGCTCTCTTCCTCTGAGTGAAAAGCGACTTTAAGAAGCGTAAAGTTGTGCAGCGCCACTTTATATACAGGAGTATTTCTGTTTACATTAAGCGCCATCTAATGTCAGGGAATGAAATTGCATGTTCGCTCGGCTCATCGTCAGCGAAAATCGCCTGGGTGTGAACACAAAAGACGTGGCGAAAAACGCTGGCGAATAACGCCTGGCGAATATTCGTCCCGGTGTGTACGGGCCTTAAGTATACATCATTTACGCCATTCACATCCTGGTGAGTGAAGCTCAGAATTGACTTTGGTTGGGTCCGAGTTCCACAACCATAAGACCTCTTTGTTGGTGCGATCCGGTTACTCAGAAAACAAACAGGAAGTCACAAAGGTGTGGTAGGAAAGAGAAATGATAGCAGGCCTCCTGTTCCAGAAAGAAATGATAGAAATCCCTGGTGCCAGTGGACATGTGATAAGAAGGCTACAGCAAATTTCCATTAAAAAGAAAAAAAGAGATTGTAAGAGACCCCGAGAATGGAGATCAGGTTTCCTGATAATGAAGGAATAGGAAAAGGGCAAGATGATAAGAGCAGCCAGGGAGACTGAACACGGCTGACACTGATATATCTCTGCATGGTCAAACGCTGTGCTGCCTTCCTGTGGAGGGAAACATGGGGGAGGAGGGGGGGGGGGGGGGGTCTTTGCTGAGTTATTCCAGAACCCTGATTCCTGTTTCTCATTACTGCTCTGTTAGATCAGGCAGATGGGTCAGAGAAGAACAAGCCCGGATAATCACCCTCCCCTCACCATGCCTGACAGGGAGCTGTTTCTGTTGATTAGGTACGACCGGCTTTCCCAGCTTTGCCTTTAGGCCCTAACATCTCCTGAACTCACTGCTCTGCTGGAGCTGCAGCTGCAGAAATTTGGGAATTTTTGTTGACGACTTCACTTCTTGCTCCTGTGATCGATATCGTTTTTATGGAGGTTAAACACGAAGCCTGTAAAGAGTCAACATGTTGAATCTTCAGGGACTTTGACTGGTTGAACAGTTCTTACAGTGAGATGTTCGGCTCCAAACCTTTGAGAAGGATTTTTTAGTCTTTTGCTCATTTATTTTTCTGTATGGCTAATTTAGTTTGCATTATTTACTTAAATAGTCCAGTAAAATAAAAGCTAATAGATCTAGTCTTTTCACCACAGCTTTGATCCATTTATCAGTAATACGGTACTTTACAATAACCAGCAGTCCTGCATTTTGTGAGCTAAGGGACTCATTTATTAACTATTTACCATTCATAAATTAAGTATTAAATGATTTACAAACCAGATTCAATTTAATTTCAATTTTATTTGTATAGCCCAAAATCACAACAACAGTCGTCTCGATGGGCTTCGAAGTAAAACATGAAATCAAAAGGATCACGAACACAAAGAGTTCAATAGAAAAATACTAAAATGAACTAACAAACTGACTAAGCTATACTGGCATCCCTGCCCTTAGACCCCCCTTCGCGGTAAGGAAAAACTCCCAAAAAAACGGATTCCGGAAAAAACGAAGAAACCTCAGGGGTGCCCACATGAAGGAGGGATCCTCCCCCAGGACGGACAGGCGATTTACCAGAAATCTTAGAGAAGAATTAACTTATCTAAATCTACAACTACATATATAAAAGTCCAGCAGACGAGCTTCATCCAGCCGTGGTTGTGGGGACAGTCAAAGGCGCGAGTCGAGCCGGAGACAGGAACCACAGCCAGGTGTAGGAGCAGGAGCAGAGACGAGGTACTCGGTCAGGTACAGAGCAGAGACGAGCCAGAGATGAGCCAGAGGCAGGATCCACAGCCAGGTGTAGGAGCAGGAGCAGAGACGAGGTAAACGGTCAGGAACTGGAGCACGGATGAGCCAACTGGAGTCTGGAAGCACTCCCACTCCCCAGGAGGGGAGAGGAAAAGAGGGACAATACATGAATCGCACTGCACCAAACAGAGGCATGGAGAACTAAATGATAAATTATGATCAAGAATAGAGGAGAGGAAGGGTAGAAGTAAAAAAGGAAAGAGGACAGAACCCCAGTGCACCATAGTTACCCCAGCTTCAACTTCTAGCAGCCTTTTAAAAGAAATAGTTATTATTAAGTTTAATTTAAACAAACTAACATTAAGTTAAATAATCTCTGAATACTAACTAGTCTGACAATAAGCCTGTCCAAAGAGGAATGTTTTCAGTCTAGCTTTGAATGTAGAAACTGAGTCGGCCTCTCTTGTATGAGCTGGGAGTTTATTCCATAAGACAGGGGCTTGGTGGCTAAACGCTCTACCTCCAACCGTACTTTTACTGATTCTAGGAACCACAAGCAGTCCTGCATTTTGCGAGCGAAGTGTTCTGATTGGTTGGTAAGGGACTATGAGGTCCTTAATATAGGACGGGGCCATTCCATGTAAGGCCTTATAGGTTAACAGGAGGATCTTGAACTTGATTCTGGAATCAACTGGGAGCCAATGGAGCGAAACTAACACAGGAGTGATGTGATCTCTTCTGCTAGTTCCTGCTAACAATCTAGCTGCTGCGTTCTGAACAAGCTGGAGACTTCTTAAGGAACTCTTAGGACACGCTGCTAACAAGGAGTTACAGTAATCCAGCCTCGACGTAACAAATGCATGGATGAGTTTTTCAGCATCACTCTTAGAAAGTATATTTCTGATCTTAGCAATATTCCGCAGGTGAAAAAAGGCAGTTCTACACGCCTGAGATATGTGAGCCTTAAATGATAAATCCTGGTCAAATAAAACCCCAAGGTTTCTAACTGTGGAATTGGGGGCTATACTTATACCATCCAGGGAGACTATCTGAGCAGACAGAGCATCTCTGAGGTTTTTAGGACCAAGTATAATGACCTCAGTTTTTATAATGACCTCAGATGAGGTGAAAACCTCGATGATCCTGTAACATTGAAACATAAAGCATTTCTAACAACGCATAAGTTACTGCTTAATAAAGCAGGAGTGATGCTCTATAAACCATTAATTAAGTGTTTATTCATGCTCAGCTAAGGTTTCATAGTGTGTAGTTATTATACAGTGTCAGCCATTTATCTATTCTGCTTTAAAAACTCAAACATTATTTTCTTTTTTACTTTGGCTCGTGTTGTTCCGTGTCCTTCCATTTTTCCTGCAAGGTTCTAAATAAAGACTTGTCTTCTTCAACATCTGGGATTTTGACTTGACTTTTCATGCAGCAAAGCCAGAATCCAGAAAAGGTGTGCAGTCGTTCGCTGAACGATGTTGTGACGGCACATATTCTGAATAAGTAATGGTTCACCGTCTGTCTGTGCTCATATAGAAGATTTTCTGCCTCCTGGGCGTCTGTCAAAAACAACAGAGCTGTGGACAGAAAATCTTTTTCTCCCAGATGTGTTTTAGTTTAAGAGAAAGTCCCTGTGACATCACAAACTCCTTCAGATAACAGTGTCTCCACAGACACAGACGCTATCATTAGAAATCCACAAACAAAAACTCAACTCCCAGCAAAAGTACAGCTGGGTCAACCTCCAGTCACCTGTGGAGGAAAAGGTCAAATCAGGGGTCAGATGTGCAGATCAGCAGGGCCAGATCAATTCCCTCCAGCCTCACCTGTGGGTTACAGGTCACATGCTCCTTTTCGGATCCTATAATAGAAATGGAACAGCAAAAGTGACTTGACCTCTGAAAGTGGGCAGTGAGAAAATAAAGCCTGAAAAAGCTCTGCTGTATTTTTCCCTGCAGTATCAGAGGGATTGACTCTGATCTCCTCCTCTTCCTCCTGTCAGCGACGCCACCAGAAGTCGACCTGTGGGATTCAATCACTCATGATGCGGCGGTAATCAAAGGCCTGCATTATGAAAAATGGAGGCTGTCACAACAGCAATGCAGCTGAGCGTGCGGGACGCTGCCACCTGTCAGCAGAAAGCACTTCCAAAGCAAAGTTTTATAGACGCCGTTCCAGGTGAAATCGCCTGTTAGAACGCTCGTTTGAATGCAGCGCGGCTGAACCTGAACCACCTGTTCATGAGAGACACGAACCTGAAGCCCACAGAGGTGGACAGCAGCTAAACCTCCAACCTGGCCTCGTTCAGACCACTTCTAGGAATCACAGACGCTGTTTTCTCCTCATCTGCTTTGTGTCAAGCTGCTGAGCTTCAGGCGTTTCTGCGTTAACGCTGGAGTCCAACAGAGTCCAAATGTTGGGAGACGCGGCCCGATCACATCACAGACTGTGACAATGATACTAAAACGAACCTGACAGGCGCTCATAGTTAACTCCCTAAAGACCACAACATCAGAGAAACGACAGAAACCTCTTTTTCATTAAATTCAGGTGTTTCTTAAAGCATCGACAACATTCACAGAAACATTGCACTCATTCTTTATGAGATTTAGAACGGATCGATTATAATTTAAGTCTTTGTTTTCAAGAATGTTCGTTTAAAATGCCAACATATTGACATTAACATCTAAACACATTTTGCCCTTTTTTCTTCTAAACAGAAAATAGTTTTTGAAAAAAAAAAGTTATTCTCGCCATAAACATTTCCTGCTGCGATTCTACTGCCCCTAGTGGAATAATGATGAACTACAGGGCAGAAAACATGGACCAGGATCCATATGGTGGGATTTTAAGGAAAGGTTGGATTATGCTAATGAGATCGGGGTCTCAGCAATACGTTTATCAAATGTGATATGAAGAGATCTTTGATGTAAACATTCCCGTTTTGTGGTCATTACTACTCTGATGTATTTTGTAAGTTTTGCTGTTTCATATCCCTCAATCAACGTCTGGATGTTTCTTAGCTTTTGTGCTAATTCTCACGTATTTTTGTTCAAGATAAAACAGTGATTCATGTTTATTGTCCTAATTTAGATAAAATTACATAAATCAATGAATTCTTCTTTGAAGTGTTGAATTGGATCAAAAATGCACAGAGACCAGAGGAAATTCAGGCCACAATTTAGAAACGATTGAACTTTGGAGGATGATGTGAGTAAATCAGTCGTAGTCTGAAGCTTAAATGCTAAGCCTCACACAGCCAGACACACACATTTATACATGAGGCTGACAGGCTTCATAATCAGACGGTAAAATCCTGGTTTCTTGTTGGTTTCACTGCAGGGAGGTGTCAAGCTGCAGCTTGAAGCAGTTTTACCTGAAATTCTGACCTCAAAACAAAAGCTGCAGTCCAGTTAAAAATCTTTGCAAGCTTTCTTGAATATTTCAGTAGCAATCTATAAAGGAGCCTCTGCAGATGAGCGTCACGCTGATCCAATCTCCGGCCCAATTACCAGACTGTGTACCAACGCCTCTTCTCAAATAAGAACGCCGGCATTAAGCTCTGTAAGTTTCAGGGAAATGTGATGTTTCTGTTCAGCCTTGAGCTCTGTGCTCCTCTCTAATGTTCCCAGCAACCTTTAAGAAAATGTCAATATGCTAGCAAACAGCTCCTGACAGATGAGCTGCCTTAATCACACTTTGCTGAAAGTGGTTTTTGTTTTTGGCCTTTTTTAGTTGGAATATATTGTTCCTGATGTTTTCATGTAAAAGAAAAGTCTTCTTTGTCTGCAGTAGAAGTTTGGATTTACAAAATGAAATATTGGAAGATTTGTCAAATATGAGGCAAAAACAGAGAGAAGAGCTTTTAGAGGACAGCCTCTCCAGCCTTTTATGTCCACATTTATTTTCTGTCATAACGAGTAAAACGTGCTGGAATCTCTGCAGATTTTCAGGACTACCTGGAAAAAAATCACTCTGACCAAAGGAGATAAATGAATGAAGAATTATTTGTCATCTGCAGTATCAACACAACGCAATGCAAAGTGTGTGATGGGAAGTGTCACGGTGCCTCGGTCGGTTGCCTTCCCCCTCCCTACTCTGCTCATTGGAACCAGCTGCCTCTCATCATCTCATCACCTGCTGTCCTTCTTAAGGAGATCCATCCCACCATTCGACGCCAGTCCGTTATACACTCTCCGGTGCTTACGTCTGGCTCAAGGTTAAGTTACGCCTATTCAAGTCTAAGCCTTGAACTTACCTCTTTTGTGCTCCTTCAGGTCCTCCTCACCACGGGTGCAGCTGGTATCCTGTTCTCTCCTTGTCTCCTCCGCTCAGGCCACGAAGTCCCAAGACATTCTGGCGCGAAGCTCTGGTTTCCACGCCACATATACTCACCTCAGGTCCACGCTGTTTTCCGGAACTCTGGGATTGTGAATCCATTAAACTCTTTCACTTGATCTCCTAGCCTGAGTTTACTTCCGGGTTCCAGCATCTGGGTCTGCCTTGTCATCGTCACTATGACAGAACGGACTGGCCATCACCCAGACCCAGCTGACCCGGAAGGACTCCGCTTGGCCGTCTCTCATCAAGGCATAGCCCTGGGACGACAAGCTGAATCCCTGAACCAGATGGCCGCCGCACAACAGGACCTTTTCAGACGTCTGGATGGAATTTCTCAGACCCTGATGGAACTAACAGGTCAGCGATCCACTTACGCCACAGCCAGCGCCTCTCCTTCCGCCGGAAGTTCAGCCCCCGCTACCGTTAGCCCGGCTAACGAAAACATCCGGCTTCAACCCGAGAACTTCCAGGGAGACGTGGAGGCCTGCGGGGGTTTCCTCCTTCAGTGCCAACTGATTTTCCAGCAGGCTCCACGACACTACCACGCAGATCATAGCAAAATTACACTCATCGTTAACTCCCTCAGGGGTAAAGCGCTACAATGGGCGCAGGCCTACCTAACGGCTAATCCCATTGACCAAATTCCGTTTCAACGATTCATAGGGGAATTCCGGTTGGTGTTCGACCAGCCCCGCAAGGAGGAGGAAGCGACCCGTCGTCTACTAGCCTTGAAGCAACGCAACAGATCTGTGAGTGACCATTTAATAGACTTTCGGATTCTAGCGGTGGAAGCAGGTTGGCCGGCCATCGCCCTGAAAGGCGTGTTCTACCAGTCACTAAACGATTCAATTAAAGATCATTTATGTTCTCAACCCGAGGCTAGATCTTTTGAAGAGCTCGTCACCGCAGCCTTGCGGTCCGACGTGCGTCTCCGGGAACGCCAGACTGAGCGTCTACGCCATGATAAAGGTCCTTTGGCTAACTTTCTCCCCCCCCTCGCCACAGCTGATTCAGCTCGTTCCTTTTCTCATGAGGCCGCCGGACAATCCCGTGAGGAGCCTATGCAGATCGGGCACTCAAAGCTCACACCCGAGGAACGGCGGAGACGGAGGGACGAGGGATCATGTTTCTACTGTGGTCAGGCAGGTCACCTTGTTCACCAGTGTACGTTGCGTTTAAACGCCAGAACCCCCCGCTAGACGACAGGCCGCGGGCGGGTCACTCCCTCACTACTGAGAACTCTTTCTTGTACATTCCTGTCAAGCTATGTAACCAAGCTAAGACCCATGTTTGCCAAGCCCTCATAGATTCTGGCGCTGAGCAAAGTTTCATTGACTGTAACCTTGTGTCTGAACTCGACCTTCCCACAGAGCCTTTGGAACACCCGGTCAAGGCAGCAGGTCTGGGAGGCACATAACCGCACCAAGGCTGTTCAACTCATCTCCTCTGGTAATCACCATGAATTCATGCAGTTCTATGTCATTCAATCCCTCCAATCTCCCGTCATCTTAGGTTTCCCCTGGCTTCATGCTCACAACCCGCAGTTTGATTGGGTGAATCGTCACATCACCAACTGGAGTACTGCCTGCATGGCTAATTGCCTCCGTTCCGCCATCCCTTCTGTTCCTCCAAGTCATCACTCAGTCCCAGAAATCATCGACCTTACTAAGGTACCCTCCTGCTATCACGACCTTCGGGCTGTCTTTAGCAAAACCAAGGCTGGCGCTCTTCCCCCTCACAGACCTTACGATTGCTCCATAGATTTATTAAAGGGGGCTACTCTACCCAAGAGCCGCTTATTTAATTTATCCGGCCCTGAGAAGCAGGCTATGGAGAAATACATTCACGACGCTCTTTCTTCCGGTCACATCCGCCCCTCTTCGTCCCCTGTCGGTGCAGGGTTCTTTTTCGTTCAGAAAAAGGATAAAACCTTACGACCCTGCATAGATTTCCGCGAACTAAATCAGATCACGGTCAAAAATAAGTATCCCCTTCCCCTCATCAGCTCCGCTTTAGATTCCGTTCAAGAGGCTCGCATCTTTTCTAAATTAGATCTCCGCAATGCCTATCATTTAGTCCGCATGAGGGAGGGGGATGAATGGAAAACGGCGTTCAACACACCCCAAGGGCATTTTGAATACCTGGTGATGCCTTTCGGGCTTACCAATGCCCCCGCCATTTTTCAGCACCTAGTAAACGACGTCCTCCGTGATTTCTTAAATCGTTTTGTATTTGTCTACCTGGACGACATACTAATTTACTCACGTGATCAAGATCAACACACCCACCATGTCCGGCAGGTCCTCGAACGCCTTCTTGAAAATAAGCTTTTTGTTAAAGCAGAGAAATGCGAATTTCATGTCCCTACCATATCATTTCTCGGTTTTATCATAGAGGCCGGTAATATCCGTCCAGACCCAGCTAAGATCATGGCAGTAGCCAACTGGGAACCTCCTGATTCCAGAAAGCAACTGCAACGCTTCCTCGGTTTCGCTAACTTTTATCGCCGTTTTATAAGAAACTACAGCAGTATCGCAGCTCCCCTCACTCAGCTCACCTCGGTTAACAGACCCTTTGTTTGGGGTCCCGAGGCTCAGGCTGCCTTTGATCTCCTAAAGGGTTTATTCACCTCGGCTCCTATCCTGATTCAGCCTGACCCCCTTCGCCAATTTATTGTCGAGGTGGACGCCTCCGACTCAGGCGTTGGGGCGGTCCTCTCCCAGCGCGAGAACAACACGGGCAAATTAAAACCCTGCGCGTTCTTCTCACGAAAACTGTCCGCTGCTGAACGCAATTATGACGTGGGTAATCGGGAGCTCCTCGCCATCAAACTCGCCCTTGAGGAGTGGCGTCACTGGCTCGAGGGTACTGAGCAGCCTTTCATAGTGTGGACAGACCACAAAAATTTGGCCTACCTTCGTTCCGCCAAACGCCTTAATTCACGCCAAGCCCGTTGGTGCCTCTTCTTCGACCGTTTCTCGTTCATCATTACTTATAGGCCTGGCAGCAGGAACGTTAAACCGGACGCACTTTCACGTCTTTATAGTAAAGAGGACAGTCAGGACCCCTCTCCCATTATCTCCCCCACCTGCATAGTAGGGAACCTCACCTGGGACATTGAGACTCGAGTCCTACAGGCCCAAGACGAAGAACCTGATCATCCCCCTGTCCCGGTGAACACCTTGTATGTCCCCTCCTCGCTCCGCTCTGAAGTTCTGGTTTGGGGGCATACCTCTCGTATTTCCTGTCATGGAGGTGTCCAGAGAACCCTCAAGCTCCTCCAACGTAGGTTCTTCTGGCCCTCCATGGAACGAGATGTCAGGGAGTTCGTCGCCGCCTGCGACATCTGCGCCCGTTCAAAATCCTCCAATGCCCCACCAGCCGGTCTGCTCCATCCACTGCCCGTTCCTCAACGCCCTTGGTCTCATCTCACAGCGGACTTCGTCACTGGGTTACCACCCTCGAAAGGTAACACTGTCATTCTCACCATAATAAACCGCTTCTCAAAGTCTGCTCAGTTCATCGCTCTCCCCAAGTTACCCACAGCCACAGAAATGGCTGACATCATGGTTCAGCAGGTTTTTCGTCATCACGGCATCCCTTGTGACATTGTTTCCGACCGAGGCCCTCAATTTGTGTCTCAGGTTTGGAGGGCTTTCTGCTCTGCCCTCGGGGCCACTGTCAGTCTCACTTCAGGTCACCACCCCCAATCCAACGGGCAAGCTGAACGTGCCAACCAGGAACTCGAGGCTGCCCTCCGCTGTCTGGCTGCCCAGAACCCTTCTAACTGGTCCTCGTTCCTGGTTTGGATCGAGTACGCCCACAACAACCACCCTTCCTCTGCCACCGGTATGTCCCCCTTTGAAGCCTCTCTGGGATATTCTCCACCTCTCTTCCCCTCTCAGGAGTTGGATCTGGCTGTGCCCTCCGTGCAACACCATCTCCAGCGTGTTCAGCACTTCTGGAACCAAGCTCGGGCCGCTCTCCTGCGCACCCAGGAGAGTAATTGCCGCATCGCGAACCGTCGCAGGAGGGACAGTCCCATCTACCAGCCGGGACAGAGGGTCTGGCTCTCTTCTCGTGACATACCTCTCCAGGCCACCTCTCGCAAATTGGCTCCACGATTCATCGGTCCCTACATCATTGAGAGGATCATAAACCCGACCTGCGTACGGTTGCGGCTTCCAGCGGCGCTTAAGGTTCACCCCGCCTTCCATGTTTCACAGATCAAACCCGTTCAGGAGAGCCCCCTGTGCCCGCCGTCCGCTTCCCCTCCACCCGCCCGGGTCATTGACAACGCCCCCGCCTTCTCGGTCAACCGGGTTCTGGACGTCCGTCGCCGGGGCCGTGGTTTTCAGTTCTTGGTGGACTGGGAGGGTTACGGTCCGGAGGAGCGCTCGTGGATCTCCCGCTCGCTTATTCTGGACCGTTCCCTCATCGAGGATTTCTACCGGTCCCACCCGGATCGCCGTCCTGGACCGCCTGGAGGCGGTCGTTGAGGGGGGGGCACTGTCACGGTGCCTCGGTCGGTTGCCTTCCCCCTCCCTACTCTGCTCATTGGAACCAGCTGCCTCTCATCATCTCATCACCTGCTGTCCTTCTTAAGGAGATCCATCCCACCATTCGACGCCAGTCCGTTATACACTCTCCGGTGCTTACGTCTGGCTCAAGGTTAAGTTACGCCTATTCAAGTCTAAGCCTTGAACTTACCTCTTTTGTGCTCCTTCAGGTCCTCCTCACCACGGGTGCAGCTGGTATCCTGTTCTCTCCTTGTCTCCTCCGCTCAGGCCACGAAGTCCCAAGAAATTCTGGCGCGAAGCTCTGGTTTCCACGCCACATATACTCACCTCAGGTCCACGCTGTTTTCCGGAACTCTGGGATTGTGAATCCATTAAACTCTTTCACTTGATCTCCTAGCCTGAGTTTACTTCCGTGTTCCAGCATCTGGGTCTACCTTGTCATCGTCACTATGACAGGGAAGAGTCCATTTACTACAACAGGTCGGGAGACACACAATAGTTGTAACTTGTCAAATACAGTGCAAAAACAAATCAGATATGAAGAAGTACTACTTGAGAGTACTACGGTGCAGGTGAAATTAAATACAAAGGTTGAATTTGGGGGACATTATTGTTAAATATTATTGTTACACATGTTCTGCTTTGAAGCTGCTAGTACTTCAGTAGTCTGACAGCTGGATGATGCTGTCTCTGAGGCTCCTGTGAGGGTCAGACGGTCCATTAGCTGATGACGGTGGTCCTAGATGATGCTGCGCGGTAAATGTCCTGGATGGGGGGAAGGCTGCTGCCAGTGATGTCCTCTGCTGCTCGCACCACCTTTGTCGTGCTCTTCGCCTCTGAGAGGTGCAGTTTCCATCCCATACCATGATGCAGCCCACCAGAAGCTCTCCATGGTGCTCCTGTAGACGTTCCTGAGGATGCCGGTGTTCATACCAAACTTCTCCAGCTTTCTCAGGAAGTCCAGTCCTGGACGGACTCGGTATCTTGGGTCCAGGACAAATACTCAGGAATTTGAAACTGCTGACCTGCTCCACCATGACCAAGGTGGACATCTACCCATGTCCACCTTGGTCATGGGTAGATGGGGGTTTGTGTGCTTTCCCCCAAAATCACCATTCATCTCCTTTGTTTTCCTGAGACCAGCTGGTCAGTGATGTCACCTTGATGGACCAATCACTGAGCCAGATCTTCTTTTTTCTTTTGCGTGGTGGTGGAGGTCATCGCTGTCCTCCCGTGCTGGGTTCTACCTGGAGTTCTCATGTTCTCCTGGTGCCTGAGGGCGTTTGCTCCTCCCACAGAAACACGTTTCTGTGGCTGATTGGGGATTCTAAAGTATCCCTTCAGATTGGATGTGTGAATGTGTCTGTGTGGTAAACGCCGTGTTGCACGTGTCTACCTTCTTTCAAGGCCCAAAGCACTTTACACTCACTGTTCCATCCACCCATTAACACACACACACATCCACACGACAACATTTTAAGCCTCAAAGGTCTTCTGGAGTCGATCAGGACCGTCATCCAGCTGAAGGTCAGCGCCCTCCAGATGTCTACGGACGCCAAACGTCCTCATGAGTCCAGGCTGTGAGACCCCAGAGGGGAATGTGTTGCTGTGAGGAAACCGCCTTCCTGAGCCGTCGGTGAATTTATGATGGTGACTTCTTCCACATCCATTAAACTGCCATTTGTCAGTAAACTAGGCGTCATTTTTTACAGTGGAATATAAATGTTGGAGTTTGTCTGACAGTAGCACTGAGTTATGTTCTCAGATTTTTTTCACAATCTGAGCTTTGATGAAGGAGGCAGAAGAGTCAAGCAGACCTTGAGGAGCAGAACAGCATCAACATTAACAACTTTCTGAACTGTTTGTCCTTGATTCAGTTCCACCACTCACATTCCCACACTTTATAACTCATCTGTTGTTGTTTTTCGGTTGGAGTGGCTTAGTTGAAAAAGACCACATTTTCCCAGAATCCTCTGGAAAGTTTCAGTGTTGTCCTGAAACGTTGGCTAATTTCAAAGGTAGAGAGTCCAGCTCCCCTTTTGGCCTCCTTTTTAAAACTGAGCAGATTGCAGAGGTTCCCACAACACTGAGTTGTGTTTTGGTTTCATTGAATCCCAGCAGGCCGTCTTCACGCCGCCATCTATCAGATGCTGGACTGAAGAACTCTGAGGAGTGGATCCATTCCCAGGCTTTCCTCATATCAAGTGTTCTTGGACTCAAATTCGTGTTTTTTTGTTTTGGAGGAAAAAAACATACAAGTTCAAATTAAATTTCAGCAAAAGAAGAAAACAAGATCTTATTTTGTGAGAATATGATGGAATCGAGTCGTGAAGTTCCAGTCTTCTGCTGCGTCTTGACAGTGCGGCTGCTGAGGCTGTGCCGTCTGCACTGCAGGGCTGATTAAATGAAGACTTTCTGCTCCTGAAAAGCAGCTGGGTCTGGCTTTGGTCCGAGATGGAGGGGGGCGGTGCAAACACTCAGCCCAGCTTCGCCCTGATCCTGGGAGAAGAGCCAGGAGGAAAATGGCAGGACTGCAGGGCACCAGCTGGTCACACCTGCAGACTAAAGGATGTGGTTTCACCTGGACTCTCAGAGCTGCCGCTTCATGCGCCCGGGCTGGCAGCCTCTCTTACCTCATTAGCAAGGTGAGTGTGTGCCATGGCGGTTGGAGAGGCACGAGTGAAAGTATGAAGGGGCTGTCATGCTAGATGAATCCAATTTAATCCCGGTATCGATTCAAAACTGTTTAAATTATCATGAAAGGAGTTTTCATATGTGTCCATAAAATATCTGAGCCGCACAGAATGACATCTGGATATTTCCAAACCTCCAACTCTGACCAGAGATGCTCTTCTTCTCATCAACATTCTTTTTTCTGAATTAACTTTGCTTTATTCCAGAAAGAAACAAAAAAGAATGTTTGTTTGTCTAAAGAACACTGTAAAGTTAGAATATGAGACGCTAAAACATTTAAGCAAATCAAACTTCAAAAATGAAAACGGTTTTGTTCGACTGTTTTAAATCCACTCTGAGCAGGTTTGAGAGATGCTGGCACACGGAGCGATCAAACCCCCATCTGTCCAGCTGCTCTGCCCTCCCACAGGGCCTGAATGGTTCTAGTGCATCTGATGTTCAGTGACGATATTTCTTTCTGATTTAATAACTGTGATGCTGAACAAAATCAGCTCAGAAACTGAGTTTTAGCTGTTTATCAACTGGAAGAGCCTTTGGTGTTGAAGCTCAGAGATTTTCTAAACTTCACTTCATTTTATTCATTTTTATCCAAACTTGTCAGGATGTAGAAGGGGGGGGGGGGGGGGTAGGTAAAAATCCATAGGCATGTTCTCAGTAACATTCCTGAACAGTGGACCAGCTCTACACCTTAAACCTCAGATCCATGAACAACGGTGTGGTTTCCGTCCTGGTCGTGGACCAGAGGACCAGCTCTACAGCCTCTCCAGGGCGCTGGAGGGTTCCTGGGAGTTGCTCATCCAGTCCATGTGGGTTTTGTAGAGAAGGAGTTCAACTGCATCCCCCACGGTGTCCTGTGGAGGGCGCTCTGGAAGTAAGGGCCTGGAGAGCCTTACTGAGGGCCGTCTTGTTTCTGTATGACCGGAGCAGGAGCTTGGTTTGCGTAGGCGGCAGTGAGTCAGACTTGTTGGACATGTTGGACTCGGCCCTTTATCAGCGGTTCTTTATGGACAGAATTTCTAGGCGTATCCAGGACTGGAGGGGTTTGGTTTGGGGACCACAGGATCTCCTCTCTGCTCTTTGCAGATGATGTTGTCCTGTTGGCTTAATGAGCGTGAAGCGGCTGGGATGAGGGTCAGCACCGCTAAATCTGAGGCCACGGTTCTCAACGTAGAGAAAGATTTTCTTCAATTACAGCTGTTCTTTCAGCAACATTAGAAAAGAAATGACTTTGATTGTCGTCTGTTCTTTTGTTTGAAGGGTTTTGTTGGGATTTCTTTGTGTTTTCTCTTCTTTATTGTTCTCACCTGTTTTGGTCAGCTCACCTGCTGACATCACTTGCTCCGTCTGGACTCGGTTCCTCGGTTCCACTCATGTTCTTCCATTAGGCCAGAACAGTCCCAGAATTCTTCAGATCCTTCAGTAAAATTCTCGTTGCGTCTTTGCTGGTTTTGGTTCTTGCCTTCAACTTCTCCAAACATCAAACTGTCAAATCATCTCCAGCTGACAAATGAATGTGGCGGTTCTGGGTCTCTATATAAACCTGCACTCTGCTGGCCTCTGTGTAAAACCCTCCTGATGTTGAAAACACAAATGTGGCCATGAGATGACGCGTGTCCGGCCTCCGACTGGTGAGCACCAGACGACATTCAGGACTCTAATGTTTCTGCAGAAGAGCAAAGGTCACAGCTGAATGACAGTTTATGATTGAAACTAAAGTTCTTCTCACTTAACCGGCTCCATTTGACATTCAGTGGTTCATCTGGATCGGCTCTAAATGATGTGATTGACAGCTTCTCCAAAGTACAAATAAATCCCTTTTCTTCTTAAGATAATTGAGACTTTTCCTTTTCTGAACCAGTTGGACAAAGGGCACAGACTCATTCACAGAGGGAAGCAGCCCTCCGGGGGGCTGAAGTTTCCTTTCATGAACTGGCTTCTCCTCAAAATGAGATGTCCTGAGGCGTCTTTCCTTCTGGACCAAAACTGTTTCCTGGACTGGAGAAGACGAGAAAAATCCTTTAGACAATTAAAACCAGAGGACTGAAGTGAGCTGAACGTTGAACTTCGAGTAGAAGAGAACATCTCTGAACGGTGGGATGCTTTTCCCCTCTTCTGGTGAAAGTGTGGTTGGTGTGGCTGCATCCATGAGGCCTAAATCCTCCATTTCCACTGGCACGTCCTATGTGGCAGCGTGCACCAACAGCTGTGCCCCCAGTCTGTCGGAACAAAATACTCTGACTGCCAAAAAAAACCAACAGCAAGAAAAATGGCGAAGATTAGAGCCTGTGTGTGTCTGCTTGTCTGTTTGCAGAATGTCAAGGTTTCTGAAATTCTGTGTACACCTCCTTCCACGTCTTTCTTTCCCTCTATTATGAGCAAAGACACAGTTGCCGGGGGCATCCCTTCATTTGCTGTTCACACCCTCTCTGTAGCCGTCAGTAGCGTGCACGGCAGCACGCTTTGATCACACAAATGAAGAGCGTACCGGCAGCCTCCAGGCGGTGCTCTGTGTTCTTTACATGTTTGTTCTGCACGTCACACTGGTGAAATGTTACCCTGACAAGTGTTTATATGACTTCAGAACACATTTACCCAAAATTCACAATGTTATCACCCTTGATGCTCGCTGAACCAACATGGTTTTGACAAATTAAGCCTGCTGATGGGAGGAGAGGAAGAATTAAGGCGACTATTCTGGTGCAGATCAATCATCCTATCAGGACAGAAACTTTCAGCTCTGAGGTGACGGCCGTGTTCTAACCCATGAATTAAACTGGCGTTCCTCTTCTCATTTGGCTTATTTACTCACAGCTCTTCGTCTGTTGTGCCGTTGCAGTCTTGTTCTGTCTGAGTGCATTTGAATGTACACGGCATGCAGAGTTCACATTTCTTCAAAGGGACTGGAAAATGTTCAGGGCTTTGAACTTTGACGGCTGACGTTGGAAAAGGAAGGTAAGTGGGAAAAGCGTATCGTTTACGACGACGGGGGAGTCACGGAGCTTTAGGCTACACAATTCCAGGCCCGAGTTTACGACAACGGCTTTGTCGTCAGCACTTTGGAATGCTTTTCCTGCGTTTACCTGTTTCCCCCCATCAGGAAAAACCCGTCTTTTTTACGGGTACCAATCCTCGTGGGGCTTATCTAGTGTTTGTCTCGGTCTGCATGTCGCCTCACAGTCTTATCTGTGACGTGTGTGTGCTCTGATTAAACAGATCATGCCTTTTACATGTCCACCATCACTATCTGTAAGTGGCAGAGGGGAACTGTGCTCATGCTGCTGGAATACCAAGTCCAGCGGGTCCGTGATGCAATATGGAGAGCGCACGGAATGGGATTTTTGAGAGCTCACTTCATTTCAGCCAAACACAGCCTGAGCTAAATGTAGCCTGAGCTGAAACAGCGGCGGATTTACGCTGCAGGTTAATGTGAAACCCGGCAAATCTCTTCAGCACCACAAGCATAAAGCAGCCATTATCGTCCTTGAGATGAGACGCGCAGAAATACGACGCTGAATGCAGCGTAATTGCATGTGTGGCAGCAGTTGACCTGCAAAATGGCTTTTATTACCTCTGGCAGGTGGTTATGTGTGTTTTTTTATCCGTCTGCTGGCAGGATTACATCCAAACTGCAAAAATGACTTTCATAAAAAAGCTGGAGAATTGGAGCATAAATGCATTGAGGCACGCCACACACACGGGTCTTTATGAAAGATGCTCGCATGTCTGTAACATAGGAGTTATGTTCTGATTCTGTTAGGTTGTGTAGATAAATGCAGGTTTGTTTGTTTACATCCAGGAATAAAAAAATCACTGACTGTAACCATTGGGAAATTTAGCCAAAAACTTGTTGAGAAGATGAATTTCTTTTATTTATCCTCATTGTTATGATGATTACTGCATAAACATTCACATTATTTAGGCTTTAGTGGACTTTGTCTCAGTTTGGTCTCGTGTCTGCAGCAGCTGTTATGGTTAAACTCAAGAAATAAATGAAGACATTCATGAACTTTTCTAAAACATTAACAAATGTCTCAGAAAACATTTTGCATTTCGTTCCGAGCAAATAATTAAAGTCGCTTTGACGAACGTCACATTTATTGGATGGAATGAGTATGAATGTGTTTATCATTATTCATTATTACATACATTTAAATTGATTTGAACATGATTAAAAGGAATTATAGTGGCCTCGTTTACATGTGTAGTGGATGTATACATGTGGATATTTGTCACTTTTAATTTCTTATTTTCCAGTCAAATCATGACTAATTGTCTTAAGTGAAATATTTCCATGAATATCTTTTATCTTCAGTATTTTTTGTTCTGATTGGTTGAAATAGATCAATTCCTTCAGTGAGCAGTTTGTAAACAACAGTCCTGGTGGGAAGCTCTTGGAGGTTTTCCTCCACACTGAGATGATCAGGTGACTGCAGGTGGAACCGCCCTGTTTTCAGTCAGAGGACGGTGATGTGACTTTCTGCTAAAAACTCTTTTGAGTTTAGTCGATTAACAAATAAATGTAGAAAATGTTCTGTGTGTTTGCTGGACAGGACAAAAAGAACCAAAAAGCAGAAAAATGTTGCTTTTAGGCTCTCGGTTCTGTCTGTTCATCTGCTGCAAAGAAAAACGAGAAATCCAGCAACAAAAATGTGTGATTTTTATCAAGTGATTTCTATTATCTATAATTAATAACAATAATAATAATGGATTTGATTTATCTGCTTTTCCAGCCACTCACACACTTGCAATGTGTCCATTATTCATTCAAACTTGGTGATGGTAGAGGCGTAGCTGCCAGTTCACGCCTACGGTCCCTCTGACCATCACCGGGATCATTCATGAGTGGTATTGGCTCATAATAACGCTCAGTAGCGCTAAGTAGTTGTTAATTGCTCACTTATTCAATTGCTTGCTTGTTCATCACAACCCTGGTTTCCTGGCATGTCTGGCCTTCACCTTACCAACTGAGCTACCCAGCCGGTTGGTTAGCCGATTTCACTTTGGTCAGGCAACTCATGCAGTAGAGAAGATTTAGGGAAACGCACTGCTCGAGTCGCCTGCCTGAAATACTCCCAGGGTCGTTCATTTTAGTTATAGCTTGCCTAAATGTATTTTTTGATAACATAAAAAACCGTAAAACCTTTTTTCTCATTTAGGATTTAGCCTCATTGAAACTGACAAATGAATCTAATTAGATGGAAATGGATTTAATTGGATTTAAGGTAAATGAAAGAAACTAAATGAGTCCCTCTGTGAATTATCCTGCATTTCACTAAAACAACTACAAATCTGATCTTAATAGAAACACATAACCCGTGTGCTATCCTATGACCCCCCCCCCCCTTACATTGAGGTGTTCTCCCTACCATGACAAAGGTAAATAAAGGTGGAAAGATTTCATGTAATCCATGGACACCAGTGAAGATCACAAATCATTGAAGAAAAAAGGTTCAGACCACTGTCTAGTGGGTCTAGATGACCCCACTCCCAATATTAAAGTGCCTAAGATAGCACAAGGGATACGCTCAACTTGAAGTCAAATTTAGTTCCCTGGAAATGACTGTGTGGCATTAAAATGAAATCCAATTTGTTCAAATTTGAAATATTGCATGTTCTCTTCCCAAATATTTGATCAGATTTTCATGTTTAGGAATCCTTATATTTGGTTTATTCATGAAAAGGAGAAGTTTGTTGGAATGTCCACAGCACTGTTTGAGTTCATTAGTGTGAATTATTATATATAAATCATTATTGCCTCTCAGGTGTACCTTAAGGAAGCGTTAAGGTGGTCTGACTGTGACTCCAAACACAACCCGTCCTCACAGACATGTTGTGGCCAGCTGTCAGCTTTCAGGAGCCGGCTGGACCATCATGCAGCTGTGCAAAGGGGGGGCATTTTAAAAAGGTCATATTATTTGAAATTCAGGCCAAGAAAGAAATGAGAACCCATTTATTTTCCCACTGTCTGATTCTTGACAGTAAAAGGAGAAAAAAACAGCAGAAGCACACATAATCGTCTAGAATTTAGCAAGAAGAGAAATCAATTTTTGACAGGAATATTACAGCATGAAATGTATTCCTGTGCACCTCTGTGAATAACAAAGAGAGGAGTTTGGTGCCTTAACACTAAGTGGCTGCTCACACCGTGGATGTGTCATCACACACAGCAAACATCATTAAGCGTATTATTCATTGCAGTGGTCCCTCCAAAGCCCCTGATAGCACATTAACAACAGTCTAGTGAGGCCTGCACGTCTCTCATGTGGCTCTGAAGAGCAGAATGAAAACCCCTCTCATTGACTTTTCCCCTCCCTAAATCCCATTAATGACAATCATTATTAGGGCCCGAGCACGGAGTGCAAGGACCCTATTGTAATTCGAATGTTTATTATTATTATTAGGGCCCGAGCACGGAGTGCAAGGACCCTATTGTAATTCGAATGTTTATTATTATTATTATTAGGGCCCGAGCACGGAGTGCAAGGACCCTATTGTATCTGTTAGGTTTATTATTATTAGGGCCCGAGCACGGAGTGCAAGGACCCTATTGTAATTCGAATGTTTATTATTATTATTATTATTATTATTATTATTATTATTCTACCGGAAGAGTCGCCTTTTTGAGGCCTTTAACATACCCCAAAACTCACCAAATTTGGCACACACATCAGGAGTCGCGAAAAATTTCGTATTTTATAGGAGATTGGCATGGGCGCAGAAAAACGGCTCGATAGCGCCACCTACAGTGACTTTTGTCCCGACGCCCCGCATACGCTTTAACGTACAAGCTTGATTTTTACAGGGCATGTTCTTCAGATGGAGACCTACAAAAAAGTCTGAAAGGACCCACCTGTCACTCGCACAGGAAGTCGGATATATTGAGGTCAATATGTCATTTTTGCTCCATTTTGGACATTTGCAGGCCTCGCTCTAGAACGAACTCCTCCTAGAGATTTGTGAATAATGACTCCAAACTTTGGTTTTGTAAACTAAACACATGTCCGATGTTAAATTGCGAAGCTTTTAAGTTTTTACGGATGTTTGTGACCGTGGCGGCGCGTCGAAAATGGAGGTCATTTTGAAAACACGCCATGAAAAGAAAAATGGCCATTACTCAGCCATGCAAAATCCAATCTGATCCAAAATTGATATGCATGATTGTAGTCTGACTCTGAACACATCTGGAGTGGAAAAATCCAGAACAGGTGTAGCGCCACCTGTTGGCAACAGGAAATGACATGTTTTACTTGGAGCATCACTGCTCCAAGTAGGATGAGCCGACACACCTCAAAATGATGTCCACCTGTTGAAAAGCCATTGAAGTTTACTCTGATAAAAAGCCATAACTTTCAATGCGGGGGTGTGGTCGTGACAGAGCGGCGAAGTTGGGCGTCTCGCCATGCACACAAAAGTTGCTCTCACGTGCACATTCCTTGTCCAATCTCACTGAAATTCAATAGAGGTGATGAGGCTTCCATTCTGAACCCATGGATATGACAATCTTGGACGAGCTCCATAGCGCCACCTAGATATTGACAAATACATTTTATGTCACATTCTGACCTATCTTTTCTCTGTGCTTTGTCCGACATTCATAAAATTACAACAGGAGATACTCATAAGGGTCTTCTCTCATCGTCTAAAGTTTCATGGGTGTACACCTGACGGTGCCTGCGCAAGCCACCACCAAACAGGAAGTGGTTGATTGCGTTGCAGTCAGATAATTAAAAATTCATAAAAAATCAGCCGTTTGTATCACGAGGCTGAGATTTCAGAATGAGAGGCCTCTTACATATCTCCAACTTAGATACACAGCACTTGCATGGGTGAACAAAAAACGGCTCAATAGCGCCACCTACCATGTTTGTTTTTGAGAGCCCCGCCATGTTCTTTAACATACAAGCTTGATTTTTACAGGACATGTTCATCAGATGGAAACCTACAAAAAAGTCTCTTGGTACCAAGCTGTCAGTCGCACAGGAAGTCTGCTATATTGGTGTCAATATGTCATTTTTGCTGTATTTTGGTCCTTTGCAGGCCTCGTTCTAGAACGAACTCCTCCTAGAGATTTTTGAACAATGACTCCAAACTTTGGTTTTGTAAACTAGACACATGTCCGATCTTAAATTGCGAAGCTTTTAAGTTTTTACGGTTGTTTGTGACCGTGGCGGCGCGTCAAAATTTGAGGTCGTTTCGAAATCACGCCATGAAAAGAAAAATGGCCATTACTCAGCCATAAATAATCTAATCTGATCCAAATTTGTTGTGCATGATTGTAGTCTGACTTTGAACACATCTGCAGTGGAAAAATCCGAAACAGGTGTAGCGCCACCTGTTGGCAACAGGAAATGACATGTTTTACTTGGAGCATCACTGCTCCAAGTAGGATGAGCAAACACACCTCAAAATGACGTCCACCTGTTGAAAAACCATTGAAGTTTACTCTGATGAAAAACAAATCTTTCAACGCGGGGGTGTGGTCGTGACAGAGCGGCGAAGTTGGGTATCTCGCCATGCACAAATGTTGCTCTCACGTTCACATTCCTTGTCTGATCTCACTGAAATTAAATAGATTTGATGAAACTTCCATTCTGAACCCATGGATATGACAATTTTGGACGAGCTATATATGTTCATAAATGATCATGAAGCATGATCATATAATCAAGCTTCATAGGAAATCAGCCGTTTGTCTCAGGAAGCTGAGATTTCAGAATTAGATGCGTCCTACAAAGCTCCACGTTTGAAAAGCAGCACTATACGTACGAGAAACATTTAACCACCTTAATCACCCTATTGTGCTGAAAGCAAATTTTTGGACATTTTGACTCAAGCAAATATTTTTATCATAACATCTGTTTAGTTTATCAGCACCAAAATAAAAAATATTTACATTTATAAAATGAACTGGTCAACTCTAGGATTTTATTTATTCAATCTTACATCCTCAAGCCTCTCTTCAGTCTCCCCTGCTGCAGGAGTGGAGTTAGCCCCCCACCCCACCCCCCGGCTGTGTGCTCACATGTAAATTAGCCAGGAGTGGCAGACAGAAAGTAGAACAGTTAGAAAGCCTAGTTCAACACTAAAATACAGCAATTTCCTTTGTTTTGTTTGTCTTTTATACATCCTTAGCACTAATCATTGCTTTTTTATTCATCCAAAATACAATTAACTTTATATTTTATCTTTTTTTTTTTTACAAACAAAATATATGAATGTGCTCCAAAACAAAACCCAGCCTCAGTACACTCCTACAGATGTAACATCAGACAGTAAATGTCTCTTTTATGCTTTTTTAATCAATGCTGCAACTTCTTTTCATTTCCTTTCAATACATCCAAAGAAATTAAACTACAACGACAACAAACACAACATATAGCAAATGTCTCTAAGAAGATTATGTATATACATTATGTACCACCTTTAAACACCAAATAAATAACAAATCTTTCTAATACAATCACAAAAAATGGAACACAAAATGTAAAACCCAAATTAGAAATTGCAATTTTAAAAAGATACATTTTTCAGCAGCTTTTCAAAATCAATCACATATTTTACTCTTCTGTGGATGAAACAAAGAAGTCCAGAGCAATGTAGCCACTTCTCCAAAGTCTCTGTCACCTTCAGTTTTACACAAAGTCTGTGAAAATCCACCATACATTGGTCACATGTATTCAGAGACCTGCTAAAAGTCCACAATTGTAAAAGCTCTTATATAGACAACTGTTTGTTTGCTTAGAGCTCTAAATATAAAAAAATGCTTTTCTATCACCTAGACACAGGTGGAGAACCACATCAACTGGATTAGTAACAGGGAAACATGTTTAGGTTTAAACTTACATCAATAGACAACATGAAGCTGTTCATCACATTTTTGACCTAAACATGTAAACACATCCTTGGCTCTGCGGTTAGGAAATGGTATTTGGGAATCTCTTTATACCAGGAGCCAGCCTGGCCATTGGAACATCGCCACAGTGCCCATCCAGACTGGGACAGCAACGGGGTCCACTTCACAGCTGTGAGGCTGCTGTGTTTAACTCCAGCTGTCCCAGCAAGGGAGACAACTGCAGCAACATCCACTGACCAAGCTGGAAAGCCCTGGCAGAAAAGATCCCCACAAGAAAAACACTGGCTCAGGCAGGCTGGTCAAAAAAAAATAGTTTTGCCATTGTCTTGAGGCTCGCAGATCAAGTGGTTTAGTTTTCCAGTAATGTCAGTCAAGAATACAAGTTCAGATTCACCATATTCATATTCACCATATTCAGCAGACATCTCCTCCAATAGCACCTTAAAAATCCTGTTCTGTTTTGCTTTGCAGCTGAGGTTTTTTATGATTTTCACAATAGGAGTCATTATATGTCCAGAGCCAATCACTTCTGCACATAAGGCCTACTGGTGAAAGAAGCAGCAGTAATGCAGACATTTTGGAAAGTCTTGGTCAGCTTTACAGTGAGTGATGAAACCTGTTTGTCGGTCAATCATAGCAGGAGTCCCGTCTGCAGGTATGGCTACCAGCTTTTCTAATGGTACCTTTTTCTGCACAAAAACTCCTTCACCGTGTTATACATTTCAACTCCTCTTGTAATTGTCTGTTAGGGCAGATGTGTCAGGAATTCTTCTCTTGTGGAAACCAAAAGCTATGCTGTACTGTTGCCGTCCACAGACTCATCACACTGGACGTTAAACCACCTGCACGTTGTAAGATCCCGGTCCAGCTAATTGGCCAAGTTATCAGACATAGCTGACACTCATCTAGACATTGTAGTGGAAATTGAATGAGTTCTATTGTTCTCATCCTTAGGGACAGTGATAGCAATTATCATCATTGCTTGTTTCTTAATCTGATAAAAACCTTCTTCTACTTGATGAGAAAATGAGCAGGTCTAAACGAGGCTTAGATTTAAGAATTTTTTTCATGCTATATGCAAAAGTCTTTGTCCTTTAAGGCAACAGATTATAGTCCCCCCCCCCCCCCCCCCCACAGGCTGCTGTCATATTAACATTAGCTTGGAGCTCCAGAATGGACAAGAAAAAACGACGAGAATGGCTCGAGCAGGGCGTTGCTCACGGGGCGGTCGCTCGTGCCAGGCGGTGGCACGTGCTCGGGCCCGCTAAATGCTACTTGTAGCTTTAATTATTATTATTTTTCTTCTGCCGGAAGAATCGCATTTTTGAGGCCTTTAACATACCCCAAAACTCACCAAATTTGGCACACACATCAGGGGTCGCGAAAAATTTCGTTTTTTATGAGAAATTGGCATGGGTGCGCAAAAATGGCTCGACAGCGCCACCTACACTGACTTTTGTCCCGACGCCCCGCATACGCTTTAACGTACAAGCTTGATTTTTTCAGGGCATGTTCATCAGATGGAAACCTACAAAAAAGTCTGTAGGTACCAAGCTGTCAGTCGCACAGGAAGTCTGCTATATTGATGTCAATATGTCATTTTTGCTCTATTTTGGACATTTGCAGGCCTCCTTCTAGAACGAACTCCTCCTAGAGATTTGTGAATAATGATTCCAAACTTTGGTTTTGTAAACTAGACACATGTCCGATGTTAAATTGCAAAGCTTTTAAGTTTTTACAGAAGTTTGTGACCGTGGCGGCGCGTAGAAATTCGACGTTGTTTCGAAAACACGCCATGAAAAGAAAAATGGCCATAACTCAGCCATGCATAATCCAATCTGATCAAAAATTGATATGCATGATTGTAGTCTGACTCTGAACACATCTGCAGTGAAAGAATCTGGAAAAAGTGTAGCGCCACCTGCTGGCAAGAGGAAATGACATGTTTGACTTGGAGCATCACTGCTCCGAGTAGGATGAGCCGACACACCTGAAAATGACGTCCACCTGTTGAAAAGCCATTGAAGTTTACTCTGACAAAAAACCATAACTTTCAATGCGGGGGTGTGGTCGTGACAGAGCGGCAAAGTTGGGCATCTCGCTATGCACACAAAAGTTGCTCTCACGTGCACATTCCTTGTCCAATCTCACTGAAATTCAATGGATATGATGAAGCTTCTATTCTGAACCCATGGATATGACAATCTTGGACGAGCTCTATAGCGCCACCTAGTTATTGCATTGGGCACATTCTGCCCTGTATTTTCTCTTTGCTTTGTCCGATGTGCATGAAATTAAAACTGGAGATACTCAGAAGGGTCCTCTCTCATCATGTAAAGTTTCATGGGTGTACACCTGACGGTGCCTGCGTAACAGGAAGTGGTCGATTATGTGCACCCAAATAATAGAAATTTATTATAAATCAGACGTTTGTCTCAGGAAGCTGAGATTTCAGAATTAGATGCCTTTAATAACCTCCAGCTTTGATATGTAACACTATAGGGTCTACGAGAAACTTCATCACTTGATTTTTTTAATGAAATTTTGGACTGAACAAAGATTTTTAGCATAAATTCTGTTTAGGTTATCAGCACCAAGAATTCAACTTTCATAGGCATTTATGTGCTACTGCTTCCTAAAAAAATTCAGAATGATTGAAGTTACAGGTGACATCTTAGAGAGCATTACATCCAAAAAGGTCCGAAAACGTCTTTTTAGGCAAAACTACAAACACCTATTTTTTTTCATAACTTAATCATCATATATCAACACCATTTATTTTTTCAAATGTAGGGATCTGTGTTTGCTGCCTTCCATATTTTTTTCAGAAGTCCAGGTGAAACAGATGATTTTAAAAAAATCCTGATTCATCCCAAAACCTGTGCTTTTTCCGTCTGGACTCCAAACAAGTGTGTTTTAAAATTACTTATGCTTCAAATATCCACACCAAGTTTCACACGCATATAGCTGAACATGTCTAAATGCTTCTTGAATATTCTTTACAGATATAAAATGAACTGGTCAACTGTAGGATGTCATTTCCTCTTACATGCTTAAGTCTTTTCCTCATGCTGCAGCCTGCTCCTCAATCATCCCTGTTGCTGGAGTCAAATTTCACCCCCCCCCCCCCCCCCCACACACACACACCAGCTGCCAGTTCATATGCTAACTAACCCAGAAGTGAGGTGACAAGAGTTTAGACACAAGAGGGAGGGCAGACTGCTTTTTCATTTGTTTTGTATGTCTTTCATAGATTTTTATGAATAATCATTGCTTTTCTAGTCATGTAAAATGCAATTAACCTAATATTTTATCTTTTTTTTTTACAAACAAAACATATGAATGTGCTCCAAAACAAAACCCAACTCTCAGTACAGTTCTACAGATGTAACATAAGACTTAGACAGTAAATGTCTCTTTTATCCTTTTTTAATCAATGCTGCAACTTCTTTTCCTTAATATAAATCCAATGAAATTAAACTACAAAACCAAAAAACACAACGTATAGCAAATTTCTCTAAATAAATTATGTGTATATACAATATGTAGCACTTTTAAACAAAATAATAACAAATCCTTCCAATACAAGCACAGAAAAATGGAACACAAAATTTAAAACCCAAATTTGAAATGGCAATTTTAAAAAGATAATTTTTTCAGCCTGCTAAAAGTGCACAATTGTAAAAGCTCTTTTATATAGACAACTGTTTGGTTGCTTAGAGCTCTAAATATAAAAACAATGCCTTTATGGACGTGGCACGGATGGCACGGATGTTCAGCAGGGTAAACCCCAGGAAAGCGGCGGGACCTGATGGAGTTCCCGGAAAGGTTCTGCGGGCCTGCGCCGATCAACTCTCCCAGGTCTTCACAAAAATCTTCAACCTGTCGCTAGCTCAGGCTTTCATCCCTGCTTGCCTGAAGTCATCCACTATCATCCCGATACCCAAAAAGTCCTCATCCACAGCCTTCCTCACGGACTTCCGCCCAGTTGCACTCACTGCTGTCATCACAAAGTGTCTGGAGCGGCTGCTCCTGGGACACATCAAAGACTCCCTCCCTCCAATCTTCGTCCCCCACCAGTTTGCTTACAAAGCAAACAGATCAACGGATGATGCCATTTCCATCACCCTCCACACTGCGCTGAGCCACCTGGAACACAGAGACACCTACGCCAGGATGCTCTTTGTGGACTATAGCTCAGCCTTTAACACAATCATTCCTGACATTCTGGTCAACAAACTGTCTGAACTAGGACTCCACCCACTCACCTGCTCGTGGATCAAGGACTTCCTGACAAACAGACCACAGACAGTCAAACTTGACCCCCACCTCTCCTCCACCCGGACGCTGAGCACAGGCTCCACACAGGGATGTGTGCTGAGTCCTCTGCTGTATACACTGTACACAGCAGACTGCAGACCAGCCCACACCAGCAACACCGTGGTGAAGTTTGCAGACGACACTACTGTGGTGGGGCTGATCTCTGGGGACGACGAGACGGCCTACAGAGACGAAGTCCTGAAACTCTCAAGGTGGTGTCAGGCTAATAACCTCATCCTGAACACCACCAAGACCAAGGAGATCATCCTGGACTTCAGAAAAAACAGAACAGATCCACCCCCACTCTACATCGATGGAAACTGTGTGGAGAGGGTCCACAGCTTCACCCTCCTGGGCACCACCATCTCTGCTGACCTCACATGGTCTAACAACACCATGACTGTCATCAGGAAGGCCCAGCAACGCCTGCACTTCCTGAGAAAACTTAGGAGGAACGACGTCAGCCAGGAGCTGCTGGTAACGTTCTACCGCTCAACCATTGAGAGCATTCTGTCCTATGGCATCAAAGTGTGGTTTTCCCACTGCACTGAAGCAGAACGGCAGAGCCTCCAGAGAGTGGTAAAGACAGCGCAGAGGATCATCGGCTGCCCCCTCCCCTCACTGAAGGACATTTACCAGTCTCGCTGCCTCAGCAGAGTGACTAGCATCACCACTAACTCCACCCATTCTGCTTTCCCTCTGTTTGAACTGCTGCCCTCTGGAAGGAGGTACAGGTCCATCAGAACCAGGACAAACAGACTAAGAAACAGCTTTTTTCCACAGGCAATTATCATACGGAATGCACATACGTCCACCAACCACACCTCACTCTAATTTTACTACAATGCGTGCAATATCCTGACTGTCTAACCGGGTCACTGTGCAATAACTTGATATTTATTAAGCTGTGCTCACAGCAACTCATGTAATTCCTTTCTATTTTATTCACAAATATTTAATATTTAACAGTTTCTGTCCATATTGTTCATTTTTTGTTAAGAGTTGTAAATACAGTATTTCTTTTTCTATTCTATTTTTATTTTTATTTTATGTAACTCCTTCACTCCAAGGCTGCTGCAATTTCATTGTATCCCCATGTACAATGACAATAAACGATTCTGATTCTGATTATATCACTTAGACACAGATGGAGAACCATATCAACTGGATTGGTAACAGCAACAACCACCGACCAAGCCGGCAAGCCCTGGCAGAAAAGATCCCCACAAGAAACACTGCAGGCTGTTCCATAAAAAATATAGTTTTACCATTGCCTTGCAGATCACAGTTGAAGTGGTTTAGTTTTCCTAAAAAAATTCAGAATGATTGAAGTTACAGGTGAACTTTTAGACAACATTTGATCCAAAAAGGTCCGAAAACGTCTTTTTAGGCAAAACTGCAAACACCTATTTTTTTGCATAACTTATCTTTCAAATATCAGCACAAAAAAATTAAAAACGGTAGGGATCTGTGTTTGCTGCCTTCCATATTTTTTTCAGACTTAAAAGTGTAACAGATGATTTATAAAAAATCCTTTTTCATCCAAAAACCTGTGTTAAATCTGTCTAGACTTAGTATTAAAAACTCTCCAAGATGAATGTGCCTGACTCCACCTGCAGGTGGATCACAGACTTCCTGACGGACAGACAGCAGTATGTGAGGCTGGGGAAGCTCGTCTCAGATACTCGGACCACAAGCACCGGATCCCCCCAGGGCTGTGTCCTTTCACCCCTGTTACTCTCCCTGTACACAAACAGCTGCACAGCTGGTCACCTGTCTGTCAAACTCCTGAAGTTTGCTGACGACACCACACTCATCGGCCTCATCTCTGACGGAGATGAGTCGGCCTACAGGAGTGAAATAGCCAGGCTGGTGTCATAGTGCAGCGCTAACAACCTGGAGCTTAATGCTCTGAAGACAGTGGAGATGACAGTGGACTTCAGGAAGGCCCCAGCCCCCCTCCCCCCTGTCATCCTCTGTGACTCCCCGGTGACCTCTGTGGAGTCCTTCTGCTTCCTGGGAACCATCATCAGCCAGGACCTCAAGTGGGAGCAGAACATCAGCTCCATCACTAAGAAGGTCCAGCAGAGGATGTACTTCCTGAGGCAGCTGAAGAAGTTTCACCTCCCTGAAAAGATGCTGGTAGACTTTTACACCGCCATCATCGAATCCACCCTCACGTCCTCCATCACAGTCTGGTTCGCTGCGGCCACGGCCAGAGACAAGGCCAAGCTGCAACGCGTCATCCACTCAGCAGAGAAGGTGATCGGCTGCCACCTCCCGTCTCTCCAGGAGCTGCACATCTCCAGGACCTGGAGGCGGGCAGCCAGGATTGTAGCCAACCCCTCTCATCCAGGACATAATCTCTTTCGGCCCCTCCCTTCTGGCAAGAGGCTCCGGTCCATCAGGACCAGGACCTCGCGCCACAAGAACAGCTTCTTCCCCACTGCAGTCAGCCTGCTGAACAGTACCCCAACTCCCCCAGGTGACCCCCCCTCCCGCCCACCAAAGGACTGTCGGTGCCACTTACAGGCCCCACCATCCCAGCCCATCTGTGCTCCCACTTTAATTCACCTTACTCTACTGTATATAGTGTGTTGTTGTTGTTAACTTAATTTTTAACTTATTCTTAATTGCACTATACACCAAGTCAAATTCCTCGTTTTGTAAAGTGCGCTCTACTGAACCTGGCAATAAAACTTTTTCTGATTTCTGATTCTGATTCTGATTCTATTAATCATTGTTTTTTATTCATTCAAAATACAATTAAATCAATATTTTATCTTTTTTCTTTTCCTTTTTCTTTTTTTTAATCTCTTATATCCTTTTTTATAATCAATGTTTGAACTTCTTTTCCTTTCTATTGTCATGGTTTCAGTTTGTTGTCTTGTTTTTCGCTTTAGTTCTTGTTCTGCCTTGTTTGGTTCTGTTTCCTGTTTTATTTTGAAAGGTTTCCTGTCTTGTCATGTTTCTTGAGTTTTACTTCCTTTGGTCCCCATCTGCCCTAATCGTGTTCACCTGTGTCTTGTCTGCCCTGTCTGTATATAAGTCTTCTCTCTGCCTTCCTCCTGTGCTGGTCCATTAACTTCTGCTCATGTTGATCACGTCTTCTTGTCTGGCGTCCATGTCCCTTGCCATGCCACAGTAAGTTTTTGTTTTTAGTTTTGTCATCCTGCTCTGCAGCGCTTTTTGTTAGTTAAATAAACCCACTTGCCCTGAACCCGTTTGCCTCCCGTCTCTGCGCCTGGGTCCTACCTGCTGTCGAGCCTCCCCCCCACACGACATCTATACATCCAATGAAATTAAACTACAAATCAACAAACACAACTGATAACAAATGTCTCTAAAAAATGATGTGTATATTTGCAGAACCTTAAAAACACCAAACAAATAACAAATACTTCCCAATTAAAGCACAAAAAATGGAACACAAAATGTAAAACCCAAGTTAGAAATTGCAATTTGAAAAAGATACTTTTTTCAGCAGCTTTTCAAAATCAATCACCAATTCTACTCTTCTGTGGATGAAACAAAGAACTCCAGAACAATGAAGCCATTTCTCTAAGTCTCTCTCACCTTCAGTTTTAAACAAGGTCTGTGAAAATCCACCATACATTGGTCACATGAACTCAGAGACCTGCTAAAAGTGCACAATTGTAAAAGCTCTTTTATATAGACAACTGTTTGTTTGCTTAGAGCTCTAAATATAAAAAAAAATGCTTTTCTATCACCTAGACACAGATGGAGAACCATATCAACTGGATTAATAACAGGGTGGCATGTTTAGACAACATGAAGCTGTCCATCACATTTTTGACCTAAACATGTAAACACATCCTTGGCTCTGCGGTTAGGAAATGGTATTTGGGAATCTCTTTATACCAGGAGCCAGCCTGGCCATTGGAACATCGCCACAGTGCCCATCCAGACTGGGACAGCAACGGGGTCCACTTCAGAGCCGTGAGCTGCTGTTTAACTCCAGCTGTCCCAGCAAAGGAGACAACTGCAGCAACATCCACTGACCAAGCTGACAAGCCCTGGCAGAAAAGATCCCCACAAGAAAAACACTGGCTCAGGCAGGCTGGTCAAAAAAAAATAGTTTTGCCATTGTCTTGCAGCTCGCAGATCAAGTGGTTTAGTTTTCCAGTAATGTCAGTCAAGAATGCAAGTTCAGATTCACAATGTTCATATTCACCATATTCAACAGACATCTCCTCCAATAGCACCTTAAAAATCCTGTGCTGTTTTGCTTTGCAGCTGAGGTTGTTTACGATTTTCAGAATAAGAGTCATTATATGTCAAGAGCCAATCACTTCTGCACATAAGGCCTGCTGGTGAATGACGCAGCAGTAATGCAGACATTTTGGAAAGTCTGGGTCAGCTTTACAGTGAGTGATGAAACCTGTTTGTCTATTGATCATAGCAGGAGTCCCATCTGCAGTCACTGCTACCAGCTTTTCTAATTGTACCTTTTTCTGCATAAAAACTCCTTCACTGTGTTATACATTTCAACTCCTCTTGTAGTTGTCTGTTAGGGCAGATGTGTCAGGAGTTCTTCTCTTGTGGAAACCAAAAGCTATGCTGTACTGTTGCCGTCCACAGACTCATCACACTGGACGTTAACCACCTGCACTTTGCAAGATCCCGGTCCAGCTAATTGGCCAAGTTATCAGACATAGCTGACACTCATCTAGACATTGTAGTGGAAATTGAATGAGTTCTATTGTTCTCATCCTTAGGGACAGTGATAGCAATTATCATCATTGCTTGAATTTTTTTCATGCTATATGCAAAAGTCTTTGTCCCTTAAGGCAACAGATTACAGCCCCCCCCCCCCCCCCCCCCCCCCCCCCAGGCTGCTGTCGTATTAACAATAGCTTGGAGCTCCAGAATGGACAAGAAAAAACGACGAGAATGGCTCGAGCAGGGCGTTGCTCACGGGGCGGTCGCTCGTGCCATGCGGTCGCACGTGCTCGGGCCCGCTAAATGCTACTTGTAGCTTTAATTATTATTATTATTATTATTATTCTACCGGAAGAGTCGCCTTTTTGAGGCCTTTAACATACCCCAAAACTCACCAAATTTGGCACACACATCAGGAGTCGCGAAAAATTTCGTATTTTATAGGAGATTGGCATGGGCGCACAAAAACGGCTCGATAGCGCCACCTACAGTGACTTTTGTCCCGACGCCCCGCATACGCTTTAACGTACAAGCTTAAATTTTACAGGGCATGTTCTTCAGATGGAGACCTACAAAAAAGTCTGAAAGGACCCACCTGTCACTCGCACAGGAAGTCTGATATATTGAGGTCAATATGTCATTTTTGCTTCATTTTGGACATTTGCAGGCCTCGCTCTAGAACGAACTCCTCCTAGAGATTTTGGAGTAATGACTCCAAACTTTGGTTTTGTAAACTAGACACATGTCCGATGTTAAATTGCGAAGCTTTTAAGTTTTTACGGATGTTTGTGACCGTGGCGGCGCGTCGAAAATGGAGGTCATATTGAAAACACGCCATGAAAAGAAAAATGGCCATTACTCAGCCATGCAAAATCCAATCTGATCCAAAATTGATATGCATGATTGTAGTCTGACCCTGACCACATCAGAAGTGGAAAAATCCAGAACAGGTGTAGCGCCACCTGCTGGCAAAAGGAAATGACATGTTTTACTTGGAGCATCACTGCTCAAAGTAGGATGAGCCGACACACCTCAAAATGATGTCCACCTGTTGAAAAGCCATTGAAGTTTACTCTGATAAAAAGCCATAACTTTCAATGCGGGGGTGTGGTCGTGACAGAGCGGTGAAGTTGGGCGTCTCGCCATGCACACAAAAGTTGCTCTCACGTGCACATTCCTTGTCCAATCTCACTGAAATTCAATAGAGGTGATGAGGCTTTCATTCTGAACCAATGGATATGACAATCTTGGACGAACTCCATAGCGCCACCTAGATATTGACAAATACATTTTATGTCACATTCTGACCTATCTTTTCTCTTTGCTTTGTCCGACATTCATAAAATTACAACAGGAGATACTCATAAGGGTCTTCTCTCATCGTCTAAAGTTTCATGGGTGTACACCTGACGGTGCCTGCGCAAGCCACCACCAAACAGGAAGTGGTTGATTGCGTTGCAGTCAGATAATTAAAAATTCATAAAAAATCAGCCGTTTGTATCACGAGGCTGAGATTTCAGAATGAGATGCCTCATAAATATCTCCAACTTAGATATACAGCACTTGCATGGGTGAACAAAAACGGCTCAATAGCGCCACCTACCATGTTTGTTTTTGAGAGCCCCGCCATGTTCTTTAACATACAAGCTTGATTTTTACAGGACATGTTCATCAGATGAAAACCTACAAAAAAGTCTCTTGGTACCAAGCTGTCAGTTGCACAGGAAGTCTGCTATATTGGTGTCAATATGTCATTTTTGGTGTATTTTGGTCATTTGCAAGCCTCGTTCTAGAACGAACTCCTCCTAGAGATTTTTGAACAATGACTCCAAACTTTGGTTTTGTAAACTAAACACATGTCCAATATTAAATTGCGAAGCTTTTAAGTTTTTACGGTTGTTTGTGACCGTGGCGGCGCGTCAAAATTTGAGGTCGTTTCGAAATCACGCCATGAAAAGAAAAATGGCCATTACTCAGCCATAAATAATCTAATCTGATCCAAATTTGTTGTGCATGATTGTAGTCTGACTTTGAACACATCTGCAGTCGAAAAATCCGAAACAGGTGTAGCGCCACCTGTTGGCAACAGGAAATGACATGTTTTACTTGGAGCATCACTGCTCCAAGTAGGATGAGCAAACACACCTCAAAATGACGTCCACCTGTTGAAAAACCATTGAAGTTTACTCTGATAAAAAGCCATAACTTTCAATGCGGGGTGTGGTCTTGACAGAGCGGCAAAGTTGGGCGTCTCGCCATGCAGACAAATGTTGCTCTCATGTGCACATTCCTTGTCCAATCTCACTGAATTTCAATGGATATGATGAAGCTTCCATTCTGAACCCATGGATATGACAACTTTGGACGAGCTCTATAGCGCCACCTAGTTATTGCATGGGGCACATTGTGCCCTGTATTTTCTCTGTGCTTTGTCCGATGTGCATGAAATTAAAACTGGAGATACTCAGAAGGGTCCTCTCTCATCATCTCAAGTTTCATGGCTGCACATCTGACGGTGCCTGCGTAAGGCACTGCCAAACAGGAAGTGGTCAATTCCGTTGCAGTCATATAATCAAGCTTTATAGGAAATCAGCCGTTTGTCTCAGGAAGCTGAGATTTCAGAATTAGATGCGTCCTACAAAGCTCCACGTTTGAAAAGCAGCACTATACGTACGAGAAACATTTAACCACCTTAATCACCCTATTGTGCTAAAAGCAAATTTTGGGACATTTTGACTCAAGCAAATATTTTTATCATAACTTCTGTTTAGTTTATCAGCACCAAAATAAAAAATATTTACATTTATAAAATGAACTGGTCAACTCTAGGATTTTATTTATTCAATCTTACATCCTCAAGCTTTTCATCAGTCTCCCCTGCTGCAGGAGTGGAGTTAGCCCCCCCCCAACCCCCGGCTGTGTGCTCACATGTAAATTAGCCAGGAGTGGCAGACAGAAAGTAGAACAGTTAGAAAGCCTAGTTCAACCCTAAAATACAGCATTTTCCTTTGTTTTGTTTGTCTTTTATACATCCTTAGCACTAATCATTGCTTTTTTATTCATCCAAAATACAATTAACTTTATATTTTATCTTTTTTTTTTTTTTTTACAAACAAAACATATGAATGTGCTCCAAAACAAAACCCAGCCTCAGTACACTCCTACAGATGTAACATCAGACAGTAAATGTCTCTTTTATGCTTTTTTTAATCAATGCTGCAACTTCTTTTCATTTCCTTTCAATACATCCAATAAAATTAAACTACAATGACAACAAACACAACATATAGCAAATGTCTCTAAGAAGATTGTGTATATACAATATGTACCACCTTTAAACACCAAATAAATAACAAATCTTTCTAATAAAATCACAAAAAATGGAACACAAAATGTAAAACCCAAATTAGAAATTGCAATTTTAAAAAGATACATTTTTCAGCAGCTTTTCAAAATCAATCACATATTTTACTCTTCTGTGGATGAAACAAAGAAGTCCAGAATAATGTAGCCACTTCTCCAAAGTCTCTGTCACCTTCAGTTTTAAACAAAGTCTGTGAAAATCCATTATACATTGGTCACATGTATTCAGAGACCTGCTAAAAGTGCACAATTGTAAAAGCTCTTTTATATAGACAACTGTTTGTTTGCTTAGAGCTCTAAATATAAAAAAATGCTTTTCTATCACCTAGACACAGGTGGAGAACCACATCAACTGGAATAGTAACAGGGTGGCATGTTTAGGTTTAAACTTACATCAATAGACAACATGAAGCTGTTCATCACATTTTTGACCTAAACATGTAAACACATCCTTGGCTCTGCGGTTAGGAAATGGTACTTGGGAATCTCTTCATACCAGGAGCCAGCCTGAACATTGGAACATCACCACAGTGCCCATCCAGACTGGGAAAGCAACGGGGTCCACTTCAGAGCCGTGAGCTGCTGTGTTTAACTCCAGCTGTCCCAGCAAGGGAGACAACTGCAGCAACATCCACTGACCAAGCTGGAAAGCCCTGGCAGAAAAGATCCCCACAAGAAAAACACTGGCTCAGGCAGGCTGGTCAATAAAAAAATATAGTTTTGCCAATGTCTTGCAGCTCGCAGATCAAGTGGTTTAGTTTTCCAGTAATGTCAGTCAAGAATACAAGTTCAGATTCACCATATTCATATTCACCATATTCAGCAGATATCTCCACCAATAGCACCTTAAAAATCCTGTTCTGTTTTGCTTTGCAGCTGAGGTTTTTTTTATGATTTTCACAATAGGAGTCATTATGTGTCCAGAGCCAATCACTTCTGCACATAAGGCCTACTGGTGAATGACGCAGCAGTAATGCAGACATTTTGGAAAGTCTGCGTCAGCTTTACAGCTTACAGTGAGTGATGAAACCTGTCTGCAGTCACTGCTACTGGCTTTTCTAATGGTACCTTTTTCTGCACAAAAACTCCTTCACCGTGTTATACATTTCAACTCCTCTTGTAGATGTCTGTTAGGGCAGATGTGTCAGGAGTTCTTCTCTTGTGGAAACCAAAGGCTATGCTGTACTGTTGCCGTCCACAGACTCATCACACTGGACGTAAACCCTCTGCACTTTGCAAGATCCCGGTCCAGCTAATTGGCCAAGTTATCAGACATAGCTGACACTCATCTAGACATTGTAGTGGAAATTGAATGAGTTCTATTGTTCTCATTCTTAGGAACAGTGATAGCAATTATCATCATTGCTTGTTTCTTAATCTGATAAAAACCTTCTTCTACTTGATGAGAAATTGAGCAGGTCTAAACGAGGCTTAGATTTAAGAATTTTTTTCATGCTATATGCATAAGTCTTTGTCCTTTAAGGAAACAGATTACAGTCCCCCCCCCCCCCCCCCCCCCACAGGCTGCTGTCATATTAACATTATCTTGGAGCTCCAGAATGGACAAGAAAAAACAACGAGAATGGCTCGAGCAGGGCGTTGCTCACGGGGCGGTCGCTCGTGCCAGGCGGTGGCACGTGCTCGGGCCCGCTAAATGCTACTTGTAGCTTTAATTATTATTATTATTATTATTATTATTCTACCGGAAGAGTCGCCTTTTTGAGGCCTTTAACATACCCCAAAACTCACCAAATTTGGCACACACATCAGGAGTCGCGAAAAATTTCGTATTTTATAGGAGATTGGCATGGGCGCAGAAAAACGGCTTGATAGCGCCACCTACAGTGACTTTTGTCCCGACGCCCCGCATACGCTTTAACGTACAAGCTTGATTTTTACAGGGCATGTTCTTCAGATGGAGACCTACAAAAAAGTCTGAAAGGACCCACCTGTCAGTCGCACAGGAAGTCTGATATATTGAGGTCAATATGTCATTTTTGCTCCATTTTGGACATTTGCAGGCCTCGCTCTAGAACGAACTCCTCCTAGAGATTTGTGAATAATGACTCCAAACTTTGGTTTTGTAAACTAAACACATGTCCGATGTTAAATTGCGAAGCTTTTAAGTTTTTACGGATGTTTGTGACCGTGGCGGCGCGTCGAAAATGGAGGTCATTTTGAAAACACGCCATGAAAAGAAAAATGGCCATTACTCAGCCATGCATAATCCAATCTGATCCAAAATTGATATGCATGATTGTAGTCTGACCCTGACCACATCAGAAGTGGAAAAATCCAGAACAGGTGTAGCGCCACCTGCTGGTAAAAGGAAATGACATGTTTTACTTGGAGCATCACTGCTCCAAGTAGGATGAGCCGACACACCTCAAAATGATGTCCACCTGTTGAAAAGCCATTGATGTTTACTCTGATAAAAAGCCATAACTTTCAATGCGGGGGTGTGGTCGTGACAGAGCGGCGAAGTTGGGCGTCTCGCCATGCACACAAAAGTTGCTCTCACGTGCACATTCCTTGTCCAATCTCACTGAAATTCAATAGAGGTGATGAGGCTTCCATTCTGAACCAATGGATATGACAATCTTGGACGAGCTCCATAGCGCCACCTAGATATTGACAAATACATTTTATGTCACATTCTGACCTATCTTTTCTCTGTGCTTTGTCCGACATTCATAAAATTACAACAGGAGATACTCATAAGGGTCTTCTCTCATCGTCTAAAGTTTCATGGGTGTACACCTGACGGTGCCTGCGCAAGCCAGTGCCAAACAGGAAGTGGTTGATTGCGTTGCAGTCAGATAATTAAAAATTCATAAAAAATCAGCCGTTTGTATCACGAGGCTGAGATTTCAGAATGAGAGGCCTCTTACATATCTCCAACTTAGATACACAGCACTTGCATGGGTGAACAAAAAACGGCTCAATAGCGCCACCTACCATGTTTGTTTTTGAGAGCCCCGCCATGTTCTTTAACATACAAGCTTGATTTTTACAGGACATGTTCATCAGATGGAAACCTACAAAAAAGTCTCTTGGTACCAAGCTGTCAGTCGCACAGGAAGTCTGCTATATTGGTGTCAATATGTCATTTTTGCTGTATTTTGGTCATTTGCAGGCCTCGTTCTAGAACGAACTCCTCCTAGAGATTTGTGAATAATGACTCCAAACTTTGGTTTTGTAAACTAAACACATGTCCGATCTTAAATTGCGAAGCTTTTAAGTTTTTACGGTTGTTTGTGACCGTGGCGGCGCGTCAAAATTTGAGGTCGTTTCGAAATCACGCCATGAAAAGAAAAATGGCCATTACTCAGCCATAAATAATCTAATCTGATCCAAATTTGTTGTGCATGATTGTAGTCTGACTTTGAACACATCTGCAGTGGAAAAATCCGAAACAGGTGTAGCGCCACCTGTTGGCAACAGGAAATGACATGTTTTACTTGGAGCATCACTGCTCCAAGTAGGATGAGCAAACACACCTCAAAATGACGTCCACCTGTTGAAAAACCATTGAAGTTTACTCTGATGAAAAACAAATCTTTCAACGCGGGGGTGTGGTCGTGACAGAGCGGCGAAGTTGGGTATCTCGCCATGCACAAATGTTGCTCTCACGTTCACATTCCTTGTCTGATCTCACTGAAATTAAATAGATTTGATGAAACTGACATTCTGAACCCATGGATATGACAATTTTGGACGAGCTATATATGTTCATAAATGATCATGAAGCATGATCATATAATCAAGCTTCATAGGAAATCAGCCGTTTGTCTCAGGAAGCTGAGATTTCAGAATTAGATGCGTCCTACAAAGCTCCATGTTTGAAAAGCAGCACTATACGTACGAGAAACATTTAACCACCTTAATCACCCTATTGTGCTGAAAGCAAATTTTTGGACATTTTGACTCAAGCAAATATTTTTATCATAACTTCTGTTTAGTTTATCAGCACCAAAATAAAAAATATTTACATTTATAAAATGAACTGGTCAACTCTAGGATTTTATTTATTCAATCTTACATCCTCAAGCTTTTCATCAGTCTCCCCTGCTGCAGGAGTGGAGTTAGCCCCCCCCCCCCCCCCCCCCCCAACCCCCGGCTGTGTGCTCACATGTAAATTAGCCAGGAGTGGCAGACAGAAAGTAGAACAGTTAGAAAGCCTAGTTCAACACTAAAATACAGCAATTTCCTTTGTTTTGTTTGTCTTTTATACATACTTAGCACTAATCATTGCTTTTTTATTCATCCAAAATACAATTAACTTTATATTTTATCTTTTTTTTTTTTTTTACAAACAAAACATATGAATGTGCTCCAAAACAAAACCCAGCCTCAGTACACTCCTACAGATGTAACATCAGACAGTAAATGTCTCTTTTATGCTTTTTTAATCAATGCTGCAACTACATTTCCTTTCTATACATCCAAAGAAATTAAACTACAATGACAACAAACACAACATATAGCAAATGTCTCTAAGAAGATTGTGTATATACAATATGTACCACCTTTAAACACCAAATAAATAACAAATCTTTCTAATAAAATCACAAAAAATGGAACACAAAATGTAAAACCCAAATTAGAAATTGCAATTTTAAAAAGATACATTTTTCAGCAGCTTTTCAAAATCAATCACATATTTTACTCTTCTGTGGATGAAACAAAGAAGTCCAGAATAATGTAGCCACTTCTCCAAAGTCTCTGTCACCTTCAGTTTTAAACAAAGTCTGTGAAAATCCATTATACATTGGTCACATGTATTCAGAGACCTGCTAAAAGTGCACAATTGTAAAAGCTCTTTTATATAGACAACTGTTTGTTTGCTTAGAGCTCTAAATATAAAGAAATGCTTTTCTATCACCTAGACACAGGTGGAGAACCACATCAACTGGATTAGTAACAGGGAAACATGTTTAGGTTTAAACTTACATCAATAGACAACATGAAGCTGTTCATCACATTTTTGACCTAAACATGTAAACACATCCTTGGCTCTGCAGTTAGGAAATGGTAATTGGGAATCTCTTCATACCAGGAGCCAGCCTGAACATTGGAACATCACCACAGTGCCCATCCAGACTGGGACAGCAACGGGGTCCACTTCACAGCCGTGAGGCTGCTGTGTTTAACTCCAGCTGTCCCAGCAAGGGAGACAACTGCAGCAACATCCACTGACCAAGCCGGCAAGCCCTGGCAGAAAAGATCCCCACAAGAAAAACACTGGCTCAGGCAGGCTGGTCAATAAAAAAATATAGTTTTGCCAATGTCTTGCAGCTCGCAGATCAAGTGGTTTAGTTTTCCAGTAATGTCAGTCAAGAATACAAGTTCAGATTCACCATATTCATATTCACCATATTCAGCAGATATCTCCACCAATAGCACCTTAAAAATCCTGTTCTGTTTTGCTTTGCAGCTGAGGTTTTTTTTATGATTTTCACAATAGGAGTCATTATATGTCCAGAGCCAATCACTTCTGCACATAACGCCTACTGGTGAATGACGCAGCAGTAATGCAGACATTTTGGAAAGTCTGCGTCAGCTTTACAGCTTACAGTGAGTGATGAAACCTGTCTGCAGTCACTGCTACTGGCTTTTCTAATGGTACCTTTTTCTGCACAAAAACTCCTTCACCGTATTATACATTTCAACTCCTCTTGTAGTTGTCTGTTAGGGCAGATGTGTCAGGAGTTCTTCTCTTGTGGAAACCAAAAGCTATGCTGTACTGTTGCCGTCCACAGACTCATCACACTGGACGTAAACCCTCTGCACTTTGCAAGATCCCGGTCCAGCTAATTGGCCAAGTTATCAGACATAGCTGACACTCATCTAGACATTGTAGTGGAAATTGAATGAGTTCTATTGTTCTCATTCTTAGGAACAGTGATAGCAATTATCATCATTGCTTGTTTCTTAATCTGATAAAAACCTTCTTCTACTTGATGAGAAATTGAGCAGGTCTAAACGAGGCTTAGATTTAAGAATTTTTTTCATGCTTTATGCATAAGTCTTTGTCCTTTAAGGAAACAGATTACAGTTCCCCCCCCCCCCCCCCCCCCCACAGGCTGCTGTCATGTTAACATTATCTTGGAGCTCCAGAATGGACAAGAAAAAACAACGAGAATGGCTCGAGCAGGGTGTTGCTCACGGGGCGGTCGCTCGTGCCAGGCGGTGGCACGTGCTCGGGCCCGCTAAATGCTACTTGTAGCTTTAATTCCTCATTGTTCCTTATGATCCACACTCCTCCATTAACAGGAGCTCTGACATCCTCTTTCCATGTGCTCTGCAGCCCGGTTGGGTCTCCTTAAGGAGCCTCTTTTGGAACGGTACCTCCACCAGTCACAGCAGGAGGCGCAGGAGCGATGGTGGGAGATTCACTGACTCCAAACCCGCTTCATTCTGGTTTCAGATCCGTTTATTTACCCGCAGGGAGACACTTTCCTGCAACAATTCGAGCTTTTTCTGGTTTTCTTTGCTGCTTTTTCTCCCTTTTAATAAAAGCAGATTTCTCTCTAATAGAGTTTCTCTTTGTTGCTGGATGGGTCTCGTGTTTCGTTGTGAGCAGCTTCATAATGACTTCATTTTACAACGTTCAAAGATTGACAGAACGGTGGATGATCTGCTGCTCTTAAAATAGTTTTAGTTCTAAAATCATGTAAAACATTCATGCTTTTGAGATGATTTCATCTGTATTTTCACATTGCGATGCCACATGATCCCATGATGGTTGCATTTCCATGCTGTGTGCTTTTCCAGCTCTGTTCAGCGTCTGCAGGCTGAGAGTCGAACATTTGTGATATTTATTTAGAGGCAGCTTGTATTGGAGAAGATACTAAAAAAGTAATAAATGCCTTTGCAGTTATTGAAAAGGCAAAGACGTGTCTTTACTAATCACCGCCTGAATTACAGCAGCATTAATTAGTGACTGCGCTCATTAAGTTCATCACTCAGCGACCTCAGAGGAATCATTTCTGCTGTTTAAATCCTCCAAATGCATTCTAGTATTGGCGCTCCGGCTGTCAGATTGAAACCCCGAAGCGCTTTGTTTTGTTGTGCAATGGTTCGCTAACACTGCAGCATTAGACTTCAACAGCAAGCGTCTCTGATGTCATTTGAGGCTGTTTAAGAATAATTAGGGATATTGCACAGAGTCCTCATGAGGCGGCAGCAGCAGACGAGGTGGGCGACGGGACAAACCCACGGCTAACGGAGCTTCATGAGCTTTGGATCTGTGCAGAACTTCATGAAGATCCAAGCTCATGACCTATTAGAGACCCAAGAAACTCAAAGATGCAAACATTAGTCACAATTCCCTGTTGGAATCACACTTTAATGATTTTCTTCCAAGAGTTCCCACCAAGGAACTCTGAAGGACAAACAGACTCGACAACTACAGTCCATCATGTCATCATGTCATCAGACTCTGCACCCCCTCACTCTGGGGAATAGAGGGCACAATACCTTCATTTTCATCCATCTCTTCTTCGGAAATTTGTGTCATATCTGCTTCAATGTAGCCATGAAGGGGCCCGAACCCCGGGTTCATTGTGCCGGATAAATACCCAGGGCTGTGTCAGGAAGGGCCTCCGACAACATGCCAATCAGACCTATCTGTCTTTCAAGTGAGATCAATAAAGTTGAGTCAAAGTCAAAGGTCAACTCGGAGGTCCTTTGTATGAATATATAAACGTTCTGTCATTTTGCTCACACAGCCAAAGCCCACCTTTGTCTGATACGGGGGGCATAAAGTACTTTAGGGTTCCAAAGTGTTCAGAAATCATGTCAAGAACTTCCTCATATGACACGCAGCACCTTTCTCTGATGTTGTGACTGCACAAAAAACATTAAAAACACGCTGAGAGACAAACTGAAGGGTATTTTCTGCTCAAAGGCTAAAAACTGTCCTATTTCTGGAGGAATTCTCGTGGTCCGAGGTTTATTTCATGTAAAGAAAACGCTGGTTTCTAAGCTTTGTCCTGTTTGAAGCAACATGAACGTCTTTTAAAGTCACAGGTTGCTTCTGCCCCTCAGTGTGTTATTTTTAAATGTTCTAAAGGTCTGACCTTTGTTGAAGATGCTTCACTCTGTGACCCACAATCCAGTCAGACACCAAACAGGCTGCAGAGACCTTGAATGCAGCCCCCGCCAATCTCCTCTTACTGCACAGGTGCCTTTTAGTTGACCATGAAACCCCGTCTGGACCCTGATGAAGCGCCTGCCAATGCAAAGATATGGCTTTGCCTTTTTATAAATCACCCCCCACCCCCATTCTGTGAACTTGGGGCTTCTACCTCTAGGTGATCTGTCTGATGAAAAGCAATTTGTCATTGGCTCATCTGCATTCAAACCATATGAGGTGTGATGTGGAGGAGACTGACATCTCCATCACCTTATCCTCCTGGAGCCTGCTGGGAATGGAGGGGGGGGCTGAGACAACACATGTGAGCAGGGAGGCTTGTGAGAAGTTAACAAACTGGACGAATATTCCATCCATCCATCTTCAGAAGCAGCTGAATCCTTTCAGGGTCAGGGGCTGCTGGAGCCTATCCCAGCTGCTGTTGGGTGAGGGAGGGGTTCATCTAGACGGGTCCCTAGTCCCCTTGCAGGGTCTGGATTATTCGTATTATTTTACTGTCAGTACTTTTGTCAAACAAGAAGGGATGTTGGTTTGTAGATCTGCAGCATGCATTCTCCCCATTTTCTGTGATTTACCTGCAATTCCTCCGTCAGCAGCTCTGGGGGGGTCATCCCACCCCCCATTTCTGGTGCTCTGCTTTAATTAGATCTCCAAGAAGAGACAGCAGAGTGTGGACCCCTGACAGCAGGCTCCACAAAGTTCCCCGGAAGGCCCTGCCCGGGAACACTTGCAGCAGATTGGACCGGGTCCCGTGAGGCGGTCCGGATGCCTTGCTTCCGGCAATGGCAGGCCCGTTCCTCCACGTGACTCACTGGAGCCGCGTGCAACCGTGACGCTTTCCAGGTCACGCCAACGTCTGGAGCGGATCTATTCTCAGCAGAACTGAGCTCATATCCATGGAAATCTTTCTGAATTAGAGAGAAATGCTGCTCACAAATGTCAGAGGTAAATGTGAACAGCAAGGGGTAAATTCTGACGAAAATACCCCTTCCCTCACTGTATCCTTGTGTTTCTACTGCATTTAGAGAGAACTGGGTCCGAACAGACCTTTGCTTTTAGCGACGAGCAGAATGCAGTCAGAGGATGGACATGACTGATGGAACCGTTCTTTAATAAAATTGGTTGAAAAGGACAGATATTACAGAGCAGAGGCAGACTTTTTCCCACAATGCAACAAAAGACTCATTCTCAGGAGGACGTTCACAGTTCTGAACAGAACTGCATGATTTCTGCTTTGCAAAAGGACTCGTAAAGCTGCAATCCAAGTGAATGATATTCTGGGAATAGACGCAACAACTGATCAGACCAACATGGAGCACAATGCTGCCCATTCGCAAGAACACCCCCCCCCACTGCTGAGGATGGAGGTGGAAGCATTATGCTCGGGGGGGGGGGGTTCTGCACAGGGCTACTTCACCATGTGGATGGGAAAATGGGCGGAGCCATGTACCCTCAAATCCTGGGTGAGAGCAGGAGGGTTAAATGGGTGGATGAGTCCTCCAACAGGATCATGACCCAAAACATGCAGTCAAGACAACCAAGGAATGACAGATTCTTTTGATTTTCTATCCCTCAATGTTCAAATGAACCAACCATTAGAATGACATACTGTCACCTGTTCAGGTGGACAAACCTACAAAATCAGGAAAGGATCAAATACTTTTTCCTCCACTGTAGTCATGGTAACCCAAAAGTGGAGGAACATTGGACCCTTGTTTTGTTTCGGGCTCCTGTTGAGAGCCGGTAACGACCAGATGAGACTTTCTGTTGAGATATTACCAGTAAACAATTTTTTTAAATGTAAATATTTAGATTATTAGCAGAAAAAAAGCTGTCATTGTTTTATTTGTTGTCACACAACAGTCGCACAATAACACTGAGGCTGTTGCTCCCGACGGCTCACATTTCTGAAAATAGTTGTTGTAAGTGTTACTCATTAAAAATGAATGAAGTTGCTTCTGGTTTGTAGATTGTTCCTGAAGGCTCAGTGAGTCACTCCAGACGTTCCACTGTAATCAGCTTTAGGGGTGAAGTTTAACAACGCTGAGCAGAAAGGAGCATTTCTATGGTTTCCATCCTCGAAAAGACTCTGCCTCTCACTTCATGCATGGCCCAAAGAGCAGCGGGGTGAATGTCAGCGCAGGCGTGTCCCAGGTCGCTCAGCAATACAGACACTTCATTATGCTCTTAGATAGCATCTCCTCCTGCTCTAGAACCCCAGGTAAAAGCAGAAAACAAGCAGGGCCCGAAACAAAACACAAAAAATTCCATTACAGAAAGGTGTATAAATCAATTCTGTCTTAGACAACAAGCCCATTACGTAACAGCACACTGTGCAGCAGCGATACGCTCTGAAATGGATAGTGACTGTCATAAACAAAACCCTCCAGAGGAAAAATGACATCCATCACAGCTTGGTTACACAGTGTGTGATGAGAAACTGAGAATGTCTCCATATTCTCAAAACAAGAGGAGATAAAAAGAAAAGAAATAAATAAAAGATTCCCCAAAGAAGAGCTTGTAAAGGCTGCCATCAGTGCTGCTCCGAGGAGAAAATCAGGGAGCCATTAAGCAGACTGGAAAAGAGGATCATGCCGGTCTCTGAAGAGGGACCGGAGTCCCAGGAAAACACAAACACTATCCACAAAATCAGTGTTGCAGCGAGACAAAGCAGTTGTGACTGCAGTACAGCTGCAGGATAAATCTGTGATCAACAACGCAGAGCCAGAAAACATCTCTAGTGGCCGGTGCCGGTGTGAGCCATCTATTGTTGGATCTCCCACCATCTTAAGGGTTTGAAACCAGAGCCGGAAAACGTGACATTCAGAGTCCAATCAGAAAACGGAGCAGCCTGTACATTAAACAAACACATTCTTAAGATCTAAAACACATGGAAAGGTTTTCTGACATTCCAATCTTCTCCCATTTCTATTATTTGGGCTCTTAGAAGGACGAATAGAGAAGGACCCACAGCAATCCCCGCCTGCTAAGAGGCTTTCAGTTCTTATTTGGGGGATTTTCTTCCCCATTCATCCAGCAGAAGGCCTGTAGTTGTGTGAGAGTCGGGGCTGTCTTGCATGGATTGCTCCTTTTAGGTCTGTTTACACATTTATTTATCCAGTTTAGGTGAGAGCATAGCTGAGCTGCAGCTGGAAGCTGCTGTGAGCATCTTAGGGTCACAGAACACTTTGAAGAATCGTTTCCATCGTTCAAACAACCTTCTCCTTATTTTGCCTCTTTTTTATCTGAAGTGGGGTTTCAGAATTTGCTGCTGTCGGATTTAATGTATTATTTTCTTTTGACTTAAAAGGGTTTTACAGAACAGCAGAATGAGGGGAGAAAATAGGATGAAATCCCCAATGTTATAAAATAAATCCACAGTCTGTTTTTTTTTCCCAGAACGGACAAACATGAGGAACCAAGACACATTTTGACTCTTCTTTATTCTACTTAGGCAAAAGGATTCAATGGTCACCTGATACTCCACCGACCACTCTTACTTTTGGCTTTTTGGCCCTCTCACCATCTTAGTTCAACAGGAAATGATGTCACTGAACTCTGACCTTTTCAAAGAGCAGAAAACAGACAGGCAGCGTGTTTGAAGGAGCGTTACAAATGGCTCAAACTGGAACAAAATGTAACCCCATAAATATGTTCTGACAAACAAGATAGACATTTCTTTTAACTTATTTTATGAGTATTATTCGCTAAATGATCTCTCTCCTGTAGGTTTCAAAAGTATATCAACACCTGCTGTTTTCCTCTGGAAACCACTTCACTTTATGTTGGATCCGTTCATAAACCACTACATTTCTATACTAAACTGGAAAAACATTTTCTTCAGGATGTTTCTTTTTGTAGTAGGCATCTTATTTTTTGAAAAAGTTGAAAACAAAGAGATGTATTTAATCCATTTTCTGAACCGGATTTTGGACGATGGGAGGAAGTCGGAGAAAACCCACGCTTACCTGGAGAGAACATGCAAACTCCACACGGTAAGTTCAGGTCCCCATTGGTGTTCTGGTTCAGGTCCCCATTGGTGTTCTGGTTCAGGTCCCCATTGGTGTTCTGGTTCAGGTCCCCATTGGTGTTCTGGTTCAGGTCCCCATTGGTGTTCTGGTTCAGGTCCCCCATTGGTGTTCTGGTTCAGGTCCCCATTGGTGTTCTGGTTCAGGTCCCCCTTGGTGTTCTGGTTCAGGTCCCCCTTGGTTTTCTGGTTCAAGTCCCCCTTGGTGTTCTGGTTCAGGTCCCCCATTGGTGGTCTGGTTCAGGTCCCCCCTTGGTGCTCTGGTTCAGGTCCCCCCTTGGTGCTCTGGTTCAGGTCCCCATTGGTGTTCTGGTTCAGGTCCCCATTGGTGTTCTGGTTCAGGTCCCCATAGGTTTTCTGGTTCAGGTCCCCATTGGTGTTCTGGTTCAGGCCCCCTTGGTTTTTTGTTTCAGGTCCCCATTGGTGTTCTGGTTCAGGCCCCCTTGGCGTTCTGGTTCAGGTCCCCCATCAGTGTTCTGGTTCAGGTCCCCCAACGGTGTTCTGGTTCAGGTCCCCACATTGGTGTTTTTGTTCAGGCCCCCCTTGGTGTTCTGGTTCAGGCCCCCCTTGGTGTTCTGGTTCAGGTCCCCATTGGTGTTCTGGTTCAGGTCCCCCTTGGTGTTCTGGTTCAGGTCCCCCTTGGTGTTCTGGTTCAAGTCCCCATTGGTGTTCTGGTTCGGGTCCCCATTGGTATTCTGGTTCAGGTCCCCCCTTGGTGTTCTGGTTCAGGTCCCCCCTTGGTGTTCTGGTTCAGGTCCCCATTGGTGTTCTGGTTCAGGTCCCCATTGGTGTTCTGGTTCAGGTCCCCCATTGGTGTTCTGGTTCAGGTCCCCCATTGGTGCTCTGGTTCAGGTCCCCATTGGTGTTCTGGTTCAGGTCCCCATCGGTGTTCTGGTTCAGGTCCCCATTGGTGTTCTGGTTCAGGCCCCCCTTGGTGTTCTGGTTCAGGTCCCCCAACGGTGTTCTGGTTCAGGTCCCCCTTGGTGTTCTGGTTCAAGTCCCCCTTGGTGTTCTGGTTCAGGCCCCCCTTGGTGTTCTGGTTCATGCCCCCCTTGGTGGTCTGGTTCAGGTCCCCATTGGTGTTCTGGTTCAGGTCCCCCAACGGTGTTCTGGTTCAGGCCCCCCTTGGTGTTCTGGTTCAGGCCCCCCTTGGTGTTCTGGTTCAGGCCCCCCTTGGTGTTCTGGTTCAGGTCCCCCATTGGTGTTCTGGTTCAGGTCCCCATCGGTGTTCTGGTTCAGGTCCCCATTGGTGTTCTGGTTCAGGCCCCCCTTGGTGTTCTGGTTCAGGTCCCCCAACGGTGTTCTGGTTCAGGTCCCCCAACGGTGTTCTGGTTCAGGCCCCCCTTGGTGTTCTGGTTCAGGCCCCCCTTGGTGTTCTGGTTCAGGCCCCCCTTGGTGGTCTGGTTCAGGTCCCCCAACGGTGTTCTGGTTCAGGCCCCCCTTGGTGTTCTGGTTCAGGCCCCCCTTGGTGTTCTGGTTCAGGCCCCCCTTGGTGGTCTGGTTCAGGTCCCCCAACGGTGTTCTGGTTCAGGTCCCCCAGCCGGGACTAGAACCAGGGACCTTCTAGCTGTGAGGCAAGAGCGCTAACCAGATCTGTTTACTTCTAGACAAATCCAACATACATATATATGAATACACCCACATGAAACCTCCTTGCCCTCTTTTCATTTTTCAAAAACAAAGAACCTCTAAAATCTATGTGAACTTTCCCTCATTTCATTATGCTGTAATCCACTCCAGTCTGCTCTGAAACCATCATTTCATTTCTCATCAACTGTACTTTTTGGCTCCTTGTTCATTCTGTTTGTGTTCTTCTGATGATGCGTTTCGATATTAGTTTTTTTTTCTTTGAAAAATGTTTTGATGGAGTGTTACCGTGGCTGAGGTCGTGTCACCATCTTGTCATCCAAATGTACAATCCCAAAATCCAGCGCCCTGGAAATTTCCCAAAAGTCTCAGTGAATAATGAGTTTGCATCGATCCTCACTAGATTAGTCAATATAGACCACAATGCATTGTGTTTGGAAGATTTGTCATTAAGAAAAATGTTTGTAAATTTACTTTTTTTTCTTCAATCCTGCACTCTAGAGAATTTGGGGAATCAGGGAGCCGAAGACGTCTATTTTTGGTGACAAGGCCCTAGTGGTTAGGTGTTGAACTACATCTGATTTCCCCACCCGTCACGCCCTCACAGATTTGATTTCAATAATGAATCCTACACACATTTACTGCAGGCACACATTTCTCTCTTTCCAGACAGGAAATCTCAACAATTAGAACATTTTTCTATCGTTTCCACACGAGAGCTTTGATTTCCTTTAGACTGAACAGTTGTTTGACTTTTGTTGTTATTTAGCTTTTTAATTGTAATTTTTACAGCCGAGCATCATTTTAGTTTTTCTGACCATCGTCTTCGTCTACCGGCTCTGTTTCTGAACGTGTTTCAGGTGTCTGTCGGTGGCAGCATGGATGTTTGGACCTAAATCCAGGCACGTCAGAACTTTGAATGTTTTCTCACACTAAAGTTTACTTTGTTAGAAAAACAAGGGTTTTATTGGGTTTGACAGGTAAGCACACGCACTTTTACTAGACAAGCTGTGGCGAAGTTCAGTCCCTCTGTCATCATTTTAGAATCCTCCTCATTAAGGCGTTCATGCTGGATGAACAGAAGACAGCTGGAAGAGCTGCAGTCAACAGGATGGAGGGATTACCTCCACATTAAACATAATGTCAAACGCAGCCAGCTTCTGCAAATAGTTTTCATGAATGCAGATTATCAAGTGAGGCCAGAGGAACTGGTTTTACATCAAATGCAGAATGAGTCTCTTAAAATATCTCATCATTTTGATGTTTCACTTTGAGTCAGAGGGGTCGGCTGCTGCTCCCATAAAAGTAAAATGATCAAACCTGTGAAAGGAAAGCTGAGGAGGAAAATGCTCCTAATCAGGGAGTTTCCTGTCCACGGGCTGGTCGACGCGGAACGTCTTGACCTCTGACCTCAAACAGTAAACAGAAAAGCGTCTTCCTGTGGAAATGACACACAAGTGCGGATCAACACAGGGCTTCAATAATGACGACTGTCTTCATGATGCTTCTATAAGTGGTCAGAGTGATTTCTCCTGAATGTCCCCAGGTGGAGAAGCTCAGGTAAACGTCACGTGGGCGGAGCTGTTGGTTGTAGCACGCCACTCCTTCACTGAGCAGAAATCTGCTCTCTCTCTCAAACCACTTCCTGTCACCGTCTGTGGCTGCTCTTCACCTTTCTGCCCTTTCACTTTGCTCCTCCCATTCAGCACATGAGTCTCATCTCATTAGCTCCCCCCTCCGGCTGTGTGGCGTCCACGGAGATGTGGGGGGGTGAAACTGCGGCCTGCTGGTTGTCACCTCACATGGGGGGCTTCATGAATCACTGCATTATCAGACGGTGAGAACAGATTCCTGTGGCTGTTTTCTGTAACACGGACGCGTCTGTTTGATCTTCTCCGTCACGCGCTCTTATTAATCTCTGGGATATAAAGTGTAATCATATCTCTGGATATGAACTCGGCGATGCGACGGCACTCAGATAAACAGGTTAAGAGACTCAGACTTACAGTGAGAGAGAAGAAAACAACGGATGCTTTATTTAATCAGGACTTCCATGCATTTCCATACTAACATTCTGGAGTCCTAATGTTGACTTCCTCTGACATAAATCACTGGAACAAACATGTAAACAGTGGAGCATCATCCCTGCAGCACTGCAATACTGAGTCATTTTGCATGAGGCAATAAAGCTAACATTTCTTTAATGATCGCTTCAAAAAATTGACAGATTCTTTTATATTTAATAGATTTTAACTTAATAAAATGCACATTACATAAATAGGAGAGACTTGTGTGTTTCCACTTTTATATGAATGATGACCTGATTAATTTTCATTCTTCTAAACCGTTTACCGGTATTCCCTTTCAGGGTCACAGGGCTGCTGGAGCCTATCCATCCTGGACAGGTCGCCGGTCTGTGGCAGGGCCACCATCACAATTTAGAGTAACCAGTGAAACTATGGGAGAAAACTCACGCATGGGGAGCACAAGCAAACTCCACAAAGAAACTGTGGGCTTAAATGAGTTTGATGTTCTGTTTCAGGTCCAGCCGGGACTTGAACCAGGGGTCTTCTTGCTGTGAGGCAGGAGCGTTAACCACTGCAGCACTGTGCCAAAAGCAGACGGTGAAAGGATCTCCTTAATAAATCTGTCTTCATCTTCATCCTTTGAGGCCACAGGGACTCCTGAACATGTAGATGCAGAAAGCTTTGACTCTTTGTCTATGTGGTTTCAGGACCTGCAGCTTTGTAAAGGACATCAGCATTTAACATTTAAACATTTTTCCATCATCTGAACCATGACCTTCTCTCCTCATGATCTTGCTTTGGTGAAACATGTGCCCTGAACCTGACATGGTTAATAATGCCTGAAAGCTTGTTAAAGGTCTTAAAGCTCCGCGTTGTGTTAAACAGTCCCTCTCCTCCTTTAAGTAAATTACCTTTAGTGTTCCTCTGCAGAACCCTGCTTCACTCCTGACAGCCGCTCCTGTTGCTCCTCTGTGTAAATCAATGCATTTCTCTGAGAAAGGTGACTGATCCTGTTCCGCACAAATGCATTGATCGCTCTGTCCTGTTGCACAATCAATGGACCAACAATGCCCAACTCTCTGCACTTTTATGCTGGATAGCCAAAACTCATAGTATGCCTTTGCCAGCGGCAGTTTTCATTCGAGACAAAGAAAATGTACCAACACAAATAAGTTCTGAAGCACGACTGCTGCCCTTGAATGCTGATGAGGGGTTTTCACAAACCCAAGAGGGTAGGATCAGAAAGTTTCTGGCTCCTCAGAGGACCTCCTCAGGGCACAATATGTCTTGGTCCTGTCAGCCGCTGACCTTTGTGTATCCCTCCCTGAGTTGGGAGTTTGTGGAGCTGTGCTTGTGTCACAGAGCTGGGAAAGGGCGACATTCTCCGTGCTAAGGAGACACTAGTGTCAGTACATTCCACGCTGGAACCGCCGGCTTTTTTATGGCGTTTCGAGGACAAGAAGACTTGGTTTTGAAGGATGTCCTTGCATGTTTTTGAAATTCTGTCAAGCTTCATTTTGAATGCACAGAGCATTCAAGCACTGATGAACGGTGGGGGCATAACGTGGCGAGCAGGCATGTTAACCCTTGTCATTTGTATGTCAACCTCCATGATGGCGATACGGTGACTGGTTTATTGAGGCGCATTCGTCTCCCCGCCTCTGTCCCATTCACAGTGGAGGTCAGCTATCGGGAGGCTGCTGCAGATCAACCGCTTTCATCAATCAAAATGTGATGAGAAGAGGAGCGACCTGAGCGTGCAGAGGGATCGCCATATCAATCACTGGAACCGACCCTTGATGGCTGCGAACGCCGCTGCATTAGCTCCAACTAACTCTGCTGTGTTGGTTCCTTCCTGTTGTCATGTCTTAGAAAACTGCAGATGCTGCAGTGTCACGAACAGGAAGCGGACAGAGACGCAGCTCTTGGCTTCACGTTCGGTGGAGGCCATCGCCATCTTCTCTGTTCCTTCTTCTCAGAAGGATTCAGATCACTCGTATGAAATGGTGCTGGGACATTTCAGCTCCACTTTTTCTCACATAGCTGTTTTGTTCTTTTCCATCTTGTTTAATTTCATATTTTGTTTAGCCAGGACTGTCAGGCGGCCACTGAAGCAGAGGACTGTCACATTTTCAGGCCTGCGCCTCGGGAGGAAATGATAGAAATGATTAGTTGCAGCATTTAAACTCAGTCTTTCATTCTATCCCCGTCCTGTCCTCCAGCATCAATGCCACCAATGGTACAGTGCCTCCATGCAGGAGCTCATCTCTGAGTGGCCATTTCTGCACAATCACAAACACTGCAGGAAAAAAAACATGCCTGGAAGACTTCACACTTTGAATGCAAACATGCAAACACAGCAACAGCACGCCAGTGACATGCAAACACAGCAACAGCACGCCAGTGACATGCAAAGACAGCAACAGCACGCCAGTGACATGCAAACACAGCAACAGCACGCCAGTGACATGCAAAGACAGCAACAGCACGCCAGTGACATGCAAACACAGCAACAGCACGCCAGTGACATGCAAACACAGCAACAGCACGCCAGTGACATGCAAAGACAGCAACAGCACGCCAGTGACATGCAAACACAGCAACAGCACGCCAGTGACATGCAAAGACAGCAACAGCACGCCAGTGACATGCAAACACAGCAACAGCATGCCAGTGACATGCAAACACGGCAACAGCATGCCAGTGACATGCAAACACAGCAACAGCACGCCAGTGACATGCAAAAATTGCAACAGCACGCCAGTGACATGCAAAGACAGCAACAGCACGCCAGTGACATGCAAAGACAGCAACAGCACGCCAGTGACATGCAAAGACAGCAACAGCACGCCAGTGACATGCAAACACAGCAACAGCACGCCAGTGACATGCAAAGACAGCAACAGCACGCCAGTGACATGCAAACACAGCAACAGCACGCCAGTGACATGCAAAGACAGCAACAGCACGCCAGTGACATGCAAACACAGCAACAGCACGCCAGTGACATGCAAAGATTGCAACAGCACGCCAGTGACATGCAAAGACAGCAACAGCATGCCAGTGACATGCAAACACAGCAACAGCACGCCAGTGACATGCAAAGACAGCAACAGCACGCCAGTGACATGCAAACACAGCAACAGCACGCCAGTGACATGCAAAGACAGCAACAGCACGCCAGTGACATGCAAACACAGCAACAGCATGCCAGTGACATGCAAACACGGCAACAGCATGCCAGTGACATGCAAACACAGCAACAGCACGCCAGTGACATGCAAAGATTGCAACAGCACGCCAGTGACATGCAAAGACAGCAACAGCACGCCAGTGACATGCAAACACAGCAACAGCACGCCAGTGACATGCAAACACAGCAACAGCACGCCAGTGACATGCAAACACAGCAACAGCACGCCAGTGACATGCAAACACAGCAACAGCACGCCAGTGACATGCAAACACAGCAACAGCACGCCAGTGACATGCAAACACAGCAACAGCATGCCAGTGACATGCAAAGACAGCAACAGCACGCCGGTGACATGCAAACACAGCAACAGCACGCCGGTGACATGCAAACACAGCAACAGCACGCCGGTGACATGCAAATACAGCAACAGCACGCCAGTGACATGCAAACACAGCAACAGCACGCCAGTGACATGCAAACACAGCAACAGCACGCCGGTGACATGCAAACACAGCAACAGCACGCCGGTGACATGCAAATACAGCAACAGCACGCCAGTGACATGCAAACACAGCAACAGCACGCCAGTGACATGCAAACACAGCAACAGCACGCCAGTGACATGCAAACACAGCAACAGCACGCCAGTGACATGCAAACACAGCAACAGCACGCCAGTGACATGCAAAGACAGCAACAGCACGCCAGTGACATGCAAAGACAGCAACAGCACGCCAGTCACATGCAAACACAGCAACAGCACGCCAGTGACATGCAAACACAGCAACAACACGCCAGTGACATGCAAACACAGCAACAGCACGCCAGTGACATGCAAACACAGCAACAACACGCCAGTGACATGCAAACACAGCAACAACACGCCAGTGACATGCAAACACAGCAACAACACGCCAGTGACATGCAAACACAGCAACAACACGCCAGTGACATGCAAACACAGCAACAACACGCCAGTGACATGCAAACACAGCAACAACACGCCAGTGACATGCAAACACAGCAACAACACGCCAGTGACATGCCTTGAAAAGCATGGTGTTACTCTGAGCTTCATATCAGCAGGTCCCACAGAGCTGTTAAGGGCGTCCAGAAAATTGTAATTTGCACATGCAGTTGTCTCTATAAGGTCATATTTTTTATAAACCTGTAGAGCTTTGACTTCACTGAGTAAGAACAATGTGGGGCTGAAGATAAGAGACAAAAGCCTGACAGGAATTCAGTGTCCTGCTGTTTATTTAAAGGCAAAGGCCAGAGGAAGTGAAATGAACCTTCTCAGCAACGATGCTTGTGTCTTTTTATTGTTCCTTTAAACAAAAATGACGTGATTATATCAATCAATAAAAACAAATTCAAGAAATATTGTGATTTCTGTTGGACTGACCTCGGAGCTTCAGTAGTCAGCCTAGAGTGAGGATCTTTGTGGAAATGTTCAGTTCAAACCCCCAGTAAACCGCACACCTGGTCATGAATACACCTCTGATAAACATCACTTCAGTGTCCTGACATTTAGTTTTCCTTTCCAGGAAATAACTGCGTTAAACAGTCTACGCCTGAAAGAAGCGGATATTTGCAGATGTTTTAACTTTTTCAATGCAATAACTATTGGAATGACTGGAAAAACTATTGGAATGACTAGAATAACTATTGGAATGACTGGAAAAACTATTGGAATGACTAGAAAAACTATTGGAATGACTAGAATAACTACTGGAATGACTGGAAAAACTATTGGAATGACTAGAATAACTATTGGAATGACTGGAAAAACTATTGGAATGACTAGAATAACTACTGGAATGACTGGAAAAACTATTGGAATGACTAGAAAAACTATTGGAATGACTAGAAAAACTACTGGAATGACTGGAAAAACTACTGGGATGACTGGAAAAACTATTGGGATGACTGGAAAAACTATTGGGATGACTGGAAGAACTATTGGAATGACTGGAAGAACTATTGGAATGACTGGAATAACTACTGGACTAAGGTTCATCACACAAAGGTGTTCTGATACCTGGTTTGTTCAGTAGAAAAAGAACCAAAGACACAGATGAAGTCAAAATGATGAAACTGTGGTCCTGTTTTCATTGTTGATTTCAGCAAATCAACAGAATGAAGACATCACAACGAAAAGATGGTTTGACCTTCTTCTGGTTTCATCTGTGTGACACCATGATGCTGCAGAAATCAGATTTTTAGAAGGTCAGATTTTGGGGGATTTCCTGGTGTTAAACCGGCAACAATCACTCTTTCAAAAGCTTTTTGCTGATGACAAATCTAAAATCTCTTTGTCCAACCACTGGATGGACAGGATTAGTCTTCCAGGAGGATCAAGTAGGCGAAGAGAAGATCAGATCTACATGAACACAGCTGAGTTAGAAGCTGTTAAGACTCAAGAACAGGAAAACAATAATGTGAGGTTTTCTTTAATGTTTAACAGAGATGGTTGATTCAGTTAGCTTTGAGCGGACTCCTCTCATGTCTGTAAACTTCCTGCTCCTGTAAATGCCCCCACAGTCCGTCTTTCCTTCATGTTGGAAGTTCATTAGAACAGATCTGTGGGGTGGGGGGATACATGGTGTGACTACAGGATGGATGCATGGCCCCCCGGATGGAGAGAAAGCTGGGTAAGTTTGAGCCTAAATGTTTGGCTTGATCTTCACTGTGTTGGGTGGAGGGGGGCGGGGCATGGAAGCACCCTACCAGTAAAGAGGAGCGCTGAGACGGGATGCCTGCGCTCATCACTCATTACTGCTGACGGTCCGTTGGGGCAGCAGCGAACCATTGCCCCCCATCGCTGCCCTGCAATGACAGATGAGCTGGAGGTTTTAAACTTGAACTGCAGTCGACCTTTTTCCCGCTTCCTCAGGTCCACATTCAGGAGAACAGCAAGACTGCAGCGCCTGTGATCGGATTTAATTTGATGGATTTGAAGTGTGTTTAAACGAGTCTGAGGGGGTTTGTGACCTTGGCGTACATTGGTTCCATCTCTCATACCGTCGCTTAATATTTGTGGTAAAGGTTATAGATTTGTGAGACATGATGTTGACCTGTCTGACCCCCCATCCCCACCTGAGATGAGATGTTGGAGCAACAATGAAGTCTAAAATCTAATTTTCATGCTGGAAAGTTTGACGAATAAACAACAGCAAAGGGAGGACGAAGGAGAATATTTTACATTTAAACAGCCACTGCAGCTGCAAACATCCCCATTGACTGGGCTGTGTCAAGAAAAACACCCCGTGGTTGACTGATTACTTTAAGACTTTAGAAACGCGGGTCATCAGCCTCTATAAACAAAAGGCTTCCAACCTGGAGGGCAGGAAAATGGAAATTAAAGAGCACGAAATAACAGTCACAGCCCCAATTATCCAGAACACTGGGCTCTCTAGAGAATCCAAATTCCCCCAATCTAGGAAAATGAACTCCTACTGCCCACCACCCCCACCCCCATAACCAGTTTTTCCTTTTTCTTTTTTCTTACACGCTTTGACAAAAGAGGCAGATCAATCTCAGCTTGATTAAAACACGCTCCGCTCAATTAGGGAGCGGGAGGTCTGCTAATAAAGCGAAGCCTTCACTAAGTCTGACTGTTAGCGAGCACACGAGGCAGCAAAGTTCACTCAATCAAAACTGTAAACAACCAAACTCTACAGTTCAAAGACGGGAGGAAGTTTCAGACGAACTTCCTGGAACACAGAAAGAAAAGTTTGGAACAGTCAGAATCTGGAAAAATTCAAACCTGATAACAGCGTCTCTACTCGCATATCCATCCAAAAATGTCCGACTGGGCTTGATCAGGTGTGTGTCTACTTCAGCTGAAGAAAATATTTCAAAATAAAAGCTTTTTTACTGAGTTTGCGCAGCAGCATCACAGCTTAAACAGTTCCACTAAACAAATCCGACCTTCAGTTCACTATAACATCAAAGTGACATCGAAGGCCGAACACAGACCTGACATTTGTCCAGATACTGTTGGTAACAAAACCCGGTGGCCTTCCTACCCAGAAGCCCCTGCATCAGCTGTTCTGAAGCACAGATGACATGTTGATGGGGAGAAGCAGAGTGATCCGTGGAAGAGCGTCCTTCTGAAGAAAATCCTCTGATCAGTCCAGCCCCCTCTGCTGGTCTCACCAGAGAGGGTTTTAACCAATGAGTTCTATCGCTAGAGGCGACATGACATGATTCCTTGTGGGATGAGAGCACCGCCATCTTGGTGAGGTCTAGTCACTGCTGCAGTGCATGCATGTGAACAAAGTTTTTGCAAAATGCCGGGTCATTGTGCGGGTTTCAACTGCCAACTGCCGAATGAGTCTACGAAGGAAGGAGGCGTAACATTTCACAGGTAAGTGCTATAATTTTTTGTATCACCTGCTGAAGCGGAAAGACAACGGGGGACTTGTTATAGCATCTCAAGGTGTTGTAGATATCATGGTAGGGGCAGAGGAAGCCATCCGGCGGTCCCAGAATACCCATTCAGCAAGGCGCATGTGCCCTGTGCAGGTGATCATCAACGTGGTCAAGTCGGAGTTTAGTGCTCTCCACACTTTAAATGTACAGGTTCATATGACTGACAGCCAATATGGCATTGACAACCATTACTTTGATTTGATGGAATTACTTGTTAGAAGTTATTGTTTAACACAATGTCATGTTGCCAAACTGCACAACTCTTAAAGTAGAAAACTGAATATTAGGCGGAAATACACTAAATTGATTACTTACATGAATCAGTACGGTACATCTATTGTTTTCTGGTTTTTTTAGGGTTAATCTATTGTTGACTAGGAAAAAAATATTGTATGATGTATAATGTCTTGTATCATATTGTATAGAGGCTACAGAAAGCATTGTCATGTGTGGGCTGATGACCTCATCAAGATGGCGTCGCGCTCCGTCACCGTTGGCCAGGCTTCACCAAGCGGGCGTGTCTCCTCTAGCGACATAACTCATTGATGTTCACCTCCACACACCGGCTTGCCATCCCAAAATAAACAGCTCACCGGTGAAACCAGCAGGTGGTGGGATCCTGGATGAAAGGTTGTCTGGTCAGGACACATATTTACAATCAGAAAGGATAAAAAGGGATAGGCAATAGTTCACTCCTGGGATTTGAACCATTCCCATCAGAATTCTTGATCATATCTGCTTCTCCTCAGGTTTCATTCAGGCAGACCTGAAACTGATCGACAAAAAGAACGATTCTCTGTTCACGCCTCCATCTGTCCATTTTCTATAGGCATGGCGTGGCAGTCAGGGACTGTACCACTGGACTGGCAGACAGGGGTGGTGGTTCCTCTATTCAAAAAGGGGAACTGGAGGGTGTGTTCCAACTACCGGGGAATCCCACTCTTCAGCCTCGCTGGGAAAGTCTATGCCAGGGTTCTGGAGAGGAGAATCCGATAGTCAAACCTCAGATCCATGAACAACGGTGTGGTTTCCGTCCTGGTCGTGGACCAGAGGACCAGCTCTACACCCTCTTTAGGGTTCCTGGGAGTTGCTCATCCAGTCCATATGTGTTTTGTGGAGGAGTTCAACTGCGTCCCCCGCGGTGTCCTGGGGAGGGCGCTCTGGGAGTACGGGGTCCAGGTATCCTTACTGAGGGCTATCTGGTGTCTGTATGACTGGAGCAGGAGCTTAGGCAGTAAGTCAGACCTGTTCCCGGTGCATGTTGGACTCAGCAGGATCGACCTCCATCGCTGGTTCTGTTCATAATCTTCATGAACCGAGTTTCAGACTTTCTGTAAAGAATCAAAGCTGTCTGGTAATGACTGTGTGGTGGAGGTGATCTGAAGGGAAAAGGTGGTGGTTTGTTCAGTAAATCATTAGTTTACTCCTAAACTTCATTGTACTTTGGTTTTATTATTACGGTAGAAATGTTTGTAACATTTACTATTTAAGGATGACGTCACATAAAGTCAATGGAACCTACAGAACATCTGCACCACAGAAGTTCAACCAAACCCTTTTTGATTGAAAAAACCATTGAAAATAAAGTTAAGCTGCAGTAAAACCATTTATTTTGACAATCCAACGAAGACAAAGACACGTCAAAACTGGTCACATTCCAGCCTGAGTTCTTCTCCATGTTGGCGCCACACTGAAGTGACAGGAGCCCCTCACTCAAATGGAGTCATTCCACCTTAAAATAATGTCACCCTCCACAAACAAAAGCTTCCACCAAACATCTGGCTGTTCAGACAGGTTGGCAGTTTTTCTGCAGGGTGGTAAGTGGTGACTTTAATGAAGATGCATCACGCCTGCTTCAGATTGATCTCCCATCGTATGGCCCAGCAGATGCTAATGTGGTGCTCCACCTCCACAGCAGAAGCCCTTCATTTCTACACACCGCTACATCCTCATCAAGGCTAATACACTTCAGATCCACGCAGCAGGTCTGTTTGCACCCCTCCACGCCCTCCGTGGGACATCCCCACTGAGCCAGGGCTGGAAACACTGTGTGTGTGTGCGTGTGCGCGTGTGCATGCGCACTTGCACATGTGTGTGTGTGTGTGCGTGTGTGTGTGCATGCGCACGTGCACGTGTGTGTCAGCATATCTGGCAGGACTTTGGCAACAGATGTTTGTATTTTTTAAACAGAGCAGCTCAGCCCTCTTCTTACACTCAGTGCTTCAGTGAATTCTCTAAACTGAAGCTGCAGAAACAGACGGCTAGTTTCTAAGATCAGGCAGACCTGTCAGCTTGTTATTTTGTTTGCAGTCTGAGTCCTTCAGGACTTTGGTTTCTACAGTCAGAACTGTACTTGCAGCTCGAGGCAGTAGTCACAGAGCGCTGCTCGTTCTGCTCGTTTACCTGCAGTGGTTTTCTGCACGGACACAGGTGAGCCTCTGTGTGCTAGCATGCACCTGTTTAGCCTCTGTGGTTTGTGAACTGTATTCTGGTAAGTTAAATAGATCGTGCAGGACAGTAAAGATGAACTTTTTTAGACTTTGTGTCTAAAATAGGTCTCAGTAATAACATTTCCGTAGCAGATCTTGACATCTGCACACTGGATTTGTGGATCTTGGTGGGTCTGTCTGTGTTGATTGTTTTCAGGTGTGGAGCTGGACAGGTGAGACAGCTGATTGGACCAGAGCTGAGGGAGGCGGTCTTTAAATCCCTGCTTGGAGCTTCAGTCCTCTAGAAAGGAGTTCTGCTGCAAGTCAAGCCTTCAGTGCTGCTTTCAGACTGTGATGGTGTACGGATTAGTGTGACTGTTGTTAACTGTGCTGTTTTGTGTTCCTGCCTTCCCTGCTTTGTTATTCTGATGTCAATTCTATTTAAAGTGATGTTAGTGAAGCTTCACGAAGCATGAAGGCTTTTTTAACAAAAATAGTTAAAAGCATCAAGACTTCAATGATGGGGGGGCCACTAAAACCATCCGGCAGCCTCCAAAAGCGTTTGAAGCTCTGTATCTAATCCACTGACAACACTGAGCGCTCAGAAGAGTCTGAGGTCATTCAGGTGTTTTCTTTATTCAAACCAAAGAATGGCTTCATCATCGTCTATAAACACATCCCAGATGAACCTAAAGAATATGCGAGTTAAAGGTTCATTTAAAGGCTCTGTTCGCTAATAAAAAACTGTACTAAACGACCCAAATGGGATTAAAAATCCTTCCTACTTTTTAAACCATCATCGTGTTTGAATTGATGTGTTTCTGTGAGTGAAGTGTTGCTAAAGACTGGTTTAGGGTTTGGGTGATTATTCACAGAAGCTGACACGTCATTTGTCTTCATTGGTTTTTTTACTTCATAAATGTTTTATTTTGAAAATCCCTCTCCAAATCTCCTCATACCTCGGCTTTGATGCATAATGACAGCTGTTATGGCAGCAAACCACTCCAATCTGTCACATTTGTAAAGCTGTCATCGCCCCAGAATGCATTGGAACTCCATGAACCAATCAACAGCCTCGTCTGCAATGAGGCGCAAAGCGAGACATTGATGATGTTCAAAATGAACGTTGTTGGTCATGTGACACCAGTGTTACTCAACCAGATCCTCTTAACTCCAGGTCTCAATGGCCTCCTGCTGGTTTTCCAGAAAACCTGCCTATCCAGCTGCTGATTACCTGGATCAGGTGTGTTTCAACACTCAGGACCTTCAATGGCAGGTTGGTTGGAAAACATGTAGGCAAACCAGAGGATGGACTCCACCAGCTTCACCGTCTCTGCTCCTCAGAGACTGGATGAAGACCTGAAACCGGATCGTTGGACTTTAGGATGGAGGGAAAGACCCTAAACCACAGCAGAATGAAGCAAAAGCCTCATTATCTACTTCAGGTTTAAGAAACTACAGAAAAGTCCAAAGAGCCCCAGCATCATGAGGAGAAGAAGGTGAAACAAAGTGTTGCAGAAATGTTTCATGTCTGCTGCTGATGCTGAAACAGCTTCAGAATCTGGGATGTAAAGATCTGACCTGTTCAGAGCCGGGTCACGTGTGTGGAGGTCACATGTAGGTCATAATACCACAGCAGTTAATTCTGCTTCACTGAGGCGCTGAAATAAAGCCGACGGTCAAACAGGAGCTCAGGGCTTGAGGGGTTAATTGGAAAAACCGTTTAGACTCCAAATGTAACAAACAAATTTATGGAAAACAAACGGATCGGATCATTTTTGTCCACCAGCATTGGACTGCCTTTGGCTAAATAATCAACATGATTTGAGTCTTTCTTAACTCTTGTGCTATCCTATGACCCCCCGCCCTTCCATTGACGTGTTATTCCTACCATGACAAAGGTGGATAAAGGTGGAAAGATTTCATGTAATCCATGGACACCAGTGAAGATCACAAATCATTGAAGGAAAAAGGTTCAGAGCACTGTCTAGTGGGTCTAGATGACCCCACTCCCAATGTTAAAGTGCCTAGGATAGCACAAGGGTCACAGGAAGGAACAATGATAACTGTGATCTGCTGAGGCCTGCAGCTCTGCTTCATGTTGTCATGAAGGGAAAATGAGGTCAAAGAAAAAGGCCTGTTTGAGGGCATCAAGAAGAGCAAACGCAGCCATCAGCAGAAGAATACGTCCAGTAGACAGTCATTCAGATTCAATAATACACTGAGCGTGTTCAGACGCTGCACTGACAGGAGCACAAACCGACGTGCCGACTTTTTCCTCAGGGCCTTAATTGCATCTCATGACGTTTGCAGCCGTGTTGCAGTGAAGCTCTGCAGCACGGAGGTAAAACTTTGGCTGCTCGCAGTGAAAAATACCTTCATGCACGGTCAGCCCCCTTCTGCTCTCCAGAGACGCTCTGCCAAGTCTGCTTCTGATGGAGACGTTGACCAGGCAGGACGAGGGAGGGGGGCACTGCTGAACAGCAGTCCTTTAATGTCACCAAATAAAACCAAAAAAAAGGTTTGTGTCTGTTAGGAGACACCCCTCACCCTCTGAACCCAAGACTCCTACAGATGCGGCGTCAAACGTCTGTGTTCGCCTTCATCTCCACCACATTCTGCAGGAACCTGAACGGACGCCGCTCTGTCTGTCATCTTTGAGACCGACTGTTTGAATCCACTTCACCTCCAAATCCCAGCTGAGCTTGTTTCAGTGCAACACAAAGAGGAACACAACAGCCGCCAACACATTAGGTGTGTTTTTGTGTCTTTGCTTCATACTGAATAGTCTGAGAGTTTCAGTGTAAAACGTGCTTCAGCCTTGATGATGTTTCAGATCCACATCACTTAAAAAATGATGCAAACATCCTCTCTGGAGAAGCCCCGCCCACTGAGGTGGGAGTGGAAATCCTGGATATACGTCGTCTTTTCTTTTTCTCTTTTTTATGTTTTGATCTTCTTATTTTTTAAAGAAGTTTAAAGTTTTTTATCCAAATTCTAAACCAAGACTCAAAGTTCTGCTGAGCTGCTAAAGAATTTCACCTTTTTAAGATCGTTTGCTAACAAATAAAATGTTGTGAAGATACTCTGAAATATGGAATGATGGTTTATTACCTTTAGAAAGCTGATCTGCTAAAAGGAAAAGTCAAATACACAAACAGAATCAAATGTTTTCTTTCATTCTGTGTTCAAATCTATCAGAAGGGATTTTTCAGACTTTTGCAGAAACCTCTCAAAGTCCCCCCCCCCCCCCCGTCCTCAGCTGGGATGTGGAGAAACGTTCTTTTTTCCTGCAGGGACCCAAAAACCTTTTATAGAACAGAGGAGCCTTCTGTCCATCTGCATCACTGTGTGCTTCTTGAACTGCAAAGCTCTGAAACATTTAAAGCCAACTCTGCAGCAAACCACCAGGTTTCCTCCCCTGAAGGCATCTGCCCGTCTCTCTGTGAGTAGAAGTCTGCTTTCCTCCGTCATTATTCATTTCATTTCTGGGATAAACTTGGTTCTCATTTGCTTTTGTCCTCCTATCGTTTCTCCTGAATCTGGAGACAAAGACCTTCTGCATCGTCCAGTTTTGGAAGAATGACGATACATGCTCTCTTTCTTTGAATTTCTTATTTTAAACTTAGATTGTTTCCAAAGACAGCATGTTTTGATATTTCAGTTATTCCTGCCTTTGCTTTTAGAGACTTCTCTAATGTGTGAGGAGTAAAGAGGAGCCAGAGGGAGGAACTCCAGGAATAATGTCTGCTGCAGTTTTGATCTGTGTTCTCATGAAAACCGGGAAGCTGCAGCCTTTTATGCTGATTTGATGCCGGCTTTGAGTTTCCTGTTGCAGAAGCCTAAAAGCCGGAAGGTTCTCTGTGATCCGTCTGTCCGGCCTGCAACAAGCTGCAGCTGCAGCAGTAATAGTCACTGATTCTTGACGGGTGAAATGCGTCGAGTCGGCAGTTTGTGTTCAAGTCAGCAACTCCACTGTTTCCTAACAAACGAGCAGGAGCTCCTGCAGAACTGCAGACAGCCCGACCGCTTCACACTCGTGGTTTCAATGCTAATTCAAGCCTCACATCCAATGTCATTCAGCAGCAACAGCAAAGCCGCCGCCGCTGCCTCAAAGGAATCATTGAGCGCTCACTTCCATATGCTCCGCTTTGAGCCAATTTATGTGTAGTGTTCTCTTTAACCTCTGTGTTATCTGGAATTCACAGGCATGAAGGACAGGGGATGAAACCAAATGTTTATTGAGTTGTAAATATTGTAAATGGAATCATGATGTGGCGCCCCCGCCTTGCCTGGCTTTCCAATTACAGGAGGGTAATAAGACTCCTTTGTCAGGTCAAACTTTGCATTTCTTACGCTGTGATTGCTGCAGCGGTGAGTAAAACAACACGAGGGCTTCTCTCAGCATTCATGGCTTTTCTTTTTCGGTGTTCCTGGTAAACATGCTGCTCTTTATCAGGGCCTCATTGATTCTGCTCCTCATGACTGTCTGTTGTGCACGTGAGCGTCCACTCAGGAGCTGCAGACATTTATGAGCTCCTCGCCCCGACCTAACGAGCTGCACACGGTCGTGTGACTGAAACACAACTTTTCATAAATATGCCACTTTGAGTCTGCAGACTAACGGGGAAGGCAGCCTCTTAACATTTGAACTCATAAAGGTTTACGATCTAGAAATTAACCATCTGTAAAGCCATAACTGAGCCAGTGGATCACATATATCTGTGCGGTGATCAGGCTGTTCAGATCCATTACAGGCGGAGCTTCAGAACGCCACCAGAGGAAGGCAAAGTCCTCAGCAGACAGGAACCCCATCTATCAAGTTATTCTCCTGAAAAACTCCAAACATTCAGTCCAGACGGTCCAGCTGGACGGACGCTTTATGTGACTGAGACAGGGGTCCAAAACAAAAAATCTTTATGCTATTTAAGCAAAATCCATACAGTAATGTACTGAATATTGATGTAAGGGTTTAACTAAACTTCACCAGTGTTCCGGCTATAAACCGACCCTATGGAAGGACGCCGTTCAGCTGTAAACCAGCTCTCTCAGACAGACATTGAGGCGCTGAACGCAGTCATCGTTCAGTCTTCAGTCAGTCGCTCTGAGCTCCCCTGAAGATTCAGCCGCTCTTCTCCATGACCCTCCACGGGCCGGACAAGCCAGAAACCTGCAGCAGCCGTGCAGGCTTCATGTTGTCACTTCCTGTTTACTCACACGTGTCTCCCAACAGAGACAAACAACAACACATTTACAGCTTTTTGTGGCAGTGAGCTCCAAATGAATAATAATGTTTTTGTGCTAAACATCGTCTCCACAGCGACCTCAGGAAAACCTCCAATTATCCACAGACTGGTTTCATTAAATGATGGGATTCAGAGAAAAGCTCTCATCATTTAATCTGTCTGGATGGAAAAGCACTTTAACATGATGTGGAGGGACGGCGGGCGGGTTGAAAGCGTTGAAAACACTTGTTTTTACCAGCGTTTGTGGTCAAATCCTGGAAACATGTTTGTGTCTCTTCACTCACAGAAACTGTTTGGTGTTTTTGAGGAAAACTCAAGTTTCCAGCAGAGGAGACGGCACAAAGTCTGAAGAAGTTTCCAGAATCGGCAGAGGAAAAACATGCTGGCTCCAATTACAGGCAGGAAAAGAAAACATTTTAAGTCTTTTTCCTTCTTTATTCAAAAGACGAGGGGGGGTCTGCAGACACAGAGCTGTACTTTAGTGAAAGATGTATGAGCACAGCTCAGCGGACTGCAGCCTCGGGGAAAGACATGTAAAGTCGGAGGAAAATCATTAGCTTTGTTTGCTTGCTCGCTGTCAATCTCCCAAGTCTGCAGAGCATTGAAAAGAGTGGAAGGTTTGCCTCCCGGATAATGATTTGTCTGGCTTTCATTTGAGGAATCCTCCTCTGCATGGTCGCTGCTTGAATTGCGTCTGCCGAGCCCGGCCCCGGCTCAATCACAAAGCCACATTTCATGCGGATGTGGGCGCCGGCGTGTTGTGACAAAACTATCGCTCATTCCACCTCTCAATATTTATCATAGGACAATTTCCCCCCCACTGTCTCCCTCTCAGGGCATGATTTATGACACGCTCACCCCCAGCCTCATCAGAACAGCCACGCGTTCATCACGGCGACTTTTCCCAGGCATCACCTCCTCTAATCCAAGCGCCATAGAGGAGGGGAGGAGGAGATAGATGGGGACAGCGGCAGCGAATCGGAGAGTGAAACGGACCGACGGAAAGAAAGAGAAACGCCGCCGTTCAATCATCGATACATCAAAGTGGTGACATTGCCTTGCAAATTTGCTGAAGCTCATTTGTAATGTTTTCCGCTTGTCACTGGGCTTAATGCGCACGGCTCATGGGAGTCGCGGGCGCCACATGATCAATGGCAGGAGAAGGAAGTTACATCTTACCATTAAACGCTTTTGACTCGCAATATGCAAAGCGCAGCCACTGTGAGTGATGCTTTCTGCGACGGCTGCAGGGAAGTTGTCAGATAGATTATAAATTGAGCTTTCGTTGCACAACCGACGGCACGCTCCCCTGCATGTAAAGGCAGAAGCTTTGTTAAGCACTCTTTCAAAGTCACTCGGGCCTCCGAAGCCAGCCTGTGGGGAGGCCCCTGCTGGGACCCCCACCAGCTCCAACGGGGAGGAACCGGGGCGTGTTAGCTGTTCGTGGGGCTCCACGAGTCCTGCAGGGTCCAGAGGTTTCCCGTCAATCATCCTGTAATTGGCTAACCTGATCATTTATGGATTAGACAAGAAACCACTTTGTTCTCAGATCTTTCCATCTCTATCTGTTCGACGGCTTTGGTTTAAAACATTCCATCCATGAATCTGTAGAGTAATCAAGGTTTGTTTTTCAGCTTCTTCTGCGTCTGAGGAGGATCAGTCTCCAAAAACCAGCATGTCAGGGATCAGTTTGAAGGACCTGCAGGTAGACGGAGGAAGACTGAGGGTCTCATTAGAGTCTTCCTCCCACACTCGTCTGTTATGTCTGGAAGAACAAATACATGAAGTGTTGGGTTTGGGGGCTCCAGACGACGCTCTTCCAAGGAGCTAAATGGGGTCATCAGCCGGTGGGGGAAGCTGACAGGTGCTGCATGAAGCTCTCATCCATTAGATCAGATCATCAGAAGATCCCAGGGCTTCCCTCTGAGCTGGAAACCGGACCGTCAACAGTCCAGAGGGAAGTTCAGACTGACCGTTAGCATTTAGGTTTCCTCCATTTTCCCCTGAATCTGCAGGACTTCATTACTTCTATCATGTTAAATTACAGCTGTTCAGTCACACAGAAATAAAAAAAAAAGACTTTAAAATGTTGTAAAAGGTCTTACTTTAAACCCAGTGTTTAAAACTAACAAGCCAAAGTTTAAACTATTTTTTTATGGCGTTCAAACTAAAAGTTACTCCATTTTTCTTTCTGTGGTCTCTTTATCGTTTAAACTCTCAGCCCCCCTGGCAGAAGCTCCCATCAAATATATTTATTGTGCATTAAATACCAACAGTGTGTCGTCTGTTTGGCTCTAACATCTCATTATGGAGCCGCTCCTGCAAACCACACAAACCATTGACACTGCCCATATCATCACCCTCCCACTGCTGTGCTTTTGATTACAAAGCCACATAAAACGGCTTTTTCTGCCTTTTCTGTTGACGTGATCTCTGTTGTTGGTAACTGGGGCCTTTGGAGGCTGAGATGAAGATCTGTTTTCTCTCTAACTTTTTTCAACTTTATTGACTTAAGACTCTGTTTTTCCGTTTGGTGGAGCTGAGCCTTTTCAGCAGGAGTTCAGCCTGTTTCTTCATGTCACACAGCCTTTATGAAATGAATCTACTGGATTTCTGCAGACTGTGAAATCCGTCTGTGTGGAGAGGAATGCGTCATGCTAACAAACACCAGAAAAGTCCTGCATGAAAGCCGGTCTCTCTGCTGTGGATCGGCCCCTCCAGTTGAGAGGAGAATGAAGGATTTTGAAACAGGACCGTGCGGCCGCTGTGACAGAGTTTGTGGTGAGGTCCCCCCCCCCCCACCCCCACAGCATGCTGCGAAATACTTGGTTAAGCGGATTATTGATCTTGGAGGAGAGTTTAAGGCATTCCCAGTCTTGTAAGGGCAAGCTTTTAAAAAGAAGACTTCTGTGCAGTCACTCCTGATCCACATCACATGCCCACCCACCCACACAGCCACAGGAAACCCGCCGTCTGCAGAGGACATGCAGACCCTCTCAGCGGGGGCTCTGTCCAACGCCTTCCTGCTGACATTTCAGCTAATCTCAGCGACGGCGGCGTGAAACATCAGAAGGACCGGTACATGATTGATGCTGCACGGCTGCCGTTTGACAGCAAACTCATTTACTTCAGTTTTGGTTGTGGATAATTAAATGGGATGGTTTGCATCAAATAAACTAACCTGTCAGATAAACTATCAAACTAAAGTCTGATCCAGCTCGTCAGTCGCCGAGGTGATCCAGATTCCATGGAAACCCTGATCTCCTGCTGCAGACGTTAGCAAATAAATGACATCACTTTATGTGGAAACACGCTAAATGTTCCAATTTGATTCAGAAAACGCCACATAAACACATTTTCTACTTTACCAGCCAGTAGTCATTGTTGTGGTTTTCCCCACCAGAAAGGCTTAGTCCCAACTGCCCCACAGGGGGGTATTCCCTCATGTGAAAGACTGCCCAGCTCAAACGGCAGATTAATATACATATCTTCTAAACATGTGTCTACATTAAAGTGTTTCTACACAAAAATGTCTAAATGTACAAACCATGTAAATTCTAAATTGAGTTGAATCGAATTCAGTCGATCAAACTAAAATAATCCTGAATCAAATCGATTCTTGGACGTTATTGGTGGCAAGCAGCTCTGCAGATAATATTTTACTTCAGTCTTTTATGGTCAGATGTTCCTGTTGTTACAGAAACAGGAAACATTTTGGGAACTGTTCCAGACCCATCCATCCATCCATCCATCCATCCACCCATCCATCCAGGGGGGGTACACCCTGGACAGGTCACCAGTCCATCACAGTGCCAAACAACACATGCACACCTAGAGGCACTTTAAGGTAACCAATGAAGCATGTTTTTGGACGGTGGGAGGAAGCTGGCGAAAACCCATGCATGCACAGGGAGAACATGCTAACTCCACACAGAAAGGTCCCAGCCCGGATTCGAACCAGGGTTTGAGGCGAGAGGGCTGACCACTGCACCACCGTGCAGCCCTCCGGAATGTCCTTCAAATTGAATTAGTCAAATCCAGAGCTGCACTTTATCAGGTTACTTGGTCAAAGCTCTTGTAGCGGCGTTCCGCACAGCGGCGGCGCCCACACACCCTCAGCATTGCTCATGCAGACGCCAGCAGAGATGCCGCTCAGACAGACTGGACTGTTGATGCAGCTCCCAGGAGGAGGAAGTGTTTTTGGCTGCTGCAGGCTCTGGCTGAATAATCCCACACTCATTACTGCACAGTCTGGCTACCTCTCTCTTTGCATGTAGCCATTAATTAATTGATTATGATCATTAAGAAGAATTAACTTAGCATTTCTGTGATGTAATTAATAAGCAGGACTTGAGGGGACAGGAAATCCATCAGTCCTCATGATGATGATAACTGAGGTGAAGAAAGCGTCTCAAATACAAGTTTGGGAACAAACACATATCAAAGAGGTCATTTCCTGTAAACCATAGATACATTTACAGATTCCCTCCTCCGTTTGGGCCTGCACCGTGCATCCGTCCATACGGCGCCCGGCGCAGTAAAAGGTTAAAGTCACAATTAGTCTAATTAACAGGGAAAGAGCCTTTTTGCAGCTTTAAGAGCAGCTCCAACATCAGACTGCCGTATCCAGTAATGACACAGGAGGCTGCCGTCTCATTTGGACTCAGCAGTGTGTTAAATTCTGACATTTCAGGGTTTCTGTCTGCGCTAAACTGCAGCAGCATGAGGTCCTGACCCCAGGCTGCAAGCAGTTTGAATGAGAAACAGCAGGTTACCACAGCTAGAGTCAGTCTGAAGGCATGGCAGTCTTCTGCAAGACGCACGTGCACGCACATGCATGCACAGGCAAAGAAATGCACACACATGCACACACATGCACAGAAATGCACGCACATGCACATAGACATGCACACACATGCATACATGTGCATACACATGCATACACATGCACACATGCATGCACATGCACAGAAATGCAAGTACATGCACACACATGCACACACACGTGCACATAGACATGCACACGCATGCACAGAAATGCACGCACATGCACATAGACATGCACAGAAATGCACACACATGCTCACACGTGCTCAGAAATGCACACACATGCACACACGTGCACATAGACATGTACACACATGCACAGAAATGCACACACATGCACACACGTGCACATAGACATGTACACACAGGCACGGAAATGCGCGCACATGCACACACATGAACATAGACATGTACACACATGCACAGAAATGCACACACATGCACACACGTGCACATAGACATGTACACACATGCACAGAAATGCACACACATGCACACACGTGCACATAGACATGTACACACATGCACAGAAATGCACGCACATGCACATAGACATGTACACACATGCACAGAAATGCACACACATGCACATAGACATGTACACACATGCACAGAAATGCACGCACATGCACAAGTGAGGTTTAGCGGAAAACACTGTTGAGCTGCTGTTTAACAAGAGTGCCGTCACTTTTATTTTTACGTTTTGTTGTGGAAATCTCCCCTCCGAGGGCAGAATAAACATTTATTCGTTATGAACTCAGAGGTTTGATAAAACCAGATTATTTGCATCACCTGCACAGAGACGGGCAAAAACAACATTTCTCATAAACCTTTGTCTAAAGTCCAATGTGGACAGGATCCGGTGTCACACTGGTTCTATGTGGCTTCAAGTCAAATGTTGGTGTTTGTTCTGTCACTCACAGAAGGAGCAAAGAGCAGAAAAAACTCTTCTTTATGAAGTTTTCAGCCCACTGACACCTTGGATGAGGGTTTTGTTAACCACACATTCATGAAAATGTCTGAGGTCATTCAGAATAGAGCTCAGCTCCTTCGCGTCTCCCCACCTTTTTCAGGCCGTGGCCCACTTTACTGTCAGACCGCATTTTCCCAGACCGACCTAAACGCAGCTGAAGTAAGCGTCTGATTCGTTCATTTCTTTCAGCCTTCAGTTTCCGTTAACATTTGAGGGTAGAAAAGTTTATCTTCACTCTGTCAAATATCTGCAGCTGGTTTAAACTTCTTTCTTCTGGATGTCATGCAGGAACCATTGAAATGTGAAACTGTCAGAGTAGAAGCTGAAACATCCACTTCAGCATCGTCTGATTTTTTACAAACTGTTATTTTGAAGGGAGGGGTGTTTCGTTGACTTTTTTCTGTACAAAAACTTTCCAAAATGCTGTTTTTTTTTGTTAGTGTTGCACCTTAGAGGGTTTCAATTTAGCGGTTGAAGAGCCGCTTTAAGAAAGTAGTGGCTGGAACCTCGACACGTGACCGAGCGACTGGACACACGCTAAGAATGAGCCGGTTCTGGTTCTGGTCCACTGTTCTATAGGACATGTAAACATACTCGTAGGATCATCGTTTGGAATTTGGATTATTCTGGCATGAAAACACCCAGAATGTTCAAACGCAAAAGAGTTGGACTTGTGGGCCGTCGTCCAGTCTTGTGGATCATCCTCCACACTTGTGGGCCGTTCTGCATACTTTTGGGCCGTCCTCCAGAGTTGTGGACCGTCCTAATGACTTGTGGGCCGTTCTGCATACTTTTGGGCCGTCCTCCAGACTTGTGGACCGTCGTCCAGAATATTTTCACCAACAATGACAGACAAATCTTTTCCAGTTTTTTCCAACTGGAAACAGTTTCCATTTGAAGTGGACTGCTTTCATCAAAGACCTCCACGATGAAGCCCCCACCTCGCCTCCTGTCCCCGTCCTGCTGTAATCCTCATCCCATCTATTAGCGTCTTCACGCCCCGCTGAGCTCCACTTGTCATACTAATACCAAACTAATCAAGACTAATGAATTCATTTAATGATGATAAAAAATGTTATTAAAATGCAAATTGTTAATTTCTTTTAATTGCTCAACATCACATGTAATTAATCACAACTTCCAGTGTCGGCACAGATCTTCTGCTTCTTCCTCCCAGAATTTCTTGGTAAAAAACCATCATGAAGAAATGAGAATAAGTCAATTTTCTGCGTACTTGTGAAGCCTGACTGTGCTGGTTGCTTCAGTCATGGTGGGGTTGGAGATGTGATTGTGTGTCATATCATTTTGTTCCTAATCTTCTTGTTTCTCTATACTCTGCTGGCTGTGAATGGGTCGATGACAGAGGAGCTGTAATTGGAAAATGCTTGGCTGATATGCTGTGACGGAGCAAAACATGCACTTTATTTCGATTATTATTTGAACTTTATTTATGTATTTTTCATTTTCTAATACTGAGTGTTCTTTTACAGACTCCGAAGTGCAACGAAACAAAGAGCAAGGTGACATTAAGAAAAATTACCTCCATCTAATGAACAATTGAATGAAAAAGCAGCTCATGAAAACGATCAGCTCCACTTCTCAGTGACAAAGTCATTCATCAGTCCATCATCCTATAAAATACCACAATGAGATTCAACTTTTTCATAAATTTAACTCAAATGAATCAACCTTCTTGAGTTCTCATTGGTTTACTTCACTCAGTCCATCCGCCGCAGTGGCTCCTAACGGACATAACGGTTATCAAACAAAAGAGTAGTGTTGCAATAAAAAGACTGAAATGGTCTAAATTAACTAAAATAAAAGTGTTTTGAGTTCATTCCTCACTATAAACATCCCACAGTGGAGGCACTTCACGTGTTTCTGAGTATTCCTCTAAAACCTGCTCTCTGAGCACCAGCCCCTCCTTCCCAAAAACAAGTGGGTCCTCACATTGTGACATCACAAAGGGAAGAACCGCCCCTTCCAGGAAGAGTCTGTGCTGCCAGCCCCGCCCCCAGGCCTATCAGTGATAGCGGTGATGGGCTAAACACTTTCCTTTTCTATGAACAATCTACACATCCCTCTTAGGAAAAGGTCAGATGTTTGTTTTGCCGATACGAAGCCCATTGAGACGACTGTTGTTGTGAATTTGGGCTATACAAATAAAATTAAATTGAATCGAATTGAATTGTTTGTTTTCCTGGGCGAAACGCAGACACACTGCTAAGGCACGCTTTAGGGTGATGTCATGAAATGGGCGGAGCCCACAAGGAGAGAAACGGAGCCTCAGAGATTGAGTCGTCTTACTACCGGGTTGGAAAAGAAGTTTTTATTTCATAAAAAAAATCTTCCTTAGTGGTTCAAAGGTAAAATATGATCTAATATAATGTAATATATGATCATATAGATGGATAATGTTTAGTATAAAGGGCTCAGAATAGCATGGAACAGCCCTTCAACACTTAGTCCCAGAGTGACATTAGTACTCTCCATAAAATGATTAGTTTTAATGAACTTACCAATATTCCTCACTCACTTAAAAGTCGTCTTGACTTCAGCTGCTCCCTTTAGGGGGCGCTCTGTCTGCCTCCATCTGACCCTCTCCTCTTCATCCATGACCCTCCTCTTTGGTCCTCCTCTTTCCTCAGCACCCTTTCTCCATCATCATCTCTGTTCCTCCTCTCAAACGTCTCCACCTGCTTCCCTGCATGGATCTCCAGAAAATCCATGATCTGTTCCTCTGATGGATTCAATGATCCATTCTGGTCTCAAAGAGAACCTCAGCATCTTCATCTCTGCTGCCTCCAGCTCTTCCTCCTTCTCTGCATCAGAGTCTCTAACCATCAACATGGCTGCTGTCACTTTTTCTGGTTTTCTCTAAACTTACCATCTTCAAGGACGCAGTTTTTAGCGTTCATGAAATTCTGAATTTGAAATTACTTGAAAACATAATAGAACCTCGTTCTTTTTAAATTAAGGTTTTTTGACAGCAACAGATCACAGAGCTCCACTAGATTCACAGACAATGATACTTTATGAAGAAAGTTGTTTCTAAATGAGAAAACTAAATAAATGTGTGATGCTCAGCTCACAGTTTGTGTTTCTGTGAAGAAAGAAGAGCCTGTAGAAGAGCTGTGAGGCATCTTTGACTGAAGTGATGAGTTCTCCTGTTACTGAGATGAACTTCCAGACATCTGTGTTGCTGCTGAAGGCCTGAAATTACTCAGCAAGAACAAAAACATGTCTTTGGTCTGCCGATCCATTTTCCACCTGGAACCTTGTTGTAACCATGAGCGCCTGTCAGAAAACCGTTTTTCTTTTTCATTCAAAGCCTTTAGGTTGATCTCACTTAGTCTTAAATAAAGTTTCCAAGCCCAAAAGCTGGTGGAGACCAAAGTCTCTGAATACTGTGGAGAAACGGCGAGCGGAAGGGAAAGCCTTCATCTGATGAAGAGGAAGAGGGCGGCTGACCGCTGGTGTGGTGGTTAGCAGTGAGAAGGTTCAGTTCCATTTAAAACTTCTTTCAATGACCTTCTAACAACTGTGAAAACAGCAAAATGATGAACATCTTTGAGCTGTAGGTTAAACCATTCCAGCCTGGAAAACCGCCAACAGAGACCATCAGCCTCACAGACCCCTCAGTCAACAGCAAACTAAACCCAGACAAAAGAATCAGAACGGCTGGATTCTAGACGGTAAAGAGGAGACAAAGTTTGAGGCCGATGCTAATGGCTAAAGCTAGTTATTAAATGGGTGGACTACTGACTGAAGGTCAGCAGGTTGTCCATAAATCTGTTGTTTAGTGTAAATAGCTACAAGTTCAGTTCAAAACAGGTTATTCTAAAAAGACAAGAAAGCCACTCCCGCAGGTTGAGAGCAGATCAACATCCTGGAATGTTCCTCTGTTCCTCTAAAATTACATTTAGTTCTCATGTTGGTGTCACATTTTAGGTCCCGGTTCTTTAAAGGTTGATTTGAAAGTGTGAACGTTTTGCGGGTGAGGGTCTAACCTGCCCTCCCTGGACCGCTCAGGACCGGATTTAGAAAAATCCAAGAGTAGCTCATCCAGATGGATTTCCCAGATTGAGTGATCTGTTAACAATGTTTCTGACATGTTTTTGTGGAACCACATTTACATGATGGACTGCAGGGGTGCATGTGTGCATATTCATGAAAGATTATGTCTTCCTTCACCTCAGTCTGGACAAACTGCCAAATTCCACTCATCAATCAACCTGCCACAGATCCACAAGATCCCAGTCTGAGTCCAAGACAGCCGCTAAACCCTCAGGTGGCTCCAGACGACCCCAATTAGTACCTCTGAACGTCAGTCAAAGCTGTCATCAATCAAGGAGACTCTGTTAGTGCCATTCAAAGGAAAGAGACAGCACTGCAGGCAAACACTCAGCATTACACTACTGCACTAGGCAGGACTCACATAGCTAGAATGACAACAATTGTGCTCCTGTGTTTGTTTTTGTCACCACATAGGAGAACAGCATCCAACCCGTAATGAACTCAGACACTGTCCACTTAGGAAAAACGGCCTCTCGCTTAAAGAAAAGGCTGCACCCACCCCAGAGCTCCTCCACCAGATGAGACAGGTGTCGCAGAGCCCTCCACCCACCCCAGGCCCCCCCATCTGAACACACCATGTTCTCAGGTCTCCACTTTACCCCAACAAAAGCTTAGATTCTGGTCCTCAGCCTTGGGAACCCATACCATGAAGCTACCACCAGTACAGAGAGAAGCTCACATTTCTTCCAGTTCATGTTTGGACATCCATGGAGACAGCAAAGTTTTTTGACATTTATGAACTTGTGTTTCGCTGCAGAGCTGCTGTCCAGATGTTGACATGACGATGAAACGTCCTAAAATCTACCTGCCCACTCACCTGGAGCCGTGATTCAATCAGATCTGTTCCAGAAGCTGCTGGAGGTTCTTCACCTCTGAAAGGTTCATCCTGGTAGGTTTATCTCATGAGGTAGAAAGAGGCAAAGTTCATCATTTGATAGAAAAGCTGTTTCCTTCTCGTTGGACCTTTGAGATGCAGGTGTTGCTGCTCCATAACTGTGCCAGAGCGGATAAATCTGATGAAAAAGAGGAAAACACAAATTAAAATCACTCACATTGTATTTACAACCATTGTTTGGTTGCATTTGTGTCAGAAATCTTTTTTTTTTTTTGTTTTTTGTTTTTTTTTGATATACAGGTTTCAATAGCATTTCTTTGGCTTTTATCCTAAGGTAGTCAGAGCACATCTGTGTTTTCTCCTCTTTTAGTTTTAAGTTTTTCTCCAGAATATGACCGCTATGAGACTAAATCGATCACAAAACAATTGTCCTTGTTCTGGCAAAATATGGAATTAGTTTGTTTATTACGAGCAACTCAAAAATAAAATATCTGGAGGGTTTTAAAGTTTTACTCGAGCCGAGGAATTCAAGTGTACCGCCCGCAAAGACTTCCTCTCGGTAATAAAAAGGAATAAAACAAGTGCAAACATGCAAAATCTAAATGGCTCCCCAGATGGGGGGGTGTTGCCATGGCAGCAGCAAAGCATCAGTCTCTACGTCTTAACAGAAACTGTCAGCACAGCTGGGCTGCATCCTCGATCAGCCCGATGCTTGTGGGGTTGAACGGTGAGGTTCAAAGGATGCCGTCTGATTGCAGGCAGAGTCTTTCTGACCGAACTGCAGACGGAGGAAGAACTACTGCTTTCCAATTCCTGTCACTAACGAACGAGTGTCTGGGAGCAGAGGAATGGGAATAATCCCACTGCCCCATGTGGGGGGGCTCATCTGTGGGAAACAAATTCTCTGTTTGAATACGTTTCCTGCAGGCTTGATGGATGTGATTCAGATATTAGATTTCCAGCACTTCAAACTCAGAGGTTTCTGCCACCGGCGGCATGAATAATTGAAGACATAAAGTCTTCCTGAGCGTCGCCTCACAATTTGGTTATTTTCCTACATTTTTCAGTTACTCATAAAAAATATATATTTTTAAGTGATGTCACACTTTGTTGTTGTCTTTACACACGACATTTAAATGAAAAGGTTTTGTTTTTACAAATATCTAACCCTTTAACTATTCACAGGATAAATACTTTATGCTGATCCTGCTGGTGGAAAGATACAGTCCTAAAGTCTCTTTTCTTTCTTTATTCTAGTATCTTCCTCCATTCTTTGCCGCTTATCTCCATCTGCAGTTTTTCATCTATTTCAACCATTCAACTATTCAAACGTTCAGCTCTTTCATCTTTTTCCAGCTTTGACTTTTGGTCCTTTAAATCCTTGAACTTTTCAAGATATTCCAGGATTCCTGCCTCCATTGAAATCCATGGAGAATCCTTGGTGCAGAAGGTCACTGGTTCGATACCCGGCTCTGGCATTTTTCACAAAAACATCTTTTTTGTAATTGTGCAATTTCCACTTTATTTATGGTCAACTTTGATCAATTTTTTTCTACCAATTATTACCCTTTAAGTTTCATTTTTAGAGCTTCAACCCTTCATTTTCTTCTGGACATGCAGCTCCTTCTAGTTTGAACTTCATCCTTGTCTCATTTACTCCTTTTTCTAATTACTCCAGTTAACCACCTGCTTTACTGTTTCTGTCCTTAGTCTATAACTTCTGCATGAATGCTGCATCTCTGTGGGATCAGGATTCCTCGCATGGCGTGCTGGCCTCCTCCGATGGAGGTCTTTGCCTCCATGTTTGCTGCAGAGTCGTCAGCAGGGCTGCTGGTTAATGACAGGAGGCCGACACCAGAGCAGGTCTGTCTGTCTGTCAGTGGATCTAGTTTTCCCAGCTCCCACCACGTTCAGGATTTTCTCATTCCCAGATGATTTGTCTGCAGCTTTCAGGCTCCTTTCAGAGAGCAACATGAAGGTATCTGCCAGCTGTCCAGCATTTAGGAGGCGCAGCGTCCTCCGCCGCCCTGACAGAAGGAGCTGCTGCCTCACTCGCCGCTGTAATTAGTTTTGTTTTGCAGCCTTTGTGTTCAGAAGCTCTGCTTTATTGTCCCGTGGCTGTTTGCTCATTCCACAGCGTTGAATAAAGTGGTTTAGCAGGCCTGACATGATAGAAGCAAATGTTCAGAGGCATCGATCCCCCCCCTCCCTCACCGCCCGCCAATATGCAGACATGCTTTTTGTGTCCAGCAACACAAAACAACAACACAAAATAACAATCACAGGCCACAGTTCCACTGATGAATCACGGCGGCTTTAATTAATCAGCCAGATAACGGCGCCTGTGGGATCAGAGCAGATGAAAAACAATTATGAGAGGGCTCTGCCCCACTGAGGGCTCATCACCAGTGGGAGCACGGCGTGCATTTCTGCACCGGCTGATCAGCGTTTTAACAGAACAGAAGCTTTCATTTGGTGTTTGGTGTCCACACATCGCAGTAAATGTTTTCACTGGTGCTTCACGCATTAAGCCGTCTTCATGGGGTTTTATGTGCAGTAAGCCCCGCCTCCTTTGGCATCCGTCAACATTTTTCCTTTCACTGATTTGGAGCAACTCCTCCATCATCCTCATCTGAAACGTCCTCCTCTTCTTGCTGCTGCTCACATGTGACCCGTTTCCTTTGGAGGAAGAACCAGACTGGCGGGTTCTGCAGCAGAACATGTGACTGATCAGCTCCTTCAGGTTCTGCAACAACAGCTGGAGTGAGTCAAGCTCTGGACTGTGACCCCTCCACTGGCCTAAACGGCTTCATGCCCACACATAATGGCTTTGACTCCCCAGGCCCGGTGCCACAGCCCCCAAACACAAGTGGGGGGCTCATCTATAACCAAGGACAGCCTTTTAGTAATCAGATAGTGGTTCAATAAACGCTGAACTCCTGACTCCCCCGAGGAAGACTTCTGAAGGGCGATTTACCACCTCAGTGCTGATGTGATGTCTATCCTCTGTTGGCTCTGTGTCTGCGGCGAGCGGGGGGTCTGTGCTGCTGTCTGTGTGTGGGGGGGGGCAGTGTGTGACAGCTAAACAGACAGACAGGTCCACAATCCCCATCCTGCAACCGTGGAAAGAAGAAACTGCAGCAGTCGAGCAAGTGCTGTGGCGTGGCGCCTCCTCGCTCGTGACAGAACAATTTACGGCCCTGAAAGGACAAAGAGACTCATTCTGTTCCCCTTTTCCCACAAATAGGCAATTGTTGCCCCTGATAGTTGCTTGTGGGTCAGACACAGTTCTGCAGAAAACCTTCAAAACGGCCGCCGCTTTTCTGCTCCGTCCAGGAAAAGTCTTTTTCTCACAAACTGAAACACAGCAGGAAACTCGACGACAAACGTTAAAATACTTCAAATGTTTAGAGAAGAAGTTAAAAAAAGATCCAAAAATACAAAACATCACAACTTAAACCAGTTTTTCCTATTTCTGATGTCTGCACAGGAGAACAGATCTGCTGGAGACACACAGTTCATCAGGACAAAGTTTTGTTTCTTATCATAAAGAAAGACAAAAACTAGATTATGAAACAGCAGCTTCCACACAGAACACTGCATGATGGACAAAAATACAGATTCAGTTTCAAGAAGGAAAAACTACATCCAGGATGAGACTTTTCTTTAAAAACTCTGAAGCAAAGTGATGGAAATACAGAAACCAGATGGAGAAACATGCATGGATCCTTCATGTTTACAGAATTTGTTGCTATGATATAAAAAAGCACAACGCTTCCATCCATTTATCCACAGTGATTCCCACCATAAAGGGTTATGAGGGAGGCCAGAGAAATCACTCTGGGAATTGAACCTCGTCCACCGGCTAGCTGGTTGCACGCTGAAGCACAGCCTCACTCAGACACATGTATGGCTGTCCTCTCTGCGATGAACACGCATGTGGGAGGGAACACAAGAGGAACGGCTCCGCCTCCACCGGCCCCCCTGCCGGAACCAGGTGGGTTTTAAACAAAAGAACATGGGAGTTTGTGGACCACAGACGTGTGACGCTTGGCTACGCAAAGACTGTGTTTGTTTAATTCTGATGGTTTTGCTCTGGGGGGGGGCATATTCTGAACTCAAACCTCTGCAGAATCCATAAACATGAACTCATTATTCTCAGCACAAACAGGCGCAGAAGCAGAAATGATCTGAACTCTGCACATCAACCGAGTTTGATCCGTCACCTCCTCATGCAGGAACCAGAGGCAGGCGAGGGGGGTGGGGGGGGCTTCCTTTCTCCACAGATCCTGATGACAGCAGAGCGACACCATGCAGGAAACAGAAAAAGCAGCTTAGAGCTGCTCACAGGTTGACAGGAACCACAGAACACTGTGCTCAATAATGCAAAGCGTGGCTGAACATCTCCTCCTGAAGGAGACGCACATTCCTCTCCACATTTCATTCCCTCAACTAAGTTTCTTCTTCTTTTCCCGGAGAAGCACCTGCATCATCATCCTCTTTGACGTTCTGCAGAGGTTCCGTGTGGAAGAGGATCCTGGACCGGCGGGGAGGACTGGATCCTCCTCAGGTTGGTTTTCTGGCTTTGGTTTCTGTTTGAGTTAATTTGGACAGAAATCCACAAAAGTCAGACTCTGGTGGGTTCGTCTCTGCTCATGTACCTGACCGTGTACCTCTCTCCTACCCCTGGGTGTGGACCCCCCCCTCTGACTCGTCTGGCGCCCCCAGCCGTCCCCCAACTTCATCTGGATGAAGCTCGTCTGCTGGACTATTCAAACATGTAGTTGTAGAGTTAGATAAGTTAATTCTTCTCTAAGAGTTCTGGTCCATCGCCTGTCCGTCCTGGGGGAGGATCCCTCCTTCATGTGGACCCCCCTGAGGATTCTTCTCTTTTTCCGGAATCCGTTTTTTTAGGAGTTTTTCTAAATGGGAATGTCTAAAGGCAGAGATGTCCAGTTTAGTTTAGTCTGTTAAGTTAGTTCAGTTTAGTATTTTCCCATTGAAGTCTATGCATTCATGGTCCTTTATATGTTTAATTACCGATAGGAAGTCCATTGAGACGACTGTTGTTGTGAATTTGGGTTAAATAAATAAAAATGAATTGAATCAGTCCATTTTTCTAACCCAACCACTGGTATCATATGTGTTACATGTATTTCTTACATTCATTAAAATGATCCAAACGTTAAAAAACTATGTTTTTTATCCATATGCAGAGATGGTTTTTGGATAAATGTTTGATGAATAAAAACATTTTTTAACGTCTTTTTTCTAAATATTTGGTTTTAAACAAAAGTAAAAATGAAGCATTTAGTCATTTGATTTATTCCTACCAATAAAGCTGCCATTACTTTAGTAACATTTCTGTGTTTATTGACTGTATCAATCAAAGAATTCAAATAAAAACCAAAACCAACATCTGTGAATGAAGACTTCTGACTCTGAACAGCAGGAGATCCTCCATTTTCACGCTCTCCACTTCCAGTGGAGCCATTGAAAGTGTCTCCCTGTTCTGGTTCTGCTCCAAAGAGCCGCTTTGGTTCCGGGGTTCTGGTGGTCTGGATCTTTGGAGCCTGTCGTTGGTTTCAGCAGTAACGTCTGGACTTTCCAAATGTTTGCATTCATGTCAAACAGAGATTTCCTTTCTTTGACTTAATTAGTGAAGCAGATCAGACAGAAAAGTTTGGAACATTTGTGGAGAGGCTTCAATTTGATTCAATTCAATTTTATTTATTAAACCCCCCCCCCCCCCCCCCCCCCTCATGCCGGCGGCTTCATGGTCTGGAGGTTCATTTGGAGGGAAATGTGTGAAGTTTGTGAGGTTTGCGTCTCTCATCACCCACTACACAATCATGGTTACGCTGCGTTTGCTCGGCTACACTGTCATCCTGTTGGGGGGGGGGGGGGGGTGCTTGACAAAAGAGCAAGTGTCTCTGTGGAAATGTGATTGATGGCTGATCTAGCAGGCTTTGCGCTGCTGCTCATCCATGAGGTCTTCGGTGTTGCAGCATGAATTTCCAGCCTCGGGGGTGTCACACGTGACACACAAAGTCCTCCAAAACGACATTTTTCTGCAGCCGTATCGTCAACATGCGAGCCACCGTGAGAAGCGTCTGAGTGGATTTGGCCCCATTGTTCACTGGTAAACATGAGGATGATATCTAAGAGAGCCTCCTGCATGCCAGACTAAAACGTCAGCCTGCATCCCTGAGCATGGGGCCAGGCTGGAAGCCCAGAGACTTATCCAGCCTGGATGTTAGCAGCATGAAGGAACAGACCTGAGCTCACGGCAGCACCGCAGAATGGGCTGAAAAAAGACCAGCTTCAGGACTCGCACTTCCCCTGACTCCCAAAGACCAAACCCAAGACGCCGCAGCAGACCAGCACATCCGTTTATGGGCTTCACAGTGAGGAAGATGAAAGCAGGAAACCTTCACTGATGCATGCTGGGAAGATGTTTACCAGAAAATGAGGCCATTTCTGTGCATCATTCTGAGGAGCCGCGACAGCCACAGACGTGCATCCATAGGTCGGATCGGTCCGAAGCACAACAGTCAACGGGTCGAGTTAGCTGCGGGGAAAAGGCCAGATGTCAGAATGGGACAGACAGATAAAGGTTTGGAGGACAAACTTTTCTCACGCTGGAGGCTAAATGTGAGTTGAAGCTCTGCTGCAGCAGAAGCCTCCAGGGCAGAGATGTTCCTGCAAACAAAGACCTCATGGAGATAACTACAAAAACAGCAGCCTCTTAAAAACCAAACGCCGAAAGTTTTTCTCTCTGAGTCACAGGTGATGTTTTACCCAGAAGGGGGGTGAAAACACATCCGCCCATTTTAGTTATACCTGCAGTCCATGAACGCCATTGACAGAGGAAGCAGCTGCTTTCTGCTGCTGCCGTTTGGCATCAACGCCAAACCTGCACACGCAGAAACCACAGCGGAGCTGGATTCCTTTGGCTCTGGACCAGAACCAGACCAGAACACCTGCTGATCAGTCGTAAACGTCTCCTACATTTAACATTTTCCACGCATTGCCCACACTCCTGTTACAACAGGAAGTGATGCTGTTTGGACACGCCTCCATTTCCTGAACGTCTGCTCTGCAGCTCAAAGCTTCGCGGCACCGCCGGGACCTCCACCTTCATCGTTCTTATGGCAGTCAGTCTGCGCTCCATAACACCGCCTGAGCCTCCGTGTTCTTTCTGACCAGGCAGACAGGAACCATGACTCATGACAACCCGAGCACGCCGTGATCCGTTAAAAACACTCAGTGTCTCGCTCTGACGTGTGACGTACATCTATGGCAGGGAGCTGAGAACGCCTTATTGTTGGAAATTAGGAAATTAGACAATCAGAGTGTAGGTCGCGTGGACGTCCTACAGGCACGGATCACGTGCGTGCAGCATTTGTCAGTAAGTAGTCCGCACTCACACCTCACTAACGACTAAAGTGTGGCGTCAGGACGCCGTACGACAGCATCACCCAGTGGTCATGCTGTGCGTAACTTCCATTTCCCTCATGAATACTTCATGATACTACATGTATAACAATGGTACGCTCCATTTGATCTCCAAGACACACCTGCACTCACCTTAAGGTGCAGCCGCTCCTCTCTACGACCCAAAAACCCTCAGAACCCATACGGGTCAACATGTACCCTACTGGCCGATACATTCATCCTCTTGGTTCAAAATCACAGATGAACTTCCTGAAGAGCTGAGGGCTGCCAGCAGCTGCAGACAGCGTTTCTTCTCTGCAGCATCTCCAGCTTGTGTGTTTTGGGGCTGGAATGGTTCGTCCCATAGAGGTGATGGAGGTGAGACGGCCTCTTCCTCCACAGACACGCTCTGTATCTGCAGACACACATCTGCACTCGCTGGATGCACACCCTCCCCAAGGTGCAAGAGCCCCTGAGCTTAAGGACCCATTGTGCAGACTCACACGGATGTGTTTACTCAACACAGGGAGGGGGAGATTAATGATGGGGGAGCAGAGTGGCAGGCTGGAGGAGGCGACAGAGGACAGACAGGCCTGGAGAAGAATGAGTTTAGCTTCAAGGGCTCTTCGCCGCGTCTGCATGTTGGTGGAATCTTTTCCATCGTGTGTGATCAGGACAAACGTCAGAGGAGCCAGGTGATGGTGAGCTGCGATGGCTCGACTGCGATGGCTCGGCTGCGATGGCTCGACTGCGATGGCTCGGCTGCGATGGCTCGGCTGCGATGGCTCGGCTGCGATGGCTCGACTGCGATGGCTCGACTGCGATGGCTCGACTGCGATGGCTCGACTGAGATGGCTCGCCTGCGATGGCTCGACTGCGATGGCTCGCCTGCGATGGCTCGACTGCGATGGCTCGCCTGCGATGGCTCGACTGCGATGGCTCGCCTAAGATTGCTCGACTGCGATGGCTCGACTGCGATGGCTCGACTGCGATGGCTCGACTGCGATGGCTCGACTGAGATGGCTCGCCTGCGATGGCTCGACTGCGATGGCTCGCCTGCGATGGCTCGACTGCGATGGCTCGCCTGCGATGGCTCGACTGCGATGGCTCGCCTAAGATTGCTCGACTGCGATGGCTCGCCTGCGATGGCTCGCCTGCGATGGCTCGCCTGCGATGGCTCGCCTGCGATGGTCTCGCCTGCGATGGCTCGCCTGCGATGGCTCGCCTGCGATGGCTCGACTGCGATGGCTCGCCTGCGATGGCTCGCCTACGATGGGCTCGACTGCGATGGCTCGCCTGCGATGGCTCGACTGCGATGGCTCGCCTGCGATGGCTCGCCTGCGATGGCTCGCCTGCGATGGCTCGCCTGCGATGGCTCGCCTGCGATGGTCTCGCCTGCGATGGCTCGCCTGCGATGGCTCGCCTGCGATGGCTCGACTGCGATGGCTCGCCTGCGATGGTCTCGCCTGCGATGGTCTCGCCTGCGATGGCTCGCCTGCGATGGCTCGCCTGCGATGGCTCGCCTGCGATGGCTCGCCTGTGATGGCTCGCCTGCGATGGCTCGACTGCGATGGCTCGCCTACGATGGTCTCGCCTGCGATGGCTCGACTGCGATGGCTCGCCTACGATGGTCTCGCCTGCGATGGCTCGACTGCGATGGCTCGCCTGCGATGGTCTCGCCTGCGATGGCTCGCCTGCGATGGCTCGCCTGCGATGGCTCGACTGCGATGGCTCGCCTGCGATGGCTCGCCTGCGATGGCTCGACTGCGATGGCTCGCCTGCGATGGCTCGACTGCGATGGCTCGACTGCGATGGCTCGCCTACGATGGTCTCGCCTGCGATGGCTCGCCTGCGATGGCTCGTGTGTTGAAGCCACACTTTCATCCCAAACATCTTCATCTGTCAGCAGCAGAGCATGCGGGGGGAAGGTTATCCCCGTCTGCCCCCTAGTGAGCTCCAAAGGAAGTGACCCAGCCCCCCCAAAGATGTGCTGCCTCTGAGCACTGAAGGTTGGACTTCCTTTAACCTGAACAAACCTGAACCTGAATAAACCTGAGGTTCCGCCCCGTTGCTCGCTGGGTCGCGTTCGGTGAGGCAGAGTGAGGAGCAGGTCATCAGTCAGAGCTGCATTATCTTCATCATCACATTAGCCGGATCCTCCAGCGTTTCTTCATTTGTTCCATTGTCAGGTAGAGACCGTAATCTCCGTCAGCGGCGCCGTGGATTCACCATAACAAGGTGTTGCTCAATAAGCCATGGCTTTCTGCTAACACGCGGCTCAGCGGTGATGTATGGCGCCAGCTCTCGCCCCCCTCCAAACACAATAAAGCCTTTGTGTTTTTGGACGTGAAGAATGTTTCGACCAAGTCCCAGAGATAAACTTCCAGCAGGTGACTCAGGAACTCTTCTTCTTCAGAGGAGGAAGGACAACTCTTAATTCCCCTTAGCTGCGGCTCCTGAGCTCTCCGGCGCGGGATAAAAACACTCTCTGGTACATGGCGGGAAAGCATTAAACCTTCCCGCCATTCAACATCAAGGACAAAGGCCGCCACAGCTGCTGTCAAATGTGCTTTTCAAAGCCGCGAAATGAGGAGACTGTGAATCAGCGCCGCCGCCAGATGAAGAGGAAGCTCAGACTTGTTAGTCGTGGGCGCTCAATCAGACGCCGTCGCTCCGGCTGCCGCTCAGGTGTGAAATGACGGCAAAACGAGCAGAAAGTTGGAGCGGGATGCTGCCTCATGACTGGCTGGGCTGGCGGCGTGCAGCCGGGGCTGAGACCGCACTCACCGGCTGCATGCCGCCAGAAAAGGCGGCTGACAGCCTCTTTGAATTCCTCTCACCGGCAACAGTCCTGCGATTGTCAATTTCATGCTTGATTAGTTGTCATTACTCTGCAAGAGACAAAAAGGGGGGGGGGGGGGGGCAGAGAGAAACGCAGCGGCGGATTAAACCGGAGAGCGAGACCCCCCTAAAGAGAAAGACTTAGTCTGCAGAGCAGAAAGAGAGACTTTCTACTGTATGAAGCTTTTATTCTGCGCTGGCGAACACGCCCGGACTCTCAGCTAATTGGTGGTGACTGCGGGGACGGAAAGCGCCATAGAAGTGATTAAGAAAGCAGTCTTTGCATTACACTCATTACTGCTCGGCTTCTTCCAGCTAAGCATAATTAAGAGAAGATGTTGCTTTGTGGCGCTCTCGGGTTATTATGTTACTTCCTCTCAGACCAGTCGTCATTTGTCCTCTGATGTCACGACTCCTCTGTCGTCTTCAATTAGTACAATCATTTGAAGGAAAGTGGAGGCAGAGAAGGTCATCTGTTTCCCGAGGCAGAAACGTTGAGCCACGGCGGGTTGGAACAATGAAATAAACGGGGAATATGATAATGATCCGTGATGACGGGAAGATGAGCGGCAGGTTTCAAAGGAGCCTGAATGTCAGTCTGGATCCAGACAATGAGAGGGATTTGAGATTTGAGTTAAGAAAGAGCAAAGGATTTCAATGAATCTCATCTGCGGCGCCTTTGTTGTCGGGAAACGGCCCGCTGAGAGCAAACATGCGCCGCAGGCCCACGCATACTGTAAGGCTGAGCAGTTTTACCTCCCAGACTGTGTATTCATCCAGCCAGGACTGCTGCTTCCCCTTTGGCCACTGACATTTAGCTTTCCTTTGACTTTAGTTCTGCTTGTTAGGCCTGCAGAGCGCAGGGATCATAGTTTTATTGCTTTGTGAGAATGAAATCTTGTTTCCCGCTTTGAAAAGCCTTTGAATCAGTGGAGACTCCTCATCTAGCTTTCAGAAAGCTGGAGGTTCCCGAGTGTCTCTGTGTGCCGGCCGCATCGACTTCCTCTGCTGTGAGGAAAGCCGTCTCGTGTTTCCTCTGTCCTCCGGCGCCGCGCCTCTTTATTCTCTGCCTGCTGGTGGCGGGCCCTGCCACTTGTCCAACCCTAGGATGGTTACCATGGCAGCCAGTTTCTCAAGTAGCAACCTTCATCGATCTGTCTCCTCAGGACCAAAACATCTCTAAGCTCCCCCCGGTTCCCAAACAGCACCAGGGGCCCAAATGGAGACAACTAAAGACACCAGAAACAAAGCCAGACATGAGGCCCGAGCAGCTGGGCTGTGACTCACAGCCAGCAAAGTCATCCCACTCATGACAGGGTAATAAGGGGATGGAGCCAGCTGCCTCAGCTCACAGTCTATTGATATCATACCAGAAGCAAAAGTGCTTTGGCACAGGCGGGGGTCCAAATGCCTGTTCAGATGTTATAACGCTCCTCCTGGTGGATTTTTCTCCTGCATTAAACTCCAGAGACAAACGTTCCTTCTCTGCTGATCCAGACACGAGTCGGACCAACAAATGCAAAGTCACCACATTACCTGACTGGTTTAACCTGCAGAGAATGTCTTTCAATGAGAGGTAAACCCAGACCGGACGCCCAGAAACCCCACTTCAGCCTCTCAGCTCTTCAGAGACTCCCTAAAGAAAGAGCAGAACCTGACTGCACTACCGGGTTCCCAGGTCCTGCTCCTGCAGCAGAACCGACTGTCCTCTGGAACCACGACGGTCCAGTTAGAATCCATTCTCTACCAAAATGTCTGCTAGGCCTAGCTGTATTGATCTGAGCATTCATAGTATCAATACCAAGGTGAAGTATTGACACTAGTGTGATCAGATCAATACTTGCATATTTCTTTAATACATAGTAACAAGTTTTTGTCCTATTTGTCATACACTTACTTAACGTATTTGTATTTCCAATATTATTGCATAATCATTACATTTACAGTAAAAGAATGAGCATTGGTGAAACTAGCCCTGTCTAACTTGGTATCGGATTGATACCCATAATCCCCCACCCCTATCGTAATCTGTTGTTTTCATGACTGATGTGATGACGGATTGAGTCTCACTGACAGCACCAATAAGGACATTCAGTTCTGCTCTACTCTATGGACTCTTGTGATTAATGTAAACATGAGGAAAATCCAAAACCCCTTTAGGAAACACCCACCTCTTCCTCCAAGTGTAGGACACGGTAATGGAGGTGTGATGGTCTGGGCCTGTTTTGCAGCCTTTGCGTGGAACATGAACTCTTTACCAAAGTCAGTTCACGGAAGTTGATCAGAGTTTGTTGGCAAAGAGGTTGACCTGCGTAACAATGATAGATGTGTGAACAGAAACAGCAGAATATTATCCAGCCCTGCAGGAATGCGGGGCCATTTGTCACAGAGCGAAGCTTTGTCAGAAATCGAACCACGCAGCAGCAGAGTGATCCCCGGCACTCCAGCAGATCCATACCAGAAAACAAAAAGATCAATGAAATTCAAAGACTCCGTCCCGGACAGGACCTGGGTGTGATTGAAATGTGGGAACCTTCAAACCTGCATCAGCTGAAGCTGCATCACTTCCTGAAGATTCTCCGCCATCCCAGCCGTCCAATCGCTGCCTCCTGGTTTTCGGGGGAACCGGACTCCTGTGGTCAGTCTGACAGATGCCACTAAGCTAACCTCACATCAAACCTGCACAAGGTGCTCTGATGTGCAGCCAAACGGCGAGATTAACCCCTTGAAGTCCACTTTCCCCAAACATCCTGCTGTTTTTCTTCATTTTATGGGAAAACAACATCATAAAGACGACTTTTTGTAATTGTTTGTTGATGAAAGCATGAATATTCTGCACTAAAATAAAGGTGGATGTCCTTCTTTACTTTGAAGAGTTTGACTGTAATCCATCAGACTGGGTTGTTTGTGGTGTTCGGGGCAGAACTTTGTGTGGAAAACAATCCTGAGCCAGGCAGTTGTTAAAGCCGCTTGAGTGACCTGAAATCAACTTTCCTTCACAAAAAGCAGCAAAGCTCACGGTGGATTCTGGAAGTAATATGTCAGCAGGTTAAAAAAAAACCCTGAGGAAAGGATGAGGGTGGGCGAAGAAAATCCCCTCAGAATAAGCAGAGAGCCTCGTTGTGGTTCTAAAGAACAGGAAGGCTTTTGGTGTCCACCATGTTACACCGTAACGCACGTCTGTGGGCATCGGCTGATGTGTGAGGAAGCTTGGATTGGTTCAGACTTTTTGTTTCTAACTCTGTCTGGCCGATAAAGAAGTTTGAATTGAATGACGGAATCTGGAATGTGGCATCTTTGTTTCTGTTATGGTTCAAAACAGCAGAGAAAATCTCAGTCCAGCTCATTCCTGCATGCTGACTAATTCCATTGTCTTTCCACAGAAAGGGCTTGATCTTGGAGAAAATATTTACCAGTTTAGTTTGACGGAAGGCTGGTGATAATCCTGTTACTTTGGCCTTTGGTGATACTTTATCGTTCGTTTGCTCCACAAACTCTCATCAGATCAGAGGAATTGTGGTTAAAAGTCATCGGTTTGGATTTGAAATAGACTTTTCAAAGCTAATCTTTTGCTGGAAGGAACAGAGAAGCTAAAAACTCTGCTGTGTTTGAGCTGCATCGTGTCTGCAAAACTCAATTAGCCTCCGCTGGTCAATAGCTTACAATACAGGCTTTAGTTTCACGCCGTGTTAACCAAGACCAAACAATTGGAGAAGCAAAGGAAAGATAGCTCAAGGCGTTTCACTCCAACGCCGGCCCAGCGCTCTGTGAGGACAAGTGGGACAGAAAGCCTCTCTGTTCCTCAGCCTGTCTCAGCAGAAAGTCTGGGACTTTTTATCGTTGGCCTTAGTTGAAAAGATCCTTGACCGCTCAGAGCTGTGAGACAAAAGCCTGCAGATCCGCTTCTGTGCTCCAGAAAGCAGCGGCAGACCAGAAGCAGGCAGATGATGGACTCCTCTGGTCTGCTCTGGCTCAGGATGTTCAGAGGAACATCTGGTCCCTCCTCCAGGGGGAACGTGCCCCCATTCCCCCACATGCTGTCCCCTCACGGCTGAGTCGGTGGAGGGAAGTGCCTCTTTTGTCCACAGCAGAGACTAAACACGCTGCGGCTCAAACGCCTCGCATTTTGTGAGCAGAAGATTATTTCCGTTAAACAGCAATTACAACTCCACTCCACCTTAATGACTGGGGAGAAAGGAGCGGTCCACATTCTGCTCACTTAATTGCTTTCCTCCCTTTTTCCGATGAACCTGCTGTTTGCTGCTTTCCTCTCATTGTGCTGCAGATGCCATGCCACAGGAACCGAGGCGGGTCAATACTTTTCTCATTGAGGATGCAATGAAAGCAAACCTTCTCATTATTCTTCCTTCTCAGAAATTCTCATTCAGATTGTTTGCCTTCATCCCAGTGGTGGTTTGGTGTCATCTCCCGTTGTGATGCAGCGTGGAGACGGCAGGCGGTCCAAGCCGGCCCCGGATGAGGAGGGGCAGCAGGGGGGCTGTGGATGCAGGTGAGCCTCAGGTGCACAGAAACTCTGCAGATGATGATCTGCGCATGTGATGCACATTCTCAGAGTCTTTTCTACATCAGCTTTGCAGAATTAAAAGTTTAACACTGAACACTCCTTGAGGCCCTGCAGTGGTCCTCACCTTCCTTCCTCACTTCCTTTCTTACCACATGTCCGAGCAGGACGCTGAACCACAGCGTGGTTTGACTGTGCTGCTGTTTCAAAGGTGGAGCAGGACGTGCAGAAAGACGACTCCAGTAGAAGAACGGCGGATGGTTTCTGTGCAAACACAGACCGATCCAGGTTAGCAAACAGAGCAGGACGATGGGAGACATCTGAACATTTCCAGAAGATGAAAACATGAACAGACGCAGAGAAATGAGAAGGAGAGAAGGAGTTTTGACGTTAATCGCACAAAGGGGCGGAGCATCTCTCTCTCCTGGCCCGATTTTCTTCTTCCATCCTTTTTGTTGTGGTGAATTTAAATAATACAGACATTAGTAGGAGAAATGTTTAAACTCTGCTGGAGTGAAGGCAGACTGAACCAAACCAGGATCAAAACCTTTCTGGATCTTTCCTGATCTTAACGTGCCCTTCATCTCAACAGATGTCATACCGGTCATGTCATGCACATTTGAGAACATGCTAAACAATAAATAATAAACAAAATTCAACTGGTTTAACTTTTGAGGCGCGTTTGACTTTCTTTGTCTTTGTATGGTGTCGTTAGCACTTTTTCACAGACTTGAACTCAGCCTGTCTTCTTTGAATGCTCCCAGGGTTTTTGGATCGACTTCTAAAGTTCTAAGCATGGAGAAGCAGCAGTACCTGCATGAGGACTCTCAGAACAATCATGTGCAATCTAGTTTGGTTTCAAAGAGCATCGGTAGAGACGCACTAAGCCTGGAGACGCGTTATCTCCACCCCTTTGACCCGCATTATGCATGTTTTGATGGAATATCAGCGTCACTGTAACTGAAGCGGAGGGGAGCGCCGCGCGTCCGCCTGAGACTCATGATTGTCATTAATTGGCTGATTGTTTTCACAGTTTATTGATGCAGAAACTGGCAGGATAATCACTGAGCCCAGAGAGACCCCATCCCCATCATTATTTTACCCAAACACACTGCTTCATGAAGGCTTTGGGAGGAGGGAACGACGCTGATGTTCTTTAAAAAGGACTTACATCTTCATCAGAGACCAAGTTCAGCCACGAGGGACCAACCAGCAGGATTTCATTTTTAACCACAGTCTTTATTCCTAAAATTTTCCTTGAAGAAGCTGAAGCTGATGTTGAAACATGCTTTAAAAATCAAGGATTTACTGCAGAAAAATAGTTTATTTTATTTCAAGAAACTCAATCGGACCTCTGGGCACATCAATTAATGACGAACGCAAGAAACACTTATGAAAGACAGAGATCACGCATGAATCAGGAAAGAGCAACATTTCATACGTGCAAAATGCACAGAATGTGGGACACGGCCTTCACACAGACACAGAGAAATGCACACTTTCTCCATCTCAGTGTTTCTTACTTTCCAAGGGTTCGGGGCATAATTAATGCATGTATTTGTCATATTTGTCGACGCACAGAAAGGTCACCGCTTATCTCAGAGGAGTAAACCATCACAGTGTATCTGCTTTCTCCATCTGAGCTCTTGTGACGGACGGCTGGGATCCCGAGGAGCACGCGGTGTTTATGGACTGGATTCTGTGACGAGCACTAAACTGATTCCCATCTGCAAAGCCTCCAGTAAAAAAGAAGCCCGGGCCGCTTCAGAAAAACGGCGAATTGAAAGGTCAAAATCAACAGCACAGCTCCCTGATGCAGAAGATACTGACAGGCGCAGCCTGCTGGGAAACAGCTGGAGTGTTGGTGGAGCCATTCCAAACCAAGCTGTTCTCTCTCCGTGTCCCCGTGGTCGAGCATGGACGGCTGGGTGGGGGCGCGCTCCACCCTGAAAGGGGAAGCGTGTCTTTAACCCCAGTGTTGGACAGTCACATGGGTTGTGTTGGAAAGAATGTTAGGCGTCCTGACCTCATTGTGGTGCAGACAGTTGACAGGTGAAGTGAATGTGGCTGCATTATTAATCTATCTGTGTCTGGATCAACGGCCTCCCCAGGCTGGAGTGGATGTGTGGCTCTTGCTGAATGTTCCTTATTAATCTGCTTGGAGGGAGCGAATCAAAGGAGTGACGGAGAGAGTTGTTAGATGGGAGGGAAGGGGAGTGGAAGGACACTTGTGATGACTCATCAATATTCTGCTCTGTCTCCCGTGTGATGCCCTTTGCAGGCATAATAAAGCTATGTTTTGCTGTTTTGGAGAACAGAACTGAGACTCAGACCGGCTCTCCGGTTCTCTGTGCCGCCCTGAAGAGGCCCTGTGTGGCTGAGGGACAGCGTGCTGCTCCTCTGGGAAGTCTTCGTCTCCTCTCTGGGAATGCTCTTCAACTGTTGCCCTAAACGGTTCAGAAGGAGTCTATTTAAAGAAGACATTGGATATGAGCAGACATCCGCAGGCCTGAAGGTCAGCCGCTCGATTGCTGGCTTCCCCGTCACACGTCCAGGCAGACAAACAGTGTGTTTCCGTGCAGACTTGACTGGAGCTACAGTTACAGCTCAGCTTGCTCACATGCTTGAGAGCTCCATCGATTTACTGAAAGGGGCATATTC